>NW_025335761.1:15873021-16509374 GCF_004798865.1 Varanus komodoensis
GACAGTAAAGAAAACTGACAAAAAGAAAATTGATGCATTCAAAACATGGTGCTGGAGGAAAGCTTTACAAATACCTTGGAATGACAGTAAGATGAACAGGTGGACCACAGATCAAATCAAGCCAGAACTTTCCTTTGGAAGCCAAAATTACAAAACTGAAGCTGTCCTATCTCAGGCACATCATGAGAAGGCAAGACTCACTGGAGAAGACAGTCATGCTTGGGAGGGTTGAAGGCAGAAAAGGAAAGGAAGACCCAGTATGAGATATATCAGGTCTGTAAAAGAAGCCACAGACCTGGGTTTACAATAGCTGAACAAGGAGAAGACAATTTGGAGGGTGTTCATTCATAGGAGTGCCATAAATCAGAGACGACTTAATGGCACAGAACAAATAATGGCCTCCTACCAAACCGGGGCAGCTGCTGGATATGCCAAAGCAAATGCTTAAGAGTAGCATTATGAAAGAAAATATTCCACGGCAGAAGCATTGTAGTGTCATTTTTATGGTCTGTGCTGTGCTGGAGAAGCTCTAGAATGGAGGTTGTTCCTCTGATGATCCCCTCATGTTTCCATTTTTCTTATCTAGGACACACATGCTGATTAGGTTCTACCTTGCTGGTTCCCTGCTGTATTTTTATTTAGCTACTGCTAACTGCTTAAGCAAAACCAAGAAACATTCTGGGTGCTATTCTTCTTGGCCTAAAATAGTTACTGACATTTTTCCAGGAACTGCTCACTTTTGCTAAATAATAGCTTCTGGATAGGTTGAGTGCCCAGATATGTGCCAGATTTTCATTAGCTTTGCATGTCACCCCCCTTTTGATTATGCGTTCTGATACCACTTGTCATTTAATGGTCCTAAATATCATATTGCACAACAGGGTGGGTGGGTGTAGGCAGGCTATTTGGCTTGAAGCAGGTCTCTTGTTTTCTTATTGCAGAAGTGTGTAGATCTTCTCTGGAAGGAAGAGTACGGTCAAGGTGGCTGTACTCTCTGTAGTCACAATGTATTTTTAAACTGGTAGTACTTGTTAAAAAGTCACATTTTGTGCAGTTTTGCGTAGCAGACAGCATGCTTCATTTGCATCATCCACTTCTTGCTGTGCAACTATTTATAGTGTACTTTGTTCTTCTGTGACTGCATTCATGGCGTGATGTTCCTGTGTTGTCTGATAAGATGCATTGCTAGTGTTTCATTTTCCATTTTACTTGATCAGCTCAGAAATCTTATGTAAGTATTTTACAGTTGCTGGAACAAAGAACAACAAGTAAACAAAGGCAGCCCCCCTAGTTACAAACATCCAAGTTAGGAACAACCCGTATGTATGAACGGACTGCTATTAAGCTTCTTAATTTAAAAAAAAAAGTTACTTCAGGAAATAGTTATTGTGGGGTGGAGGAGAAAGCGGTGAGGGAAGGCTTCTAAAGCATCACCATAGAGAGAGCAGAAGTGAAAGGTAGAGAAGGAAATCCCTCTGGCATTTCGTTGCTGCAAAGAGGAGGCACTGGTGAGTTTGGATGGAGGGCGGTTGAGATGTTTGTTGTTTTTCCATTTTCACGCGGGTCCTGCACTCCTACCCTCTGCAAATGTGGAAGGCAGACAATACACAATGCGACTTACATACAACTTAACTTAAAAGATGAAATCTGTTTTCTCAGGAATAGAACTCATTTGTGAACTTGGGGATTTTTTAAAAAGGGTGGGTTGGTTGGTTTGTTTTAAAATGCTGTGAACCTTGTAGAAAACTGGTTTATCGTGAGTTATTCATCACTTTATGACCCAGGAGAAGGAACAGAAATAGTCAGGGGACAAGGAAGCGTAAATTTGGGTGTGGTTAAAAAGGCTGACATGCAACAAAAGCACTTAAGATGTCTTGTCTATTGCCATACACTAGTCATAAATTGCTACACTGTACATAGACCTGATCTGAAGCAGTATAGATTGACCTATCTTAATTCCAGGATAGAGTTAGACAGAATAATTTGTTCACCCACAGATTCTCTACTGTGTCTTTTACAGATACCAGAATTAAAATGATTGTTACATCCATCTCCTTTTGATTCTAATGTGTGATGACCCTAAGTAGGTTTTCAGATTTGACATTTGCCTTGTACAGAGGCTGCAATAATGGAAGAGCAGTAGTTGCACATTTTCTCTGTGAGAAGCACCTAGGTTATATTTTTTAGTTCTATCATAACTGCTATTGGTTTGTCTGTTCCTTTTCCTTCTCTAAAAATGCCTCAAGACTTCATGCATGAAGTTGCTGCAGCCAGGAATAGGCTAATTGTGTGGTCGATTGGGCTGATTTGTTCAAAGCTATCCATACCTTTATGGCTGAGCAGAACTGTGAATCCAGATCTTGCCACTTCACCTTAAGTAAAACAGATAACAGTTTTTCTTATAAGGAGACATACAACACATGCCAAAGGTATATCCCATCATAGAAATGCCTGGTAGAGTTCTAAAGTCCGGAACTGTAATGTACAAAAGTTAATGACTGTGGTATTCAAACTAGGGACTCTAGATGAGAAGCGTGGACTAGCACTTGAGTTGCACAGAAACTTCCTGTCTGACAAGTTAGAAACTGTAAATGGGTAAAAGTGAAAGATGATCACAGAGTAGTAGGGTTGGAAGGGGCCAAGAAGGCCACTGGATCCAACCCCTGCTAGTGCAGGACACCAAGTTACATCTTCCGACCCAGATGTCTGTCCAGTTGTATCCTGAATGCCTCTAGTGTGAGAAAGCTCACAACCTACCTAGGTAATTGGTTCCATTCTTGTACTGCTTTGACAGTCCTGTTTTTCCTGTAACTTAAGTCCATTATTCTGGAATGATCTAGAAGAGATCCTGTCCTTCCTCTTTGTGACAGCCTTTGAGGTACTTGTAGAATGCTATCATATCACCCTTCAGATTCCTCTTCTTGAGGCTAAACATGCCCATTTCTCTCAATCTTTCCCTATATGGCTTTGCTTCTAGTCCCTGGACAATCCTTTTTGCTTTCCTGAACCTTTCTGTGTCTTTTTAAAACATTGGTGCCCAGAACTGGACACAGTATTCCAGGTGAGGTCTCATTAATGCTGAGTAGAGGGAAACTAGTACTTCATGTGATTTGAAAGTGATACTTCTATTAATGCAGCCTAAAATAGCATTTACTCTTTTTGCCACTGTATCACATTGTTGGCTCATATTCCGCTTGTGATCTGCAACAACTCCAAGAACCTTCTCTTTTGCTGTATTGGTGAGCCAAGTGTTCCCCATCTTGTAGTGATGCATTTGGTTTCTTTTTCCTAGGTAAGGAACTTGGCATTTGTCCCTATTGAATTTCATTAGAACGCAAAACACCCCAGCGTTCTAACCTATCAAGATCATCCAGATCTTTTCTCAGTCTTTCAGGGTATTGGCTTAAGGGAAAGCTAACATCAGTGCAGGTTTTACTCTCCTAGTATAGCACCAGCTAGGTCCCTTTGTCTGTGCTAAGTGCTTGTCTGTGCCTTTGAGAGAGGCAAAAATGTTGGGTGGGGCCATGACATCCACTGATGCCAGGAGTTGTGGCCCTGCATACTGGTCTCTTTTGGCCTGCAAAGGGTCCACAGGGGGGCATTTTGGGTTCCCCACTTAAAACAAGTTTTTCATCCATGTTAAAAGAAACACAGCTGTGGCCTGCCGCTAATGTGCTGTTTAAATCATGAACTTGAAGGAAGTTAACATTATAGCAGCTTTTTGTTGCTGCTTTCTGTTTCTAAAGACATAAATTTCCCTGGTGTTTGTCTTTCTGACCTTGGAAATAAACTTTGTGACTGGATTAGAGAAGTGAGTGTATGCTCAGAAGAGAAGGAAGGTTGGCTAGGTTACATCTACACTTCCAGTATTTTGCAATCTGACATCATGGGTACGCAAAACACCCCAGCGCTGATGAAACAGTTGTTCTGTGGGCTGCTGCTAACACTACCACTGCCCCTGCTCGTCATTAAAAGCTGGCACGTCACATGTTCTTCAAGACTAATTCCAGGTTCTGAGTACAGAACAGAAGCTGGTGCATGTGCTTCTAGTGTTAGCCTTTCGGTAACAGGAAAGGGACTGATATGATTGTATATGTGTCCTGTGGGGTGGCACCACTTCAGACTGTAGGTGTGAGGAACGATCAAAAGGATCCTTTTAAACACTAAAAAAAAGGAACCTATTTCATTTAACATTGTCAAGAAGGTGACTTTTGCTTAACCTTATGCATGGAGGTGTTTTCCCACCTGATATTGAAGCATTCAGTACTGGATCCCTCTGCCTTCAGTCTGAAGTGGTACAATCCAGCCAGAGGAAGATAGAATGAGGAGTTTGATTTGGTGCAGTAATCCTGCCTTGCAGATGTAGTTCTGTGCAGTTATGCCCTGTTAAATGTACCTGTTGGGGGAAGGTAGGTTAACCAAACGGTCGCCGGAAGTGTGTAGGAAGAAAGAAACCAAAATGAAGCCTGGGGAATACTTAGGGCACAGTTCACTGCTGTATGAACAGAGGGCCTGCTTGTAGATCAACAGCTGTTTCAGGCCATCCAAGTATGAAAGTGGTCAAGACCTGTGCTTTTGGACTGTGGTAGCTGTATGAGTCCCAAGTGTAATCTGCAGGCCACGCCAATTGGTATATACTTGCACTAATCTAAATGCTGATCCTAATCTTGAAAATCCTAAACTGGGACTAAGTTACTTGAAAGGCCATCTTCTCCTGTATGTACCTGGCTGAAGTGTAGGATCATCTCCAGAAGTCCTGCTTGGAATGCCCTTGAGACAGGTGGTCATTAGGGAAAGGGTCTTTTTGGTAGGGGCACCCCAGTTGGAGAGCATCATTCCCACAGAAGTTAGTCTTGTGCCATCCTTGGGGTTTTTGGTCATCTGGTCCTTTTGCTTTTAAATAGTTCTCAGTTTTAATGTCCAAGTTTTAATTCCAAGGTTGCTATCAGTGTTTTCTGTTGTATTTGTGACTGCTATGTTATGTTTTTATGGCTTATTTTGTATGTAAATTGTTTTTGTGCTTATTTTATTGTAAATTGTCTAGAGAACTTGGTCACTAATAAATAATCTATACTAGATTCAGTTTGTTCTGTTTTGCATTCATTTGAGCCTGTGTCGCATTCTGGGGTTCATATTTTATTTATGTGAGAACATTTGGAACATCCACAAAGACACAGGAAGCTTTTGCTATCACTTGGGTAACAGAGCACTGTTGCTGCTTAAGATAGCATTGGGCTTGATCCAGATTAAAGTTTGCTGCATTGATTTCAGTGGGAACTTCAGCTGCTTTAATCTGAATCCAACTCATTCTAAGTAACTGGCAAAAAAAGGGAATGATTTGTTAAAGTTGCAATTAAAAATAAAATTCCATATTTACAGTGGCCTACATTTGAAAGAGGTCACTTTTTCTAAGCAAGTTGTACTTGGTAATATATCCAACTTAAAAGGGGGGGAAAACCCCCAGCTGTTTCAAGAGCTGACTTCAGGGGTGGTCTAGTGTTGAATTTGGATGCAAAACACTGCAAGCTTGTTTCTGAGTGCTAATGGTTGAATTTGAGTGCATACTTCCCAGATTCTGAATTTCTGTAGCAACTGTACTCTGATTTGAAGGGGAAAAAATAGCTCTATTTCTTGAGTCATCTTTCCAGTTTGTTCTGAATACTTGCACGATCTCTATTGTGCTAGTAATACAGCTGATTGGCTTTCAGTACAGTGGCACTCAAGGGTCATGTGTGTTCTTAAAGGAAAAGGCCTTTTTATAGCTAATGAAAGCCTGTGAAGCCAGACCTGCAAACGTATGGGCCCCACCATATTTTAAGGGCCCCAAAGGACTGGCTGTAATGAACTGCAAACTCATTGGTCCCCAGTGCCATCAATTAACCCAGTGGGTTAGGAACTTATAAAGAGGCTGAGCACACTTGCCACAATTGCAAAAAAAGCTCTCCATTTCTGTCATACTGGCTGGGAGGCAAAGGCAGGTGGGAGTGCCCTGCTTTCCCTTCTCCTGTGTAAAATTGGATTGTGTATACAAAGCCGTACTTTATTAAGAAGTGGGGTGGCAGATGTTCCGCTTGTGCTTTAGCCTTCCTGTGCTGTTAAAGACAGGTGTGATCAGTAGCAGTTGTTACCCGTCTGCCTTAGTGGGCCAGCTGATGCCCACCCTGGAACTCATTTTGTCATAGGCAGTTGGTTGCTTTCACTTTAGCAATTGGGGGAAATCGCTTGAATGTTTCAAAATCTGCCCAAGATACATTTCTGGCTCTGAATCATTCTTCCAATGTCTGGAAGACTGTTCAGCTGAGGAAAGAGCAGCTTCTTAGTTTGGTCAGTCAATGCACTGCCTTTCTGCCAAACATAGAGCTTAAAGGATAATTCTGTCATCTTAGAGACAGATTGTAGATGCCACAGTTTTGGTTCTGCTCAGCATTGCTTATTTGTCAGTAGTTTGTTTATTCTCAGACATAACATTAAATGACAGGGTGGATGGAGAAACAAACAGAAACTTTTTTTTTTTAACTCTTCATGAAAGATGGGTTGACATTTGCTCTAAACCTGAATTAAGTCAGCCTGTCTGTGTATCCGATACAGGCCATATGGTTTTTCTAGTGTAACCAGCAGATGTTTCTCTTGCTCTGTGTCCTTTTCTCTTGCTGCCTGATCTTCTTTTGTTTCCACATGTCCTGTCTGCAGAGGGCTGCGAAGCAGTAACGCAGGCAGCAATTGTTGCTGTGTGTGAAATTATTGGCGTGGATTTTATAATACAAAAATTCATGGGCAAAGGAGCTGCTCACAGTGTAGCAATGAAGCCTGCCTTTTCAAAGAGTTCAGAAACTGGATCCTGCCTTCTTAGTCATCACTCTTAACTGAATTCTGCCCCCCCTCCCCACTGCAGCATCTTTGTGTGCTGGTTACTGACTGCTCTTGAGAGTCAGCTGGATTTCTTAACAGAAAGCTGAATTTCCCCAATTGCTGCTTGCATTTGTGGTGAGTGAGTCTACCTTCTGTCCATATTTGCACTGCTTTTATTGTGTGGGTGGATAGATGGACGGTGGGTGAGAGAGATCGATCACATAGATGAACCTACAGGAATCAATTGTGAGAGGGTTTCAGTCTGCTTGTCTCATTGTCTGTCTCATATCTACTGATGAGCTGCTGTTCTAAGTTTGGAAAATGTTGACTATTATACCAGTTATATGATGCAAGAAGTGACATGAAGGAAGTAAACAGTGGCATGATCGGTCATGAAAGAAGTAAATAATAGAAGCTAAGGGCATTGTTCTCAGAAATAGTGGATTTCTTGAATTGCTGTTGTGTTTCCAAGGCTGTACGCTTACAGAAAAAACACAATGCTTAAAAAAAAGAACTCGAAGCATTTATAGGTGTTTGCAAATTCGCATACATGTGTGTTACTTTTGGGCAGATGTGCAATCCCAAATACTTTATGTTAACTTGTGGACCTTTTATTCTGTGTCTTATTGAAAGGGCAAACCAACTCTTCTTAATCCTCAAAGTTTCTGATGTCTGCCTCTGCAACATGGTTGGGGCTGGCTGTGCTTATCCCTGGCCAAATTCTTAAGAACTGCAAGTTTATTTTGAAGGTATAACTACAGAGATGGGCCTGTAGTTTCATAGAAGGAAGCACAGTAGCAAAGGGGGTTAAAGTAGAGATGTGGTCCTGAGCAGGGAACAGATACTGGGAGTCATTCAAGTCTTCAGCAGCCATGATTATTTTGTATCCCTTTCCAGATTTTTTCAGTTCTTTCCCCCCTAGAAACCATACCAAAGAAGAAGAATGGCTTCCATTTCCCACAGGGAGCTATAATAGAGTTCTAATGCAGTTTCACTGTTAGATGCTTTCTTGCTGAAATTAAATATTACCAGAGCTTTCATAACTTGCACTGTAGTTGTATATTTTGAGTGCTAAGTCACAATTGTCAGTCCCCACAGCTGGACTTGGAGGACACAAGAACATAACAAAGAAACAGTGATAACAATCAATGGTTGCTTGTCATACCATGCAAACCTAGTCTGTCTCTTGATGAACATGTAGTTCGGTTCAGAATTATAATGAATTGAATAACTGTGTCTTCAGGAGCCTTGTGTGTCAAGAGCTCTTCTATGGGATACGAAATATTTCTACTTGTTGCTTTCTGTATGAGTACTAAAAATTATGTCAATTTACACTTCACCAGGTAAGCAATTTCTTAAACATTTGCACTGACTCTTTTTGACTAGGGCCCAAACCCAAACCAGATCTGTTATGATTTAGATATACTGCAATTAATGGGACAAGATAGTGATGACTAAATAGTCCAATTGACTTTGATGGGACCAAAACATAAACCTAAATCCTGATCTAGCTGCTTTAGGCCAGTAACTCTGCCCCCACAAGACCTGAGGGTTCTAACTGCAATCTTATGTTAAAGCTGGCCAGTGTGGCTTTGCGATACAAAGAGAATAATATAAAGGTTGTTAGCAAGAGGCTTTCATTGAGTTAGAACCTTTTGGCACAGAGGTTTAAACCTCTGAGCTGCTGGGCTTGTCAACTGAAAGCTTGACAGTTCAAATCCATGCAACAGAGTGAGCGCCTGTTGCTTTGTTGCAGCTCCTGCCAACCTGTGAGGAAATTTGGCACAGATGCTAAATGATTATTTTGCCTCTGTGTTCTCCCCAAAGCAGGACGGGGGAGATCTTCCTGGGGGACTGGATGAGCTGGGGATTTAGGGGCACAGATTAGAGTCACTGCTCAGAAGTCAAGGAGCTCCTCAAGGCACTGGATGTTACAAAGGTGCCAAGCCATGACAGGTTACACCCGTACCATTTTGTCCCGTTCACATATACATCTTCTTGAGCTTTTTTTTCTCAGCTAAATAAGGTGTTTATGGCATTTGTGTGCCAAGCCATACTAATTTTAATTACTGTGTTGTTATGAATTAGAAAGTATTTTTTAAAGTGAAATCAGTTTTAAAAAACACAGAAGTCATCACCAACCTACAGGGGGCACAGATGAGTGGAAGCACTTAGTAAGTTTCCAATGGCTTCTCTTTGGGAATAGGTTAAAAGCATGTGCTTAATTCTTCCAGTGACACTTAGGAGAATTAAGTGCATGCTTTGGGTCTGCAATAGAAATCAGTGGTTGGTGGACTTTTAAGTTGGCTTTAGTGCACTTCAGGGGATCAGATCTGGTATTACACCAAAGGTAGTCTGTAAATAAGGGACATAAAAGCTACAGTTAGCATATGAACACTACCCCCCCCCCGCAAGAATTCTCAACTGAATTTGCTTACTATATTTTACTTGGTAGTTTCCTGGGTGCTCAGAATGTATGAAGACAGCAGGGATTTTCCTAATTTACACCATTGTTTTCTCCCCCATTTTCTATGTTTCATGCTTACAGGATGGAGGTAGATAATTTCTTTTTGAACATTAGTGCCAGTTTCATCATTAAGGAGGAGTACTAGTCACAAGATTGTGTTTTATTGGACTGCAGAAGTTAATTTGGGAATGGCTGCAAACCAGTTGATTTTTTCTGGCCTTAAAAGTATTCTGATAGAATTTGCTTAGACTGTTTTTTTTAATTCAGCATGGAGTTAGAGTGACAAGGTTGTAGTCTCCCAGATATTGTTGGGCTACAACCTCATAATCCATTAGTATTGGTCATGTGGCTACCATTGAGTTGGGATTTAACAATTGGAGGGCCACAGTTTCCCTACCTTGCTTCATGCTTCTCACAGGAGACTTAACATTTGAGCGCTTCTACCCTCAGATTGATACCAATTTTCCAATCCTGCAATTTGTTATTCATGCATGCGTTTGCCCTCCCTTTTCTCTTTAGAGCTAAGCTCAGTTTTCGATTGAGCTTGCTTATTGCAGTAGTTCATAAATATCCCTGTGCTCATTCTGAAATCTTCCACCCACTGGCAGGGCAATTACATTTCCTGCAGAACACTGCCCGTGCAGAGATTTTCCTTTATGAAATCTGCATAATGTGATCAGTTTAGCAGGTGAGGGGTGGGGAACCCAGCATAAAATTGCAGTGTGCTCCATTCAGATGCATATTAGAGGCCTTGTTAAAGATGGGCTTTTACCTTTTGAACTTGGTTTCCTGCTGAGTTCCTCTTCCTCCTCCTCTATGGCTTCTGCCCCTCACAGCTCATAAGTGGCCAAAAAAAAAAAAAAAAAAAACTTTGGTCCAAACATGTTTGGCCAGAATTCTATGTCTAATGAGGCAGATTTGAAACTTCACTAAAGAAGGGTACTCTCTGGTAGGTCCTTAGATTTTATTCATCTTGCTGTATGTGCGCATGAGCCCTTTATAATCTCTTGTAGATGTGCAGAACATTCTGTTGTCCTGTTCAGAAAGGATTGTATTGGAGTATTAGTGCAAACAAAGAAGCTATGCAGGAGTGAGAGTTAATGTAATTATAGGAGATGCTGAATACTCTGCAATCTCTAAATATCCTGGGCTGAGAAAGGTGAGGAGTGAAAGAGGGAATGAACAGGAGTACCAGACCCTGGAGGTTTAAGGCAATTAAACAAAGCCTATCTTATGACTTGTGATCAAAAGGTGGGCTGAACCCTAGCCTTTGAAGTCAGCCCCAGTAGGATTTGCCCTTAAGCAGCTACTTAGTTTTTTTGCATCAGGTAACTGCAGGTCTGACACTTGAGTTGTTCCCTGCAGGTTTTTCAAAGGTGGACCTGTTCTGAAGCAGTATTTTATCGCCTGTAGAAATTAAGCCTGCAGGCCTTTTTGTTAACTTAGGTCTCTTCTTTCCCACTTTTTCTTCTAAATACAACCTTGACAAACATTTAACTAGCAAAGAAAAATGTATAAAGTACTTCAGAAAAGCATTTATCCCTATATGGCTACAAAAGTAGTCTATCTGCCAAGATTATTTTTTGCCAAGAAACTGAGACGTATTTTTGAGTAATGGGGCAAACTTCAGTAGCAAAAGCTGCTTAACCAGGCACATTGGGTAGGTTTGGGTGATACTTTAAGCCCAGGGTTGCTGGAGGGGGAAGCAGGCACAGCGGGGGTCTTTGATCACTGCTCCCCCCCCCCAGTCCTCCAGTCAACATCCAAGGAGAACCAGCATGGGGCACTATGGAGAACAGGATGGCACCATTCACTTTCCCACCACATATTCCTTCCTATGCTGGTAGAGTGAATTGCTTGTGAGCAGGAGTGTGGGGTAGGCATAGGGGTATGAGCATGAGAAAAGCCATGCTGGATCAGAACAAAAATCCAACTAGTCCAGCACGCCATACACACAGTGGCAAACCAACAGCCCGTTGGATCACTCAAGCAGTGTAGGTGTATAATTTGCCTGATGCTGGGTTTGGAAGCCTTCGTGCCCACTTCCCCAGTATTCTTCAGCTGGGGCAATGCACAGTGACCCGTGCCTCCCTTCCCAGTACTCACCTGCCGTCCAGTCCCCCAACCTGCAGAGTTCTTGCTTGTTGGGGTGGGGTGTATTCTGCCTGTCAGTTCTGTGAATCAAGTTGAGGTGGGAAGGGCCCTCTTGGCTAGCTTCTCTTGAGCAAGCAAAGCCATGTGGGCTCCCCCCCTTGCAACCCTCCTCAATCTCAAGCCCTGAGCAGGACTTGAAAAAGGAGGCATGGAGTGGCCAGTCCATTGGCCAGAGCAACACCCCTTCTTTGCCTCTAGGATCAGTTAAATTAACGATCCTTTTCTGGTTAAAGGACTGTTAAATTTTTTGGCTTGACCAAAAAATGTGTTCTTGATTTGGACACCACACATTTATTTTCAACATTAAAAGAACATCAATATTTTCAAACAAAAATGAAGTGGTAAATCCTTTGCTACAATGAAAGGCAATGATAATGAAGATCGAAGTGCTCTCTGGATTTATTCAAGAAGGCAACAATTTCAAAATTGCTCTTGCTGACTGCATAATAGGAGTGAACAATAAGAAGCCTTTGAACAGTGTCAATATTAAGTGTTTTGGTGAAATGGGAGGATAGATCATGGAACTCTTAGGCTGAGCTTAGAAAACCTTGGTTGCTTTGCTCTTGCTTATTTATTTTTATTTATTTATTAGAAGCTTTTGTATGCCGTCCTATTATACAAGATCTCAGTACGGCTTACAGTATTTAAAAAGACAGTTAAAACAACAATTGCAATAAATAATAAAACAACAAAACAATAAATCAGTTACTGGACCTAATGCAGCCTGCTTTATAAGGTCCCCTAAAGGAAAGATGGGGGCACATCCATTAACATTGGGCCTTCCTTCTGTTGCTCAGGACTAGCAGCAAATAATGGAAATGCATGTTTCAAAATGGCAGAGGGAAAGGAAAGCCCTTTCCATTTGATGCTGTACCAGTAATATCCTTCCTACAGATCAGTGTCCAAGCTTAGCTAATGATCCAGGCATGCAGAAGAGGTACTTAGAAAGTTTGATATACTGTTCTCATTTGGGGGAAAATGGTGCTGATGCCTAGACTTCCTGAAATTATTCCCTCCAACCCACCCAAAGCATATGTGTGGTTGGCCCTGTAGCCCTATTTTGATACAGAAGACTCTTATTAAATTGCCTTTGCTCAGGAGCTGCATCATCGAGAGGGAGGAGGCTAACAACATTTGGGGCTAAGCTTAATATCTATATTACAGTTACAGCTGCTGTCAAAAACTGTGAATGAGACCCTTGTCTCCCCACTCCCTTGTATCCGAGTTAGATCTAATACAATTTAGCTTGTGTTGTGTTTACTTTCTACCACTTTGCTAGTACCAGCTAGTGATGTACCATTCTACCCCCACCGTACACATAACATGATACAAGTCGTATGTACTAGATGTAATGTGTCAGTTGAGTGTGGGAGAAAGTTCAGTGGCCGAGCTGAAATTAACTGGACTGGTCCTCTTCCATTCTTTTTTTGTCTCTAACTCTTTCCAGTGGTTTGGGAGGCAATGCCATGCATGGGAACACTAGGCTAAGGATTTTTAAAACAGGATTCATTTTTCCATGAATCTTATGAGATAATGATCTGGTTGCATCAAATACATTTCTTAAAATTAGGAAATCTAGCTTCTTAAAAAAGCTAGATTGACATATTATTTAGAGTGTTAATAATTAAAGGGCATATGTTCTAAATTAACGGTGTGTTCAAAACTTAATTCAGTTGATCAAAACTTCTGAATAAACCACAAAAAAGGGAATGGGATTTATTTATTTATTTAAAACATTTCTATGCCGCCCCCATCGCAACAAAGCTCGGGGCAGCTCACAAAGAATACATAAATACATAAATAATAATAATAATATAACAATAAAAACGTTTAAAAACCCCCGTTGCATTCTCAGCTAAAAATTTTAAAATCCTAATTAATTCAATAATTTAACAATTAAAATAAGTTTTAAATAAAAAGGTCTTAGCCTGGCGCCAAAAAACAAATAACGACAGCACCAGGTGGACCTCTCTGGGGAGTGCATTCCATAGATGGGGCGCCACCGCAGAGAAAGCCCTCTGGGTACTCACCCTCCTAATATCATTCACAGAGGGTTCCCGGAGAAGGGCATCCGTTGCTGATCTCAAGGGGCGGGAGGGCATATATGGGCGCAAGCGTTCCTTAGATATCCAGGTCCCAAGCCGTTTAGGGCTTTATAGGTCATAACCAACACCTTGAATTGGGCCCGGACTTCAATCGGGAGCCAGTGGAGCTGACGGAGAACTGGGGTTATATGAGAACAACGCCCAGTCCCTGTCAGCAACCTGGCAGCTCTATTCTGCACCAATTGAAGTATCCGGACTGTCTTCAAGGGTAGCCCCACGTAGAGTGTGTTACAGAAATCTAATCGGGAAGTTACCAGCGCGTGTGTCACTGTCGCCAGGCAGTTGTTCTCCAGGAAGGGACGCAGCTGATGTATCAGCCGAAGCTGAAGGAGGGCGCTCCTCGCCACCGCCGTCACCTGAGCTTCTACAGACAGCTCAGGATCGAGGAGCACTCCTTAGCTGCGAACCCTAGCCCTCAGAGGGAATGCAACCCCATTTAGGACAAGGCCCAAGTTCCCCATCCCGAGGCCTGAGCCACCCACCAACAGGACCTCCGTCTTGTCTGGATTGAGCTTCAGTTTATTGGCCCTCATCCAGCCCATTACCTCGGCCAGGCACCGGCTCAGCACAGCCACTGCCTCACCTGGATTGGTGGAAAACGAGAGGTAGAGCTGGGTATCATCAGCGTACTGATGATTCCGCAGCCCACACCTCCTGATGACCTCTCCCAGCAGTTTCATGTAGATGTTAAATAGCAAAGGGGACAAAATGGACCCCTGCGGAACTCCATGACATAACTGCCATGGCACAGAGCCATAGTCCCCCAGCACCACCTTCTGAAATCGGCCATTGAGATAGGAGCGGAACCACCGCCATGTGGTGCCTCCAACTCCCAATCCCGCTAGCCTATTCAGAAGGATATTATGGTCGATGGTATCGAAAGCCGCTGAGAGGTCCAGGAGAACCAACAGGGATGCACTCCCCCTGTCTCTCTCCCTGCACAGGTCATTGTACAGGGCGACCAAGGCAGATTCAGTGCCATACCCGGGTCTGAAGCCGGACTGAAATGGGTCCAGATAATCAGTTTCATCCAAGAGTGCTTGGAGTTGTCCCGCCACCACCCGCTCTAGTACCTTGCCCAAGAACGGGATGTTGACCACCGGTCTATAATTGGCGGCCACCTCTGGATCCAGGGATGCCTTCTTTAGGACTGGCCGGACTACCGCCTCCTTTAAAGGGGCAGGTACCCGGCCGTCTCTTAAAGAGGCGTTGACCACCTCCAGGATCCAGGTCCCAATCCCGTCCTTGGCTTTCTTAAGTAGCCAAGATGGGCATGGGTCTAGTAAGCAAGGGGTAGGATGTACTTGTTCAAGCACCTTGTCCACATCATCAGGCTGCAACAACTGAAATTCATCCATTAATTGTGGACTCAACGGCATTGATGGTGTCTCCCCAGTAGAATCTGATTCAATAGCAGAGTCAAGCTCGTGGCGAATCTGAGCGATTTTCTCCCTGAAATGTTTGGCAAAGTCATCACAGTGGGCCTTTGAGGGTGGCACAAGATCTTCCTTCGGGCCCGGCCCCTGCACCATCCGAAAAAGCCCCACCGGACAGCATTGTGAGGAGGCAATGAAAACGGAGAAGAATTTCTTCTTCGCCATCCTCACCGCCACAGCATAGGCCTGATAATGGGCTCTTAAGTGCGTTTGGTCAGAATCACCCCGTGATCTCCTCCACCTATGCTCTAGATGTCTCCCAACCTGCTTCATCGCCCGTAATTCCGGTGTATACCAAGGAGATGAACGGGCTTTGCCAGGTGGGAGAGGACGCTTGGGAGCGATCATATCAATAGTCCTGGTCATCTCATTCCACAGTTCAACCAGGGCATCAACAGGATCACCATCCTTGTCAAATGGAAAATCCCCCAGAGCTTCCAGGAATCCATCAGGATCCATCCAGCTCCGGGGGCAGACCAATGCAATCGGGTCCTCACCCTTGCAGAGGGAAAGGCCGCTCTTGAGCTCAAACCTTATGAGGAAGTGATCTGACCATGACAAGGGCGTCAAACTTAAATTCCTCACCCTCAGATCACCCTCTTCCTGCTCCGTCGAGAAAACCAGGTCCAGACTGTGTCCACGTTCATGGGTCGGGCCAATGACGTGTTGAGACAGCCCCATGGAGGCCATGAAGTCCTGAGCCGCCCCGGTTAGAACCGTCTCGGCATGGAGATTGAAGTCCCCCAGGACCAGCATCCTGGGAGTCTTCAACACCAGGTCCAAGACGATTTCCGTCAGCTCAGGCAGGGAGTCTGTTGGGCAGAAGGGTGCACGGTACACCAAGAGAATCCCCAGTCTGTCTCGGTCGCCCAACACCAAGTGGAGGCACTCCAGCCCTGGCCTCGAGAGGACAGGAAGCCCCACAAGGGAAATAGAAGCTCGATAAACCAGAGCGACCCCCCCTCCCCTCCCCTCCAGGCATGGTTGGTGCTGGACCAGGTACCCGGGCGGGCACAATTGTGAAACATTCCCCCCCACAGGTCACCCGCCCAGGTCTCTGTGATGCACGCCAGGTCGGCCCTCTCATCCATGATTTGATGATTTGATCATGGATGAGTGTTGCCTTATTTTGGACTGACCTGGCATTAAGCAGCAGCACCGACAGGCCCGGAGGGCAGTTGACAAGTCTACCTGGAACCCACTGGCTGGGGCTTTAGACTATGTTTTGAACTAGTCTCTCTCCCATTATGTTTACAAAATGATTTTTTTAAAAAAGGCTTTGGCCTTTTGAGTCTGCTAAGATGAATATGTCTTTAATCTTAATTGAGATGAATATTGTTTTTAAATTCCATTTTAAAAAACAAATTTGATGTAGGTGACACAATCCAAAGTTCTGTGTGGTTGGTGCTCTATAGAAAGAGGGATTGCTTTACAGACTTATCTCCAACCTTCTGCAAGTTAGTAATCTTCAGATGTGTTAGATGACAACTATCAATAGCCCCCATGTGCCCTGAAACAACGAATTTGCAGGTTGCTAAGTTGGAGAAGGCTGGTTTGGTGCTTGAGTTCATGAAGTCTTCCTTGACATGGAAATGAATTATACAGCCTTGCATTTTCAAGCTTTTTACCTCTAGAGGATTTTTTTGGGGGGGGGAGGGAGATTGGCTTCATGGAACCCCATGTAAAGATTTTTGGAATATTGTAGGATGATGGGTTTGGTCATCTGGGTTTGCACAGTCAAATGGGGGCGGGGAGGGGGGTGGAGAACAGTGGCCATATGCTCCTCCCTTGTGGCTTCCTTTCTCCTGTTCTTCTACTTTCCCTTTTCCCTTTGTGTGCTAGCCTCATGATCCTGGCATGTTTTAATCCATTAGTCCAAACTGGGAAACTCTGGCTTAATATCACTTAAAGCAAGAAATGAATTCTAGATACTATATTGGTTTGTTACCTGACATTAAGTCAGAGTGCAGACTTAACAGAGAACTTTGGCTCAATGCAAGATGGTAACTCTGCATGCAGGCTATTATGTAACTGGGGGAGGGGAGTGTAGAGGAGAACAGTAAGTACAGTTAGGATGCTATCCCTTGATTTCTTATACTATGATTTAGGAAGCCAGGGATGAACACCCAAATCTGGATAGTGATGCTGCATGGTTGGCCTGCATGAATCAGAAGTGTACCTTGGGAGAAAGTTTGATTCGCGTTATGCCCTCCGTTGCAGAAGCATGCTCCCTATTATGCATCTCCTTTGGAAACCCTGAGAAGCTTCTGAAGAGTGCCACATGCTCTGAAACATAGCCTGAAAGCTGTTGCTGTAGTCCTTAACGGTGCCGAGTTCCACTTGTGTATTGGTACATACCTGTGCCTATAGCTGGTTAAACTCTATTGCTGTACCGTGTTACAGGTTTCTGATATACTATACAGGGCCCAATGAATGAGGTATAAATATTTGTCCAGAGGATTCTGGCCAGTTAAAACTAAGTGTGTGAGATCTAGTAAGACATCTGTGCAGTAGTTAAAAGTGGCAAAGAGCGTTTCCCGGAAAGCCTGCTTATCTGTACTCTGCCTTGCTTCATTCTGTCCTCAAAGCACCAGTACGTGTCTGCTTCATGCTGTGTCTTTTCTTATGCCCTTGGACTACACAGGGGGTGCTCTTTGGCTTGGAATCTGAGAGTTCTGCCCATGTGAGTTGCTGAGACTGGGAAATGTTTAGGAAAAAAAAGTTATTTTGGTGGAAGGGGGAACTGCAAAAGGCAATGTCTACAGTATAGGATAAGCCAGGTCTATATACTTGTTCATGCTCTGCTGGGAAGAAGAGTGTGGCTAAGAAGTCTCTGGCAGAAATACATATGAAACACCAGTGAGAATTCTTTTCTCTTTTAGAGCAGAAATAAGCCAAGGTAATGCCAGTAGGCTGGTTGCTAGAAAGTACTGCCACTAATCTTCATTTGTTTCCTCTTAAATCAGTGATGGAGAGGGCAAAAGCAGAAGAGCCAGACCAAAAAAAAATCTAGTTCAGCATGCTTTTTTTTACCAGTCAAATGAGCACAGGAAGAACAGAAGAGTGTAGCTCAGAGTTATGTTGGTCAGCATGATAATGATTAGTGGCATCAGTGAAAAGACAAAAACGTAATAAGCATGTTCTGAAAATGCTTGTCTTTATAAAAGGCATCTGCATTACTCTATAGATAATAACTACTTAGAAAAATACTGTGTGTAAGTGGGGCTGGGAGTAGCACATTCTATCCCCATTTTAAATGCATTCACCCCCCCCCCCCACTCACACACCCCTTATGCAGTTTATGCCTGTAATAGAGTCTTGAATTAGGTGATTGTGAATTTTAAGTATAGATAGAAGTATCTTGAGTGGTCTCCAATGGGAGAAAGGTTTTCTGTGAAATGCTGTTAAAATAGCTCAAACTGAGAGAAGCTGTAAAAGGGTTAGGTGGGATTTGAAGCATTATAAAAGGGCAAATGTCTAGGACTGAACTCTGTTAACCTTAAAATTTTAAAATACATATTGGAATTAATCATACATTTTAATATGCATCCACTGGAAATATCTGACTAGTGTGTGTCCTCCCAAGGCATCAAGGACTGTTGCAACAATGTCCCCACACCCCAGCCAAGCTAATTGTGGTGTTGAATAGTGTGGTTAGCAATCACATCTGGGTGATTCAAACACTGTAGGTGAGGGGAGAGACTGTAGTGCCTGGGAAGTTCCTTCCTTAGACATTTTCCTTAGAATTGACTCTCCCTACATAGTAGTTCATGGCAAAGGCCGCAACAGTTGTTAATCCTTATATCCTGGAATCCTGTGTCTCATCTGTACAGCCACAGTGATGACTTCTTAAAAGGCCTGTTCACTGCCTCTTGCTCTCAGCCCTGTCACAGCAAGGGGAGGAGTCTACTGATCCACGCAGCTGTTCCCTGAGCTCTGGTTGAGTTGCTGTGGGCCAGTCCAAGAGGCTCCCTGAGGGGCTTGCAGACCAGAAACACTCCTTAGACTCAGTGTCAGCAGTCAGGTCTGGGCCCGTAGGCCTGTTACTGGTGCTTGGGCCCCAGCAGTTCCTTTGTGCTGTTCTCTCTCTTGAAAGGGCTGTGAAATTCACAGATTAACTGTACAGTTGTGTATTTCATCTGACTTTCTGTATCTAGTTAACAAGTTGGAAAAAAATTCCTTCTATCTTTGGCTTTTTGAACTTAATATCCAATTTGATGGAAGAGTTTTTGAGAACTCAGAAGTCAGTGTGCTGTGTGGCTAAGAGCAGAGGACTGGGACTCGGGCGATTTGGGTTCTAGTCCCTGCTCAGCCATAGAGCCAACTGAATGACTTTGGGCCACTCATAGACTCTCAGCCCAACTTACCTCACAGGGTTGCTGTTGTGGGGATAAGACTGAGAGCAACAGGAGGAGAACAATGCAAGCCATTTTGAGTTTGTTTAAAAAAGAAGAAAGGTGGGATACCAATCTAATAAATAAATAGGGATGTTTTGGATGGTCTTGAGTTTTGTATTTTAAAAGTATGGCTGTTTTAGTTATAAAATTGGGATTTGGAATTGTCATAGCATTCTGTTCCTTAATAACTGGAAGAACCAAATAAAAGGAGGGATGCTCTGGTTCCTGTTTCAGGTCATGATTGTGCATTAGCTCTCATAACACTTTTAGTTAAGATGGCTGCTAATGCTAGGCCTGTTTGAAAATATATGTTAGAGGAAATAGACTGGGGGTCAACACTGATTTACTCTTACTTTGTCATAACTAGTGTACCTTTATAATTCTCTTTGACACTAGAGTAAATCAATCAAGTAATCCATGACTGGCAACATTGAACAAGGGAGAACTATAAGGCTTTCATCGATAGATTTCTCTTTTAAGGAGCAGGTTGTCTTTCCTTCAGCTTTCCCATTGATTTCAATTGAAGTTGAGATTTCTGTTCTAAATATTACATGAAAAATTGCATTTGTTATGAATTTTTTTAAAAGTTTTTTTTAAAGTTGCTTATGTTCTGGTGTATTCTGATGGGTTATTTAAATGATAATTCCTAGTAATAATCTGAATTTCTTCCTATGAGACCAGTTCCAAGGAGAGGGAAATTCTTATTGACTTCTTTGAAATAATACAATTATCAGTGTGAATAAACTTTAAGGTGCTGAGACCAGATTTGCTATCTACTTCTGTAAGCAAACAGGAAGTAGTGACACCACAGTGCAGCAGTATAGCTGGAGGAATAGTTAGAAGTAATGTCTTAACTCCATAGCAACAGAAGTAATTGGTATCTAGGGGTGGAGCAACAGTAATTATGGAATAGTTGAAAATCAGCTAGGTTATCTGCATTGCTTCTGTCATTTGGTAAACAGGCCAGAAATCTGTATTCACCCAAAGGTTCAAAAGAACTTAAGCTAAAACAATTGATTAGTGTAGTTAATTTTTCTTCTGGTGGACTTTCATTGCTAGCAAGATTCTAAACTCATGGTAGTATGTAGTATTGTTCTAAATTTAAATATTCTTTCTTTCTCTCATGCTGAATCAATGTCTTGCTATTTTACATTGATTATTAGTCAGTATAGCAACTTTAAAAAGAAACTTCATTTAGCAAACAAGTTTCCTATTTATGATTTCCATGTAGATGGATACTCCAAAACATTCTTAACAGTATCTCTAGGTCCATTATAGTTGTACCATTTGCATTTAGATATTTTGAACCTGGTCCAAGTGGTAGACAACAGGGTGACTGAGTGGATAAGCGAGATTAACAGCTCTGGACTGTATTTTTTGCCGCACTGCATACATTATTGACTTCCCGATGCTGTTTGCCATAGGACAGGTATTTGCTAGGTATTTGGCTTGGGTTCTGAATATAGGAGGTGACATATACCATTGGCTTGAACCTAGGAGTCCACAGGTAGGAATTAATGATGTCACTTCCCTGAACTGAAATAGCTACACTCTCTTGTAATTCAGAGTGTGATGTTTTGGCATTGCAACTTGATTTTCTGTCAGGCTTCCTCTTATTCAGCAGTTCTTTTGAGGTAGTGTATGTCTACAGATGTATTTCTTTTAAGAGGTTTGCAGTCTCTCTTGCTCTCTCTTTCCCCCTCTTTCTTCCCTTCCCCCGTCCAGGTGGCTAATGAAGGATTTTGATTTATTTATCCTAGCTGTCTAGTCTAGTCTAGTCTGACTGCTACTTCTCTGTGTATGCATGTGTGCGTGTGTGCACATCTGTCTATAGCAAAACTGGCTTGCCTGAAGTCTCTTGAGTGAAATTGGTGGACGAGGCGGTCTGCCAGGTAGCTTGTCTCCTAAAAACATTAACAACCTTCTTAATATATACAAATTTAATTGTGTGTTGCTTTTATATAAAATTTACCTAAGTCAGATCAGAGAGGATAGGTGTCCCTTTTTTGTGGACACGTGACCCCTTCATAATTCTTCAATCTTTAAAACAGGCTTCTAGTATCTTTGTCTTTCATCCTCCCTCCACCACTAAATGTAACTCAAGCTAGGGATGTGTTGATATGGGAGCTTTCCAAACATTCTGCTAATCCTTGGGATGTTTAGTTAACCTTTATTTTTTTTTCTCCCTCCTTTTACAGGTAGAATTGTCCTTGAACAAGAAAACTTAAAAAAATTGGAGGGGAAGAAAAGATCAAAGACTTTGGTGTCTAAAAGATGTGCCATGGAATGGTAGCAACAAAGAGCACCACAACATCGCTGCTTACCTTGGTTAGTCATGGGATATTTTTTCCATTGTTTATCTTCAGTACACGCATGGTGGAAGGACTGGACTCATGTAAGTAAAGCTTTTGATGGCTATTTTATTTATATGACTAGTGCTCTCAGTTGACTCAGGGAGAATCACAAGAATGTTCTTAAAAGATGGGCTTTTGCCTCTAAAAACTCCACTCATAAATGGGTACCCACAAATCGCTTAAGGCAGCTTACTTATTTTTTTAAGGATACGGGTGTGCTCATTCCCACAATAGGAGATTCCTACCCCTCCAGTGCATGCTTGTCAATGAAGTGGAGATCCTGGTGAAGTATGGAATTTGAACAGGGCAACTGTTTTGAATAGCTAGTGCAGGTACAAAGGTGTGCCATCAGTTATGTGGAAGTTCAAAGGGCCTCCTTTGCAGAAGCTGCCATCTAAATAACAGCTTGTTCTGTATTTAAAAAGGCAGTTCCTGGTTTTCTTTTTCATGCTTTCTGTTATGGCCAAGAATGAGAATGAAAAGCAGAGCTATGTAGGTGGGGTTGAACTTATTTTTCAGTGATGATGATTAAGTACCATGAGGCTGCAGTCTTTAAAGCTGTGGAAGAGGTAAAACATACCCATCTGCTGCCGCCCACATCAGAGTCAGGAGTCAGTAGGAGCATTGGATAAATGTTAGCCCCTTCCAAGTAGTATCTCTTCAGGTATCACTTTACTTGCTTCTATGTACGTATGTTGATTGCTGCTGTTTATTCTAGGAAGGGGATAAAGTGAATTACTGTTTGGGTCTACCTTTGACCTTGTGTTATATGCTTTTATCCTGTCTTGCAGAGAGAGGGGAGCTCATAGTGTATACTTACAAGGCAGCATATCCATGTGAATAGAAGTCCTTGCTGCTTGTAATAAAAACAACCACACACGTAGGTACTCTGTGGGCCATGGGTCTCATGCAGCCCTCAGATGCATAACTGTGGTCTGTTACAGGTGCTTTTGCTCATTAACTCCCCCACCTTCCAGCATATATGCAGGACTGAGATGTGGAGGAAGCACATGAAACTGACCCTTCATACATGCTGTCTTTTCCAGCTAAAGTTTAGTAGGATACTAAATGTATGGCATTGACAAAAGGAAGAGCTTCAAGAGCATCCCATGCTTGTCCTCTTAACTATGTATAATGGGAGCTGTGGAAGGGAAATAGGAAGGGACACACTTGGTAATTGCAATCCATAGAATATTTATTTTCTTCCGCTTCACCCCACCTGGATGTTCAGGCCAATGAGGTCAGATAGCTTTCATCCATTAAAAAGATTATAATAGCGAGAGAATTAAAAAAAAATAACCTTTCTTAAAATGCTATCCCAACCACACTTTGTAGACTTGCTTTTCCATTCAGCATAGCTTCTTTGACCACAAGCCTGTTGGACACACTCTAGGATAAGGGGTGGAAATGTGTCATTCTTCAAGCTCTGTTAGTTGCTGAAATACGTATAAACAAGACTGTTCCCTTTTGGTAGTAGTGAATAACAGCCAACCTGTCTGAGGAGAGGTTAATCATCCCAGAGCTTTTTAGTGTAGTTTTGATGTGTGTCAGGGTATGTTGCATGAAGGAGCCCACAGTGATAAGAAGTTGTAATACCTCTGCAGACCTTTGCTGTAGTTTTAGAGAGAGGCTGCTTGCCTCCTACCCTGAATTCATTCCTTAATTTGAGGTTTGAAATGGGCAAAGGTATTATATTCAGCAGGTGGGTGATTATACCAAAGTATAAAAGGTCTGCTTCTAGGGGAAGAAAATGAGTTTTAGGATTCTTTCTTGACATGGACTAGAGATATCACCTTCTCCCTGAGGAAAAGTGACAGTTTCCAAGTACAGTGTCATGAATTAGATGAGCCCACATGGAGAAAGTGAACATTCTAGACATGCAGCCCTGCAGCAGGGTCTTAGTCCCTTATGTAACCTACAAAGCAACTCTGCTAAGAATCTGAGATTCAGATAAATAACTGGTTCAGGCAACTTAGTTCTGTTTTTTTCCCCTCAGAAATGCAGGTTCCCTTTTCAAGTTTCCAGAATTACAGCTACTGGATATATGGGTGGGTGTGAGGAAGTAATGTGTGCAAGAACAGGAAGACCTTGTTCCCTTGCTGTCCTGAGTCCTCTTAGTGTGACTGTTTTGAATGGGATAGAGACACAAAGCTTTGAACAGTGTCAGACATGATGTGTCCAGTAGCTCTATTTCTGGAATGTCATAATAAACAGTAATGAGTTTTTTAGAAGATCAGACTGATGTCTGAAATACTCTTGAAATTGTCAGTCAAATGTTCTTTTGCACAATGCACACTTTTTGTGGCATAAGAAGTTTGGGCGTTTGAGTCATAGCGTACATTAATCGGTTTCAGAAAATAACCTAATAGTACATGTCAGTGGTTGTAGTATGAGGAATTTCCTTGATAAAAGATTAAAGATGTCCTGTGACATACATGGTGAGTCTAAATATATTTATTTTATGTTACCCCAGCTCTTTAACATTGTATCACTCACAAAGGAATATGGGCAAGACATATCCACTTCGAATATTTTTTTGTTTAATAAACCCTGAACATGTTCGGCATTGTAACTATTTTTGAACTGTTACCAAAGTAGAGCAATTCCTAGGTTTTTCTGTCCATCATAGATGATTACTTGTAGAGAACAACTTGTGAATATCACCCCACTGCACTCAAGATTAGAAAATTGTCAGCTGTTTGGATGACTGAATTCCTAATTTTTGATAGTGGTGCAAAGCCTGTAGAAAATCTAATATATCAATGTTTGTTAGCAGCTGTCCTCAAAATGAGACTGACAGATGGACACATTTCCCTTTCCCCTTCTTCAAATTAGGGAAGGGAAATGTGACTCTCAATGGCTGAACTCACATAAAGCATGCGTGAATAACACAGAACTGGCATTTCCTCTGGAGCAGCCAACAAAAACAACTGTTGTTTGTCTCTGTGTTAGTATAGCCCAAAACAACTTGTTTGTGCATGGGTGGGTCTACCTTACAAGCAAGGTTGTCAGCTTACATCCAGCAGCCTTCCTCTGCTTTTGTTCCCGCACCTGGTATTCAGAGGCAATAGAATTATGCTTGTGTTTTCATGACGTTTCTCTCCAAATATCATGAGTAATCACTTCTGCAAAGTAAGATTGTTGTCAACATTATCCCCTGAGTAACTGCTTTGCTTTGAAGAACTGTGATAATTTCCCCAAAGAACTGCCACTTCATTCTACAGCTTTTCATATCCACATCAGATTCAGTCTTCCTGAAATTTTTGGCACAGTGCCTGCCCAATAAAAGGATTGTTGTACTTGTGTCGTTTGCTAAAGCCAAAATCATAATCTTGAGAATAACTTCTGGTGTAAAAAAACTATGGAGTTTCTGTACAAGCTATATCTTATGACATCTGCAAATAAGTTCCTTCGAAAGAGCCATGCTGCTCATCTTTATTTCTCATTTGCAGAGTTTAATGCTTTCTGCCTTCATTTATATAATTATTTGGATTTGGGGGAGAGGTGACTTTCATAATTCAGTGTAGAGAAGAGATAGCATCTGGAGAGGAGAAAGAATCTCTGTTAGAACATGAAAGGTTGTTAAGCTGTCAGCAGGCAAAAGGGAGTTGCTTGAATAGGCACCCCTGCGACATTTGAGCATGGGTGGTAATCAACCAACACATTCCCTTGAAAATTTCAGCAAAACAAATTCGCCTTCACCTGTATACCCCTGCCTCAGTATGTCCTGGAGAGTTGACAAACCCTCTGGGACAGATTTAGGAGCATGCTGAGAGGTGTAAATGTGAGGAGAGGAATACAGATTTCACAGTAGTAATCTAATTACACAATGGTGGATATCCCTTCCGTAGCTTGGTGGAAGAGCATGTGCTTGGCATGCAGAATGTTCTAGGTTCAGTCCCAGACAATCTCTGCTTAAAAGGATTGGGTAGCAGTTGATGTGAAAGACCTGTCAAGACCCTAGAGAGTTGTTTTCAGAATAGACAAATAGTTTGACCTGGTGAAGTGCTGCATCCTGGCTATTTTAAACCCTCACCTTAATCCAGAAGGTTTTTGTACACATCGACAGTATTGCTGCATGCATTCAGCCTTTCATCCTAGAATTTTACCTTTCAGTGGTAAAATTACCCAGGAGTTGCCCTGGGTATGTCTCTTCGTTGCATCTGGGGAATACCGCTTGATGTTGCACTGAATGTGAAAGGCTGTTTGTTCTGTCAGCTCCTCTGGAGAGGATCTGCTTTGGGTGGTTGGCCATTACACACAGAACAGTAGATTAAACTGTTGATACCATCCAACCTTTTTCCTGCTGACCTGTATACTAATGCAGCAAATAGATGACTGACTTTGTGTTCAGAATGGTATATTCAAAATGCTGATCTGTTTCTGAAAAGGCAGGTGCTGACATGTCCCAGTGTCTGCTGTGAAATTTAATTCTGGCTTATACAAAGTATGAACTGCAGGGGATAGCTTTAGAAAGAACTTGAGGCATTTCCCCACCACCACTTTTCTTTTTCTGTTTTTTCTTGGAAGCATTTTTCTTTGTGAATACCCACTTTCTTTCCACTTGTCCTAGTGGGAATACGAGGCTTGTTGCTCAATGCTGTTTCACAGCATCACATCTGGCTTTTGTAACTTCTCAAAGTTCTCTTTGTAACTTCTTCACTTCATGCTGAAGTGCCTGGTACCCAGTAGTCATAAAACATGAACAAAGTCCCACTGTGTTTGAATTGCTCAAGATGCAGCTCATGAAACCTGCTTGTGTTTCTTCATAGAAGTGGATGCACATTTACATATATCCAAAAACCACATACTGGTTTTGGATTCAACATTCCTGTGGGCAGAACTCCATTCATTGGAAGCTTCTGCTGGAGTAAGGGCAGGTAAGGAGATTTGAGGGGGGGGGCTCAGTTTACCTGTTTCCCATGTGGCCTCATAAAAGCTGCACCAGATGGAACCATGTGGATCATGGGGAGTGGCTCTGGGGGTTGCAGAGGAAAGGGTGAAGTTGGCAAGAAAAACAAAAACAAAGCCCCCCCCCTTCCTCTAATGAGAACCTCTTCCAGACCTCAGTTGCTTGGAAAGAGCCTTATGTTTGCAGAAGAGCAATTCTGGATCCAGAGGTTTCTGAGCAGTTCAAACTGTTTTATATCCCAGAGTGTAAACAATATTGGGCATCTAACCTGACCATATACAATATTCTATTTGCAGATCTGTGTGTTGATTCATCGAGCAGAGGGTTGGTGGATACTCCCTAGTTGTAACAAATTGTGTTCTCAAAATCCATTTTTATTTCCTCTGGGGGAAAGGAAATACTCATTACACTGGTGAAATGTCTCAGCAGTTCTTTTGGGAAGAGGACAGAGTTCTAGATGCTTGTGAATAAGTTTGAACCAATATTTCATCAAACTGATTTCTTCCTTTTTCTGATTAAGAAATAAGATTACTAAGGAGCCTTAGTAATTACAAAAGGAAAAATGTCCAGCAAGAAGGTGATGTCAGATTTTAGGCAAAAAGTAACTGGAACATGGGTATGAGTTTTAAAGATGGGTAGAGCAAGCTTAAACAAGGCACCTAGAGATCCTCAAGACAAGGACACAGGTTGTGGTGACAACAGTCATGTAGGATGGCATTGTAAGGCATAATCATTTGTCATATTTGAATATGTTCTCTTTCCAAGGAGTTCAGCACAGTGTGTTTATTATTAGTCCTACAACAGCCCCAAGGGGTGGGCAAGACTGACCCAACGATTTCCCTATGCTGAACAGTGTGGGTCAGTGGTGGGGTTTGCACTTGGCATTGTCAAGCCCAAACACCCCTGCCAATGCACCACATAGCTTATGTATACTTAAAGTGAAATACATGATCTTGCATTTGTTCACAACTGTGTCTCCCAGTGAAAGCTAATGTTTTAAGGGTAAATTAAAAACATTTTGGTTACATGATAAAAACTCTGGCCACACTCCCTATTAAACTGTGTTGAGATTTTATAATAATCAGATGGTATTTAAGAATTTTAAACCAATCAATCAATCAGTCTGTATTTTCTCCTGTAGAATGTTACCTCTGTTCACTAGGAAACATACAGTGAACAGCATTGTCAGACATGCAAAGTGTGGATTGGCACACTCCCATTATATATGAAACCAAACAAGTTATTAACTGTTAAAAAGGCTATATAAATAATACTGATGAGCTGATTGTCCTACAGCATCTTCCTCTTAACTGCTTAGTTACATGTTTAGTTGTCTTCTCTGCCCTGCTGTGGCCATTTGTATGAAAAGAGAAAATATTGTGGTGTCAGCTTGTGGTAAAATGGTTTCTTTATATGAATCTTCAATTTGCTGCTTCTAACTTTTGGCAAGATTATTGTTTTTACAACATCTCAAAATCCAGCCAGGGTAAAGCAGTAGAATGGAAGGAACTTTTGAACACTGGAATATTCATGCAATTGACACAGTAGCTTGATCAGCACTGTGCTCTGCCAGATAATGTGTTTTTTCACCTGTTTAAATGTTAGCCTAGTTTCCACTCAACTGGCAGCTCAGCTTGACACTCTGTGTGTGGTCTGCTTGGAAACTTCTTGAAATACCTACAGACTTGAGGTGAGGAAAGGTGGGATTTTTCCCTTAAAGAACAAACACTTGAATGGGTGTTATGGTTCTTTTGAGCCCCCTTTTAACAATCTTAGACACTATTAGGAAAAAATCAACATGAACAGTTGCTATTTGATGTCAGTGTAAATACTGTTTTATATGGTCCTGAGGTGGTGGGTGGTTATGTTTGCCAGTAGCAGTCTTTTGAATTGTCAGCTAAATCTCTGTAACTTGCTGTGTGTATGAATAACTTTGCCCATTAATGAACCTGCTTCCTTTTTGTGTTTGATCAGGGAAAGGTTTATAACTTGAAGCACATTCTTTTCCAAAAATGTTCCGGGAATATTCATGAACTTGTGGGACTGAAAAATATTTTACAAAGCACATTTTGTGAGAGAGGGGATAGTACTTGTGAGCTCCTTCATGGCCTTGCAGTGTCACTTATTTCGGAAGGGAAGGGCATTTTTTGATATAGTGGTTAATATGAGTTAAATTCCCATTTCAAATATTGTCTCAGCCATGAAGGTAGGGCAGTCTTAGGCAAGTTGGAAGCATGGCTGTGAATGAAGCTGCTTCCATACTGAGAGCGTTGGCACACTTACACTCTTCATCACAGAAGACATTTTCTCCTCCCCTTACTACTTTGGATCACAGCCGTGGTGGAGCCTGTTAAGCGTGACCCAGAGAGGATGCTTTTGGGGAATGTGGGTCCTGATTAAAGTATTTGTATAAAGACGCAGCCAGGATTTGTCTTCCATACTCCGCCACTTTTTTCTGATGTTGCGCTTGTAATGACATTAACATTTCAAAAGAGGAATTACCCCAGGTCCTAAGCACAGAAAGTCTGCCTCCTAACTGAAAGGCTGTTTTGTGACTGATTGGTGTGCTTAGCAGATGTAGAAGGAAAACTTGGAGAGGTGTGGTTTTTCTTAAAGAGGAGGTACAATGCAGTGGTAAGGTTTGAAGCCTCTACCAATTGAGCTATCTGTCAATTTTTAAATTGTGCATACTAGTATGTTTGAAGCTCACTGTGGTGTTGTTTTTAGTTTTAAGTAAGTGGGGGTAATTGTATGTAGGTGGTGCTCTGACATTGTAAGGAGTAGATGGTAAGAAATAGGTTCTTACCATGTATTCCTTATAGAAGTATATAGTGATGAGTAAGGCTGGTGCTAATTTGTATGTTTCATGTATATGTATACATGAATGGGATATGTGGTGGAGGCCATTAATTTTCAGAAAACAATTTCTATCATGTTCATGTCTTTGCTTGAGCTGAGTGCCTAGTCTCTATTAGCTGTGTTCTATATGGATGTGAAGGCATGATTCAAAATATGAACAGCATTTGTTTTATTAACCAAAGACTCAAACATGGTCAAATGAAATCTGGAAATTTTAATATTCATTTATTTGTTTTTATTAAAGTATATGGGTAATCAGAACAAGCCGGATCAACCTGTGGTCCCTACTCCTGTTTTCTTCAAACCACAGTTTCCAGAGCTCAGAATATGTTAATATAGCAATATTTGGGAAGATATTGCT
The DNA here is from genome assembly GCF_004798865.1 of Varanus komodoensis. Taxonomy (NCBI): domain Eukaryota; kingdom Metazoa; phylum Chordata; class Lepidosauria; order Squamata; family Varanidae; genus Varanus; species Varanus komodoensis. The sequence continues at coordinate 15,902,916 of NW_025335761.1, forward strand.
ATATTTAGTTGTTTTTCTCCTTAGAAGCTAGTTCAAATGATCGTGAAATAGGGTAATCTCTGGAGTTTTATACTGGAACAGGATGACGTATATTGAACAATTTGTCTAGTTGTAATGTTCCTAGTCCAGGAGTAAGTAGTCCTGAGACCTTCAGATATTTTGGACTAAAGCTTCCAAAATCCCTGACCTTTGGCTCTGTTGTCAGGAGCAAATGGGAATTATAACCATCTAGTCTTTTGGACCACAAGTCTGCCTACCCTGTTTTAAACTGTAAGATTATAAGAATGTGGCCAGAGGGGTTATCTCAGAGTATTAACCTTGAGAACTTGCATTTGCATTGTGCTGATGGTTTTTGATATCTTCTAATGTGTAAACATTATATAAAATGGCTTCTCTGGAATCCTGAGAATCTGTCTTTCATTGAATAAGAGAAGCATCTAATTCTCAGGCTGCAAAGAACAGTATAGAATCTTGTAGGTCATTTGTTAAATCTTCAAGGAATGCTCTGAGTGGGATTGCTAGCAGGCAGGGAGAGTATGACTTAATTCAACAGATCTGGGGGTTCATCAATGCATTGCTTTGTAAGAAGCCCACTCAAGGCTTTGCCATGACTTCAGCTGTTTCAGAGTGTGATGGTTAGTGTTCCACTACAGAAATGTCAGTGACATATCTGACTACAATCCTACACTGTAGCAGCATTGATCCATCTTAAGAAGTGGCATATAGTACCCTTTGTGCCTCCATGTTCAGGGCTACCTCAGTTTGGAGGCTTAGGTATGGGAGAAAAGTGTATTCTGTGGAATGAAAAGTTCCACAGTGGAAATAAGGGTATTTTGGAAACATACCCCTAAAATGACCTGAAAATGCAAAGCAGCCTGTTTTACATGGGTTCTGCAAAATCCCAAATTGGGAGCAAATCTGCAATTACCACAGCTTTGGAAATTAAAAACATGACACTGTGTAAACCTTCTTCCTCACTTGCGTGCTTGACTAGAGCACTTCTTAAGAAATGTTTCATCTTTGGCAGCAAAATCCCTGATGCTGTCGCAATCTTTGCCTCATTTGGCTAAGAGAAGTTCATTGTCGAGACCTGCATACATTGCTTTAGACAGCTAGAAAACTCAGGGTGCGAACAGCTTCCAATTATTATGTGCGCATGTATTGGAATTATATCGCAGGGTGTGCACTCTGCATTTGCCTCTCTGAGTTCCCCCATTTTTCCTGAGGCTCTGCTTCTGACTCATTACTTCATCCTGCTCATCTAGCTGTTTCCTTGGAGAAATCATCTAAGCTTTCCAAATTTCTGTCCTCTTCAGTGTTAGCTGCTGCTACTTCTGCACCAGCCTTCCCTCGTCTGGCACCTTCCAGATGTATTGAACTAGTATGTCCATGTGGCTATGCTGATGATGGAAGTTGTAATCCACCAAATCTGGAAGGCACCAGGTCAGGGAAGGTTGTACTACCCCTCCTCTAAGTCTGCTACTTAATTACAGTTTTTAGCTGAGGCAAGAAAGGACAAACTCTTCTTCCTTGCCCTAAGATTTTCCTGTACAAGCAGTAGTGTGAAGCGTACATTCTCAAGTTTCAGTGGTGCCTTATTTACAAAGCAGTTTACATCAGAGCAAGTACTGTCACTTCAAGTTGAAAGTTTAGGGGAGGCAACATTGCTTACAAAGTTGTGTAGGATTCCACCAAAATTTATAATCTCTTTCTTGGGGTCTTTCACTTGGTTCTTCCACTGTAAGAGATTTAGTTAGTTAGATCCCAGGGTGAATATGTTATAAAACATTGATGCTATAGTTTTATTACATATTTCAATCTTAAAACATTAAAGCATACAGCAGGCTAAAGTATTTCTCAAATTAAAATGCCTGGGAAAATGAAATAACACCAAATGTCTGGTACCACAGAATGCAGTGTAAGCACCAATTTTGTCTCCTTGTAGACGGCCTGCCATGACCAACATGCCAACACTGCAGAGGCCTTACTTTTGTTGTTGCGCCTGGCAAAGCATTTCAGCAGAAGACCTCAGAATATGGTCAGGCTGGTTCAGGGACATTCATTTTTCAGGCATTTCAGCCTCAAGTCATATGGATTTAGGGATCTTTGTGATGGTGCTCCAGCATTAGAACTGCCTTCTGAAAAGGGTTCACCTAGTGCAAAGCCTTCTGTTTCTGCAAAGCCAGGTGAAAAAACCCTTTATTTTTGAAATCCTTTTAGCTCTTCTAATTGTCATTCTGCTTTTATTGATTTTGCTGTTGTTAGGTCTAGTATTTTGTTTGCTGGCTTTTATTGTCGAGATAATTTTGGATATGTGCCATTTTGTGGGCCCTCAGGTGGCAAAGAAGTCTAAATTTGTAATATAAAAATGTTTTTTTTACCACAGTGTTTTTCTTTATAGGCCCCCAACCCTAGCATTTTTGTTATAGCATGTTGTAACTTTCAAAAGCTAGGATTAGGTTGTAGCCTGCAGTTGCAAAGACAAGTCTAAGTGGAATAGCAAATTGGTAACAGGTTTGTAAAATGCTGAGATGTGAGTGCCTGTTTAGATTTGAAAGTCCTTACTCAGACTTTGCAAGGGTTGACTGAAGATTTTGATGTTTGGACTGATTCCAAATGAGTAAATGTAAAATATAAGATTGCCACAAAGTTCCACCCATCCACCCACTCACCCCCTTTTGCTTCTTGCCCCCTACAAGAAGTAAGTTTTAAAGAATTAGGTGTGTGGCTTTGAACCATTCACTTCATATCCCCCTGTACACCCTGACTCAGAGTACGATTGGGAAGCCTTGTTAAAACAATTCCAAGAGAACTTATAGTAGTTTTATGTTCCCTCAAAAGAACAGGAGGAGATTGTGTAACCACTTTCCTGTTACATCTTTAATCTCAGTGTTCTGCAAACAATGACCCATGTCAGACTGTGTACTGACTAGAACTATAAGATACTGTTGGCGTGTTCCAGGAAAGCAGCATGCTGACAGAAATATTTGACTTCCTAATTAAAATACTGAGACTAACTCAGTGCTCTGCACAGTGCATGAAAAAACCTCAGAGCCATAATCTGTGTCGTGAGTCCCCCCCCCCCCCAGGTGCAGTTGAGTTGCTTTCAAAATGGAAATCTGCTTCCTTTTGCATTTCCTTTTTTCATTGCATGAATAGCAATAAAGGTCTTAGGGTTTATTTAAGATCTACAGTGGAGCATTATTTCAATTTCTTATGGCTGTATGACAGTTTCTCTCCCATTGGAGCATTGTTGTGCTTAATTTTTTAAATTAATAAAAGTACCCTCAACATAGGGTTAGGGAAAGAGAAAGAGTTAATCCCTTAACATATTTTGTCTTAGCATTTTATGTTCATGGTTAGCTTAGTAAACTACTACAACTATATTAAAAGAATCAAAAGCATTGTAAGCATTTGTTTGTACGTAGGTATTGCAACAAAATCGTGGAATTAACTTTGTCAATACAAACAGGTCATGTAAAAATTTGCTTCTAGCCAGAACTAATTCTGATTCAAGTTAAACTTGCTTTTAAAAAATTGAATCCTCTACAAATGAACACATTAATCATAATGAGGCATATTAGCACTTGAGTGGAATGAATCTTGCTTAAATATTCACTCTAACCTAGGTGAAGAGTTGCTCACGGAGGAGAAGATAGTTCCTGCAGGCCTAGGAGCCTCAGCTTCCAAAGGATGCTGCAGTTGCAATTCCTGTGGCTCCACCTCTGCAACAAACCCTTTGTGCTGTGAGGACTGATTTGAACGTCATGCGTGCAGTGCCTAAGAGATGATTGATGCTACCAACTTTGACAGCACAACTTACCTCTTCAGAAACATGCTGTGCTTAATCTGAAGCTAGGCCTCCCTCCCTTCTCTCCCATAATTGTAGGAAGAGCAAGTTAGGAAGGGGTATTGATGATGAAGATGGTACTAATACTTTTCGTACCATCTGATTTCAAGGTGATCTGCAGCATCCCCCAGCAGCTTCTAACATGCAATTTTGCAAGATACGATCAATACATTTTAAACTTTAAAACGAATAGGATTAATAGCTGGTGAACACTAGCAGTAACATTAAATGGGTAAACTCAGCAATCCTAGATTCAGACTCCTGGTCCTGCCAGGCAAAGGACCTGATTTGTCATAGCTAATAATGTTGATATTTGCAGATAGTTACAAGCATTGGGTCTCTTGAATTGGGACCAAAGAATAGTTTGAGATGTGATGCTGCTACATTGTTACAAGCTTAAATTTGTTACAATTTGGTCATTGTCTATAAGTGTCCTATAAGATGCTCTGAGTTTCTCAAAGAAACAATGGGATAAATAAGAAAAGATGAGTGGTTGGCAATGGAATGTACCCAGCAAAGACTTATCCACAGTACTGACACGTTGCACAAGTTAATTCATTTATGGATGAAATCTAGAGGGGGTGTCATTTTGACTTCTGGTACCATTTTAAATAGCTCTGTTTTAAATTGTGTTGGTATTTAACTCTTCATTGAGGAATAGCTAGTAGGCAATTCTTCCCACATAAGAAAAGCTATGCCACTGTGTGAAAAGGATGTAGGCATGCCTCTTAAGTTCTTAACTCTGCATATGAACTCTACATATGAACTATTTGTCCATCTAGGCCAGTGATATCTGTTCTCTAGGGTCTTGGGCAGAAGACTGCAAAAACTCACTAGCCTATAAAACTGTCGTGCCTTTTTTATTGGAAATGCCATGCAGAATTGGAAAACTTTGAAGGACACATGGAAGTACTCATAAATACTGCTTACTAACCAGCTGTGTGGGACTGCAGGTGGCGCAGTGGTTTAAACCGCTGTGCTGCTAGGCTGGTTGATCAAAAGGTCGCCGGTTCGAATCTGCACAACGGAGTGAGTTCCCGTTGCTCTGTCCCAGCTCCTGCCAACCTTGCAGTTCGAAAGCGTGCAAATGCAAGTAGATAAAAAGGTACCACTTCGGTGGGCAGGTAACAGCATTCCGTGCACTTCGGTGTTAGTCATGCCGGCCACATGACCACGGAGACTGTCTGCGGACAAACGCTGGCTCCCTCAGCTAGGAAACGGAGATGAGCACCACCCCCTAGAGTCAGGCATGACTGGACGTAACGTCAAGGGGAAACCTTTACCTTTAACCAGCTGTGTATTAGCATTAATGTAAGGAATCACTAGCAAAACGCTAATAGTGTTAACTGGCATAATGGGATTTCCCAGGTTCCCTTAAAAGAGTGAAGTCTCATTTACATTACAGCTTCTACCTGATTGGAAATTACCCATTTATTTATTTATTTATTTATCAATTTATATCCTGCCTTTTTCCTCAAAGGGCTCAAGGCAGCTTACATCATTCTCCTCCTCCATCTTAACCTCACAACAACCCTGTGAGGTAGGTTGGGCTGAGAGTCTGTGACTGGCCCAAAGTCACCCAGTTGGCTCCATGGCTGAGCGGGGACTAGAACCCAGATTGTCTGATCCCAGTCCCATGTTCTTAACCACTACACCACACTGGCTCTCTTCGTGGTAAGGGACTATCCATAGAACCTACATCAGGGGTGCAGAAGCTCAGACCTGGAGGCCAAGTCCTGCCCACCTGGGATCCTAGTCTGACCCTCCAAAATTTTTCAAGTGGTCACATCTGTATCTCCTGGCTGCACCCTCTTTCCCCAACCATGGACTGTTTTCCAGTTTCCTGGCTTTTGTGCACATCTCTCCCTCCCCCACCCAACCTAACAGTTGAAAGACATCTTCTAAGGTTTAATTACTAGCACTAAGGGCTTTCAGCTAAATTATGCTGGGATTTTTGTATTTTGGCCCTTGTGTTTTCAGCCCTGTGCATCATTTTTTGCCTTGATTCCTGGTCACCACAGGAATGTATCCCCCAAGGGATTCTCCAGAAAAGAATTGGTCCTCTAAAGGTTAAAGCTTCATGAAAACAAAGACAGTCAAGCCTTTAAATGATAGTCAGTGTGGTTCAGTGGTTAAGTGTGCTGGACTGAGTTGCAGGAGACCTGGGTTCTAGTCCCCACTAGCCATGAAGTCCACAAGGTGTCTTTGGGCCAGTTAGGAGTACTGCGTCTCTGCCTACCCTACCTCACAGGGGTGTTGTGGTGAAGATAACATGGAGGAGAACCTTGTAAGCCTCCTTGGCTTCCTTACAAGAGGAAGAAAGGCAGCAAGCAAATGCTAGATGATGATGGTGGTGGTGGTGGTGGTGGTGGTGGTGGTGGTGATGGACCCATAGATCAGTGGTGGAGCACCTGTTTGCATGTAGAAAACTCCATGTTCAGCCTCCAGCATCTCCAGGTAGGACAGGAAAAAAACTGCAGAGCTGAAATTCTAGAGAGCTGCTGCCAGTCAGTGTCAACTATACTGGGCAAGATGGCCTAGAGTCTTACTGGGGATTAGGCAGCTTCCTCAATACATGGCACAGAAGAACCAAAGGTTTATTTGAGGGATTCCTTCAGTTTGAAGCAGATCATCGTATTTATATCCTTACAGAGGAATGAATACTTGGTTAAGGTTACAGTTTTGCTCTGTCTTGTTGCCAAGAGCTGTGGCCTCATGGGCATTTTTTTCTTATTTACACAGACAAAATGAGTCTCCTCACTAGCATTTTGTTTTGCTACACAATACCATCTGTCCAAAAAACCCATCCTAATGATTCACATGTAATTGTTCCAGAGGTATATATTCAAAATGACTCAGCATTGCTAATACAGAGCTATCTTTCTGTAGCACTCGAATTTGTGGAGGTCTATAATTTTTGGTTATGCTTTCTGTAATATTTCATATGTTGCCTTGATATTAATCATATTCGCACAGTACAATATGTTTTCTGAAATTTTTAATTGTGCTGTTTCTGATTGCCAAAGAGATAACCTGTTTTTAAACTGAAGAATAGCATCCCTCTTAACTTGAGAGTTTCAGTTGTGTGTACCTTTCCTGCCCCATCAGCATTTTAGCTTTTTACAACTATAACTGTAATTGTGTTAGTGGCTTTTCTGCTTCTGTTTGACTTCTAGGTATGTAAACTTTTAAGGGTCCAGGGCTATTGATAAATTATGGCAAAAGTACTTGAAAAACCAGCAGATCCCAGTGGTGTAATTTGCATGTCAATAGCAACATGCAAATATATTGAATTTTATTGTGTTAAGTTGAAAGAAAGCAAAACCAGGAAAAGGGGGGGGTTTGTTTTCCATTTTAACTGAGAACTGGTTTGCATTTGTTTTAGAATACTATACCAATACTAATCCTGCACATATGTTATCTTCCCCATAAAAAGTCTCTTTTTGTTTTGCTAGAAATAAAATAAAGTTGCAATGTAGGATAGATATATGAAGTGTCCTGAAAACAAAGCTGTATCGTTTCCCCTGTGAAATGTCTGGAAAGGTTTGGTATTATTGGGTTTTTGAAGGACTGTCAACAGAAGGAAGCACTATATTTTGGGGGTTTAGTTTAGGTTTCCCTTTTTAAAATTAAGTATTACTTCCACAGGTATGTAATACAGTTAAAACAGTTTTGTCTTCATACGGAGGAATATTTGCAGGCTCTGTGAGGGATACTCATCTGTTTCTCCACTCCCTCCAGGTGGGCTTATGGGACACAAATAGTTACTACATTTTACACTCATGGACTTTTATTTAAGTTATGACATTTTAAATGGCTTTATAAAAAAGATTTGAAGCAATTCTCTTTGGCTTCTTGAAAAATCAAAGCAATTTGGTTTCCCTTATCTCCTGAAGGAGCAGTTTTATCAGTAAAGTTAGAATATGCAACAAAACATTTTTTCATAGAAAACTATTGAATATTCCTAATTATGGTGGTACTGGAAAACTTCTGCCATGGTTTGTTGATCATAACAGAGGGTTAATAAGCACGTGATATTTCCAGTGCTGCTGCGTGTTGATTAAGATAATTCAGCGCTGTGCTGCTTGTGAATCACCAGCTGGTGACTGCATTGGTGCAAGACTGTAATTAGTCTTTATTCCCCATTTTGGTATCTCTTATTTAAAAGGCTTTTGGAAAGTCTGAAATAACTAAGCATATTTTACACTATGTAAGTGCTTGCATCTAATTATATAAATGGGTAGCTATGATTACATAGACAAATGCTTTTTCTTGAGTGTGATCTCATTTATCCACTTCATTTTCTAAAAAGCCGAGTCTCTTCAAAAATCAGGGAAACAGTAATTTCTCAATAATAAGTTAATATAAAGGAAAGCTAAATGGAACAACAAATGCTTATTTCTTTATTGTGAATCTGTGAGGGAAAAAATCATTTGAAATAGAACACTTCTTTAAAGATGCAACATGGATTAAATTGTTTTTTATATTAAAAAATTCATAGGGTCCAGAGAAGTTGTAATTGCATGTAGATAAATGCATCTTTGAACTCATCTGCAGAGTAGTCCGAGCTGTTTCAACTCCAACTAGAAGTGACAAGTCTAGGCAGATGTTCCTTCTAGAACTAGCCCCTCTGGGAAATCACAAGCCATCTGCTAGCATGCTGCAGACACCTGATCTTCTACAGAGAAGATGATTTGAGGGAGGAGGGTCACACAGAATATGATGTTTGGATGTTGTTTAAGGTTCAGGATGTTCAACCTGAATTCCTTCATGCCATGGAAAATGAAGTGAGGACTTACTGATATATAGCAAAATGGTAGCAGTGTCAACAAAGAATCTTGTGGCACGTTGAAGTCTAATTTATTATTCCATTAGCTTTTCTGGATGACATTTCATACAGATATATGTTGCAGGTTGGTATGTATTATGTTTAACTGCAGCTCAAGACAACTCTTGAAGAGTTTTGGTGAGACAAGCTGAACCCTAGAAGCTTATGCCACAATAAAACTGTTAGTCTTTAAAGTTCAGCAGTGCACTTTGTGGTTTTGTGCTGCGATATACTAACATTATTAGGGATATATAATGCTGGGAATTCCATTATATTTAAGCCTAAGAGAATTCCAATGCATTTCTGTTCCAGGAAAAGGTGGTAGACTCTGGTGGGTATTTTTTCTAATTCTAGAAAAAAATGGGGGAGGGAGTGTTTGTTTTTAGATTACACCATTTGCACACATTGTGATTTGCTCTATTTTGCAGGATAGGGATCTTGAAAATTGTGCGAATGCCCCCCCCCACACACACACACACAGGCAAGCTTGATTAAATGCTGACAATTACAAGTCTGCCTGCCCACAGAGGAATATTCCCCTCTTGTTAATACCCTTGTCAAGTTCATCCTTTCCACTTACTGCTGGCAAACAGCAGTGGCTAGATTTATGAATAGTCTCAGTCATTCTTGGTTGGTTAATTGTTTATATCTCTATCCATAAAACACTGTCCTGATCGGGCTCTAATAGAACTGTCTCTGTTCTCTTCAGTGAGGAAATGAGGTGATGCATAGGTGAATGAATTGTGATCATTGCTTCTTGCATTCTTGGATGCCTGGTGACTTAGTAGCTTTGTACTTTGAATGGCAGCATATAAAATTGGTTAATCACTCAGTGTATCAGTGGCCAGTTGGGCTGTGTATGTAGGCTAGATTTTTTGTGCTATATCTTGCCCTCCTTTTTCTTGACATGTCATCCAATCACCTCTTGACAGTTGCCACAAACTTCTCTTGCCCTCTGCTTTCTCACTCTTTTGAAAATGGTGATGTTGTGATTGGAACACACTGGGGAAATTGTAAATCTCGTGGAATTACAGTGAGTTGAAATTATTGGGGAGGTGCTCAGGAGCAGACTGAGTTGTCGGCAGGAGGAGGTTAAGGATGTTTCCTCCATTGTCACCCTGGGAGTAAGAGATGGGTTGGGGGTTGGTGTTTGGGCAGGCGAATGTATGAGGCACTAGCCCACTAACCGTGACCCGTGACTCTCTCTTCAGCCTTGTTTAATGGGAGTACACAAAGTGTCTTACTCTTTTTTCTTTTTGCACTAGCTTTTTAAATGTAGCAGAACTTTGTACCTGGTTTATGAGATGTCTCAATAATACTTATTTCTTATAAGCTAGTAGAAGGTGCCTAATTTGTTCAATGTTTGCTTTCAAACTTATGTCATGCTTTTCTCCAATGCAAAGTTTATATCATAGGATCTGGGTTTTTTTTTCCTGCTTTCCAGTCTGTCCACAGCCACCAGAGCCTGCGAATGGAGGCTACCGATGCCATCCAGCGCCCTGCAAAGACCCACTGACATCTGACAGTGTCATAGAGTATTTATGTGAGGAAGGCTACCTGCTGAAAGGAGACTATAAGTATTTGACTTGCAAGAATGGAAAGTGGAATCCAGACATGGAGGTTACCTGTAGGCTCAGTCAAGGTCAGTTATGCCTCAGAGGAAATATGCTCATTTTTGTTTTCCTTGCTGTTAGCCTTGTCCAGTGCTTTTCATGTACTAGTATGTGTGCTGGTATGTGGTTAGAGTTCAGTAAATGTGTTAACCTTCTCTAAATGCATGTCTTCACAATAAATATGTATCTGTTCCAGACCAGTTTAACTCTCATGGCTTTCACCATAGAACCCTGCATCTTGGTGAAATGCAGAAAATTCTTTTAATCTTCATGTGTACATTCAGACACAACAGGAATGCACACACTCACACAATTCCTGATGTTCCTTCTGTAGTGGTAATGACACTTAAACCAGTTAAAATTAGTAAACAGGGGTGTTGGGTAACTGAGAATATTTCTCTTGACTTCTTTCCCTTTCCCTTTTTGTTTTTAACTAAATTAATGGTATAGCTCTTTGGAGTCTAAAATATGTTTCCCCTAGATCTATAGTGCACAGACACTGAGTTTTAAGAGTATGGTGATGGAAGTGGAGTTTTGATGCATCTTGATTTTACTGTGATCCAGCACAAAGCGTTCTTTGCCTAGCCAAGCCTGACTTCAAAAGAGCTTTCCCAAAAGGAACTTGACAGTTGCAGGGTTTTCCATCAATTGGATAAAAATTCTTTTCCCAATGATAAAAAGTCAAGAAGTCCATAGGAAAATATTTTTCTTGTAGCTCTAGTTGATCATAAGATATTGGAACAAAGGGAGGAGTGTGTATAATTGAATAGAAATTTGTTGAAATAAAACAAATTCCCTAAAAGCTGGATGTTGTGGTGAAACTAACAGATAAATTTTAAAAGATGTTGGGGTGGGGGAGGACGATTGTGCCATTTTTCTCATGAAAGAAAAAGGGGTTAACCAAATAGGAAATGCAGCAGTCTTTCCATTTTTAGGCTCTGACTTGACTTTTGCCGTCTCTTACAACTTTTCCCAAACATTTTGCCAGTATGCTCCATGAGATGGTGACTCAATCAGACAAGCATAGACATAGTGAAAATTCAACGCCTGGTTCTGTGGTATTTTTTAAAAAATGAAACATGTTTATTCATGAATAAATGTGGGTTTTATTTGCATTCATATGACCAAATTGTTCAGTGCGGACAAAGGATCCTGGTGGGGCAGATGGCAGCAAAGGATGTCTGGGAATCATGCTGGACTGAGTGTTCCATGATGACTAAGGTTAGCCCTGTCCCATCTGTTTCTGTGTGTTTGCAGCAGCCTTCACCCCAGGACAGTTCCATCTGGCCCTGAGAACAAAGTTGGCCATTTGAAGGAAGGCGCATTCTAGTAATTCTGCTTGCTTTTCCAGCCTAGTGTGTTGAGGAGGAGTCTGGCTTGGTGATGGGAAGCAGCTGCTTCCTGAGGGGGGAAAAATAAAAATCTTCTGCTTTGGCTTTGCAGATAAAGGTTCTCCTCCAAGTGCAGGAGTACCCACCCTCTCCATTGTGGCTTCCACGGCAAGTTCTGTAGCTCTCATCCTTCTCCTAGTTGTACTGTTTGTTTTGCTGCAGCCAAAGCTGAAATCCTTTCATCATAGCAGGTAAGTTTATGGGGATGCCCTTCAACTGGAGGGTAGATGCTTGTGTATGTAAATGCTTACAGGTGATCTCTTGCTTAATCTGCTACCCAACATCTATACTTTCTTTTCCTTTTCAGTCCTCAGTTTGTGTTTGAATCATTCTTGGGGAACTCTTCTCTTAATTTGGTTCTGTTGCATCAAGGATCTAGTTCTGTTCCTCATTTTAAAAATCCTATCAGGATGCTGATCCTGGAGCAGGCCTACATAACTCAGCCTGTTCACAAAGCCTTGTGCAGCCTGTCATTTGTATGCCATGGCCTGACAGAGGCTTTGATGTCCCTTCTGTTTTTATTCCCTGTGTCGGGGCAGGGACAGCCACTGCCACTGAGATTGCATTGGACGTGATGGATCTTGCATTGCTTAGGCCTCTTGTGATTGCATTCCAGCCATCCATGGGGCAGAATTCAGCTTTGGTTGTTCTTGAAGAAGCATTTCTAGGCATAACTTTTACCGATGCACTTTGGCAACCAGCCAAACACAAATTGTGGATCCCAGGCCCACTTGATGGGACCAGGATACCCCTTCTCACCTTTTTCTGCAGGAAAAGGAGTTTGGGAAGTTTCTTGGCTTTTCCCTGTGCAGCTAGAACATTCTGGGTAACTCGGTAATGCATCAACCAAACAATCCCTGGCCTCCGTCCTGCCATTGATGCTCTGGCCTGGAGGGAAGGAGGGGTCACAATGCAGCTGCCCAGAGGGCTTCCATAGAAGGGCTGGGCCACTAGATGATGGTGATGCATTTGCCGGGCCAAGCAAATGCACATGGCACACTGGGAGAAATAGGAGAGTTTAGCATGTGACCTTAGCTAGTCTTCTAAGTCTTGACTGAGATAGCTCTTTAACAGGAACAGTTGGCAGTAGTGAAGTAGCTATTCTTGTAAAAGGCGTTGGTGTGTGGGGCTCTGGGTCAAGTCTTTGGCTCATTTCACATAGAACATATTAGTGGGATGGAAGAAAGGCATGTTCATTTGAGAGCAAGAAGGGATTAATTCCCTGATGTCTTACTGGTCTATGTATTCAAACAATCAGGATCTCAGATACAGAATATGGGGCATAAACATTCCCCCTCTTGCATGCATATCTGAAGCAAGGGAAGCTCTGGTGCTGGCAAGTGGGAGGACAGCCGCCTCCTGACATGGCGATGAACCCAAATCTGTATGTACATTATGCCATGCAGAGAAACTGTCTGTGAAAGGAGAGTGTTAGGACACCCGAGGTGTGCTCTTTTGAATATAGGTAGGCCATGAGGCCCTTGGTAACAGGCCATGCTTTATTCTTCATTGCTAATTCCTCTGGCAGTTGTGTCCCATCTGCTGTTCTACTTTTCAGGCTCTCCAGTCCTGCATGCAAACAGAGCTCTGAAACATATGCTTGAAATCATGTGCTCTCTTTCCTCTTCCATTTTTTGGTATAATGAGTGGGGGAAAAGAGAGGAAGGGAGCAGGTATATTTGCCTTTATGATGAACTCTTCTTTAGCTTCTGGGCTTTTTCCTAGTAATCCTGGTATCTGCCCTAAGCTTAGAAGCAGATGCCTTTACTTGAATTGGGGATTTTAAAATCACATCGAGTCCTTGAGACTGTTAGTGTGTGTGGTAGAATTCTGCGGGTTTTTTCTTCAGCATCCAGCAGAAGCTGTGCCTAGTCAGTCTGGCAGCCCTTATGTAGTGGCTCATTACACTCAGCCTGGATATGGGATAGGGCTCAATCCCAAGCGTTTCTGGTTGAGAAGTCTTACATAGCATAGCTGGGTCTGAAAATCAGTTTATGCTAATAGACACCATTTGTCAAGGTCGACCATTGCTCTGACTACAGAGGCAGAGATCGATGGTTCATTGAAGCCCAACAAATACTGTAATTTATAAAGGTGTAGATTACAGAGCTGCATCTTCCTGCCCTGGTTGTGGGATCATGGGGGCACAAGAAGATATGGGCATTCTTTGTCGGTTTACCATGAACATAGTCTCCTATTAAGGTGTATTCCCTTATCCTTTCCAGTCACTCCTTACAACGTGTATTTTCATTTGTATCCAGTATTTACTCTGTGAGATTCTCACTCCGTTTGTTTGTTTGTTTGTTTTAATGTATAACTTATAGGGCTGGTATAGCACAGCAGTCATGAATGCAAGACCAGGGTCTGGAGATTTCCTAGTCTAAATCTCAGCTCAGCTGTGAACTCACAGATTGGCCTTAGACAAAACCATACATTGTTGCTGAGCTTTTTCCCCCACCTCATTCTGCAGTAGACCTTGGGATAGAAATACTGGCGTACCTTACATTGCTGTGATAAGAATGATTGAGTCATGAAGTGACTCAAAAGCATGCAGGGCTTTCTTAGTGTTGCTGTTACATTTCCCTTTTGCCCAGGAAAGGGAGGCCTGGAGCTTGCCTGGTTTGCTCCTGCGAGGCTGCAGCACTCTGGTTCTCCGTCTCCCTTTCCTGCTCCACTGCAACTTGGCCCAGGCCCTCCTGTTACATCTGCAGCACCACGGCAGCCAAACCACTCCCAGCCTTCCTCACTAGCTTGGAGCTTAGACGAGGGGAAAGACCTGGACTCCCTTTTGAGGCTGGGAATGAGACTGGGATTTATCACATCCAGCAGCCCAAGGTGGTTTGCTCTCTATAACAAATGGCAGTATCAAGTTCTGATTCTGCTGCCTGATTGTAAGTGGAAACTGTAATGAAATAATGGGAATTTAAAGTTCTAAAATAGCTTCTTGATCAAATTTATACTAACATTCACCAATGAAATATAAATGCCTTAGCCTGCACAAAGGGCACTCAATCAGAGCTACATAGTAGGAATATATTTTTATAGACTTGATTATTTGGAGCATTCAGCAATATTAGAACAGCATGATATTAATCAGGGGCTACAGGGAACCTTGTGCCAGGTCAAATGCTATTTATTTATAAATTTTATTTACTAGATTTGTATAAAAGTCGCCTATTAGCATTATGCTCTCTAGCAGTCAAGTTAATTAAATTTGTGGCAGGACAAGGCAGGGCTCAGTCCTGGAATCTGTTCTCAGTGTTGGGACACAGTCTCAGACCATATGAGGAACAAATCATGTGCCCTTAAGGTAGGTGTAGAGAAAATTTATAACACACTTAGTGGTGAGAGTAGGAGTCAGTGAAAGAGCCTTTAGAGACTTGTGTACCTTGTAGATTTTTTTTCCTACAGGAAATTAAGCAGAGGGGAAATGGTTTTTGTTCTCCATTATTTTTATTAGAATACTGAGCTCCGCCAAATGGAGCCAGAGGTTGCAGGCAAGTATACTAGACTGCAGACTGCTTAGATTGTAACTGCAAGAGAATGGAAGTGACAGGAACGGCCAGTGTATAGAAAATATAGCCAGATCATTGTGGCTATAACAGATTAAAGGGAGATCTGATTATGAAATGAACAGGGCTTATGGAGTCCTGCATATCTGAAGGGACATTGATTGAATTTAGGACCTCTGCTGTTTCAGTGTTCTGCAAATCACTTTTGTTTGCTTCATTAGGCTAGAATATAATTTATTTCTTTATAATCCAAACACAGGCGTGATCAGGGTGTTTCTGGAGACCAGGTTTCCATCATGGTGGATGGAGTTCAGGTAGCATTACCATCATATGAAGAAGCTGTCTATGGCAGTGCTGGAAACTGCATACCTCCCTCGGATTCACGGGTACAGATCGTCCTTTCGGAAGGAGCTGGGCAAAGTGGAGCGTGTGGGGAGAGCCAGCCGCCACTTTCAGACCAAGAGGGGCACAACTGCTTTGCTAGGGAAGATGAAGTCCCTGGACGCTCTGGACTGTGTGAAGCTGGCAGCTCTCGCCACTCAGAGGCTGTCTTGGTGCATCAGGCCACCACCTCCTCCTGGGTTGCGGGCACATCTAGTAGCAGACCTGGACCCAAAGAGGCCTCAGACTCGGAAAGCAGTGATGTACAAAGCCTTCTGTCACTCACTTCCTCAGAGGAGTATACTGATGGTAAGCGATTTGGAAAAAAAGCATTGCATCTGAATTTAGCTAGAATTAAAATGCTCCTAAGCCAAATATTTTCACTCACTCTTTCAGTGGGACACCTCCAGCAGGGGTGAGAAACCTTATGCCAAGCAACCATAACTGGTTCTTCTGAGGTTCCAGTCTGGCCCTCCTGGATTTCCCAGATGTTCATGTCTCCCTCTTTAACACTCACCCCATTTCCTCCAACCACTACTAATTGGAGGCTTCTTGGCTTTTATGATGCCTCCCTTCCCCCAGTCTTAAAGGTTGAAATATTCTAAGTTGGACTAGACTGGTATCTTTTTGAATGTTGGCTTTGACCCCTTTGCCTTCAAGCCCTACCCATACACTGGAATATAGCCCAAGAGCTTTTCTGAAATGGAGCTTGGCCTTCAGGCTGACGTACAAATACAGATTTTCAAGGAATAATGCTGTATACAGATTTTCCCCTCTTTCTCCAACTTGCACATACAAAGTCCTTAACAATTAGAAAGCGAAGCCTATTAAAGGATCAAGTCATGGTATTATCTATGGTGCAAAGCAACATTGGTGGATATTCATGGGTTGTGAAAACTGACAAAGTCACAATTGTCCCACAAATTCCAGAAGCTTTGGTTTCTTTTTCAAAGTGATGCAAAAAAAATTCTTTTGGATTTTGCCGTTGCAAACCATCACTGATGAAGGCTTTAAAGTAAATAAGAAGATTCTGTAGAACTTGTTCATTTATAAAGTGCAGACTTACATCAAGTCTGTGCTGTGTGTCTTTTGAAACCTGGACAGTAAACATTTTTTTATTATTTATTATTTGATTTACCCACATGGCCCCCTAATTTGCCTAACATCTTGTTTTCCTCTCTCTTCCTTCTCTCTCAACCTAGATATTCCATTGCTGAAAGAAGCATGAGGTTTGCTGCATTTGTCTAGCCTTCTCTCTCCATATTTCTTCTTCTCGGGATGGTGAGCTCTCTGTGCAGACATCCCCAGCCCTCACGCGCTGTGCCCTGAATACCTCCAAGCAAACACCCCGTAGCTGAAGATCCAAAGGATGCCGCCAGAATGCCTCCTTGATGTGTCAGTAGGCTGAACAGGGTGCCGGCTGTCCCCGATTCCATCTGCATTAAGTTTGGTGGGGGGCTCCAGAGATGTCAATGGACTCAAGCTCCTCCTACCTCTCCCCTTCCTCAGCCAGATGTTTTTTGAGTGTGGTCTCTGGAGAGCTGCTATTTTCTTGTGCCTTGCTCCTTCTCACACTGGCTTGTTGCAGCGTCTGGACATCTGCTCAGAACATAGGGCCAAAACGCAGCTTGCTTTGTTGGGTACAGGTAGTTTCCTTCCATTTATTCACTATCTTACAAAGGCAAGGCTGAACTCCTGTGGATGAGCTATAGGAGAGCAGGAGTCCTGTGGGAGTCACAGAGGCAGACACATATTGTAGCTCTCAAGTTTTCAAAATCATATAAGATATAATGTAGCTGCATGTGAACACATTAGGCAATGCTGGCTATGTTAAAGGCAATTGCAACTGGCCGACTCACACACACACACACACCCTTGATGGCAAGCTTAGACTGCTACTTGCTTTCTTGTCTTTATTTCCCAAAGAGGGGGGAAAGAGTACCTTTGTCGAGATGGAATGTCTGTACTTCTGTACACTTCCACTTCAAAAATACACACCCCTTGAATCTGTTCTTTGTTCACGAACTTTGTGTGGTTTCATTTAAGGCTGTCTCAATATAAAGAGCTTTGAGCAATTCACTGGTATGTGGCTGGGTTTCGGAGGACCTGCATGGGCAAGTCCATGTGAAGAGGGAGTTCCCTTCCTCGTGAGGAGCCCCCTATCAGCCATACTAGGGCTGTGCCATAATTGCTTCAAAGCCTTCCGTGTTAAGAGATCATTCTCTCTGGAACGGCTGCAGCGTGTCAGGGGCACACTGTGCTTGGGCAGGGATCCTAACATAGGCATCTCTGCCTTAGCCCACCAGAATGAGAGAGCGATTTTCACAGTGTTCTTTTATGTTGTTGCTTTTGTTGTCCTTGTGGAGGCAATGCCAGGTATTTAGTTGGCATTTCTTATGTCTTCCTTGTTCTGGTCAAAACTAATCATTTGAAAAAAATGATCACAGTTACCAGGGATTTAGTTTTTCATAATTGGTGTGCCCGATTTGCCTTGAATGAATTACAGTGATAGCCTGCCTTAAAATTTTTGAATGGAAAGAGCCATGCTGCTGTTTTGTCCTGATGGAAGGTGCCCTCAATCCCTCACTGTTTTTTGTTTGCTGTTTTGTTGTGTGTGTGTGGTTTTTTGGTTTTGTTTTGTTTTGTTTTGGCGTTGCAAGCTGCTTCCACTCGGAAACCTCCTACTATGCAGGGGACATGTTTGCGTACCTCCACCTTTTCTCATAGGAGTATACTTTTGTTCAAGCAATGTTGATTCTTGATGGTATTGTAGAGGGAGACTTTCCCCTAGTGAGCCTCCCAAAAGCAAAAAGTTCTGTCAGCTTGCCCAAAGATTTCTGTAAGAAAAACAGGATGGCTTAGTTGCCAGTTCTTATTCTTGCCCAGCGTCTAGCAAAAGGAAGATTAAAGGAAGAAGTTGGAAGCACATCCACATACAATTACAGACGCAGTTTGCATATAGCAGCAAATTGTGCATTAATTAACCCACAGCTTGCCAGGAGTGTGTCTGACTACCCTTCTGGATATACAACCTCCACTCAAAGGTTATTCTATGACATGTATGTGGACATGATTACTTTTTAGGTTAACTGTGAATCTTTTATTCAAGTCAACTATTAACCAATAGCATCCAAGTTCACATCTTATGAAATAACCTCTCATCAGATGCTACATATTCAAAATATCAGCCACACTTCAGAGACATGTTGTGGCAAATTGTGTGTTAATTAATCCACAGTTTGCTGCCATGACATGCAAACAAACCACAGTGTCTTTAAAATCTAAGGAAGCAGAAAAATAATCTTAAAACAATTGAAATAGAGGACAACAGTGTGTTTATATGCAGAACATTTCTGGGGCAACTGCAGTAATGTGGGATCATCAACGCTTTGCCTTTTCCCAAATTTATGTACTACTTCTGAATAGGGAACAATTTATTCCTCCCTGGACAACTGCCCATGTCCCCATGCTGCAGAGGGGGATTACATTCTGCCTAGGCTCAGGACTGTGTGCATTACACACACAAGCATAAAAGCACATGTATTTTGTAATGAGTATAGAATTGAGCATCTGGAGAATCACACCTTGCATTTTAAACACAAAAGGTGACAGTCTAGCAGGATTCTGGCTCCTTTGCGGAGATAGCCTTGCAAATGTGTATGTCATACAACTGCTAAAAACCTGGAAGCCCAAGGATAGATACACTGTAGAATTTTATACTGAGGGGTTCAGCACTCTGCATAACTTCTTAGACATCTCCATGATTAGCAAAACACAGATTACTCTGAGTAAGCCAGTAGATGCCAGTTTGTTTGCTTTTAATGATTTGACCAGGGCAGAAATACGGATTGTGTTCGTGCCTGAGATGGATGGTTCTTGTCCATAGCTCTGACTGTAGGGAAGCCTGATTCACTGTTTGACAGCCCCAGTAGTGCAGCAGGCCCCTGGCTAATTCAGACTGCACTGTCAGAATCCTGAGTCTCTGCACCCCATCTCCTTGTGAATGAACAATGCATCCCTCACTGCCTGCTGCACATAACCTCTGCTGTGTAACTCCAGTACCTAGGGATTATAACCGGTTCAGAAGGAGTTGGTGCTGGCCCTGACTGTGAGCTAGCGACAGAATGATAGCAGTAACTGCTAAAGGCTTTGGATAGAAGTATGGCAAAAGTTTGTGTGGCGCCAGGCCAAAGGAAGCTGCTGGTCTCTTTTTTAGTATTAATGTATAAAAAAATACTGGGACCAGTAACACATCTCTTGAATCCTATTCCTTCTTCCCCTGAAGATTGTTCAGAAACTTCTGTGTTCTCTATAGCATCCTTGAAGAAACAGCTGCCTCTATAGCATTGCTAAGGTCCAGTCAGCAGAAGTGTGATCCAGTGGTAAAATTCTACATTCGTTATTAAATCCCTGGATACCTTTAGCATCCAGTGGATATGTGAAGAATCTTAGTTTCACCTTGAATCCTAATACTGCAGTTAATATTTCACCAGAATAGTTCAAAGGACAATGGGCTAAATAATTTCATAGTTGAAATCTTGTGTATTTGGGGTCAGCTGTAAATCCAATTAATAAAACTGGATTTTCAAGGCACATAAATGCAGAACGTTGTCCTCCTTTGGCTAAGAATGTAGAACTCTTCTCCTTAGTCTTACAGGCAAATTCATGAAAGACAGGGATAGGAACAGCCATTGGGCATAATGTTTGGGGCATCTCTCCTAAAGCTTAGACTGTAAATGGATAGATTATATTAAAAAGAACAAATCCTGACACTTCTTAAAGTTCTGAAACACCCAAGAGGAGTTGTTCAATTAGAAAGGCCCACTGGGCCAGCACTGTGTACCTGTTAAAAATTCCATTAACTTCTTCCAGCCTTGCACACAGAGAGCCAGACTCTGCAAGGGCACACTTTGTGCATGGCAGTAATCAAGTTCTAACTTCAGTGGTGTTTGCCAGATTTTGAAACGGGGGGCCTTCTCTGGAATGTGATTGTCCAGGTTGACCTTGCCCTTTAAATGTTGAAACTTAACTCACAAATGATTGGTTCCCATACCATCCTCCATTTTGTTCAGAATATTGGTTGGTCATATGAAGCTGCCTTTTATTGAATTAAGTCTGTTGGTCCATCTGGCTTCATAATCCCTCCTCTGCCTGGCAGAGACCTTTCCTAGCTCGGATATTTAGGAGTGGGACACATTCAGGGACTGAACATGGGGCTTCCTGCAAACACAGTTGAGGAATCGTTCTTCCTTTTTTCTTTTACACATCTAGTGCTAAAAGCAAAATAAACTGAAATGCAGTGCTGCTTTTTTATGGATGAATAGAAAACACTTACCAAGTGGTTAGATGCACACTTGGCACAGAGTGATCTGTTTTTCCTTTGTTTATGGCCCATAGTATGAGTGCTTTTTTAAACAGCTGCTACTGTCACTGGGACACTGCTGGAGCGGGCAAAAGAGAAGCACTGATGACCTGAGATGTCTTGGCATTTGCAAGAAAATCCAGAATGCGAGAGCCCTGTGCAAGTCAGGACAAACAGGGTTGCCATATTTAGTCTCTCAAGACCTGTTCAAAGACAGGCTTTGTTTTTTCATTTTTCAAATTGCACATTTCTTAGTGCATAAATACAGAGGACTTTGATTAATCTTCCAAAGATTGGGAAAACAGGCAGAATAGTGGTCAAAAAGGAGAACTGGCTGATGCACGTACACATTTTCACAGCAGAGTGCTTTTATATGACTCCTGTGCACCCTGGCCTAGCTCCTTTTTACTTTTTTAAAATAAGTAGCCTATATTAATCACTCCATGCTACTTGGTGGTAAATGTGATTGATTTGTAGGGTCACTCTCTCTTGTAAAGAACTTGTAAGAAGCAACCCTTCAGCACTTAATATATGAGCTGCTAGAGTTGGATCCTCTAAAAACTGCTCGTATGTTCCATGAAGAATAATCTTTGCTATTTCCATGGCCAGAGAGAGGGTTTGTGTTACTCATGCATGTAACAAATTCACTGTTTGTTACATGCATGAGTGTGCATGTAACAAACAGTGTGCAAATTCACTGTTGTGCATGCTGCAGTGGTTTCCAAAGCCAAAGATGCTCCTGTTACCTGGACTAGGATAATAGCATATATTCAGTTGATACACATTATGCTATAAAGAGGAGTGTCCACACTAAAAGGCATTTGTTACAGTCAGCTGGAGTTGGCACTCCTCTGGAAGCAGCTATTTTACTAGGTTCATTGGTTTCTGAATATGGCATACCCATAAAGTGCTTGCAGATTCTTCAGAAGAACTGAAAACTGACCACAAGGCAAGTCCAATTCACTTTATATGCCAGGCATGTCTCTGCAGTGCCCACAGTAGTGTCCCTGTAAGCATAGTGGAATAAGCTGGTGATCTGTGATCAACAGGAGGTCCAGTATTTGATGTTCTTGAGTTAGGGAGGCAAGCATTTTTGCCACATTTTATGTTTACTGCATCTGTAGCCGGTGTTGCTTAGTGCACAGCAGGCACACAACTGCCATGTTAAAGTGTGAATTGACCTTTCGTTTCCATGGGGCTTTTTTGGTAGTAACCTTCCTTTGGCTTGATTCACATATAGTACTTTATGGATCATCTCTGCCCCCCTCTCGCTCAGTCCTCCATGTTTGATTAGCTTCCTGGAAATTTCGTTGATTGCTTTTGAACTTGACCATCTCTGTCACTTTATTAAGATTCCAATGCTTGCACCAGAGGAGATGTAAGTTGAACGAAGACACACTTCTGTGTTAATTATATCTTGAGATACAGATACATGCTTCTTTCTAGTAGGTGAACCAATGAGAGTGGCTGTCCATTTCTGCTGCAAGTGTCACTGTTATGTTCACTTTTGCATAGAAGCTCACACGGTTCAGACCATGTCCTGTCAGAACAAAGGTTTTCACACAAATCCACACTCTGTTATTCAGTGGGCAAGCTGCAGGTGGTTGGATATGGGGAGAACCTGGTTGCCTTCAGTGCTGTTTGTTTGTTTGTAATCTGAGTTGCACCACTATGGAATTTGTTTGCAGAATGGTACTCATATATGTGGATTTAAAAAAAAAACATGCTGTGCAGGATGTCAATCAGTTTTATTTTGCTTTATTTTATATATATATATTTTTCTGGTATCCTGTACATTGCAGTGGGTGTGAGATAGTATTTTAATATTTGTACAAAGTTTAATTTAATTTCAATTGTTCTATGTATATAACTGCATTTCTAAATTAAAAAAAAAATCTTTTGAAGTGAATTGCTTTTGTTTGTTTTTTGTCAGTTGGGCTACAAGAAGTATTTTGACATGATCCTGATGGGTTCCTTCCTGAAAGCACATAGCTGAATAATGACAATTTTACTCAGTTTGAAAAACAGAAAGGCCATCTTTCCATTTGCTGAAATCATTTAATTGCTCCTACAGAGAACTGAAGTGTCAAGACAGCCAATTTAACCTAGCCCTGACAGTCCTGTTGATAACAAAGTGTCATTCTGATAACTTACCATGTTTTTTGTGAATTGAACTTTGTTATGTGTGAGCAACTTTAAAAAATTCAGAATGGCACATACAAAATATGGAATCATTTGCTGTCCTTGGCTTCCTATATCCTTGACTGTTGCAGATTTCCAGACTCATGTACATTGTCTTGAATGCCTGACATGTCTACAAGTTGGAGAATGAAGATCCATAAAGAATTTAAAAGTAATTTAAGAGACAGTGGAATAATATTAGGAAATGGCAATTTGTAGTTGTAGCTTATAGACATAGTTGTATTCATTGTTTGTCTAACTTAAATCCCACTCATTTCAATGGGTTTAATCTAAGACTAACATTGGATACAGCCAATACTTATTTGTTTTATTTATTTAAAGCTTTTATAGACCGTCCCTCTACTGGTATCTCAGAAAGGTTTACAGCAAGCAACAGCTAAAAATGGCACAGCATCCAGTAATTCAATAATATAAAATCCACATTAAAACTGAATGAACATTAAAATAACGGGAAAATAAAAAGGTTTTCGCCTGGTGCCGAAAAGAAAAAAGCGTTGGCACCAGGTGAACCTCCCTGGGGATCACATTCCATAACCGGGGTGCCACCACAGAGAAGGCCCTCCTCCAGGTAACCACCCTCCCAATCTCTTTCAAGGAGGGCTCCCACAGAAGGACTTCCACCTCAGATCTCAAGGGGTGGGGTTCTAGGTTCTAGTCACACATGCAGGAGATCTGCTATGCAATTGAGTTTTTATACTTTTATCCAACAGCCCAGTCAAAACACTACTCTTCAATCTAATAGAAAAAGCATCTTGATCTTCCATCAGTTTGTGTGAGTGAGCCATACTGGAAATAGTTTCCAGAAAGATCATAAATTTATGGCCAGAGGCAAAACCCAAATTTTAATTCCATTCTGCTTTACAATATAGGTCACTCAGGGTGCTATACTATGAATGGCAGGCTGGAGTGATGCTGAGAGCAGTAGAACTGTTAAGTCTCTAAACATAATAAAGGATTGTACCCAAAATTGCTGCGTAGGGAGACACGTGTAAGAGTACTTACCATGCAGTTTTTATTAAAATTTAGTAGATGCTGTAGCTGACCAGGTGACTAACCAAGAAATGGATTACTGGGATTGTGATTTAAAAAAACTTATTGAAAATGTCAACCCCAGTGTGCAGCTGCTGGAAAAAGACAAACTCCATTTTAGGCATAAGTAGGAAAGGCATTGAACATAAATAATATGAAAATAATATTTCCATACTATCCTTATAAAAATCTTTGGTGCAAATACCTGTAGAATATTGTGCACAGCTCTGGTCACTGTACCGAAAGAAGGATATTGTAGAGTTGGAGAAAGTACAGGACAAGGCAACTGAAATGATCAAGGGGCTGGAGCAGCTACCCATGAGGAAAAGTTACAGCTAGGATTCTTTAGGAAAAAAGGCAAGGGGGGACAGGTTACAGTTGTATGGTGTATACCATAATACATGGTGTGGATAAAGTGTATAGAGAATCATTTTCCCCCTTTCCCTTAATACTAGAATCATAGAATATTAGAGTTGGAAGGGGCCATGAAGGCCATTGGGTCCACCCCCTGCTGCTGCAGGACACCAATTTACAGCATCCCACTCAGATGGGTGTCCAGTTTCTTTCTGAATGTCTCTAGTGTGGGAGAGCCCACCAACTCGAGTTCTTCCAGAAACAAGAGTTTACATTCATTTCAGGTTGGTCTGTATCCATACTAAATTACCATTGAGCCAATGGTGGACACCACTTGTGCAATAGGATCAGCAGGTGAGAGGGATCTGATGGGGGCATAAATGCCCACTTGGATTCTGGGCATTGTACTCCTGGTTGTTTTTAAGTGCAAGTCATATTGAGAGTGAATCTTGGCTGCAATGCGAAGTATAGGACAGATAAATAAGGCATCTCAATGGCTTGCCGGGCGGGGGGGTGGGGGCAGTGTCTGTCTCATGTAACAATTCTTGGCACAATTAAGAGGACCAGTTTTGTTTTAGTTTTAAAATGTTATTAATTTGTATTCCATAACCTTTGAGCACAAAGATTCTCAAGGCAAAAGAAACATCATACAGTTAGTAATAAAAGGTCATGTCACAATCAATAAATATAGAGAGGCAGAAAGCTTATAGAAGCATGCACTCTTCACATGCCCAAAGGGCTTCCATGTAAGAGAAGACAAAGGCTGTGTTCTCTGTTGCTGGCCCAGAGGGCAAGGCTTGATCTAATAGGATTAGATTTCAGATGGGCAGCTTTTAGCTGAATATTGGGAGGTCCTTCTTGACTGTAAAAGCAGGTTGGCAAGGGAGCTAATATGTAGAGGACAAGAAGATTTTTCCCTCGTTTGCAGTCTTCAGACAGGGACTGCACACCCAGATGCTGGGCATATGCTTAATCTCTGGATTCCCAGCAGTAAGCATGGAGTTGGTCTAATGACCTACACCACCCCTTCCATCTTCATGCTCCTAAAGATTTGAAAGATGTAAAAACTCTTGGATAACAAATTCTTCTCTAGGCACCAAAATGTAGCAGTGGATGCATCAGCCACATGGGGAGGGCATTGCAGAAGCGGGGGGGGGGGCGGCTGTCCCAATAGCGAAGGACTACTCAACAGTTGTCACTCAGCAGAAGGTGACTGTTGCTGATAAAGGAAGGCTTTAAGTAGTCTTCCCCAGTCGGGAAGCCTTCCCCAGTTAAGCTGGATTATAAGTTTCATTGCCCCATAATAACAGGGTCCAGCCTGGGCAAAGCTACTTAAACACACTTGATGTTCTATCCATATCATCCACCATATTCTATCATGGCTTGTATTCTTGGGGTTGACATTGTTTTTAATACTGCATTTAAATATGATTTTAATATTTATATGTCAATCACTTAAAGAGTTTATTCAATTAAGTAGTATATTTCTAATAATAAAACATCATTTATTTTTATTTATTTATTATTTATTTTTTGATTTATATCCTGCCTTTTTCCTACAAAGGGCTCAAGGCAGCTTACATCATTCTCTTCCTCCATTTTACCCCACAACAACAACCCTGCGAGGTAGCTTGGGCTGAGAGTTTGTGACTGGCCCAAAGTCACCCAGTTGGCTCCATGGCCGAGCAAGGACTCGAACCCAGATCGCCTGAGTCCCAGGCCCATGCTCTTAACCACTGCACCAGAATCCAGTATTCTGTTCACACGCTGACTGAGTAGGCACTGGCACACTGGGGTGGTGTATCAGGACCAGCTGCCCTGGCCAGCCTTCTCCATTTGTCTCATTCCTTTGTAAAACCACCCAAATTAGTGACCGCCGCTGCACCCCACTGTTGTGAATTCCATAATGTATGTCTGCATAATTAAAAAAGCTGCTTGCAAGGGCTAGTAATGAATTTGACACTTGTCGCCTTCCTTTCTCCATCTCACCCTCAAAGCCTTGAGGTGCTGCCACCTGTCCATCATGCAGTTCAGTCTGACAACCAAGCCAGAGCCTGCCAGAGCCCTTTCCCTGCATAGGGGGGTTTCATGGAAGGTGCGTGGGTGTTGACAGCAATTTCAGGGAAACTTTTCCCTGTTGTTATTGCAGCCCTTTGTTTGTGCAAGGCAAGGCTTTCCTGCTTCACTTGCAGCTGGAAATATTTTCTTTTCTCCGGTGTTTTCATCTGCCAAATCATGTAATGGAAAGAATCTGTCATTTTGGTTTCGTGCCTGTAATGGGAGGTGGGATACTGCATGCCTGAGCTGATGGGAAGGAAGTTTCTGTGCCTCAGATAAAGCCTGATGGAGATGTTTCTGTGACCAGAAGAGAGTGTTCTGGTTACAGGGGCATTTAATGCCTTCAGAGGCTGAACCAAGCTAAGAGGCGTCTCCACCCTCCAAGCTTGCCTAGAGGAAAGGGAGTGAAGGGTCCAACAGCTCCTGCCTTCAGTCTCCCAGCACCTGGCCTAGCAGCCCCCAGCAGTTGCTTCCAAGCATGTGCGGGTTACATGAATGATTCAACCAGCACTAAATATGCACAATTTGGGGGGCTTCACTTGAAGGAACAGTGCTTTAAGAATTGAGTCGCAGTGCCTTTGTTTTACTGCTCCAGTTCTCCTCTTTTGGCCTTAAAGCCTTAATTTCCCATCTTGTGTGAGCATTCTCAAAAGGGCAAAAAATGATACATAGGCAACCTAAAGAAAAGGCAGAACAAACCACTTCTTGTCTACAGCATCCTCTCCAACCTTGTGCTTTCCAGATGACACATCACACCAAACCACAATAAGCAAGCAGCAAGCAAGCATCCAATGTATACATTTTAAAAGCTATTTTTCTTCTTTTTCTAATAAACAGATTTTAAAATGTGAAATGTTTCAGCATCAAATGCCAGGTTCAGTCTTCAGTGATTGGCATCTGATGCTGAAACATTTCACATTTTAAAATCTGTACATTTACAAAAAGAATCTTTTTGCATTTATAAACTGAATGCACAGTAGGTGGTTGCTAGTGTGGTTTGGAAGAATGAAAGAACAAAGCCTCTTCTCGTCTAGTCCAGCCCAAGTAGGGTGGGGATGCTGAGAGCTGTGGTCTGACACATTTGGCGGGCATCAGGCTGGGGAAGGCAAAGGACCTGAAATTAAAAGTAATTAGATTATCAACAACACCCAAAGGTAGCACTCTTCCAAGCTCTGATGTTACGATCTGCAGGAAAGCCTTTTGCTGCCATTTCCAATCCCGCTTGCTTGGTGTTTGTGACTGCACTTGCTTGTGTTTATCCTTGTTCTTTCTCCCCTTCGGCTGCTGGATTTGAGTACTGTAAACTTCCTCAGTGGAGCAGCATGGCAGAAATCGGCAGCAAATGGGTAGTAAGTTTGCAGCAGCCTCATGAAACAGACCAGGATGGAGGGTGTCCATCAGGCTTATAGACTAACCCCAGACAAGGAAGAGGATATTATTTTGGCCTTGCTCTTCTCTTACAAAGCAGCTGCAGCACAGAAAACCATTCTAACAATTGTGGCCCTCCTACCCAAAAGGAATGTTGTGACTTTGATAGAATTGATCGGTCGGTTACATTTGGCTTTTCATGGGGCTTGAAGGAAAAATGCAGGGGCTATTCCAATTAAGCAAAGCACGTTATCATCATCATCATCATCATCATCATCATCATTATTATTATTATTATTAGAACATTTCTATGCCTTCTGTTTAAGAAAGTCAGGAGGAAAGCCTTTTGGCTTCCCAGCAGAGAAGAGTGCCCCGTTCTGTCAGTGACGGGCCCCAACCAGCCAGCCACAGCTGCACATGGACTGCTACCAAATCTACCATTGCGGCACAACAAACCCTTCCTGCACTGGTGCCTCATTATGGGGCTGCACAGGGGTTTCTCATCTTCCGTATATTGTTTAGGTAGTGGCCAAGTCTGCAGGTCAATGCTGCATTTCATAGTGACCTTTGAAACACACAAGGAAGAAAAAGAGGCAGGAGCCCCAAAAGAATTCTTGGCATGTACGAGGCTGCACACAAAATGCGGCAGCCTTCCCCAACCTGGGTGCTCCAGGTATATTCCCCTACAACTTCCTTAATTGCTTTGCTCAGCAGCTGTGCCACAAAAGATAGACATGACCTCATCAGCACAACCCCCACATAGAAACAGAGCAAGTCAGAAGGGGTCTCCGGGGCCATCTAGTCTGACCCCCAGCTCCAGTCGGCTCCGCTCATGACATGCCTACCATGTGGACGTCCAGCCTATCCTTGAACACCCTCACCGATGTGGCTTCCACCACCTCCCATGGAAACCCATTCTGTACCCTCAGAGTCCTAACTGCCAGGAAGTACTTTTGGCATCCAAACTGAACCTTGGTTCCCTGAGCTTTGCTCTGTTGGAGCACATCCTGTCCTCCTCTGCAGGGGAGAACAGGTCTCTACCCACCTCTGTGTGACATCCCCTCATGTACCTTTAAGTCACCAACAGAACCCCTGGAGCTCCCCTCTCCAGGATGAAAAGACCCAGCTACCTCAGTCTCACATCATATGACTTTCCCTGCAATCCAGCCACCATCCTTGTGGTCCTACGCTGCACTGGCTCTAACCTGGCTATATCCTTCCTGTAATGAGGGGCCCAAAACTGAGCACAATACTCCAGTTGCGGGCACACCAGAGTCGTATAGAGTTGTCGTACTACCTCTCTCGATCTAGAAGCCACACTTCTGGCTATGCAACCAAGGGTGGCGTTCACCCTCTTGACCACCGCATCACACTGCTGACTCATATTTAGCCTGCAGTCAACCAGCACCCCGAGATCCCTTTCCCAAGCGCTGCTCTCCAGCCACTTGTCCCCTGACCTGTACTTATGGCATGCATTCCTATGCCCACATTGAATGCATGGGGAGGCTGTTGTGCATGTTCTTTACTGCAAGAAAGCAACCTGAATCACAAAAGGGCCACACTCGGTCTGCACAGAGGGGGAAATAAGCTCTGCAGGAACACAAAGATTATGTTCAATTATTGTAGGGTGGGCAGATCTGGATGTACGAGCAGATCTCTGGCTGCTTTGCAGTGCAGGAGTAAGGAATTTTGATTCCCAACAGCAGCAACACAATGACTCCCTCAACCAGGTCTCCAACATTATTCTGCTGAAAATAATGGCAGTTCTGGGCTATCAGGGGTGGATTTTTGTGTGGAAGAATGCCAAGCTGCTGCAAAACAAATCCCCAGTGCACAAAACCAATCCTGCGGCTCAGCATTGTTTAATTCTATGCTTTTTGCGCCAGGCTCTGCAGGGTGGATTTCAGGTCCTAGGGGAAAAAAACCATGTTGATTTTCAAGCATGAACTCTGCCTACCCCTGAATTATTGCATATGGGATTTATAAAGACTTCATACAATCGAGATCTGCAGGAGAACGCATCACTCAACCTCTTTTAATTTGAGCTGCAAGCTTGGCCAGTACCTTTGTGGAGAGGCAGGCATCTCTCAGTTTTGTCCCCTTGGTAGGCACTCTTGCTAGCCTTCTTCCTTAACTACAACTATGTTCTCTTGATCTGGCCAGGAGCTGCATTTGGGCTCATTGCCCATTTCAGAGGTGGGCAATTGGGGGTTCTCCGATGTTTTAGCCAACAACTCCCAGCATCCTTTACTATTGCTGGCCAGGGCTGATGGGAGCTGTAGGCTAAAGCATCCGGATGGCCACCTATTAGCCACCCCTGGTCTCCTTCAGTTGCTTTAAAAGATGCCTGGCTCTGACAGCTTCCACCAAGGAAGCTTGATGGACTTGGTAATCTCCAAGGTCACTTCTGATTCTGTGAAGGAACTTTAGACTGATAGCTCTCTAAGAGTACAGAGAGACCTTCTTTCTTAGAAAACCCCAGTCCCTACTTTGGGACAACATTTCCCAGATTTCCTAGAAGTGGGGTGTGTCATGAAAGTAATGTATTTAAACTCGTGTAGACATGACCCTGAAATATTCAAGGCAGAGATGACCAGTTTCTATCAAGACAGACAAATGTGGGCCAGCCCATAGGCTTCTGCAGCCACATACATAAATAACACTGAGTAAGGTTTTTCCTGGGCTTGCTGGCCTTTGGAGCTTGGTCATTCTTCCAGCTGCCCTGTTCATCACCCTGCTTCATTCAGCTTCACATTTCTATGCCACTTCCATTTTAAAGAAGTGCGGCTGAGTCTAAGATCTGTGCTTCCTCTGATGATAAGCTGTCTGAGATGCTGTCTTCGCTCCGCTGAGATGATCTGTTTTAGAGGCTTTGAAGCTAATTAATCTGGACCCTGGATATAGTTAGCTCTCCTTAATACCACTTTTTCTCAGCTTCCATGTGTACAGCCATGCAGACTTTCACCTTCTATGCCAAGCCTTCTCCAACCTGTTGCCCTGTGGATGTGTTGGCCTATAACTCCCAGAATCCCCCAGCAGAGTCATTGCCAAGAGTCTCAAAGTTCTAGTTCAACATAGGCTCGGGGAAACTGGGTAAGCCCTATTCAGAGAACCAGTCATCCAGAGTTTGAACTTTAATGGTGATGTGACTATTTGCATTAAGATTATAGCATATTGCTGGGAATGGTGCAGAGAGTGCACCCAAAATTATCTAAGGCCCGGAGCAGTTCTCATATAAAGGAAGAGATGTTTTGCTTTGGAAAAAGTCATGCTAAAGGAGTTTTATACATGGTATGGAGAACATGGACAGGGAAGAAATCTCCCATATAATAGTAGAGCCCAGCATTGTTCCATAAAGCTGCATGATGGGAGATTTGGGGCAGATAAAAGGAAGCACTTCTTCTCAGCATGCATCTTTCAGCTACGGACTGCTTCCGCAAGATCTAAGACTGGCTGCCAAGCGGGATGGCTTTAAAATGGAATTAGGTCAATATAAAGTGACAAAGCCCATGAGAAGACCACAAGCAGGACAGGAGCAAAATGGTACCTTCCTGGTGGGGCTCCCTAGCCACAGGTACTCAAGGCCCTACAGCCTGCAACTAAAGGGGGGATATGCTCATCATGACTACTAACCACTAGCCTTATCATTCCTGAATTTTCTTAAAAGCCATCCCAGTCGGTAGACATCCCTGCAGTTTGTGGTAGTAGCAGCCATGTTTCTCTTCCTATTGACTGTCCTATTGACTGGGGCGTTCACACAGAATGTCCTATTGTCCTGTTGACTGGGGCGTTTACACAGAATGGCTGTAATATGCAACTGTTACTAAAAAGTCTGCTTGCCCGAGTGGTTCTCTGGGTTTCCGTTCTCTGTGCTTTCTGATTTCACATGATGGAACTTGTTACAGAGTGTAATCCTAGGAGTTTAAATTACTGCATGTAAAAGGATATATATCCTGGCGTACTGGAATAACTGATCATAGTTGTTCTGGTGGTAGCAGCATGCTGTAGAGAAGGTGTCAGTTTTGGCTGGGGATGATGGGAGTTGCAGTCAAACACATGTGGAAGGCAGCAGGTTGAGGAAGACTTTTATAAAATCAATCAGAATGTGATAGATGGAACTGAGATACCCTGCTAAATTAGGGCAGAATGGAAGGTGCACTGGCATTAAAAGGTGCCATCTTTTGTCCAGGGCTAGATGCAAGCTTTTTAGTGTTTGGACCTCATAGATTCTTGTTGATGTTGTTGTTAGTCGCGAAGTCGTGTCCAACCCATCACGACCCCATGGACAACATTCCTCCAGGCCTTTCTGTCCTCCACCATCCCCTGGAGTCCACTTAAGCTCACACCAACTGCTTCAGTGACTCCATCTAGCCACCTCATCCTCTGCCGTCCCCTCCTTCTTTTGCCATTTATTGTTCCCAGCATTAGACTCTTCTCCAGAGACTCCTTCCTTCTCATTAGGTGGCCAAAGTATTTGAGTTCCATCTTCAGTATCTGGCCTTCTAAAGAGCAGTCAGGGTTGATCTCTTCTAGGACTGACCGGTTTGATCGCCTTGCGGTCAAAGGGACTCACAGGAGTCTCCTCCAGCACCACAATTCAAAGGCCTCAATCCTTTTGTGCTCAGCCTTCCTTATGGTCCAGCTTTCACAGCCATACATTGCAACTGGGAAAACCATAGCCTTGACTATATGCACTTTTGTTGGCAGGGTGATGTCTCTTTTAGTATGCTGTCTAGATTTGCCATAGCTTTCCTGCCCAGGAGCAAGCTTCTTTTAATTTCTTGGCTGCAGTCCCCGTCTGCGGTGATCTTGGAGCCCAGGAAAATAAAATCTGTCACTACCTCCATTTCTTCCCCATCTATTTGCCAGGAAGTGAGAGGACCGGATGCCATGATCTTCGTTTTCTTAATGTTGAGTTTCAAGCCAACTTTTGCACTCTCCTCCTTCACTAGCATCAAGAGGTTCTTTAGTTTCTCTTCACTTTCTGCCATGAGAGTGGTATCATCTGCATATCTGAGGTTGTTGATATTTCTCCCAGCAATCTTAATTCCAACTGGTGATTCATCTAGCCCCACCTTTCTCATGGTGTGCTCTGCATATAAGTTAAATAGGCAGGGCGACAGTATACAGCCTTGCCAAACTCCTTTCTCAGTTTTGAACCAATCAGTGGTTCCGTGTCCTGTTCTCACTGTTGCTTCTTGACCCGCATATAGGCTTCTCAAGAGACAAATAAGATGGCCTGGTACTCCCATCTCTTTGAGAACTTGCCACAATTTGTTGTGATCCACACAATCAAAGGCTTTAGGATAGTCAATGAAGCAGAAGTAGATGTTTTTCTGGAACTCCCTAGCTTTCTCCATGATCCAGCGTATGTTGGCAATTTGATCTCTAGTTCCTCTCCCTCTTCGAAATCCTGCCTGTACTTATGGTAGTTCGCGGTCCACATACTGCTGGAGCCTAGCTTGTAGGATTTTGAGCATAACTTTGCTAGCATGTGAAATGAGTGCAATGGTGCGGTAGTTTGAACATTGTTTGGCATTGCCCTTCTTTGGGATCAGAATGTAAACTGACCTTTTCCAATCCTGTGGCCACTGCTGAGTTTTCCAAATTTGCTGGAATATTGAGTGTAGCACTTTTACTGCATCGTCTTTTAGGATTTTGAATAGCTCAGCTGGAATACTGTCGCCTCCACTAGCTTTGCTGTTGCTCAGACTCCCTAAGGCCCATTTGACTTCACATTCCAGGATGTCTGTCTCGAGGTCAGTGACCACCCCATTGTGGTTATCAAGGACATTAAGCTCTTTCTTGTATAGTTCTTCTGTGTAATCGTGCCACCTCTTCTTAATAGATATGAGCCCTGAAATGTAGGTACTGGGGGAACCACAGCACAGTGGCACAGCGCATACCTTGCACACAGAATGTTGCAGGTTCTGCCTCAGCATCTCTCCGTAGGATAAAGAATGAATCCTGCCTGAAGCCCTGGGGAGTCAACCTTAGTTAATGCTCAGACAAATAGCCTGCATGGGCCAATGGGATTAGACTGCTGTTTGATCATGTGACAGCAGCTCCAGGCTTATTGAAGCCCTGGTGGGCTATGGGGCAGCAAAGGGCATTTGAACATCATCATCAAACCCAGCAAGAGTAAGTTGTGCAAGGGTTGAACAAACTTCACACAACCCATTGCCTGTTTTGGGATTATGCGAGGGTTATTTAACCTTCACACAACCCACCGCTGCCAGGTTTGGAGAACAAAACAAGCCACAGTTATGGCTTAAATACTAAAAAGGCTGCCCAACCTGTGTTGCAAGCCACTGTAGCTTATTTAAGTAATCAGGAGAATCATATCAACATCTAACTCAGCGCAAGGCAGTTTTCTGTTCTCCTAAATTAGTCTCTTGATTCTGCCATCTGGAGTAACCATGTTGCTATGCTGCTACTCAGGTCTGAATTCTGCTTGCAAGGGTGGTTGGTTCAGAGGTAGGGGAGGCCAGATGAAGAAAGGCCAGGCAGCTTACCATGGAAATTAGCAGCTTAGTGCAGTGGGTTGGGGTGTGTGAAAGGATGCCTGTAGAGGGCAATTAACCCCACCAAAGAGGAATGGGGCCAGAGGGAGCATCAGACTAGAGCTGGCAGAGGGGAGGGGAGGGGAGAGGTGAGGTGTAGAAGCATCCAAAGGAATCAGCATATGAAGCTCTGAGAAAAAGCTGATGGAGGCAGCACCTCTCACAGGATGGCCGGTGGAATGCAAGAGCGAGGCACCCTAAAGGCTAAGATGACATCTCTGACTGGCCCTGAAAGTGGGGTGAGGAAGGTGATGCTCTTGCCTAGTCCTCTTCTGATGTGCAAACTGGCACAAGTTCTGAAAGTGAGGCTGGTTTTTCCTGTTCCTCAGGAATGCTGCTGCCTAATCTGCTCAATCCCACTAAGGCCAGCCCTTTGCCTGAAAAGCTGCTCTTTGGCCCCACAACGAAAGCTTTTGTGCAGGGCTGTGGGGTTTTAATAGGAATACCTTCCTTCTCCAGCAAATCCAAACTTATGTCTGTGACCCATTGGGAAGTTCAATTATTTAGTCTGGAATCCTATGCTCACTTAGCTAAGGATAAGCACCACTGAACTCAGTGAGACATAGCATAGGGACGCACATACATAGGATCGCATTGTTTAATTTATTCACACAATGAAATGGAAACCCAAAACAGAGGCTCAGCAAAAAGCAACATATGCTAACATAGTCATTAAGAAATAATGCATTCCCTTAGAGAGTCTACACAACGGGCCACCCCAAACCATCCCCTGGTCATCATAAGAAGGAACAGCAAAAATGGACAGCCTGGTTGAGCTGCTGAGGCATCCCAAATACTCACGAAGCACAGAGCTCAAGATCGTCTGCCCCCAAAGTGGAACCGTGTGGTGTGTTGAGTTCACCATCTAGCACAAGACAGAGGTGCTGACTCTGTTTTTTGACACCCAAGTTTCTCTGGGTCTTCCTCATGAGAGCTTCTTTCGTCTGCTAAAGTATAATATACAATTGTAAAGAAAAAAAGTGGGGTGGGGGGAAGCTTCCTGGACTGCCAGAGTTCATCACCCACTGATATGATGCTGATGACATCCAGAAAGAATATTTCTGGAAATTGCATAATGGTTGTTACAAAAAGAGTAAGAGTAATAGCCAAATTCTTGCCATGGTCAAATGAGCTGTACCTAATACTCTGTCTGTGGGAAAGTGGTTATTTGGGTCCAATTAAGAAGGAATTCAGCATTTGAAACAGCTGGAAGAAGAGGAACTGGTCAGCATAAAAGGCCTTCAAATTAAAGGATACCGTATCTTGAAAGTCCTGTTCATAGTGTGGTGGCATGGAAATGGGACTATTTCCAAAAGTATAAAATCTTCGACAGAAACCCGCACTTACAAACCTGCTTTCTCAGTAAAGGACATGACCACTGCCTAATTGGTTGGTTTCAATCAATAGACCAAAAGGCAGCCTTCTCCAACCTGGTGGCCCTCAGATGTACTGGTGTACAAATCCTATCATCCCAGCCATCAACCCCACTGGCTAAGGATTATGGGGTTTGTACTCCAATGGATTTGGATGGCACCAGGCGGGGGAAGGCTACTGCATGGCCTCTTACAGTTGGGACACAGCAATGTGGCAGAAGTGACCTGACAGAATTCTTCTTTCTTTGTAATTCTTAAAATACACTTCAGACCAGTGTTGGGGTCTGCACCTGGCCCAGAACGAGCTTTCTAGCCACATGCTCTAAGCATCCAAAGCTTTCTTTCCTGTCGCCTTCCTGTAGGGCACAGCCCTACATTCATTTCTGCCCCAGTTCCACTAATCCTTTTGCCATCCACCTTCAGTTTTGTGCCTCTGCTAGCTGTTAGTGTCAGAGCTTTGGACAAGCCACAAACAATAGAGAGTTCACAACCCAACAACAAACCATGGCTTTTCTTCTTGGGTGGTTTGTAGTTAACTATGGTTAAACCATAGTTTGGAATTTGCATGAAATGACAACCCATGATTCAACAACTAGATTCAATGACAACCCATACCCAATGCATGTCTGATCCCTCCTCCTGGTTGTCATTCTGTGTAAGCCAAGCCATTGGATGTCCTCACACCAACACTTTCACAAAGGTGCCATTGAGAGGGAGTTGTCTGTCTAAGCCAAACCACTTGCATTTCTATGGAATCTACTGGAACCCTCCGAGCAAAGAGAGTGCAAAGCTTAGAGTTGTAGTCATTTTTAAGGGTGCTGTGAATCCTACCAACCAAGTCTGTTTGAGAAACAGTTGGACAGCTGGTCCAATTAATTGTGTAAGAAGCTAAAAGGCAGTATAACTGAGCTTATTTGAGTCAGAAAGCCAGATGGTGCTGCTATAGGAGGTTTGCTTAAAAATAAGAGTGGTGTGGCTAACATAGGCAGTGAGGCTAAGTCTAGGAAGGATAGTCAAGAGAACCAAAGATGGCTGCTGTAGGCCTGGCCTGAGCCAGAGTAAATTTCAGGAAGTGATTGCTTGTTGGTACAGTTAACTAACTTTGGTTTTCAAAAAATGTTACAGGGAAACGTTTATGGTTGATGGACCATTTTTAGAGAAGCATCCAACTGCAGGGCCCACAGACAGAATGCCGAAGAGGAGGGTGGGGGCTGTTTGCATTTCTCGGGCATTAACAAAGAATCAGCCATTCCATTAATGAGTGGGAGACACTTATAGAGTAGGGGCTTAGAAGGAGTTAGACCATTTTATAGCAACTGCCCAGCAAGCTTAAAACACAAGAGTGACCAAGTATGGAAACAGGCACGGGACCTGGCATAGAACAGGAGTGTTAATCACAGCCTCGCCTCGGATGCCATGTTCTGCCTTCGCACAAGATGCCGAGCATCTTTTCCAACCACAGACAAAGACAGATGCTGCACTGGTGAATCAGGTAGCTAATTTTATACTTTTCCTATTTCTGTAGTAAGTGTGAAAGCCATGTGTGCATGTGCCTTCCTTCCTAAGAAAAGCATGCGATTCTATTTTAAACCATTATCTGTGTGAGTGGAAGTCAATTCCTTTCTCCATCAAGGCAGCCTCTTCTACCCTATGTCAACTTTTGGTATATGGGAATGAGAATGCCTCATAATTTTAAATAGGGGATTGAGGAAAGATCACCAGCAAATGGCACCAAATTTGAATCCCCTTTAAAAACTGTGAGGAGCTTCCTAAAAGCTTCTCACGTATAAATTAAACAAATAAGGTCAGCATCCACATGGGCAGGCTAAGCCTAAAGGCATTTATTTTACTCTCATAATCCTTCACTCAAGGAAATCTGAAGGACCTGTTCATGATGTCGTGGTCCTCCAGAGCCTCCTCTGTGTTTTCCAGCCTTTTAGGCATGTTTTTCTCCTTTTTTGGAGCAAGGAAAGTCTGGTATTAAATTTTAAGCCACAACACAGTGGAACACAGTGGTCAAGATCTCTTTTTGCTAATGCCAGAATGTAGGACAAGGAATAATCAATTCAAGTTGCAGCAACCCAGATTCAGGCTGGACTTCAGGAAAAGCTTCCTCACAGTCAGAGCAATACGACAGTGGAACCAGCAGCCTAGGGAGATGGTGGGGTCTCCCACACTAGAGACATTCAAGGCGAAACTGGGCAGCCAGCTGAGCGGGATGGTGTAACGTGGTGTCCTGCAGCAGCAGGGGGTTGGACTCTCAATGGCCTTCATGGCCCTTCCAACTCTATTCTATGATTCCATGAACAAAAGAAACCTTCGAAATGTGGCTATGCCACCTTGTGGTTGTTTAAATAGATGCTAAGCCAGACGCTAAGAAATACAAACTTTTGGCAGGGGGGAGGGGGGAATGATCTAAATTATGTCTTGTTTTTTTCTCCTGCAGTGAGAACAGAAGACACCTCGGTAAAGCAGTGCATTAAACTCTGCAGCTGGAGAAGTCTTAATATTCCCTTGTGTGACAAGCATGATCGAATGGCCAGTATAGACATATCCCAGGAAGGCCTATGGTAGAAAGGGCCCAGGTTCAGGTCCTGGCACCTCCAGGAAGTGCTGGGTAAGGCTCCTGTCCAGATCTTGGGAGAGGCACTGCTGGTCAGTCTACACCGGCCCTCCCCAACCCAAGCCCTCAACATGAAGGCGGAAGAGGGCATCATGCGGGAAGAGCCTGGTCCGCTCATTACAGAGCAGGATTTTCCCAGGTCTGGCTTGCTATCCAGCTGCTCCCTGGGTTCCCGAGCAGTGCTCTCCATGACACACTGACAAAAGCCTTGTGTCACCAACACCTGGGGGGCACTTGAGCACGGCTGGCTTTCCATCCCAGTTTAAAGAGGAATGTGCTGCAGAACTGCACCATGGGAGGCGGAGGTATGGGGCATCAGCCAGAGGACTGCCCGCCCTGCCCCAGCTGAGCTGGACTCTCCTCCACCCACAGGAAGTCCATCCACTATCAGAAAGAACAAAGGTATTTCTTTTAAATGCTAATACCATTTCCTGTGAATTCATTATTGCCATGCCACTTACAATCCTTATCTTGGCAGGGTTTGTATCATGAGAGGAGGCACATATTTATCTATAAATAAATTTATGCTCACAATTTAAATAATTGTAATAAACTTGCACCTTAACAGCCTTTAACAAACAGCCCCGGACAGTAGTTTTCTTTCAATGTGCCTTGTTTTACTTGTGAAGCTATTTCTGGATGGCCTTCCCCTCTGCCCCAAATTAGCCTATTGTCATTGTTTAAATCATCAAACTAAAACTCAGGCATGTCACAAGCAAGATAGCACCTTTTTTCATTCTCCTGGAATAAGTGGCCACTGGCTTATTATATCTGAAGCCCTCATTGTTGAGGCTCATTGTGCCTGGTGTGTGAGCCCCAGGGCCAGGGGGCAGAACTAAAGCAGGAGGCTCGGAGCTCATCGCACTGCCGCTGCCCGGTGAGCATTTCTATGCACAGAAAACAGGCTCAGCTTCCAGCAACTGTGATTCAATGGCCCCATCTAATGTTGTGAAGTGATATTACCAGTGCCAAGAGAGCATTTAGTACACGCAGCTTGATTGGATCGGTCAGTCAGCTGATCAATAGGCAGAAAAACAAGCGCTTGGTTAGCAAAACTTTACAGGTGGGCTCAAAAGAGCTGGTGAAGCCAAGACAAAAGGAGCACAGGTGTTTGCAGAATATGAGGCTGCAAATATAGTTGGGATTTGCTTGAAAGACGTGACAGGCAAAATGATGCGCTTGTGCAGAAAATGGAGGACAATCCCCGTCCCTTCTCCTACATTTCAAATCCAGGGTCACCCCATGAAATAGTTTAGTGGTAAAGGTGAGACCACTAAATGGAAAATGCTTTGCTACACAATCCATAAGGAATGCATGGCATTCATTTTCATAGTGTGTACTTGGCAATCGTCAAGAATCCTGGGAACTGAAGTCCAAACCTCCTGGAGAGCAACCTGGCTCAGGAAAGCTGCCCTGCCTCCTATCTGAGACGGCTTCTACAGACCATTAGCCAGTTTGTTCTCACATAGCCGAGCAAGTCCTGCCCTCTGACTTGTGAAATATCTGGGGCACCTATGCACTAGAAGTCATAAGAGGGAGAAACAGGTTTGTCAGGCTGTAGGAGCCAAGACAGCTTGCCTATTTCCTGTCTTCTGCACTCAGCTTTTAATTGTGCAGTTGTGTGTGAGTGTAAATATGGGAAGCATTGCTCTTAATGTCCATTGTTTCAAGGATGAAAAAATGCCTGGAATATGCTTTGCTCATGAAACAGATTCAGCTAGCTGTGGCAAAGTCCCATTGGAAGGGAAATCAGGGTTAACTTCTTTCAATGAAAAGTGCAATCTTAGGTGGACTCAAAACTATGTTCCAGTAATTTCAGTGGGGCCCTTTCCCGGGGGAATGAGTACAGGATGTCCGCCTTTCACATAGCTAACTTGAGCCAGATTGGGGACTTGGTGTTTCCCAACTGCTCCTCCTGAGTTAGACACTGAAGAAACAAAACACCCATAGTTCAATATCAAGAGTGCTCTCACTAGAGTCTTAAAGTAGGCAAGCTCTCTCTGAAACCAATGCTGTCTCTGGTTTTCAGGTCCCTTTAAGCTTGTCCCAGTTGGCAGTCTTTCAAGGGTGTCACTCTCTTAAGGTGCCACCTTGTGCCCCAGGCCCTCTCACAAGCCCAGGAGGAGATAGGCCAGGCATATTTGGCCATCTAGACCAAGAGCTGGGAAGGGGGAGGGAAGGAGGCTGGGCTGCTGATAGGAATCTGTGTAAGTTCATGGTCCCAGCCAATTCTCCACCTGCAGCACAGTCCCTTTGCCCCCCTCTGAGGCCCCCACCAGATAAGCTGTACTGTACTTCTATTTCAGTCCTAATCATTGTCTCTACATTTTCATCCACACCAATAAAATAACACTTGTTAACATGGTACAAATTGGTGCCCTCCTTTCCTGGTGATTCCTCAGGGGCAGCCTATTTGCACTAAGGGCTTCCTAGCACCTGCCACCTGAGCCCTTCACCTGGAGATGGCAGGGACCGCACCTGCAACCTTCTGCATGAAATACTGCTCTGCCGTCAAGCTACAACCCTCCCTAGAAGAAGTGCACGCCTTGGAACACGCAGACCTGCATCATGCTGGGGCAGGCCACTGGTCCATCCAGCCTCGCACAGTTTACCTTGATATTGCAGGGAAGACCCTTTACTGCAGAGGTGGCCACATTAAAACTGGGACCTTCTGAACGGTGAGTGTGCTTCCTACCACTTTGCTTGCCGCTCCACCTGCAGTGAAGCATGTGGAAAGGTTGGTAGGACACGTTCGTTTCTTTGAGGCTGTTGAAATAGAGTTTCTCCTCTTCCTTCATTAAAAAAGGCTCACTCCACAGGAAAGTCTTCTCTGTTTGGGAGGAGGTGTGGAGACACATGTGGGGTCTGATGGAGGGTCACTGCCTAAACATCTTGCCTCCAGTGACTTGATGTTCTACAGCTGCTCTTGCAGAAACATCAGCCTCCTGCCAGCTTATGACACTGAGCTGAAATTCCCAGGAAAGCCTCTTTTCCCTCCTGAGCAGCTGAGCTGTCTTGAGCTGGCCAAAACATCCTTCAAGCATTCACAGCACAAAGACTGTGGTCACATTCGCCTGGCAACGCCTTCCCAGCTCTGCTCCAAGGAGAAAATCCCAAGTGTGGATTGGCTGATCAGAAAGGCAAGCGCAGAAATGGCAAAAAAAGTCATAGCAACATGATTAAATCTATCCATCGAGTATCAGTGTCATCTCCTCACACTCAGATTCTGGGAAGAATGAGAAATGATCTATCAAAATGCAAATGCAAATGCCAGCAAAATTAATAGGGATAAATGAGCGTGCTTCTGCTAAGCATCTATCACTGAGGGTGCAGATACCCCATTGCACTCGAAAGGAGGACTGCCGAAAGCCACAGCACCCCTTTCCAACATGCTCCCCATCAGCAGACTTTATTTATTTATTTATTATTTATTAAAACATTTCTATGCCGCCCCATTCGCCGAAGCCTCGGGGCGGCTCACAACATAAAATTAAAATACAAGAAATAACAATATAAAATAAGTCGCCCCGGCCAGATAAAATAAGCAAATAATATTAACAATTAAAATGATGCTTGAATAAAAAGGTCTTCGCCACGGCCTGGGGCTGTCAGGAGGGCCCACAGGGTGTCACACAAATGGGGGCAACCT
Organism: Varanus komodoensis; assembly: GCF_004798865.1. Classification (NCBI taxonomy): domain Eukaryota; kingdom Metazoa; phylum Chordata; class Lepidosauria; order Squamata; family Varanidae; genus Varanus; species Varanus komodoensis. The sequence continues at coordinate 15,945,072 of NW_025335761.1, forward strand.
GGCACTCTTCTGCTGCACAGACTGACCCAGGCACAGGGCTGGCGTGGGTACGCTGCTCTCACTATCACAGTCGCCGCTCTCAGATCAGCACCACAAGCAACAAGGAGGCAAGCACTGAGCACATCCACCTCTACGTGCCACTCCTTCTGGCGGGGCTCAAGCTCTGAAGGCCAACCCGCTTGGGGAGCCTCGGGCCAAGGAAGGGTGATCTACATCAGGGGTGGAGTACCTGAGGCCTCATGACCACACTGCCCCCCCCCCCGGTTCTCCAGATGGCCACCCCATCCTTCGTCCTTCCCTTACCACTATTTTGTGATATCCTGACTTCTCTACAGTTCCCTGACCCCCATTCTAATGGCTTGAAAGGCCTCTCCTAAGGTGGATTACTAGCAATGAGAGCTTCACACTGTTATATGCCGGTTGCCTTAGGCTCACTCACCACAGGAAGATGGCCCTTAAGAGCTTCTCTGAAATGGAAGTTAGCCCTCAAGGCTGACAAAGATTCCTCTAATTAAAGCCACACAGGAGGACCCCCTTTAATTAGGCTGAGTTCCAGATAAGTCTTTGTCTCCTACTGCTTATAACGCTAACAGCTACAAAGCTAATAACTTGAGTCTTGGTGCACAGCTCCCCGTGCTTCTAGTGACCATGCTGGGTCCAGACTATGAAGCTAGCAGGAGTGCAGTCCCCTGTAGAACAGCTCTGGCTGAACTAGAGACAGAGGGTGGCCATATGTCCTACTTTAGAGGGGACAGTCCTCTGTTTGAGGGCATTCTCCGTTTGAAGGCTGCCCAGCTCAAATTTAAAGGGGTATATGAAAGAAGATGGCAGGGCCTTCAAACTGTCCATCAACAGTTAGTGCCTGGAGAGGAAACTGGACAGGCACTGGCGGAGGGGGGAGTTACCCTCTTTCCTATGATGATGAGATAGACTGCTTTGCTCTTTCAACTAAAGTAAGTATTTATAAATTTGCAGCAACACCTCTAGATCACCACATGCCAATTTATGCAAATTGGTCCTGGGACGACTCAAAGAATGCCCATATTCAGCTTTTCTGGCAAGATAGGCCAACTTCCAGGGCCTGTTCAGATGACAGTGACAAAGATGAGGTCTGCCCCCCCTCCCCCAGTGTTCAGTGGCTGCAGGCCTGGATCTGACAGCAGGAGCAAATAAATTATCCAGTTGTTGGTTCAGGCATGTATGTCAAAGGGTTAGGGTAGCAAAATTTGTGGGTGCTCTGAAACAGGGCCGGGTGATCATTTCTCAGCTCATTTTGCACGCCAGGTGACTACACACTGACCAAGGGAAGGGAGAAATAAATCCTGAATGGCAGAGCAGTGAGCCAGCCTGGCTGATCCTTGAGCAGCGTGTGAGGAGTGCTCCAGCAGTACCCAGCCGCTGGGAGTGGCGTAAGCACAGGTAACTTCCCCATTGAAATCGGTGAGACACTAGGAGGCCAAATCACACCCATTTCCCTTGCTGCACAAGTGCAATACCACTCTGAGTCAGCTTTGAGGAAAAACAAACAAACGAACTGTGAAATTGTACAACTATTTTGCCTAACTTACTCTGTCCAAAAAATAAAAAATAAAAAAATCTCGGGTGCATCTCCAACCCAGGCTAGATCCAAAACCTCCTGGGACAGCATATTCCTCTTCAAAACCATAGCCCTAATTTCCAGGCACGCTGCAGGAAAGGAAGCCCTTCATGAAAGAGGGGCTCATCTCCGCCTTAGAGCTCTCGGCAACACTTGAATGAGCAAATGTCCATCCTGGCAACAATCCGGCAACCATCACAGTCACCCACTCGAGGGAGCGCTGTGACGTGCGTGGAGGCCGTGCCCACTCAGGTGAGGAAACTTGGGCTGCTCAGGGGACAAACAGCCCACAGTTACCTGGACAACCAGAGTACTTGATTCTGTTCACAGACCAGTAAAATACAACGGAAAAATTATGAAACAGATCAGTGCAAGAAGATACATTAAAACACAGCACCAATAAAAAGAAGTTGTTAAAATACCTGGATACTTTTTCTTTGTTTAGTTCTAAAGTCATGCCCAGCCCATCACGACCCCATGGACAACATTCTTCCAGGCTCTCCTGTCCTCCACCATCCACCAAGATACTTAAAATATAGCAAAATTGGTAAATACACTAAAATCTGAACTTTACATTAAATTATTACTATTATCTGCTCTCAATTTATGTGGATTTATGGCAGCTGAAAAAAAGCTTGTCAGTGTATCTGTGTATGTTTTGCTTCAGTCATAGACCAGCAGAAAGAAAAGCAATATATAATACAATAACACAATATATAAAACTTCAACAAGTGTAAAGAGATAAGGGTATGAATACCCATTCAACATTAGAATTCTAATAATATCATATCACCTTCCAGCAAGCAATAGCTGTTGCACAAAGTAGCCACTCTTGTTATGACTTGAGGGTGCCAATCTGATAAAAGAAATTATATATAACGTAAGTCAGATCTACCAGGTATTTTCTGTAATAACAAATCGATAAAGTAAATCAAAGACCACAATAAAAGGAGCAATGGAATAAGACATGTCCACGGTCTCCACTCCTCCCACCTCAGAGGGGCATAAACATTCATAGTAGGGAACCCCCTAGAATCCTCTTTCCAGGAGTGTAGATGGTAGAACATTAAAGCTGGCTTGTCTAAATGCCTTCCTAATTTTAGGAATAGAGAGGTTTGCCAAATAATTTCCAGGCAGAAATGCTCTCCCATTTGCTCTGAAATCAGGGTATGCTGTAGCAGGGGTGGCCAAACCAAGGTTTGCGAGCTGCAGGCAGGTCTCGAGTGAGTTTATTTCGCAGCTCGCCACTCACGACCTGCAGGCACCTGCTTGCACCTCTCCAACACCTGACATTTATTGTATGTGGTTCTTCCATTGAGCAGATCTGGCCACCCCTATGCTATAGCCGGGCCTAGCAGATTTTGCAGCTGAACTATGCATGGCTTAACTTCGGGTTGTTTCATCTTTGAACAACCCCAAGTTTTCTGGGTCACATGCTTCAGAGCAACCTACAGTCAAGCTGATCAGATATTGGATATTTAAAGAAACAGTGGCATGCAAGCCAGCAAATAGTTGATTAATTAATTAACCCAATATTTCCCTCTGCTAAGTGTGAAAGGAATCAGTATGATTGCAGTGTGGCTTATAAAGAATGAATGTTTTGAAAAACACAAGTCAAGTCCTTGCCCTGTAAAGTAAATAACCCTACTTTACGCAAATATTCCTCAACTTATATTTAGCTTATTCACATTGCTAAAATGCACATTCATTCCAAGAAATGCCATTCCTTACTATATGGATAAGCAAATGAGTAATGTCAAAAAAGAATACCATGCCACAAAAAACACCTCCAAAGTCAAGTGATAATGTGAAATCCCTCTTGGCCTGTTGGATAAAAACATTTCTGGAAAAAGCATTGGGAGAAAATATTTTTGTCTCCTTCTGGGCAACATTACTCTGCAAGCCAATAAGCTCAGGTGCATGCGTGCCAACATAAATCTCTGGGAGCTGTAATGTTTACAACATGTACACAGGCTGCACTTTGTTTTGTCGGATCGTCTGAGCGTGAGATGGCTGGAAAAGCACAGTCAATGATGAGCCTGAAACTGCAGCCAAGAGCAACAAGCCGCTCTCAGCGGGCTCCTGGTGTGGGCTCTTCCGAGGAGGGCAGCGACATCTCAGAAGCTCATGTTGGCACTTAATAAATGGTAGTAAAAAGAAAGTGCCCCTGACCTACTTCCTAATACACTTTCCCATATGTCCAAATTCCTCCCCAGTTTCTCTGGCCGTCTACTCAACTCTAGCATGAGATCTGGGGGAAACACTGTTGCTAACAGCCACTGCATCCTTTTTCTGTCACCTCCACATAGCCTAGCCCTAGGAGAACGAGGGGGCAGGTTCTCATGTCGCACAAGCCAGCCTGCAAAGAAGTCATGGAGCACAGTCGCAAAACAAGCCCAGCACACCTGCCAAATGAGTGGGCTTACCATGGCTTGTTCTCCCCCTTCTTCCCCTTCAGTCCTCCAGCTCATATCCCAATGGCTTCTGTGGCAGAACCTGTCCTGTCTCCTCATTTCGATCATTAGCCCTTTTTGTTCATCGCCACCTTGTCAACAACCTACACCATTTCCTGGATCCCCTTGACAGCTGACACAGACAAGGAAATTGACCAGAAAAACCACACAGATAGGACAAGATGCAGTTGCAAGAGGCCAACAACAACAACAATAATGCAGAAAACACGGTAGCGGCATTTTCTGGGATCAGAGCATTTAAAAGGGGGCAGCAAACCAGTGACCGCGACTGCGGCGTGCCAGGAGGCCACTGGGGGTGGCACAGGCGAGACCACGCAGAGCGGGGCAGGGCGTTGCCAGTCTCGCCAGGCGTCTCACTGGTGGATCTCCACAACCCGCAGCGACAGTGTTCTCTTGGCTTTGAATGACATGACACTGGGTGCAAGCAGCCTCTAGTCTAGGGCATGGTCACTTGTTCCCTAAAAAATAAGCCACACTGCAGGAAGCAGGCCAGGTTCGGATGACATGATAGCCCACTGTGGCTAGTCACCTACGATGGGTTGTTGTGTTGTGCGAATCAGCTCAGAGAGATGCGTGTATGCCAGATTTCCCCAAAGTGGTGCCTCCAGACGTTCTAGACTCCAACTCCTAGCATCCCTGGACAGTGACTTAAGGTGGCTGGGGCTGATGGGAGTTGTAGTCCAAAGCATCTGGGAGGCATGTGTAGGGGAAGGCTCATGTATGCACTTCAGTGCCACCCATTCATCCCTCTTTATGGAAGAAATAGCAGGTTTCTGGACAAGGAAACCACAAGGAGGATGGGAGGGCAAGAGCACCTTAGTAGCATGTGTTGATGCGCCCAACACCATCATTCAGGGACCAAGTCGGGTTTATAGCTTTCCACCTTCTGAGTGCAGATTAAAGTTCATATATCTAGGATCTCTCCACTGGATATAATGAACTGCCTTGTGCTGAATCAAAGCAGCGTCCCACAAGCACAGTATATTATTATTATATTATAATAACATAGTGTAGCATGTAATACTATAGTTTGTTATCCCTGATGCTATTGCCTTTTATGTTCACTGCCTTGATACCTTTGTAGAAAGTGGTACATTAATTAGTGAAATAACTCAATAAAAATACTATGTATGCATTTCTCAAATACACACACACGCACACACAATAAAGTTAATAACCTGCACAAAACAAATTTAATCAGCAGTAAAAGCACAGACCCTGTGGTATGCTGCAAACACTAGCTAGCAGTGAAAGCTTGTGCCAAAATAAATGTCTTAAGTCTTTAAGGTGCCAGAAGTGTCTCATATTATTGAAACATCTGTCCTCAGTAACTAGCTTTCTAACAGTGGCCTTTAGCTGCCCTGAGATTTGGAAACAAGATGCCATTGAACGGAAGTTTCCAAGCTGGCTGGTTTGGAGCAGTGCCTTTCCCCCACTTTGCCTCTTTCTCGGCATTTGGTTCCAGCAAGTTGTCCTGAACACTCCTGTGTCAGCTGTCTTCATGCCGTAGCAGAACTTCAAGGCCTGCAAGGACAAATGTGTGCCCAAACCGGTTAATGGACAACTAATTTACTACAGTCTCTACTCCGCTGTTACACTCCTTTGCCTCCCGCTGTTACTAGGTCAAAACCTCAGCATTTTATACCCTGTCATGTGACGAGTCATTTTATTTATGGCCTGGTCTGTTAACAGAGTTGAAGTAATGCACATTTGAGAGGCTCAAAATCCTTTTAAGACTAGGCTATGAGGTTTCTGTCACTTGCACTTTTAAATCACCCCTTTTCTTATAAAAATACACAGAAGCTGGGACCTCATCCTTTCCAAGTTGCTGTTTCAGAACATGGGCAATTCGCAAGGAGGATACAGTGTAGGGAATTTGCACCCGGTATCTCTAAGCAACTATAAAGCATACCTTAAACTGCAATCCTAGATACACTTTCCCAGGGGTAAGTCCCACTGAACTCAGTGGGGTGCACTTCTGGGTAGAGATGCATTGGAAAATTTTCCAAAAGAGCCCTTAAGGATGGGGGTTTTCACAATGAGGCTTAAAACCACTCTTGCTACACCAGATATGTAATGTCAGAATGCTCGAATGGATTACAAGAAATTCTCCTCCAATTAACAATTAACAGATGTCCCCAAAAGCACTTTATGAGAGGAACGATGCAAGACAAAAAGAGGTTTTCTAATCCTGGATGATATTTTCTTGAAAATATTAATACAGCGGCAGACGGGGAATTTGCAGGGGACAAGCAGCAATGAGAGAGGGGTATTTAAACATTCCATGTTCCACCAATTCTCCTCCACAACTGCCCCCCCCCCCCGCAATCTCTTCCCAATATCATATCTCTCCCTGAGTCAGAGACTAGAAAGAACAAAGCTGGGGTGGCAGGGAGCAGAAAATTATTTGGAGGGAAAACAGGAGTCAGTGAGGGAAGGATCTGACATTGCCTCCCACTGATTCATCATGTGAACTTGCTGCAACAGACACTCCTTCGGGAATATGTAGTTTGATTTTAACCCATCTGAATCAGAGAATCATATGAATTATAGAATAAAAATATTTGCTACATATTTATTCTGCTTCCTAGTAAATAAAGGTTGAAATAAATTCCATTTGCTATTGCTTCCTATCAACTTCTCCCTTTCCATCTTTCTTTTCTTCTTTCAGTGCATTTTCCTGTTTTTTCCTAATATGCTTGTATGATGGTGAATAGGTGTGTTCATTACGATATGAGAAATGAATTTAGGGAAAGAGAAGAGTAAATAATGATTTCAGAAGTGGCATCAGAACCTTATCTTAGGTTGCCATCTTATATCACTTAGCTGAGATTAAGTACCACTGAAGTCAGTGAGACTTATTCCAAAGTAGCTACTCACAGGATTGCACCCTTAATGTTGTTTTGAAACGAAATTCAACTCATTGTTAAAGAAATGTAGACACTGCCATAATTCCTTATTATATGAAAGCCAGCAAGTTTCCAGGGACTTGTAACCTTAAAATATAATTGCCAGGTCCAGAACAGAAGAGAGCTCCTATACCTTTACTGGTATGATCTTTCAGAGAGGCAGCCTTGCTATATTTCACTGCATGTGATTTTCTCACAAATCCATCCTAAAATTGCATGCAGTCCTTATCAGACAGGGTATAGAGTGGGAGGGAGAGGGGAAGATCTAATCAAGGTCTCTTCCTTTTCCTGTCAAAAGAAGAGGAGTGAAACTGACAAGATTGCTTCCCTCCACGCCCCCGCCCCCCCATCAATCAGGCTGGATGCCTGCTGCAGTGCTGGGGAAGGGACAACAAAGGCTGCACAGTCTCCAAACATTCAAAGAAATGGTGAGGGTAGACTACAGGCCAATGAAAATGTGGAAGTGCTGCCCTAGGAAGAGGAAAGAGTAATTGTTGAAATCTTACCATATACTGTATCATAGTCTTTTTTCAGTTCTAATGATATGCAGTGAATAATATTGAACTTGCTTTCTGAAAGGTCTGTACCAAGAGCTGGTCCACCCAGGGTCAGATCTAATGATGGGCCTAGGAGTACAATGCCTCAGCCCTTTGCCTGCCTATGCCCAGGTTTGCTGGTTTTAAATCGCCATGCTGCTGGTAGTTTGCTACCGCACTACCAAACTGGGCCCGGGAATTCCCACTCTAGTAGGACAGGGTCATTTGCAAGACCGCACATGCACACACGCTAACATGTAATGTGCAGAGCTACCAGTGGTGGGGTGTTCTGACCTGCCTCAGTTCTTCCTGAAAGTAAGAAAATGGCTCCATTAAGGAGCTAGCCAACCGGGGAAGACCCCTTTCCTCAGGGGACTTTGGTGTGACAGTGATCACTTACGTATGAAGGCGTTGCTTGCTGGCTCATTACTGAGCCATTCCAGCTATATTGGGAAAAAAGAGGTAAAAAAATGGCCAAAAATGAGTTGGTACTGGTTTGTATGCTATTTCTTCATTTTCCCTGAACAGCCTACCTGCTCTGCTGCAGCAGCTCAGCATAATCTTAATAGGTAAGCTTGTTTAAATAGGGGAGAGGGGAGGTAAGAGCAAATTCATTTGTGAATCTAGCTTAGAATTCCTATGTGAGACTGGAAATTCATTAACCGGCTTATACTACATTTGCACAGTCCTATGTCTTCAACAACCCTGTGCTGGCTGGTCAGCTACCTTTTTATCTTTGAAAGCTCCTCTGCACAATGTTGACCCCAGTGCTGGTGACTCCTTGGCTCTGCCTCTGCTAATCTGCTTTCCATCCTTCCAGTCAGACTGGTTGAGACAGCTCTTAGACAAACACGCCCAGGCCCATTTCCGCCTTGGATCAGGGCTCTGCTGGTGCTTTTCTAAAGAGCTAGGTGAGCACTCCTTATTTAAATGACCAAATGAATAAACAGTCTTTAAAGGCTGACATTAAAGCTCTTAATACATCCACACAATCGCACAAATGTGGGAGTGGAGCTGTCACTCATAATTAGCAGTATCACAGGCACTTATCTGATAGTACCCAAGCAATTATACAACTACAATTCATGATGTATGTGTGACTGGAAACGCAAGCCCGAAGAAAAACAGTACGATTGTGGAGCTCCATATATCTATAGGCAGGGGCTATGTGCAATGTTCACTTTCTTTTCTATATTAGACAGAAAAGAAAGACCCACCTCCTCAACCTCTCCTCATATGGCATCCCCCTAACTGGCTACCATCCTTCTGATCCTGCACTGAACAGATCCTAGCCTAGCTATATATGATCTAATGTGTGCAACTGCTGTGGTGTATGCTGTGTGTATCTTCAGGCAGTGCTGATTTTCTTTGCCAATCTGTATCAAAGGCAAAAGTGTGTGTGAGCAAGAGGACTGGCTATGGCGGGTCTAGCAAAGCACACACCACTTGCACAACTGTAGAAGCGAGCAGGATTGCACAGGCCAGGAGATTCATGTGTGTGCTAGAGTTCATGCCAGCTCCTTCTGGCCTTCAAAGCACATTGATCTCTGCTGCAAGCCCATGTAGTATCAGTGCTTGTCTTCAAAGCATTATGGGCTGTTCTCCACTTCTTTACAAAGCCTGCATTTGCTTTAACTGTTGCTGGAAGCTCATAAATACTCATGGAGGCTAAAGCTTAAGGCATCAAAATAATGAAGAATATGACAATGAATTCACAGAGGTCTGAAAGAATGCATGAAAACATTCTTTTTAATATGCTCGACGCTGCTACAATTGGAAGCAACGCCTATAACAAGTTAGAGCAAGCAAGAAAGCACCCCCTCCCCGCCAGTTGTTTCTCTTACTATGCAAATTTAAACTGTAATTCCCTAGGTAGGAATTTGCCTTTTTTAGTTTTGCTAATGCTACTCTGCACTAGTGATGACAATTGCTGGGGATGCTAAGGCACATAGGAAACAAGAGTCTGGCTCTTTTGCGATTGATTTTTAACAAATACAGCAGCTCAGCAATCTGGAATTCATTTTTAGGGCAATCAGGGCCATGGCACTTATGCAATTAACACATCACCAGCGCAAGTCACGTCTAGCACAATGTAAATAGCATAATATGGTGCAGAGGGTCTCTTAAGAGTAAGGATGTGAGCTAGATTCTGCTTCAGAATTTTGGCAGAACTATCTCATGAAGGATCATGTGGGTTATTATGAGAAAGACCTCCAGGGTATGAATGAGAAGCTAGAAAATATTTGACAACTGAGGATCAAAATATACAGTAGCTGGATTATATCTATATATCCATATCCTGTCCTACATGGAACCAAAGGCAGCTTACCTATTCCTCCTCTCCATTTTATCCTCACAATAACCCTGTGAGGCAGAAGGCTAAGAATTGGTGACTGGCCCAGAGTCACGCAGTGAGCTTCATATGGCTGGGCTGGACTTCAACATCTATGCTGCACTGGCTGTATCAAGTCACACTCAATTAAAACAGAAAACTAAAAAACAGACACTTGGAAACACGTTTCTCAAGACAGGCTTACCATCACAGGCCAAAACATTTGTTTTAAGTTCTGCATATCATTGCTCTAAGGGAAGACTATATGTAGACACATTGCAATAGCTGTACCCTATCTCAAACACAGAAGGGCTTTTACCTTGGCTGCCTTAATGGTCTTGCCTCTGCAGTTTTGGAGGAACAGTATAAAAAGATCCCCTGGTCAGAGCACCTTTGCCCCTATAGTATGAAACTACAGAGCACATTTTACAGGGGTATTCACGCTGCACTCATTTCCCCACTGATGAATTGCTTTCCGGGCCGTATGGGACAACAGGTCTCTATTTTGCTGTCTAACACTAATCTGAGGCTAACATACAGTGTCACTAAATGCTTTGTGGCCGTGATGGGTGTCCAAAGAAGGATCTTGAGGGATGTGGTTCTACTTAGCTAGATGAAAATCAACGTCTGGGAATGCCACTTACTCAAGATGATGAATATGAATTATAGCAGCAGTACATTGTGCTGAAGTGCCGACTAATCCAAGTGGGGTTTTATGACAGTTAATTTTTAACGTGTTTTCTTTCCTTTTAAATCTATTTATTTACTCAAATTGAGCTAGTCTTTGACTATAACAAAGTCTGTCTGTCTACCTTTCTATATCATTGCAGGTTTATGATATATGGGAACATTCCCACCCTAAAGTTAATCAGTTAGGCTAAATTATTGATAATTATTAATTCAATTCTACACAGTAACAGTTCACAATGTTACAAAGCATAAATACAGATAATAAAATGTCACACAATTTCAATATACAAAATGTAAAACAATTGAAACAGCAAAAAATAACTTCAATAAAATTCTAGGCATATTAAAGGACAGTTGACATAAATCCACTTAGAGAGCCCTGTTGGACTATTAAGGGGGGATATAAATTCAGTAATAATAAATAAATAAATGTCCCATCAGATGACATTAAATACCATTAAATGCCTGGGAGTGGAGGGCAGTTTTAACCTGGTGCTGAAAAGATGACAACATCAGCACCGGGCAGGCCCCAGTGAGGAGCATATTCCATAATCAGGAGGCCACCACTGTGAAGGCTCTCTCTGTTGATGCCACCCTATGCGCCTCCCTTAGAGATGGCATTTGGTAGAATGCCTCAGATGTTTATACTGTCAGGGTAGATTCAGGCTGGGAGAAGTGCAGCATGATGCAATGCAGTCACAAGCCATGTAAAAGCTTTATGGATTATCACCAGCACCTTAAACCAGGCAGCCAATGCAAGTGGACCAGAATAAGGATTTTATGTTCATATCTTCTGGTCCCAGTCATTAGCCTGGCTTCTGTAGTTTGCACAAGCTGCTGCTTCTGAACAGTCTTCAAATGTAGCTCCAGACAGAATGCCTTGCAGTAACCTAACTCAAAGGGTACCAGCACATAGATGACTGAAACCAGGTTATCCCTGTCCAGAGCTGGGTGAAGCTTGAGCCACCAGCCAAAACTGCTAGAAGGCACTCCGTGCCACTGTGGTCAATGAAGTTGTGAAGCCCCAAGCTATGAACCTGCTCCTTCAAGGGGAGTGCAACTCCATCCAGAACAGACTGAGCACCCTCCATCCATTCAAAGTAACCTTCTACCAACAAGCATGTTTGGCCTGAACTTCTTGTTGTAGCCCTGTATTTAGCACAACTGCAGCCTCACCTGATAAATATGAAAAGGAGAAGGAGAACTGCATGTCATCAGCACAGCAGTGGTATGCTGACTCCCAAACTCTGGCTGACCTCACTCAGCAGTTTTGAATGACTTGAGCAAAGAACCAACCTCTGGCGACCCCAAGTTGGAGATTCCATGGGGTCAAGCAATAGTCCCCAAATAGCACCTTCTCCAGCTGGCCTTCTAGCTGCAACATTGCAACAGAGAACCCCTCACTCCCAATTCAGACAGTCACCCCAGAAGGGCACCATGGCTGATTGGTGCTGACAGACACTGAAAGCTCCAGGAGTATCAACAGGGTCACAATCCCCGTTTCTCTCCGTGCATAAGTTATTATACAGAGTGACCACAGCCTTTTCCATACCAAGACCCAGCCTGAACCTTTAATGAAATGGACCCAGTGAGTTTCATCCAAGAGTGCCTGCAACTGGTTGATCACCAGACACTCAAAGGCCTTGCCCAGGAAAGGAACATGTGCTACCAACCTAGAGTTGTTAAAATCACCTAGGCTTAGGGAAGATTTCTTTGGGAGTGGCCTCACACCTCCTCTTTCAGAGGACATGGGACCACTCCCTCTTACTAAGAGCCATCTTTCTTGCCCCGTTTCCCTCCCTACTAAGTTTTATAAGCCAAAATGAGGCGGGGATCCAATATGGAAAGAACTGTAAGTGCCTCTTTTGCTAAAGGACCTCACATTATTATACCGAATACAATCTGAAGTGTACCTCTTAGAACACATTCCATTTGCTAGATATTTTCTCGACCACAAATCCCTTCATCTATGTGCAGGTTTTTTCTACAAATGCAGCTAAAATTACAAATATATTTGTAATGACTTCGGAGTTTTAAAGTCTCCACATATGCTTGTTATGCATCTTGTTGTATTTTATTGTTTTAGTTTGGAGTCAATAGATATACTTAGAACGCTTTTTAAATCATGGCTGTAGACTTTTATAAAGTTTTGTGTTTTACCTTACGATCAAGAAGTAAAACTCCAAATTAGGAATGAAATGTTACAGCAACGGGTTAACAGGAGTTTCAAGCTGCAGCCTTTTTCGTCCTGCTACACTTGGCTAAGATTTCGCAACTAAGTGTAAATTGAAACCAAGACGTGATCTTGTGCGAAGGGGCTGGCTGGAGAGGTTCAGGGCATTCACAAAAAAGGAGCTGGAAGCCGGGACATAAAGTGGCTTGTTCAGAATATTGGGCGGCAGCTGTCTTGGTAGTAAGAAAGGCTGTCTCACGTGGCAGAGGCCCTATCATGGAGGAAGGTGCCCGCTTGGCAGCTGTAACAGGCCGAGCGGATCCTGAAGCATTTCCGTCTGCATTTGGGGAGCAGGCTGAAATCCCAGACCTTTTACCATACGGGATTAAGTCCAGTGGAATTTAGTTACTGAAGTCGCTTACATACCTATTTTTAAACTTCGATAGTGAGAGCTTATGATTTATCATGGTTTGCATTTTAAAATGTGTCTTATTATATAAAATGAATTGCTGTAAACGGCCTAGACCGCCTCGGCTCCTGGGCGGTATAGATATACAAGGAAAAAATAATAAACATGACTGCAGCTGCGCTCGGCCAGTTTAGAAGACGCTGCCCGGGTTCCCCGGCCAGCGGACGAGGCTGCAGGTAGCTGAGCAGGCTCGCAGTATGTACCTCGAGGCCGGAAAAGCAGCGCCTTCGCTGCCCCCCGGCCCCGCTTCTGTATCGCTGCCTCTGTAATTACACTCTCACTCGCCAACGAAACTTAAAAATGCTTATGCACACATGCTAGAGCTGAGTCAGGAATTTTTCTTGCCCATCATTCGACTTGCTGGGAAAAAATAATAATCAGCCGATCGGAGAGAAACTCAACTGCGCACGCGCAGAGACCAATCGACCCGTGCAGCCTCCTTTTGTCCCGTGACTCAGCTGAGCCGAAAGCCCTGCCCCCACGGCTGACCTAGATTCTTCTATTGCTGTCCACCTATCGTTGAGCAGCAAGAGCGTCACGTGCCGTCTTGGTCACATGGTAGTAGATGCCATTTTCTGGCGCCGTTAGCGATTGAATCGGCCAGTCGGGAATTGGACGTTGAAGGGGACGGATTGATACTGCAGGTTCTTCGAAAATCCGTCGCTTTCGCCAAGAACAGAGATCATAAGCGCAGGTTTGTGAAGAATTAGTAGATCTATGCAGTGGGGGCGAGTTTCGGAAGCGGGACTGTAGGGTCGTTGTGAGAAACATAAATTTCAACCGTGGGGGACGCGTAAGATCTTGTTTCCAAGTTGTTAGTTGTGGGAGGAAAAAACTAGGGTGTATTCTGCTTGTTCTGGAAGGGTGGGTGGACATGGCCTTACTTCTCACGGAACGAAAAAATGGTGCTCAGCCAGGGTTCACATCGGGTCCAAAACGATGGGTGCGGCCTGCCGCCATTTTATAGCAGTGATGGCGTCGACTTAAATTCGCCCAGATCCCGGACAGCGCATGCGCGGCTCGTCGGCTTGCTTCGAGGCCTTGCTGTGGGCGGGATGTCATAAACGTCGGAGCAGACGCGTTGGCTCCTGATTGGAGCGGCGAGAGGCGGCGCTCGAACGAGGAGTAGGCGGTGGGGCGGGGCTTGCTTGGCGCTCGGCCTCGCCTGATGTCAGACTGCGGCATTGAAGGGGCGGAGCCGGGACTGCGGCAAAGTCTATCGGGCGGGCGGTACCAGCCGCTGACGTATTTCTCTGTCGGCCATCTTCTCGTGCGCCTTGGATTGCCGGAGCTAGAACGGCTCTGTTTACGGTTTGCCTTTTTAACGCTTCTGTCGTATCTACAGTGATACCATGAGTGGCTGTCGTGTATTCATTGGGAGGCTCAATCCAGCAGCCAGAGAGAAGGATGTGGAGAGATTCTTCAAGGGATATGGACGCATCCGAGACATTGATCTCAAAAGGGGCTTTGGATTTGTGGTAAGTAAAAGTGCAATGTAAGATCTGGAATGAGATTTTATGAATGAGTAAACGGGGAAAACTGATTTGGGAATTTTGATGTAACCATTTTACTCTTACTGGTGAATTACTCAACATTTTTAATACAAATATGCTTGTACTATAAGTGATGCCAGATCAATGTAACTGTCAGAGCAATTAGATATATCTGTCACTTAAAACATAAGTTGTGTTGAGTTCAATAAGTTGTGGGATATAGAATAAATACATAAGACTGTAGCCTATGTATCAGTTGACTAGCTTTGTTCCTGACTTTATAATAATTTGTTACAATCATTTATGAAATTTCTGATTAAAATAACTTTGTTACAACAGGAGTTTGAAGATCCAAGGGATGCTGATGATGCAGTTTATGAATTGGATGGAAAAGAGCTTTGTAGTGAAAGGTAATCCTTTATGACAGGTTAACACTTGCTAGCAGAATAAGTTTGTTTCATGTAAGTCAAAGCAGTTAAATAAAATGGCTTAAGTATAGTTTTTCACTCCAGGGTTACAATTGAACATGCAAGGGCCCGTTCTAGAGGTGGAAGAGGAAGAGGACGTTATTCTGACCGTTTTAGTAGCCGCCGTCCACGAAATGATAGAAGGTGTGACTAGAGCTAAATATTCTGTGGGGATTGGCTGGTTCTTGTTTTGTTGTCCAGTAGGTATAATTACTGAACAAAACATTTCTGTCCCCATCAGAAATGCTCCTCCTGTAAGAACTGAAAATCGTCTCATTGTAGAAAACTTGTCATCCCGAGTCAGCTGGCAGGTTTGTTAAAACATGATTATCTCTTAGACTACATTAAATGGGTATGTAATATATAAAATGTTTTTTTACTAAAACTAATTTTTATCTTAAGTTAAAGCATTATCAAAATTATTAATACTTAATGTTTAAATACATTTTTCAAAAGTAGATTAATAGTAGTAATTTAATGTAATTTTACCTTGTTTTCAAAATCCATTTTAACCACTTTAAAAATCCATTTTATTTGCCAGCCTATCTGTGTCGTTGGCCTTATGACGAGGAGTGCCTGTGGGTTATCCTAATCGTTCTGTCTTGGTCACTCTTGGTTGGGCCTGGTTGACTTATCCAGTCAGCTGCTCCAGTGTATCAGTTGGCCACCTCTAGATCTGTGTTTGCCGGTCTAGACGTAATCGATGCACTTCCTTAAAGTGCGGGTTGCAGCGATCCCCGAAAGTTAACGAGATCTGATTCCTAAGTTGTGAACTGTACCTCCTGTAACGCTTCGAAATAAGAGATCGTGATCGAGAGAGTTGAAAGATACGCATTAGGTGGTCGTTGGAATCCTGATCGCAGTAAAGTGGTCCTTGGTGTAACTTCACAAGATTAGAGAATGTCTGGATCCGACAGTAGTCTGCTAATAGGGAGGGCTGTGCGATTAAAGGCTTCCATCGACTGGGTAGTATTCTTCAAATGGTTGGCGAAGAGCCAGTCGGGCATGTACCATGACGGTATCTTCGATCGCTTAATGCAGTTTGCTGCTTGGCTAGCCTAGGGAAATTTTAATGAAGGTAAAGTAAACTATATTTTTAATGACATATGGGGCACAAAATAACTGTTTGTTTGTTTTTGTTTTGTTTTTTGTTTTTGTTTGTTTTTTTGTAAATATACTGTTTACTCATAAAATATCAATCCTTTGCTACAGATAAATGTCTTGCATTCAGTTCAGTAAAATATATAAACAAATATCTTAATGTTAAAATTGCGCATTTTGCTTTAAGCAATGTGCTGTTTTCATTTATTTCGTGCCCTGATAAATTCTATCAATTAATAGTATTATCTTCACGTGTGGCATTTGCCACCTTTTAATTTAACATCTTTTCTTACAGTAGTAATTTTTAAAATACTATTTACAAATGTGTCTACTTCTTTGTCTAACATGTTTCATCTTGTGCTAGGATCTCAAAGACTTCATGAGACAAGCTGGGGAAGTAACTTTTGCAGATGCACATAGACCTAAATTAAATGAAGGGTAAATATCTTCAGTGTTACATATTGTGATATATAGTATAAGGGGAAGACCCTAGTAGAAGAATGTACTGTCTTAAAGTGCTTGGAACTACTCAGTCTCATATTATCTTGTCTTATTTTTAGGGTGGTTGAGTTTGCCTCTTACAGTGATTTAAAGAATGCTATTGAAAAACTTTCTGGCAAAGAAATTAATGGGAGGAAAATTAAACTAATTGAAGGCAGCAAAAGGCATAGGTAAGAACTCAAATTCATAAGTGCTAGATTTCTGAAATAACAGTCAATCTAAGAATGTGCACATTCTTTACATTTAATTGTCTACAGAAGTCACTTAATTTTATTAGTAGGTCCAGAAGTCGGTCTCGGTCCCGTAGCAGGAGTTCATCAAGGTCTCGTAGCCGTTCCCGCTCCAGAAGCCGCAAATCTTACACCAGATCCAGGAGCAGGAGCCGAAGCAAGTCACGTTCAGTTAGTAGATCTCCTGCCCCTGAAAAGAGTCAAAAACGTGCTTCTTCGAGTAGATCAAAGTCCCCAGCTTCTGTGGATCGCCAGAGATCACGCTCAAGGTCAAGATCTGTTGATAGTGGCAACTGATCTATAAATAGCTTGCCCTGGGGACTTTGAAATCATACTTGCTAGTAGTTGTGGTAAGTATGTGACTTCTGGGAAAGAGGGACTGAACAGGGGAGGGGGGTTAACAGCGTTGTATATGTGGACCACGGAGAAGTTATTTGAACTAATTGTATTGTCTTTTTGATAATCTTTTTCCTGCGCACTTCATAAAGTGCATAGCTTTATATATATTGCTAGAGCTCTTTGAAGAAACTTTTAATTTTTTTGTATTTTAAAAAACCTACTTTTGAACACTTTAGTTCTCAATGTACTCTAGTAATTGGCATTTCATGGTGTTAAATGTTTCAGTTGGCTATAGAGCTCTACACCAGCTGTAAATAAAGCTTTATTTCAGATTTTTAGTGCTGCTGTTTTATTTGCCTTCTTGGTGAGGTTTCCACCAATGGTGGTTAAAACTAATGAACTGGTGAAACATTTTAACTTTCTTAAAGCTGCATAATTTTATAAGTAGACAACTTTAGGTACAGATCAATGTGAGGTTTTAGTCTAAAACATGAAGAAATGGATCTAATTCGTTACTGGGTAGTGTGCAAGTTCTGTATTTTGTTAACTAACTTACAACCAGGAATGCATATCTGCTGCATTTCTAGATCAACCTGAATTCTAAAAAAAGATTCTTGATCAGACTAAAAACCCTACTAGTTTAGCATTGTGTCCCTAAATCCATGGGACATCCTGAAGCAACCATTATCTCCATACCACCTATAATTTGCATGTGAGACATGTGGCGGGAACTTGCTGTGGCCATTTTATTCTAGTTGCTTTCTTTTGCTTTTTCCTTCAGGCATCACAAGTAGAGCTAGGGGGGATAAGTCTGGAACCAGTGATACATTGAAAGGGTAAAGGAGGTTAAAGCTCCTTCCCACCAGTTCTGGCCAAAGTGACCCTGTTGCAGAGAACTTGAGCAGCGTAGAGGTTATAAACTGCTTCCCAACTTCACAGAAATTCTGCTCCCTGACACATGCTGAGATGCTGAGTGGGAGAACATGCATGTGGGACTCTGATCTGCCAGCACAGCATATTGTTCTTGGGATTAAGTTGTCACTATCGATGCCAAGGAAGAAATTTTGAAAGTGCTGCTTGCCCTTTGATGCTGTAATCTTTTCATGGCTTCTGAAGCTTGCCACTAAGAAGTCCCTCTACTAAATGGAACATCAGATGCATAGAAGGGAAGAGGAAAAGTGACCCAATGACTCCAGGGGGAAAGGCTATCTTGAGAATGGTACTGCACATTTTGGCATACAGTCTCTAGGCAGATGGTCTGTCTGCACCTAGGGAGGAAACAGTGACATGCTGCTTTTTGATAGGGGCCATATTTACATGCATAGCCCTTTGGCATTTTCCCACGATCACATGGTTCTGCCCACAGTAACAATGTGCACAAGTAACTCTTCATCATGTTTAAGAGGATTCAGATTTGTGTTGGCTCCACGGTGCTGGTGGAAGTAGGATTCTCCTATTATTCCTTCCTGCTGTGGTCCCTCTAATCCTTTTAACATTTCATGTAGACAGGAGATCCTGCTAAATGGGGTGAACTGTGTTATGTGGGAGAGTTCCCAAATGGTGCATTGAGGGACTTTTCATAAGTGGAGTTTCTTGCAGAAGACTGATTCAACATTTAAGAAATGGGAAGTGACACTCAGCTGGTTCAACCCTGCCAAGAAACAACCTAGCCCCTTAACTCCTTAGAATAGCATGTTTAGGATTATAACCCCCAACATTCTTGTTGATAGGCTGTTCTGGCTGGGGCTGATGGGGAATGATGTTCAAAACATCTGAAGGGAAGACAAAAGTTACTGCCCTAGGATAATACCAAAAGAACAATGGTAAAAGGATAAGCAAAATGTAGGAAAAACTGATGTATTTGCTGGTTTAAAATGGGGAAAGACTATTGGTGTGGAGATGATGTAAGCTTCATAGTTGTTTCTGAATATAATTAAAACCTGGTATGGCATTATGGAAGCAGAGCTGCTACCACTTCTGCCCATTGACAAATGTAACGTTTTTACAGTGGGGGGGGTGTTTGCTTTTACAGTACACTATTTGAAAGGCTGCCAGAAGACTCCTATTTTAAAGGTATCCTCCTATGTGAAGGGACTTCAGTCCATCGAACCATTAGGAGAAAAATAAGGGCCTTGAAGCTGTTCTCAAACAACACGTGAACAGCAAACGACAAAGTGCATACTGGTCACAGTCTTCCATACTCTGGTGAGATGCACTGTAGTTTTCTTTAAATTATAACCATTAGACATACAAATCAGTATATGCTGCATGCAATGGCATCCAGTTTGTCCTCTGGTAACCCCCTTACGTCACCTATTCATTAGATGTCAAGTTGGTGCGTCTTGTTAGAGCACCTGGTCTGAAGGAAGCGCAGGTGAAGGGAGGGCCAGCCACCCCAGCCTGAGGGTGTAGCTTGGATTACTTTTAGCAGTTTCCCTGGGTGAGCAAGACAGGCTGCTATGCCTCATCAGGCTCCAACCATTGGGTTTCTGTTGAGATCCAGATCTAGGGAGATGTGGGTGTGGGTGGTAACTAACAGCACTTCCTTCCACTTGGTTCAAGGCCAATTATATGGTGGTTGTCATAGGGAGTGCCTGATTGATTATTATCAGTAACACAAGAACAACGAAATGCCCAACAAGTAGCCCTTTTACTTTTGGGATTGGTCTTAGTTTCAAGGAAAGAGAAACTGGGTTTGGTTAGGAGGACATACCGATCACTGAAATTGAAGACTGTTTCAAGTGGATCACTGAAATTGAAGAATATTTCAAGTGCATAGCCCAAGGAGAAGCCAATAAAAGGCATCAAAGCAGATGTTGCCAGCAAACGTGGAGCGAAAGTGATCAAGAGGGCACGGCTTCCAACATGGATCACAGTCAGAGCAATAATTGGAACAGATGACAGAAGAAGAATGATCATACCTGCCTGAAAATAGAAGTGGGGGGGGGGGAGACAAGTCGCCATAGAACATAAGCCAACACTTTTGGGAGCAGCTGACGCATATAGATACAGGCCCACAGATTATGGGCCAACCATGACAATGTACTCATCTCTGAGGAAGGAAGCTGCTTTTCTCGCCCCATCTTAAATGGGGCATATGAGCAAGGTTGATGCCAACTTTGAGAGTGTGCAGGGGCCCAGTGGAGTTGCTCCTCCACTGCAACTTGCTTGTTCACCTGCCTCTTGGTCTGGCCCAGGCAATGGTGGTGGTGAGACAGAGGAGCAGGTAATGCCGCTGTCTGCTTGATGGTTGGCGCTCTGCCTGCCTAGCAAACAAGCATCCCCTACAGAGAGTGGTGAGACTCACTGAAGGAGGAGCCTATTGAGGGTGTCTGTTCAGGGCCCTCCAAAACACAAACTGGTGCTAGGAATGAGGCAGTTCCCCTTTTCTCCAATTTATAGCAATGTTAACTTTTAATACAGGGAAACACTAGGATGGTGGACCGTATGAGCCTTTTGTTTGATCCAGGCCTTTCATGTTCCTAATCTAAAAAATTAACTTTGTTTCAATCATTGGTCATGTTAAAGATTCAAAGTATAATGCATGTTTTCTCAAGGTGACTTTGCTTCCGGATTTCCTCTCATCCTTTTGATCTTCAACAGATTCTTCCAAAGTGGCAAAACACTCCAGTCTTAGAGAGATGGGCATTTTCTTTTGAACAATTGGCTCATTCTAATTCCTTTCCCATCTTAAACTCCTCATGTTTTTGCCTTGAAACATTCAACTGGGGGCCAAAGTTTCCTTACTTTTTTTTTTTTTCAGTTTTAAAGCTGCCATTCCAATGGGTCTTGGGTAGGTAGCATTGCCAGCTCTGGTACCTGATATCCTTTTTATCTGGAGATACCAAAGACTGAACCCAGGACTTTCTGAATATCAAGCATGTGCTCCACTCTTGAGCTATGTTTCCTCTCCAACTGTAGTCAATATGTCCATGAGTCGCAATGACCAGTATGGGTTAGATATTTTAATTCTTTCAAAGACATTAAAAGCCTATCCTTGTAGTCAACCGAGGACCAGTCTCCCAGCTAAGGTAGCTTTGCCCCTGACTGTCTAGCACAGTCAGATGCACTGCTTACCTGAGGTTCATGTCTCCTTTTGATGCCAGGCTGAGAATGTTGGAGAGGTTTCCACCGGGGCAGCAGTCACAGATGAGAGCAGCCAGTGCTTCGGTCGGATCCAGTTGGAAGGCCTTGCCCAGGGCAAATGCTATCGGTGGCATAATTCCATACTGAGCTGCCACAGCGATAGCTACCCCTTTGTGTTTCCAGAAATGATCCTTGGTTTTGGAGATCTCCATGGTGCAACCCAATGATGCCATGACAAGGAAGAGGACCACAATGACAACACTTTGAAATTTGACATTGTGTCTCTGTCTGACTGGCTTGGCCTCCAGGCTTCTAGGATCTCAGAGGTGTTGCCAGTGCCAGCCGGTGAGATAGTGATGTTAGTCGCCATCCTTCCTGCTGGGACTGAAAAAGAAAGGAATCCAACATAATAATGGGAGACCAGGCATACTTATGGAGCCTAGCAGTTATTCAGGACCACTCACCTGGTTGCTGAGTGGCAAGGTCACGTGCACTAGAAGAGGAATGGGAAACCTGGGCCCTCCACGTATTGTCAGACCATGACCCCCATCACTGCTGAGCAGTTGGCCATGCTAGCTGGAGCTGATGGGAACTGTAGTCTAATAACATTTGGAGGCTCACAGATTCTGCACCCCTAGAAACATCCCAGGCTTTGAACATTGGGTGTGATGTGCTGGTATTCAAGTTAAGCCTGACTCCACTGCCATCTCCCTTGCAGGATCACTTTCTGTATCAGAGAAATGGATAAGGGTTTAAGCCTAAATGTATCCAGATGGAATTCACAGTCTGTGCTGAAGCAATGCCTGTTAGCAAGTTCAAGTGCCAATGGTTTCTCATCAAGCATAGGAGGGTTAACTAATTTCCTGGTTATCTCTGCCTGTGATAACAAACTAGCCTGACTAACATTTACACATCAGTCCACCCAATACAGGTAACAAAAATGGAAACTAAAACCCCTAGCCAAGCCTTGAAGGAACCTTCCCAAGGAGATTGTTAGGGAAATGAATATATTTTCAACTCTTCTAACACCACCAATTCCTCTCTGACCCTTTATCCTTCCCTGCCCTGATGCTCTCCAAATCTGCAACCATCATCATCCCCAGCCAGGCCTTGTTTTAAAAGGAAGGCTCCATTAGACGTAGCTTTTTAACAAAACTGCACAACCTCAGCAATGAAGCATGTATTTATTTATTTAAAACATTTCTATGCCGCCCCCATCGCAACAAAGCCCCGGGGCGGCTCACAAAGAACACATAAGTACATAATAACAATACAACAAATTAAAAAAATTGTTTAAAAAAATTAAAGACAATCAGCAAATTACAAAAAAGCTCCTCATGGATCACCTCAATAGAGTCCCTCTCTCTCTCTTGTATGTGCACACACATTGTAATAAATACAGTTACCTGTGATTCTGGACATCTCTTTTAAGAAGGCTGATTTTCAAGGTAGTTGCATCTACTTGAATCTGCCTGAACCCAAGTTCTGCCAAGAGGTGAGGCTTAACACGCCTCTCTTGGAGAAAACCCTTCTTCCAGTCGGTTATGCCTCTTAAAAATGCTTTTGGTTGCTTAGTACAGAGAAAAGAGAAAGCAAGGCACTGCTGCATGGTGATGTGATTTCTAATCCCAGTCCCTTTTTTGGGAGTCAGTTATATAATGTTACCCCCTAGCTTGGGTATGCTGGGGCAGGGGAGGAATACAGATTTCTTCTCCACCGTTTTCTCCTGCTCTCTTTTGGAACTGATGAGTCTACTTTTTCAATGGGGGTGGGGGGAGTTTCAGCTCTTGTCCTTCGCTACACTAGTTTATTCCTCTTTTCCATTCAAACTGGGTCACACCCATGAGCCAGTCTTTCAGCTGCATTGCTCTGGGAACTTCACTGGTCAGAAAAAGGAATGTGGTGTGCTTTTCTTCCTTGTCTGCTTGCTGCCCTCTCTCTGCCATAGTCTTGTTGATTTTAAACAATTCTGAATGCACAGAGGGCCAGAAGAAGGTTAGAATAGGGATGACTGGTGCCCAAATGAGGGGAAAGAAAAGGCAGCAGAAGGAAAATGCTGTGTGAAGCAGTGCTGAGAAGGAAGCTTGTGAATGTTCTTCCAAGCTTTTTTCTGTCTTTGTAGTTGAATGTTATATTGTGCTTGTATTGTTTTATGTTGTTGGATTTAATATAGTGTAAGCCCTCCAGAGAGCCTACAGCTAGTGAGGCGACATATAAATTGAATGAAGGAACGAATGAAGGAACGAATGCACAAATACACCATCCTTACAACCCATGGTGTGTGGTAGGTGCTGTGGAACCCACAGTGGATTGTTTTTCATCTGAACCCAGGCAACCAAGTCCATCCTGGGCACTGGGAACTAGCCAGCAAGCTGCTGCAGAAAGGCAAAAAACCCTCTTGCAGTCCTCCACAACAGCTGGTTTCTCCCTCATTCCAAGTCTCACAGGCTGAAACTTCTTTATCTTCTACAATTCTCTTCCCCCTTCCCCTTAATAGCCACCCACCCACCCACCCACAGATTTTGCACTTCGCTAGGAGTTAAAGCTGCGCTTGGAGGTGCTACGCTTCTAGCACTCCTCTTCTGAACCTGCGCATAATTTTCTCTGTGTTCCAGTGCACCTAGCTTGTGTGGACTTTAAATGCTTTTCATCTCTAGTCCTCTCAGTGTTAATGCATAATGTATGGTGCTAACTCCCTAGATGTGTGCATAGTTCTAATTTCCCTGATGTGTGATTTTAATTCCTTTTAAATTCTTTAATAAAACAAAGAATGGCTTTTAAGGACCTTGTTGTCTCTGACTCTCTCAGACTTTGGAGGCATCAGGTTTTACTAAGTGCCCAGAGTTCAATCCCAAAATTACCTGTTCTGAAAAGTGGTGTGTTTTTGGCACTTGCCAACAAGGTATTGACGTTGTTCCTCTTGGAATGGTCTCTCACAGCAAGGGATGTTTTGTCAGTGTGGCCTGGTTCACTTATGACAGGAAAGCAGGGGGCTGGATCAAATGGTGCCCTTTTGCTGACTTCTCTTGCAGACCTCTGTGAACCCCCCAAATCAACTCCAGAGGGTTGGGAGTTCCAGAGCAGGTTTTTCCGCAGTGAAGAGGATTGCAAGGAGGAGAAAGGAAGATCTACCCTGTTGCATGACACTGAATTTAATCCCTGATTTTCTACTATGTGAACCAGCTGTGGTGAGTCTTGGCTTATGAGTCTCAGCTTCCCTCCTATCTCTTCTTTCATGCCCTTGCTTCTAAGTTTAAACAAACCACTGTTCTCCATGACATCCAATCCTGAGGAACTGTGGTTTACCTTACTTGCGGTTAGTGAGAATAAGCTATGATCAAATTATGGCTCCAGTCTTGCCTTGTTGTGAAAATATGGTTGCAGTTGAGGACAGTTTCTGAAGTTGCTCATCATGTGGAGCTGTATTTTATTTGGAAGCACCCTCAGATGCTTTTGATCTCTTCTTCTGGCATATGAATAAAAAGGCAGCTCCAACTTCTGAGGCTGGAATAAGTGTACCTTCAGGTTTTTGCTGGCTTTTGCAGCAGGATTTGACACTTTGGAGTGCCACAAGAGTTGTTGTCTGTGGCTAAGCTGGGGAAGTGAAGCATTTATTTTTCTATTGAGGGCTGCATTCCTCAGAGGTCATTTCTGAAGGGCTGCAATATAGTGGTGAGTAGGGCCGAAGGTAGGTTCTCCCTGGAAGCATGGAGGAGACAGAAATGCTGGTCTCATCCCAACCTTTTGTTGCCTGGCTCTCCCACTTCCTTCATTTCTTGCTTTCTGGCCATGATTAGTACTCCTGCTGCTTGGCAGCCATCCTCACCTTCCTTCTCTTGATAAGGAAAAGGGGGTTCAAACCTCCTACATGGTTCTGCCAGGAGGTCCTACCCCATCCCAGTTGTCTTCCAGGGCTGGGCATACTGGCAATAGCTGTCCAGGCTTGCACTTCATTGGCTGGATGCCAATGGGAGGGCATCCTAGATCCAACTGGCCCCTTAATCTGTGACTGGAGGGAAAGGTCCCCTGTCCCCCATGATGTTGCATCTGACCAGGCTCCCCTCCACCACCACCACTGTCATGACATGTCATTAGGCCTGCAATGCTCCACTGGTAACCACCCACTCGGGCTGTGGATGCTGTGCTAAAAATGATTCAAAGAGGCATCCTCCAAACTCATTGCAAGGCCTAATAACCAGATCATCTTTCAGTGGCTGCAAAGACAGTGTAGGAAAAACATTGGAAATTAGCAACTACACCTGATAGTGGGGAATGAAAGATAAAGTACTCCAACTGGTTTTTAATAGACAAATTGATGGAGTTGGCCCATGTGACCAACTGAGCAGATGTTTCAAACAGATTTTTTTTTCTTAAAATGAAACCTATTTCTTAGGCACTGGAATGGTGTTTCTGTGTTAAGTGATAATATAGCAAAGTACCATTTCATCCTCTCCTGGATTATAAATATGTTTGTGATTTTGGGGTGTGTGTGTGAGATTTTTTTAAAGGGAGCAGGGAGTGTTGACTCAATAAGTTTTTGGCGTTTTACTGAGTGGTGTCCATTGTCTCCTTCAATCCGATTTGTTTCAGCCAAGAGAACAGCAGGCCTGAATGACACACGAGCACCACTAGAGGGCAATGTGGGACTTTGTTTTTCCACATCCGCTTCTTTCCATTCCAAGCATGTTTATTTACAAAAACATGTATTCTTTTACATCTTTTTCTTTTTTGTAAGAAGGAACACTGAAAATAGCTGTATGGCAACAGTTTTAATAACAAAAACTGACAAGTGGCTATTTAATATCAGGCCGGTTCACAATGAGCACCGTTTCCATCCAGGGTTGATTGTGGAAGAAGAGGCCTTACCAGGAACTTATTTCTGAGACTTGGGTGGGCAGATTGGGAGGTCTGGATCTGAAGGCTGGGGGTGAAGTGGTGTGGTGTGGTGTGGTGTGGTGTGGTGTGGCTGTAGTCCATAGGATTCCCGCATCACACCAGACATTTGGTCTTAATAGATTGCGGAGGCAAACTGGGGGTACAGCTGGTGCCACCACCCAGCCTACCACCCATCAGCCTTCCTGACTGAGCTAGCTGAGGTGGTCTCAGGCATGGCGTTGGAGAACCCAGGACAATGGCTCTGGGGAACTTCAGCATTCGGACGGCAGCTCCGGCCTCTGCGGTTTCTGTGGCAACCATGGGACCTACTGGAAGTTGTCTTTGTCCTTTAAATGCTCTGAGCAGAGAAGTGTATGGCCTGCAGGTGCAAGGGTCTGGCATGACCTTATTGTCATGGTCAAATGACTTCCTGCTGATATTGGACTTGCAGCTGCTTTTCCCCCTTAGCAGGAGGAAGGGAAACCTAGGATAGTCTGCACCAGAGACTGATGGAATGAGTTCTGTGGTTCTCCGAAATGGATGCCTTCCTTTCCTTGCCCTGGCAGAGCCTCGCTCCTCCCCTCCCTGCCCCCTGGAATGCCCACTCCAGTCTTCCGACCTTGGAGGTGCAGCCAGTTCGGGAAGAACCCACCAGCTGCAAGGGTGGAGGGAGGGCGCTTCAAGGTTAGAGTCTGACCTTGCAGGGCGTTTCTAAGGTCAGAGCTGCAATTCTAACCTCTTCTGTGGCTGTCTAGACAGGGCCTAGTGACTACAGGACTCTGCCCTACTTAGATTCAATGCAAACAAACAGAAACAGGATTTAGACAGAACAGACAAGTTCTTGGACCTTACCATTGCATTGTACTGTGAAAAAAACTACAGACATCTGGGCAAGGACAAACATCCCCAGAAATATCTTTTGCCTCGTATCCTTTCCATACATCTGAACCCAGGCAAGTCCATTTTAGACTTGGAACATGTCACATAGGCAGAACATGGACATCAGATTTTATATTTTAATCACACACAGCTGAGCAGGTAGAAAGTTCAAAGCTCTCTAGACTTGGGTGGGTGGGTGAGTAGGGGAAACGCTGATTTAAACCAACCAAAAGTTCAGCAAAATTGGGAGCATTTGAGAAGTATGTCAAGAAGAAGACATTTCTGAAGTCTTGTTCATAGACATGTTCCCCTACATCCTATCTATGTATCCTCCTGCCCCCTGCCAAAGAAGGTACATTTTTGAAAAATCTGTCTTGTTTTAATTACACTGGAAGGCCATCATTGTTAGAAACATGTTTTAATTCCCATCTGCTCATTCTGACAGCAAACAAAGGGCAGCTTAGTACAAAGGAAGTCATTATCTGTTCAAGGGGGTACTTGGGGAAGTTTTGCTGTAAACAGAACTAACGAGATTAGCACAACTGGGGGTGGCACATTCTGTCAGCTGCAGGGATCAATAATAAGTCTGTAAACCAATTAGGGACTTCACAGTGAAATTATAGCAAGATTATACCTTTATAAAGAACTTTTATCCTATGGTAATTCTTGCAAACTGATCTTACAAAATTCTTACAAACTGATCTGCAAAGTACAGGGAACACTCTAGTCTTTAACCCAGAAATTCTTGCTAGGAATCAAATCCGTATGGCATTTCCGCCATGT
The DNA here is from genome assembly GCF_004798865.1 of Varanus komodoensis. Lineage (NCBI taxonomy): Eukaryota > Metazoa > Chordata > Lepidosauria > Squamata > Varanidae > Varanus > Varanus komodoensis. The sequence goes on from NW_025335761.1 coordinate 15,973,006, forward strand.
TGCAGCTGTGGTCCAGGACGCCATTTCAGGTTTCAGTAAGGGCAGGGGGCAAAATTGCAGTGAAGCTCAAAGGTCCACCCTTCAGCGTATTTCTGCTGATTGATTTATTAAATGTATATACTGCCCAACTGGCAAATGTCCATGGTGTAGTCTGCAGTGGTAAAATCAATAAAACAACATTAACAACTCAATCAATCCAACAAAGAAAAATCAAAATATTAAGACATTGTAACAAGCTAGCAGTAAAGCTAATAAAGCAATGGATTAAAGATTAAATGCATGCTGGAACAGGAAGGTCTTAACCTATCATTTGAATATATATAATGAAGATTCCCCGGGGGATCTCCCTGGCAAGGACATTTCCCAGACAGGCATTCAATGCATCTGAGGAGCATGTGTGGCGGCTCTTCTTTGTAAAACCATCGCGAGATAATAAGAAAGATGGTAAGCTATTGCCCTCCCTAAATAGCACAGTCATCCGTGGACCAACCACGTATGTGCAGTACCTAAAATCTCTCTCCACTGCTTGTGAAAGAGGCGGCAAATCCAAGTGGGCATTGGCTCTCAGGTGCGTCCAGACAAAATTAAGGCAGCTGCCACCACTGCCAGCTCGGAGGCACCGCACAGTGATTTTGTCTTTCTGTCCTTAATGCATGGAGATGATGATATGTGAGAAAAAGATAGAAGTGGAAACACTGTGGAGGATGATGCTATCTGGATGTGCAGCAAAACAGTGACTGAAGGGCTGCAAAGATGCAATAAAAGCTTTCCCTGGACGCACCTCCTAGGCTCAAATGACACATGATGGGACATGTAGGTGCCCCAACCCATCTTTCCACCCCCTCCCCACCATGTAATGGGAAATGCACAAAGTCATTGCATTCATATTCTTCCCACCATCCATACATAGCACAACTAGCAGGGATGAAATGCAGCTGGGGAGGAAGTGTGAATTGTGATCGCAGCAACACAACCTCACACATCTTTCCAAAGAGATGCAGGCAACAATGCAGGTTGGCAGTGCCCACCGGTGTCCCCAACAGGTGAGATTTGCTGTCTGAACAGTTCACAGCTAGCAGATGGCTGCTTCTTTAAAGATTCCACGGAAGAGGTGAACGCTCTCCTCCCTGGTCTTCCCTTATCAACTTCTTTGTCTGCAGACTGGTAGAGTAATGACTCCCCCCCCGCCCCCCCCGCCCTCCCACACCACTCAAGGGCTCAAATGTGCCTTAGAAAGGGAGGAGGAAGTGCACAGGCTGTTACGGGATTTTTCAGAACCACCAAACTGGGTGTTGGTGTGGTGTGTGTGAGTGTGGAAGGAAAGGAGTACACACAGCTGCACCTGTAATTGTGAACTGTCTCTGATACGTTCATTTCACTACGGGAGTAAGCCAGTCATTCTGTGAGTGTACATGCAGACACGTCAATATTCCGACTGACAAGCAAATAAAGGGCAGGCATCAACTTCCATTATAATATCTGCCCTCTTATTTCTTTAAAGCCTTGAGTCCAGGGACATACGGGTTCAAAGTGCTGCAGCAAGGACGCGCTCCACGTTCGCCATTAAGCACAGTGGAGGGTGGAAGGCTGGGTGCGTTCAGGCTGATCCCTTGAAATGGGTGGGACTCGTTTATAGCAGAGACTATAAATTAATTACCCTGTATTCCATGATAACTATATTTTTATAGCTGGCAAAGATCTTCAAAATTATACTTAAACTGCTATCCAAATCCAACTGGAAAGTTCCCAAAATGCTTAATGCAGTCAAAACAAAATGAAAGCTTGCCCCAACACTTCAACTTGCTTCTGGTAAGCAGCAGTAATTTGCTTCATTCTATTTAGGACTAAAACATATAATTCCCCCAACTGCTGTTTTCATCGTGGGGGACAGCAAGCTTTCTCCATTATCTTCTTGCCTGAGAGCAGCTGAAGTGCCTTCTCTCAAAGGTAAATGCAGCTCTGCTTCTCGCCTTAAAACTCCAAATGCACATTTCTGCATCTTTCCCGTGCCATTCATCATTTCCTAGCAGTCTCTGTGGCAGGATACTGTTCTGTTTTTTTCATGAATTATGGGAGAATAAGATGGTGAGGCAGAGTTCAGCCAAGCAGGGCCACTCTCTTCTGTGAGAGAAGCAAGTAAATCTCCATTTTAACATGGCTGATTGTCTTTTCAGCCTGTATTTTCTATATGGTGTCAGAGGGAGATGGGTCCTTCACAGTGGAGGAGAATTGAGATGATTTGGAAAGAATGCTAAGCTGCAAGAGATGAGAGCAAAACTAACAGAAAATGGAACCACTGGAACAAGTATTGAAAGCAACACCACCATCAAGGCAGGGAAGAACCATTGCAAGGCGAATGAGAAAGTTAAAAATGAAGACTACACTTCTAGTGAAGGAAGGTTACCCTGGAATTAGTGATGATCCTTAACATACGATAGTCTCACCCCATTTGCTTCAATTGCTCTTTTCTTCTCTACAAAAATAGAAAAAGAGATGCTTTTTCTCTGTGCAATGTCACAATTTCTTGGAGGTTGTCTGATAAGAGCACTTACAATTCAGCAGAAAAAGTAGGCAGTGATTAGCATAACAGTTGCATGAAATACATTGTATGTATAGCTATACATTTTGGAATAATTATTATAATTTAATTTAGAAATATGTCTGTCTCACCATGGTGTGGAAGACCAAGTCCATGTGCACCAGGTCCTAGTGCTGATAGACTGCAGCTCCTGCAGTTCCTTATCTTTAAACCAGAACTGCACAAGAGAGTCCTTCGGACAGAGCATGGTCCTCTGGCCGCCTCTCAGAAGGCTGACCAATGAGGATACCTGGCCTCTCCAGGCCACAGCCAGAAGTAGACAGCTGTCCATCCATCCATCCTTCTGGCCACCTCGGCCCAGCAGGCTGCCAGGGTAGAGACAGGTTGTTTCTGATGCTTGTGGGGAGATTTGAAATGACCCTGAGGGCTGTGGGTTGCCCCCTGGTTTAAGGAAGCCAATTCCCTCAGGCAGAGTGTGACAACATAATGATACAGGGCCTGCTTAGGGAGTCCAAAACATTCTCTTCCTACTAATCACAAGCAGCAGTCAGTTCTTGATGTCTGTCTGCCTTCCTACTGCCAAAGAGCGAGCAGCCAGGAAGAGACCAGGTGCAAACCAGACATGGGGTGGGGTGGGCACATGCAGAATATGTACCAGTGCAGATCCCGTAGCTCAGATGTCACGGACTTATAGTCTGGGCATCCCGTGTATGCATGTGCTTAGCACATCAAAGCATGGACAATTCTGGAAAATAATACCTGAACACTTGTGGCCTGTGAAGTTACATGCAGCCTGCTGGCCGTGGATGATGAGGGTTCAAGAAACCTCCGGGTTCTGCTTTACCACTAGGAGCAGCTGCTGGGCTCCCTACAATCCACAGAACACGGTGGGTGTGAGCTGGGTTCAGTTTGATGGGCATCAGCACTGAGGGGTTGGCAGTTTTTGAAAGGGGAACCAAAAGCTGGAAACAAGGACCCATAGCAGCCGAAGCCAGACAACATGATGCTAAAACACATCAGACAGAGCTGTGTGTTAGTTATGTGTTTCATAGGAAAACCAGGATATTCAGGATAAGGCTTCATGGTGGTGGCCCCACCCCTTTGGAGATATAGATGGCTTTATCATGGCTGGCTTTCCCAAAAGATCCTCAAGATTCATTTGCTCCTGTCTGCATTTCATGTTTAAAAGTTATTTACTGCTGCTTCTATTGAGTCAGGTGTGCATTAAATTGATTTTTTTTTATGTTTATGGTTTTCTAGTATTGTAAGCTACCTTACAAGGACAGTGGTCCCTGCAAGACTGGATAAAGAACTGTTAAGTAGCAGCAGTAGGAGAAGCAGCAGCAGTAGCTTCGCTGGCTTATGGGGTAGTTACATACTGAGCTAAGAGTTCTCATTCCTTCCAGTGTGGCTTCTGATCTGGTCTGACGAGCTATTCAAATGTGTACTAAATAAATCAGCCTTTCCTGACCTTGGGTCCTCCAGATGTGTTGGACCAGAAGTCTCAGCATGCCCAGAGGGCTCTCCGTTGGGGAAGTCTAAAATAACTATTTTTCTAAGGTGATTTGTATATTACAAAAAGGTCTGGCATAGCAGCAGGGGGGATGAAAAATGCAAGAGCAAAGCGAACATCACAGATCGGCATGTAAGACTGGGACACTAGATATGCTTTGGCGCTAATGAAGCCCTTTGGACCTGGAAGGGGGCGCTTATGTGGAGGACCCCAGCCCGGCTGCATTTCATTCGGAAGCAGAGCGTGTTTGCGAGGGGGACCTGCAGGTGCTGCTCCCCTGATGTGGCAGGTGGCCTGTCGGCAGCTACGGATGAAATTCACCAGGTGCCGCCAGGCACAATGGGATCCCAATTTAATTACTTTAGTGCAGTTCAAAGTAAAATGGAGCTACACATTCTCACGGTGATGGAGTGTTTTAATGGGTGCGCTGACCGGGGCATGGGTGGGAGACGCAGGGGATGATTTAAAAGTCTTTCCGTCCTTGTTAAGAGGAATCATGTGGTGATCCTTTGGCTACCCACACTGTAGCTCCCCGCTGAGCCTCTTCTTACCCTCTGCAGCTGGAGGGCAGGAGCTGAAATGTACCAGGAAATAGGTGTGGAGGCATGAAAATAAAAAAAGCAGTGGCTGAGAAAGGACCCAGCTGAGTTTCTATCACTTTCACTTAATTAGCCTCCCTTCTCTCAGGTATGCATGTCAACAAAATCACAGAGAAAAGTCTTCATGTGGATTAAAAAGGAAATCATTTCTCCTACCACTGCAGCTGTAGGCCCATTAGCTTTGGGCTGGCTTCGTACACGTGTTCTTGATCAAAGTAACACCACGTGATGACTTATCGATGTATGTGTTCATTTGTAACTTGTGCATACTACTATTTCCTGCAGGAAGTCCAAGTACATGATCCCCCTCCTCGTCATTTTATCCACACAACAACCCTGCAATGTAGGTGAGGCTATGAGACTGGGCTAAAGTCACCCAGTGAGTTTCATGGCTTAGCAGGGACTAGAACTTGAGTCTCCCAAGTCCTGGTCTAACCCTTGAACTGCCAGATTCCACTGGTTCCCCATCTGCTCGTGTAAAGAGCCTTCAGATTATTTCATGCGTCACCTCAAACCGTCCTTTCCAGTGGAGTCGGGCAGCTCATTCAGCCACCAGTGATCTGGCGCACTTTGTGCAGGTATGGGCTATCCTTTGAAAGTCACTGGGGGGTGGGAGGCAGCAGAACTTGTTGGCTGTATGGGGTGGTTGGTGGAAGGAGTGATTCACACAACTGAAGGATAACTTTGCACCTGCAGTTTTGTGGTTTGCCCAGACTGAGCATGCTTGCAATGGAACAGTCATCTGACAACGTGCCAACCATGTTTTGGATGCTGTTATATTAATGTATGTATGAAAAGCGTTTCTATCCCTGGACAGCTTTCAGCAACAACAATCATAACCATTTCAATACCGCTCAAAACCAAAGCTCTCTGGGGATTCACAACATTTAAGTCACCCATCCAGATTTCAACCAAGTCTGACCCTGCTTAGCTTCCATGATTAGGCAGAATCAGGCACTTCAGGCTATGTGGAGTAAGGACTGTGGCAGCTGTGTCCATGAAAGAAACTAATGATCTGCATCTATCTTGCATTACTTGATGAGCTGATTTAACTTCTGGACAGTTAAAAAGCACCCCTTGCTTTTGGTATTCAGACTAAGTGTAACTGTGGCCATATTCTTCCACAGCCAGCTGGTTTCAGCTTGTTGTTCAAAGCATATTGCTGTGTGCAGCCAGGTATCCTATGATCTGCCCAGAAAAACCTTCCTTTTGGGACAATGCTATGCATGTTTATCCCATAAAAGGTCCTACAGTCCCAGCGTGCCTCGGCAAGCCATGCTGGGAGTTGTAAAATCTTTTTCTGTCTTCATGTAGAAACTGGATAGCATAGGGAAACCTGACCCCAGGGAAATCCCATGCTGGAGAATCCACATGAATTGCCCCAAAAGGACACCATGGTTGATGGTGCTGAAAGCCATTGAGAGCTCCAGGAGTATCAACAACCCCATATTTTTCCTGGCAAAAGTTATCAGGCAAGGTAACCAAAGCTCTCTCTGTGCCCAACACGGCTCGAACCCTGACTGAAATGGATCCGGAGAATCCATTGAGATTCTGTTCACTGCATATTCTTTTCCTTCACTCCGGTAGAAGAAAGGCGGAAACAAATACTGTGTAAGGTTCTGTGGATCAGGAACAACATTAGTTAGCTATAATTAATTTCTTATTTTAAGACATTAAAGAAGGAACACTGGACCAAAATATTGGTCATGGTGGGACAAAGAAAGAGAGAAATAGCCAATTGATTCATTGTACTGTTAATCAGCTTCATAGGAAATGTCATCTGAGCAGATTCTAAATAGCTGAAATAATACAATACCATGCCAAAAAAAAAAAAAAAGGACAGGACAGGCCAAGTCAAATGGAGAAAGGAAGGTGCCTCCTCCAGCAAAGCCTGGCACCTGGTGTGTGTACACTGCGTGTGTTCCAGGAATCGACACAAACGAACTAGTATATGCTGGCAAATGGGATGCCTGCAGATGCTATAATAACAAAAGCAAACAAATTAAAGAATTCTCAGGATGCACCCCAGCAAAGTCCAGATGTCTCTGACCTGCTAGCGGTAAGAGTACAAGTATTGCAAAACTGAAGGGGGAAGGGCTAGCCAATTCTTGTAAGCGCTGGCCTCAAACTATGGCAATCTGGCTTTAGTTTCCTGTTATTAAAGCTGGAACAAATCATTATTCTTCATGTTACTTAGGAAAACCAGTGTCCTCATGAATCCTTCCATCCTCCCACACCAGGATTTTGACCTGTGGTACCTGGGACATGTGGAAGCACTCTGTGGAGTCCACCATCCCACTGCCCCTTATGCCTTTGAGGGAAGAAAGGGCTGTCACCACTCTGCTGCCCCCCCCCCCCCCATTCGGATCTCTTTGCTTGAAAGGGGAAGAAGAACATTCATCTGCTCTTTCAAATGGGGCCTCAATGCACCATGGCTTTAAATGCGACAGTTCCCGAATTTCAAAACTCAGCATATACTAGTAGCAAATGCAATTTGAGTACTACTATAAATCATACCCCATAATTATTTGATTATGAAATATTAAAGTCTATATAATAACGAACAGGAAGGCTGCTCTTTTGTTTACTATATAGGTGGGTACAGCTAGAAGGAATTCTTTGTCAGTGGGACAGTATTTTCAAGGTTGACCTGATGAACTAACTCAAGAGCTATTGCAGTGAGAGAAACTCTGTTAACATTGCAACACCACAACTCCCTGTGAATCACTAGGGTGGACTGGGAGAAGGTAGATCTCCAGATGTTTTGGACTTCAGCTCACAGAAGCTCCTGCCTGCACGGCCAATGGTTAGGCATGCTGGGGGATGAGATCCTGCACATCTGGAGATCTACTTTCTGACTCCTCTGCTCCTAGTATAAGATGAGTGGAAAATTTAAGCATTTATAGAAAAGGCAGCTACTGGCTGCTGTCCCTTGGTCCCAGTGGGTTCTTGCTGCTATGTATCCACCTGCCCTTTAGGGTATACATTCACATCAGAAGCTCTGTTGGAGAATAATGGAGGCAAGGCTGATCGGTGTACAGAATGCTCCTAAATACTTGCTGCTTCCAAAGCAAGATTATGCCATCCCACCTCGTGGGCCCTTTCTCTTCTTGTCCTGCTTGGAAAAGGCCTGGCATCAGTCTTCATTCATCTGCTGCGGTTAGACAGAATTGCATATTCATTACTCACTCTCCTAAAGAGGGTGGAACAGTGTCTGGCCTGGTTCTCATTCCAGATCTAGCTCTTTCATCTGCCTGTAGAACTAGCCACCTGCAAGCTCATGCAAGGGGAGAATCTGTGTATGCATCTCCAGCATCTCTAACTGGGCTAAGTTAGTTGGGAAGAGACCGGCCAAAAGAAGGGCAGGGAAGGAAGGCTCCCAGTGAAACCTGGGACCTGCTGACCAGCACTGTGCACAAACTGGGTCTGCGAGCCATGGCCCTGCAGTGCAGTTGCAACCCAGAAGTCAAGGCTGACACAGGAAGCACTACTAAGGTAGAGCTCCCCTCCCCAGACCCAAGATGTGAGAGACCCTTGGATCAGAGTTCCCTTAATGGAAGATGCCAGGGACCCCCAGTGAGATGCCAACGTTCACTGAGCTGGACATCCCTGAGACTGGACTGGATTTGGCAACCATCTGGCCGAATTCCAGCAAGGCACTCGTACGTGTTTCCAATGGTTCCATGTCCTCCAGAGATGGCACAGTCACATAGGAAGTATACCTGACATGTGACAGTGAAGAGATGATAGAGAGTTAGTTTCCAGGCCAGAGGCCTGCCACTTTAAGATCTTTAGCTATTGACAAAGAGGATGGAGCCTAAGAGGAGGGATCTTCATCAAGGTATAAAAGGTTGGGCCCAGGTATTGCTGAAGCGAGTTGCCCACTTGGAACTGTCCGTGGTGCTGCAGGCTCTGGCCCATATTTTTGAATTGTGTCTTGGGTCAAGGCTTGGACAAGAGGCTACCTGTATACAGGTAAATGCGTGGTGATGTTGGGCTTGGTATTTGTACTCTAAATCCTCGGTCCGGCTCTACTACCACATGGCCCTGTGGCAGAGGTCTGGATAAGATACAATAGGTTGCATAGATGGGAGTCAGTGCATATTTCTCCTCACCAAAGGCCCTAGATCATGGGACCTCAAACCACGCACCACGGGCTGGATCTGGCCCTCCATGCCTATTTATCCGGACTGACTCAGAGGTTTTGGACTCACCACACACATGCCCAGCAGCAGCTTGCTCGCAAGGAGATTATTTAGGACTCGCTCGGAGAAAGTGATCTCCATGCACACGCCCCACCCACACCGCCTTGGCGGCCCACGCCCATTACCAGCACCTTTCAACTGGCCCCCTGTTGAAAAAGTCTGGGGACCCCTGCCCTAGAGGCATGAGTGAGAGAGATGTGGACATAGGCCTGGCTTGTATGCCAGGGCCCGGGTGGTTTGGAGTTCTGCGAGGGGAGTCAATGCCTGTGAATGCCCTTTTGGCTGGCTTCTGCAGTAGCCCGTTCACGTGCTGTTTGGTGCACACAAGAGGCCAGTGGTTCCTCCTAGAGCTGGCTGAGTCCATTTGCACACCATTCCCAGTCCCCATGGGACTGTGCAAAGCTCGGCTGGTGCCTGGAGGAGCTATTTCTTCAGGTGCAGGCAAAGTCCCTCTTCCCATCCTGAGAGATGCATGGAGCTCCATGGGCCTGGTGGAGCACTTTAATTTAATTTAATAAAACATTTTATCCCATCTTTTACTATATGTCTCGAGATGGCTTACAGAATAAGAAGAACTTTATCTTGGTAGTTCCAAAACTAGCTGGCATCTGACCCATTTCTGGGCACCCTCCAAAGTGATAGTTTGACCCTCAATGGCTTAGGGCCCATGTAGCTCAGTGGCTGCTTATTCCCATTAAAACACATCCAAAGATCATCTGACACAAAGCAGGGATGACCCAAGACAGGCGCAGCCCCATCTTTGCAGTGCGCTCCCCAGAGAGGCTTGTCTAGCTGCCACACAACGCTTTGCACCAGGAGCCTGCCCAGACCTTTTGGCTGCTTTGATTCCCGCTCCCCCCCCCCCCCCCCCCCCCCCGCCCCCCCCCCCCCCTTTTTTTCGCTTTTTTTTCCCCCCCCCCCCCCCCCCCCCACTTACTGGCCCTGCTCCGTGCTTCAAACAGTTCCTTTCCCTCGTACGGCTCAGTTCCGCTGTTTCAACATGTTATTATTGATGAGTGGTTGCTCCAAGTGTCAACTGGCAGCTGCTTGGGGACCCCTTTGGGTTTGAAAAGTGGGATACGAATGCGTATAAGCAATCGACACAGAACTAAAAATAAATGCACTCCATCCAGGCACAAAATGTTACTGTGAGGCAGAAACAAGGCTTTCCACCAAGGGCATGTGCAAAGTGCTTCCGCACCCTTCGTTCTCCTCTACCTGGTCAGATTGGTCTCCATTGCACCTTCCTCTTCCTCTTCAAAGCAGTTTTTGCCATTAAATTCAGAGGCGCTGCCTTGCCTCGGAGAGCTGCGCCCCCCTGCTCCCTGCCCTCGCTGCCCAGGCTCACACTTCAAAATGCAAACCTTCCTTCCCCACACATGGAGCGTCTGTAATTACCTTTGTCCCCCAGTGCCAGTTATCCACAAACAGGCGTCATTATTGAAGGGAGAGAAAAGAGGAGGGGAGGGAGAAACGGAGAGAGAGGGAGAAAGTGCCACGAAACTTAATTTAATCACAGTGCCCCATGCTCAATTTAACAGCCACAACGGCTCAGAATGGGGTCCCTGTGCAAAGGGAGGGCAATCAACAGAGCTTCCAAGGAAAGAATTAATTGTGGATGACAATATGTAAACAGGGCCGATGAATAGGACATGCAGGTGTGAGCCACTGGGGCCATCTCGGAGACTTTTTCACACGAAGTTCAGTTCCTTCACTGCTGACCTGCTCCCCAAAATGTGATTAGTGTCAGCACTGCAAAGCCATTCAGGGTGTCAGGAGTTTGCACACATTAACAGCTGGCTGGGGCTGGGAGGGGGAAGATGCTTTGAAAAGACCAGGCCTTGTTGAATGCGAGAGTGTGTGGCAGAACAAGGGTGCAGTCCTGGGCAGGCCTAGGCAGAAGAAAAGTCCTTCAGCCCCAAGCAGAATCGGGAGTCATGGGCCTTGTTCTGTCTAAAAACACATAAGATTGCATTTTAAAAGTTCCCAAGGAACTGGGGAGGGGGAAGATAGCTTTGCTCTTGCTGCAGTATAGCCATGCCGGTTGCACTGAAAGTAGGAATCATGGAAGTGGTGTGGCCTGAAGTGAAGTACGTACGTGCAGGTTGAATTGGTGGGAACATCTTCTGATCCACCACAGGACCAGGCTATAAGTGCACCAGCGTGACCTCAGGGAGATCGCTCCCTCCAGCCTTCAAGACAGTCCTGTGGGACTGAGCTTTGGCAAACAACCCAAGTCTGTTCCCTTTGTGGCACAGCTGTTCAACCTAAAGAAAGGAATATAACTCCTGAAAACTTGATTTCTGAGAGCTGATCAAATTGTAGTGATCAGCACTTCAGGTTCTTTTTTAATATTATTTTTATTGTTTTCTTGACATAAATAGAATACAGAAAAAAGACAGGTACAGATATAACAGGATAAAATAAAGTAAAATAAAATCGCCAAGGGATTTTTGAACAAGTATAGCCAATACATTCAAGCCCACACATTTCAAAGAGACTGAAAATATTTCTCTCTCTATCATTCAATACTCTATGGAAGTTCAGAAAAAAGGGAATTATTATTCTGCATAACAACACATTTTCCAATCGCTTCAAATCAATTATAAATCATCAGCTACTTTTAAAAGAGCTTCCTTTTACATCCTACGAGCACAACAGCTTCTTGTTGCTTCCCATGCATTTGGATTTAATTTACACCAACCATTCTCCCCTCCCTTTCTTTAAAATACAGCCTCACCATTATTTAGTACAATGGCTGAGCTGAGCTGGAAATTATGAATGGGATTCATTTGTTTACATAATTTTAAATATAAAATCCTTCCTGGAAATAAATTCACATTTGCCTTCCCTTTATATGAAAAGACAGTGAAACAAATATTTACCAAATGGGACGGGTAGCGGTAGAAGGGGCATATACATTTCTGTTCATTATTGTAGTAGAAACTGATTCTTGTGGCAGCTTAGCAGCTAACATCTTATGATGACGTAAGTCTTCAGGGAAACTATTTCATCTGATGCATGGAGTATAATCCTCAGTTGCCAGGTATTTGCCTATATGAATGTGAAAGAAAAAGAAATGTAATCTTGCAGTTAAAAAGCAATTGAATTCAAAAAGGAAAATATAAGATAATTCAATTAGAGCTTAAAGGTACACAAAATGACCCTTCAGAGCATGAATAACAATCCTCTTAGCATTGCTCAGTGAATTAACTTGTAAAGTGAAGTAAGCCATTGTTCCCACTGAGACCAAATAAATAAAACTAAACTTTTTGATAAGTTGGAATGATTAAAAAAAAACAAAACCTGCGGAATACCCATATCAAGATGTTCAGCTTTGTTGCCAGTATCAATAGTTTAGTTATGAGCTGGAATGATCAAAAATAATATCTCTCAGTAAGAAAAGATGAGAGGAATGAAGGAAGGAAGGGTAATGGGGATTAGTGCGGGTATGTGACAAGGAGTGTCTTCAAGAAGTATCCATTAGTACATATGGATGGGAATCCAGAAAGTCAGAGGTTGTTCAAAACGGAAAAGGGTTAAGGACGATGTTGTAGTTCCTTCTTTCCTCATTTCTTCTGGGGCTGCTCTGGGCTGCCTTCAGTAAGTCTCAGCATGGGTGCCTTGGATGAAACACTTGTCTCTGGTCAGTTTTCTATGTGGCAAATTTGTGTAGTTTTGCTCTGCATCAGTACAGCCGAGATACTGCTGTGAGTGTCCCACACACTGAGATGTGTTGTGTAGCTACTTGGAAGTAGGACTTCACTTGTGGTAGCCTCCAAATTATGGAATGTATTCCCTAGAGAGGTCCTCCAGACACCAACTTGGTTGACTTTTTGGTGCCAGGCAAAGGCCTTTTCATTTCCTCAGCATTTAGGTGCAATTTTAACTCCTGCTTGTTTTATTTTAAATATATGTAATGCTACTACACTTTAAGTTCAACTCAGGTTTTGGCTGCTCAGTTTGGCTCAATGCTGGAGCTTTGTTGCTGCTTTTAAAATAGCACGTTTAGGGCACAATTCAGGGGGATAGTATAGAAGCAAAATGAATGAATGAATCAACCAACCAACCAACAAACAAAAGCTTTGGCCCGAGGGTGGGTTATGATTGCTGCTTAGCCCAGGCAACTACCTGAAGAAAGAGCCTTCATGTCTAAGCATGAGTGAGCTGGCATGGTGTAGGACTCATGGTGTAGCTAAGAGTACAGGACTGGGACTCAGAGGATCTGGGTTCTAGTCCCCACTCAGCCATGGAGCCAACTGGATGACTTTGGGCCAGTCACAGACTCTCAGCCCAGCCTACCTCACAGGGCAGTTGCTGTGGGAATAAGACTGATTAGGAAGAGGAGGAGAAATATCTAAGCCCCCTAGAGTTCCTCGAAAGGAAATAAAAGATGGGAAAGAAATACATAATAGTAAAAGAAGTATTTGTGTGAAGGATAAGAAGCCCTCAGTGGAGGACAAGGATAGCAGTGGCTAGTAGTCATTATGGCTATAGGCCACGCCAGTCGCAGAGGCAATGTGCCTCCAAATGCCAGTTATTGGGGAACATAATCAGGAAGGCGCTGTTGGGCTTGTGTCCTTCCTGGGGGCTTCTCTCAGGCCGTCACTGTGCGAACAGAAAGGACAAGATCAGCCTTGTATCTCAACCAGCAGGGCTCTTATAGCCCTGGCGTAAGCAGGGCTGAGCTTCCCAGAATTCTCAGCAGACTGCCTACAAGATTGCAGGTGCTTGCAGCCAGACTGTTATAGAGGAAGAAACTGTCTAAACATTCGTAGGATTCTGTCTTAAATTTATCTTCCACCCCTTGGTATGTGCTCACCTCTGGAGGAGTTTTTGCACATTAATGTTGAATTCTGAATCTGCTTTTTAATTTTCACAAAAAACAAAGGTGCTCATATTGACCAAAAGAAAAATACCGCAGGGATTTTTGCTTCCTCAATAAAATTGTTGTGTGTGTTGCTGAAAATCTATTACTTTCTTGAGGTCTGGAGGATGGGTTGTTCTTTGTTTTGATGGGAGGAAGAGGGCAATGCAGGTCCAGAAGCCAAAGGACTCTTTGCTCCTGCCCACCTCTGTGGTTCTGCACCATCTGTGCCCCCCCAGCCCTGTATTGCCGGCTGCCAGGAGCGCAGTCCCTTTTCTTTCGGCGGTCCTGGACAGAGTAAATCATGAGGCTTCACAAGTCCTCTGCCATGGAGGGGCACTGCGGGGTGGCAGCGATAACTCATTGATGGGTTTAGCTTGGTGGACACAAATCGTGTAGGACTATTCTAGATGAAATAAACTGGTACTAAGGTAAGTTAAAGAAATTAAGGGTGCAATCCATGAAGCTACCCATAGCCTTCCTATGCAGGGCAGGAGGAGTCTAAGGTCAAGGGTTTGGGCATCTGAATGCGGCGTTTTACAGAGGGAGGGAAGGAGGCTGAGGTGCCACCAAGATATGAAGTACCTTGATGGCGTGGCCCTCTTTCCCTCCCCAGCTCTCATAAATTTCTCTGCCAAGGTCACTCTTAAAACCTTGGAGGCAGCCAGTATGGTCTGTAAGGAAGTTCTGAACACAGATCTTCACCCCAGGCTGTTTCCTGACCCTGGAGGTGGGAATCTTGATCTGTGGCTATCCAGATGCTGTTTAAGGGGCATTGGATCACACTGCCGGAGTATGAAAGGAAGGAAGTGCTTCTCACAGGACTTGCCGAGGAGCTGCTCTTTCCATGTTTTGCTTCTCTCAGTTTGTGTTAGCGTTCTCTTAACGTTTCAGAGGCAATTCACACCCCTTGTTCATTAGGCAGCACCCTTTTCTGACCCTCAGCTACCATGCCCACAATGACAAGAAATGCCTTACTGTTCAAAAAGTGCATGCAACAGTAATGAATGCAGACTCTAATTGCACCAATTCAGAGCACTCCGTGATTTTAATTAACGCCTCTCTTGTGAAGGGCACTGAGAAGTGGAAAACTGCCATCCCAAACAATCAAATTTTGGAATTAAGATTTGGGTTGTATTTTGCTCCCGCTCCCTTATCTGCAAACTTTACTGATGTCCAAACAGGTAATTGAGGGAAGATTAAGTATGCCTATGTAAAGAAAACGAACCACATGGTTCGGTCACAGTTTGGGATGAAAAGACCCTTTTGCTCCATGTCCCTTAACCCAGCTAGCCTTTCCTGTCTTCCATTCAGAAAGCAACACCTTCAAAATGGACTTGCTTTTCTGGTCATGAGATACATGGGCACCACCAGCCAACATCTGTAAAGGGACAAGGAAACTTGCTATCTCCATAAAGCTGTTTCTTGGGGTCCTTGACAAACTTTCCTGTGTATCTTAAATAACTGCCCAATTATATTAATTGGTTGCATATTTGTCAACATTAGAGTAAGTGGGGAAAGGGCTGTAGGGTCTTTCCCCTCCCTTTCCCATTTGGGGCAATTTTGTACTCAGATGTTCATTAATACCTCAGCTGCCCTTCCCCAGCTTTTAGATTTACAGATCTTTTAATGCTAACTTTGTGAGGGGTAAAGCAAAGGGAGAGAGCATTGAAATTTCTTAGACAGCACCCCTGCCCCCCCCCACACACACACACCTCTGTTCTGTTAAGTTTCCTGGGCAGTGTCTTTTAATCATAAGATAAGGCTAATATGCACCACTGTAGGATATTTCAGAAAGGAGGTTATAACTTATAGGCCATTTCTGCGTGGTGAATAGATTTTCTCTGTATATTGTTAGTGGCAGGGAGTCAAGGAGGGAGGGTCATTTTTGCAAAATATTTTTTAATATTTAAATAAAAGAAAACAAGCATATTTATGTTAGAGATTGGCCTGTGCACAAAAATTAAACTGTATAAGTTTTAGAACCTCAAGCATGGTCAGTAGTTTTGCTTCACCTCTTGCAGACACAAGTTCCAGCCACAATATTTGTTGCAAAGACTGCTTTTGAGCATGTTTTGTATGCAAACTCCTGGAGCAAGCTTCATCTGGTGCTTAGCTTGTTTCAGGTAGTGCTTGCCAAAGTTAAGGCATGGAATCTGTTTCAGAAAGCAACCTTCAGCCATAAAACTCCAAACCTCCTTAATACGTATTATATGGAACTGTTCTCCCCCCGCCACCACACACACACCTACCAGGTCTTTGGGGAAGATAATGCTTCTGAGTTTGCAAAGACTTGCTTTTCTTGCCACATAAATATTATTTCAAGTATTTTTATTCCATTCCTCAATCAAAAGTGCTCCCAGAATAGCTTACATGCAAGACAATCCTTGTGTGTAGCCTTACAATTTAAAAAGACACGACACACAGTGGAAAAAGGATGGGAAGGGCAGAAGAAGAAATTAAGTGGTCCTTCAGCTGGACTGGTGAATGGGCCCTTCTCCTCTTCTTCTGTACAATTGCTAGGCTGCTCGCTGGTGATGACATCTCAGAGAGGAGGAGCCCTCGTGGGGAAGAGTGTTGATGCTAAAGGAAAATAGTTCTTCCATAAATATAAGAGGAAACCCAAGGCCTCTCCTCCATCTTGTGAATTAAGCATTGACATCATTATCCCCCCCCCCCCCCCCCCCCCCCACACAATACCTGCCTGGTACGTTGCCATAGCTGATACTCCTCCGATGTCACTGTGGTGATGGAAGGCATCCACCAGTGGAACTAGGAGTGGGGCGATGCTTAAGGATGCCCTTTCCTCTTTGCACCCCACCTGCATCTGCTCCAGAGGTTCCCCAATCCTTTGCATGTTGTGCAGAAGGGAAATGGCTCCCTGCCACATACTGCTGATGGTGCTTTCTGTTAGCAGAGGGATACTATTTGGATACCAACCCCCATGTTTAATGAATATGTATGATATGTGAGTACCTTCTGGCAGCCTTCTCCAACCTGGTGGCTTTCAGAGGCATTTGGACTGCAACTCCCAGAATTCCCATTGACTAGAAATTCTGGTGTTGCAGTCCAAACATGTCTGGAAGGCACAAAGCTGGGCAGGGCTGCCTCGTGGTAACCCATGCTGGGCTCATCAGGGTGGAAGCCCCTTTGAAAATGCAAAACCAATCATTATTACAATACAGTTGCAGTTGATTATATGTACAGTATGCAGTGCCTGTTAAAACATTAATGTATTTTGATTTAGTTGATTCATTAATTAATCTATGAAACTTACGGAAGTTCACATGCCAGGGCAAACTTTCTGTTTCTGAAGAAAGCAAGCACATCTTTTTAGAATGTGCTGCACATTTCCCAGCAGGCACTCCTTCAGGAGTGGTGTTTCCTTTGTGTCAGTGATTTCTCCCCTCTCATCCATTCTCAGTATGAATAAATTGATCTGAGTGGTCTGTGGTGCTTTGGAGTTAAAACATTTTCTGTTCATAAATTCAGGCCCCTGCTGAATCAGAGCAGCTAAGTAGGGGTGGGAAACCTCTGCCCTGGAGGGCATCTTGGTCTCCCAGCCCAGCCAGCCCACCTGCCCACAGGGCCTCCCACTCCACAAGCTACAGGGCCAGAAGAAACATCAAGGATTTCCCAGACTGCAGTTCCCCTTCTCGTTAGGGGAGGATCCCTGATCAGAAGAACATCAGCATCCTGTTGTTTCTTGCTGCATGTTATCCTCCATACCTTCAGCAGAAGAGGAATATACTGTATCTTCTCACCAGCCCTCTGAGCTTAAATAGAAAGGCCATCAAGCAGGTGCTTTCCCACTCCTACTTGGCCCTGTCCGACCCAGCCAGATGCAGCAAATCCAGCTCATAGACTTCCTGAAGGTGCCCATTCTACTTCTTGTCAATTTGGGCATGGAACCAGTCTGATTTTGAAATAAAGAGGTCCCTACAAAAGAACAGAATCCAAAATGACTTCTCCCTTGGTGCTTTAATGGACTCTGTGAAGGCCAAGAAACTGGGACTCAATCCAGAAATGTGGAATTAGAGCCAGTGGGGGTTCATCGCCCCAAAGCTCAGCCTGTTCCGGAGAGGCTTGAGTGACCCTGCCTTTTCTGGACTCTGTAGTGCCTTGCTGCTGCATTTTTTCGCCGCTGGATGATGGCAGCAGGAATGTGGCCTCGGTCCTCCCCAGAGTTGCCCACCCCGTCCCAAAGGACCTCATGTGTAGTCCTGGGTGCTCTTGGATTCAGTGCTGCTGTTGGACACACTGGTGGCAGAGCACAGCATCTTTTATCAGCTGTGGCTGGTATGTAACTATGACCCTCTCGGGACAAAAATAGCCCTGGCTACAGTTATTCATGTCCCGGCAACCTCTTGTTTAGATAACAGAGATTTGTTCTATTTGGGGCTGCCATTGTAAACTGCCTGTAAACTTACAGCTGGTCTAAAATAAAGCAGTGATCGTGTTCACAGGATCCGGGTGATACAGTCCTACTGTGCAAATGCTTTATGATCACTTCAGCTGATTGCTAGGCCTATGTAATGTTTAAAGCCCTAAATGCCCTGGGCTCAGGTTACCTGGATTTCTTACCACAAAGCAGCTAGCCTTAGATGGCCTAGTAGTGGAGTAGGGTATATTATGTATTGAAGGGGTTAAAAAAAAACCTTAAAAATAATGCTTCTAAAATGTCACATACATTTCTCCACCCAGTTCCAAGGCACATTATTACATTTGCTCAGAATTTTAAGTTAGATATTACAAATTATATTTGACTTGAAATGCCATAGCTAGTTTCATTTGCTTGATGGCAGTTTAGTCTTTTTAATCAGCTCCTGGTTAACTGGTGCTTGTTCTCTCCTTCTGCCCAGTCCCCTCTCTGAGGACAAAGAACATATGCAGTCTGTCCTACGTGTACTTACTTGGGAATCCCAAAGGAAAGCCCAAGTAGATGCATATTGTACTACAGCTTTAGAGCACAATCATTTAAAAAGACTAGCTACATCTACTTATTTATTTATTTTAAATAGGTTTTATTGTTATTCTCTACTAACTAACAAAAAGAAACTAAAAAACATCAATCATCAAAAGCGTCAGACCTACTGGGTCAGTCCCTCATACTTTTTCTTTTTACAGTAATCCATAAACATATTTAAGTCTATGCATAGTCCCGTTTCTCTAACCAATAATAAAAGGAGTTCCAGGTTTGATAGAAGTCTCTATCCTTTTTCTCCTTCAGAGACAAAGTCAATCTGTCCATTTCGGCACAGTCCAAAATCTTTTTTAGAATCAGTTCATTGGTAGGTATTCATTAATTTATTTATTTAGAAAATTTGTAGGCTATCCATCACTGTTGTCTCTGGACGGCTTACAATATTATTTCAAATCCTAAATAAAATAAATTAACTATTCCACAACTGAGCATAAAACTAACCTATTTAAAATAAATTAAATAAATCTAATACAATTAAAATTACTTTATGTTAAAATAATGGTCAAATAAAAAGGTCTTGACACCAAAAAGCATATAAGGACGGCACCAGGCGGACCTCTCTGGGGAGCACATTCCATAGCCTATTGTGTTTTCCCTCCTTGCAACCCTTAGAAGTGCAGGCAGAAATTCTGATGGCCACAAGTTTGGTCTCACCTGCAGAAGCTCCTGAAGTTACTGCCAGCTTAATGCACATTTTCCCATTCTGCACTGAAAATGTTTAGAAACTAGAATATGTACAGGTGGGAATGCCTTTTCTATGCTTACATTTGGCAGACTGCAGAGAACTGAATTTCCTTGTTTCTCCTTATTAGGCTACGGAAATGAGTGTATGCAAAATTTCATCAGGGCTAGTCCGAAGACATGCCGGTGCCTGAGGCAGGGGCCACAAATGGCATCCCCTCCCCAAGTCAAGGTGCCGAGTAGCTAAGGCCAGCCAAAATATTTTGGTGCTGGAGGCAGAAAATCCAACAAGCACTTGTCCTCATTTGGCAGTAAAATTACAATAATGTTATATTAAATAAGGAACATTTGCTGCCCTTTCATGACACCCAACATCAGCTGCCTGAAGCAACCATTTTGCTCTGGCTAGCTGTAAATAATGGATAAGTTGTTTGTGAGTGGAGTCCACTGTGCTCTGAGGCCCACTTTGCTTGAGCCAAAGATATTCCCCGTTCTTGCTTTCCTATGGCTCTGGCAACAGTAGGTTAGGCAGAAATCCAAGGGGTGGATTTTTCCCAACATACAGACAGGGTGCTAAGGAAATACTTGCTGAGTACTTGATGCCTTGAACATCTACCATGCAGCTGTTAAAAGCACAAGAGATTTTTCAGAACAAAATATGGTGACCCTAATTCCAATACAAGATGAAACCACTGACCAGTGTCTGGCGAACAGGGAGTTAAGTCCCACTGGTGCACAGGGCAGACAGAAGTGGAGACTGCAGAACCAATCAGCAACTTAATTAAAGAGATGGGGAAGAGAAATCCTATAACAGTCATTAGGAACAGGGGAGTTTAAGTCTTAATTTCTTGATGCTGGGGTCTGTTGTGTTATTGTATATTTCTTTTATAAAATGCTTCTCATGATTAGCCTATAAAAAGCCTCAAGAATGTGAATTTTAAGGAAGAAACTAGTGGCTCAAGGCTTTTTAAACAACTTAAAGCTTTTATTAGTTTCTGTATACCATTTTCTTTAAAGCTAGTAAATTAAAACCAAGCTTAAGCAGTGAGGGCTTTATTTTGTAGCTTTTCAGTCCTGCTAGTACAATGTCTGGGCAGTGTGTGACATGCATAGTGATGTTTATGGTAAAAAAATTCTGCCTCCCTCTTGCTCTCAGTGCATTTATGCTATAAGAAAGGCAAGATAAACCAGCTTACTGCGATGATCACCATTTCGATAATATTTTATTCAAAAGGAAATTTTAGTTGTTCTGGTTTCACATAACAAGAACTACTCAAGAGCTGAGTGTGGCTTGCTGTTGAAACATGGGCTATAATGGTGTCTAGACCCAGCTGTGTTAACAAGTCATGGCTTGTTAACTATGAGCAAACCACCAAGAGAACCTGTGGTTTCTTGCTGAGTTATGAACTATGGGTTGTTCACCGTGGTTTGTTATCTCAGCTGGCTTCAGACAGCAACCCACAATTCAATGACATCCCATATTTAGCCTTTGATTGTGGATTATTGTATTTTCTGAATTCAGTTGTTTTGTTTACTTTCCTAGCCAACCTAGAACTGGTTATGAGTCCTCTTCTACAAAGCAGGGAATAATAACTTCCTAATGGCCATTTATTAAAACCATGGCAAGAAAAAAGGGCAAAAAATAGGTTTACCAGGCTACAACTGGATTACTCTTTCATGCCGTCACCTTGTCTCGTTCATGGAATTTTATATGGAGTGGCATGCAGTCGATGATGGTTTTCATTTTTGGCCTTCCAATGTTTCTGTATTGCTTCTTTCATTCTTTTTTCTTACTATGGAAGAAGATAGCTGCAAAATGCCTTCTGGTTGTTAATGCCAGCACACCTCCATTTGGGAACATCTTGAGTCTTCTAGAGGCGCTGTCTGATGAGGCATTCCCGATGCGGCTGCCCCGCCTCATCCCCAGAATTTTTCAGAGTCCAGATAATGCTCTCTGGCATTTCTGATGTTCCCATCTTTTCCTGTTGCTTCTCTTTAGCTTTTTTACAACCACTCTCCCAAAAGATAGTGTTGAAAACCTGCTGGTTCATCCTGTGTGTGATGCACATGAGATCTTCCCTCATCCTTTTCATCACGTTAAGTTGCAGTATACCAAGTGATCTCTTCTCAAAGCACTGCCATCTTGTAGCCAACATCCAACATGGGCACTGTTCTGCCCAAGCATTTTTACTGCCTGGAACAGCATCCCCTTCCACATTTGAATTATACAGATATTCAGGGCCTGCTCCACGCGTTCTATCACTCCTGTACACATCCTGAGTGTTGATCAGGATTAAGCAACCTAATGCCCTCCAGAAGTTTTAGACTACATCTCCCATAAGCTCCCTTCAGCCCGGTCAATTGTCCTGGGCTATAGGACTTGTGGTCTAAGACATCTGGAAGGAACCTGCTTGCTCACCTCTGCTAGATCATATCACCTGACAAGTGCATAACAGGTTTCCTGCAAGGTGTTTATGTGCTAGGAAGCCTCCAGCCAAAGGAAGCTTGATAAAGGAAATCCATGCCAAGGAATCCCCATGTCCCAGTTTTTTAAAATGGTGAGAGCAGCTGTGAGATGTGCATATGTATGCAAATATCATGATGCAAGGGAAAAAATGGCCACCACCCTACCCCAAAGCTGCATTAGCTACCATCAACCCTTCAAAAACAAACAGGGGAGACTTTATTCAGGTTTTTTCTAGCTGCAACATCTGGTTTGCCTGCAGCTTTTCCCAGTGCATGTATGTTGTCACTCAGGTGCCAAGGGCCAAATTCCATTTTAGGGAAGCTCATGATGCCTGTCTCCTATTGGAGGGAGGGTTACAATATCTCTATATTTTAACTTAACAGCTGCTACTGTCCGTAACCAAGCCTTTGGAGAAGCATTTACATCTTTCTAAAATGGGGAAGGAACTGCAAAAACCCAGAAAACCACCCCCAAATTGGTGGTCTCAGGAAAGGGGGTGAGGCCCAGGAGAAGGGGCATGGCTATCTGGGGAACCCCAGGAAGGGCTGGGTCTTACTTCTGAGCCTGAGTTCTGCTCCCCAGCTGTATATTAATGCAGAAAAACCCATCTGGGCAATCACATATGACAACAGCCATGTGAGCTGCATATTATCTCCAACTCCAGAGGTGATCAGCAAACAAGCCTCCTGCATTTTCTTAAAGCACAAGACCTAGAAATGTGGAGAAGCTAAATGGAGGCACAGGACAAAACACTTAGATGCTCCTCCCTTGATCAGACAACTATTTCCATAAGGAATCTGTGGATACAGATCATACGTAGTTTTCATTTGTCTTTAGTGTTGCTTTTCCCAATGTCCTGCACAGTAACTCAACAACTCAAGTGTTTCTTGATAACTGAGTAGTGAAAAGAATCCCAGTCTTGTACTCTCCTTAGCATTTGCTAAAATTACTTGTTTTTCCTGAAGAACTATACAGATTGTGCTGTTCAACACAATTGTTGAATTGTTCCACTGCCCAGTTCCTAATTCTTGTTTCACTGTCTGGATGCCATGAACCACTTCTAAACATTCTTCTGAAATATTGATAATAATAAATGTGAAACCAGCAACAGATCTGCCTCCTTAGTTCAAATCAAGATGTGCAATTCAAACCCTGGTTTCTTTCACCTAACTGCTCCTTAGGAACTGCCAAGTCGCAGTATGCCAAAAACCAATTGTGAGATTTCTGTTCAGGGTAATTTCTTTCTATTGTAATGGTTTTGAATTATGTACCTTGCCATCTTATGCAGTGTTTTATTATTGGATTTGTTTTACAAATTGCTGTGAACTACTCAGAGAGCTTGACAATTGGGCAGTATGGGAATTAAACAGGACGGTAGAGGAAACTTCTCTGGCTCTAGATTTGGCAACCGAATCCTTCCTTGCTCTCCTAGTCCAGGACCAAGAGTGGAGACCCTTTTGTTCTGCCTGAAACACTGGGGTGGTAGGCAAAAGTAGGGCCACAGCTTTTGCTTTTTCTCTTTGTCTTCCTTTCAGACTTCCTCTGCCCCCCTGCTCAGTGGGCTGTGGGAGAAGGAACAGAGCTCTGAACTGACAGCACACAGAAGGCTTTTGAAATCGGGGTGGGTGTTTTGTGGCCCTCCAGATGTTGCTGGCCTGCCATTCCCATCAGCCCCAGCCAGCACAGCCAGTGGTGTGAAATGATGGGGGGACAACAACATCTGAGGAGTCATAGGTCCCACACACCTCTGCAATCTTGTACACTCTCAAGTCTTCCTCTGAACGCCAGTTGTACCCATTTCCTTCAGCTGTTCTGCCTCTGGGCTGAATTCTCTCTCTCCCTATCAGTACCTGCCGGTAAATCTCTTCTCTCCATTTCTTCCACGGAGCTTCTGCGAAGCTTGACTAAACTGAGAACTTAAATCCTCCGGGCGGGCACCTTTGGAAAGCAGTTCCACTGATAGGCACTGCACCCCCAAGAGGAGGCAAACAGAGGGTGCCAGTTTGCACAGGCTAATGTACACGTGCACATGCAAATTTAGAGATGTATTACTATAATGCGTACAGAAACGCAGTTGGCCTCACGTGCGTGCCTGTCCGTTCTTCCTGTTGCCCCGGTGCTCGCGGCGAAAGCCAACAATTCTGATGGTTTTTTATCTTTAATCTTTTATCCTTTTATCTTTCTCTGCAGGCTCGGACCGGACAGCCTGCATAGAAAGGCCTGTCCTCTGTTTGGAGGAGCAGGAAGAGAGAAAGGACACTCGTGGCGACTGACTGACTGACAGACAGACAGCTGGAGCGCGGCTAGCCACGCAACCCCGCGCTCTTCCGGGTCCAGGCTCCGCGCGGTACTCCTTGGAGCACGTCCTTCTCTGTCTCCTCCGCGGAGATCGCGCCACGGGAGGCGAGCGCGGCTTCCAGGCGCTCCGCGGCGCTGAGCAAAGCGCAAGCGGGCGCGTAGATCTCTCTGCAGCTCCGCGGAGGGGGGGGGGCGCCTCCGGCCAGTCAGTCCGTCGCCCGGCCGTGCCTGGCCCCGCCCACTCCGGCCGTGGGCTTTATAATAGGGAAGCCTCCCTCCCAATGGCCCGGACCGGAGCATTTAACCTGTTGCTGCTGGCGGGGGCAGGAGGCGCTCGCGCTGCCTGAAGAGCGGCGGGCGGGGAGGAAATTAGCCTCTCGCCTTGCCGCGTTCAGCCGGCCTCCAGAAGAGCGAGCCCGCCGCCCGAAGCCGCCCCCCCCCACTTCACACCTTCCGCCACCGGCGACGACGGAGGCGGCCATGTCCCCCCCTCGGCGCAAAGGGAGCCTGCCCGGCGGACGTCGCGGCTCGGCGGCCTCTCGCGCGCTGCTGGTGCTGCTGGCGCTGCTTCCGCAGGTCCATCCCCACAGAGCCTCGGGGCCCAGGGTGAGTGCAGCCCCACCGCTCAGCCCGGGCGCGGGAGGAAGGGGCGCCGCGCCGCGCCGCGCGCGAGAAGATGCTGGCGGCTCCCGGCGCGCCCGGCCAGCCCTCCGCGCCCGGCTTTCCTCGCCTTGTCACTTCAGGAGCGGCGGGAGCCTCGGTCAAGCGGCGGAGAAAGCCCGGGGGGGGTCTGGAGGGGGCGCGCGCAGGCACACACACACGCTCCCGCACGCGGTATTTAAATAAATAGCACGCACATCGAACTTCTCATGGCATAGCAGTAGCTATTTAATGCCGCATTTTCCACTCCTGGGTCACGCTCGGTTGGGGAGGCGGATAACTTAAAAGTGTCGCTCTCTCTCACAACTACCTGCTCAATACGCCCCTTCGATCCAGTTTTGTTAGAGGTGGACTTTAACCATCCTGGGAGACTGTTTGTGGGGGGGGGGGGGGGGGGGGGGGGGGGAGAGGATACTTGTGTTCTTAAGCGTTGTTTTAATTCTTGTGGTTTGATCCTGGGATCAAAAGCCAAGGCACAATTTGAGAGATTGAAATTCTGGGGTAGTGAACCTATGGTTGGGGAGTAATTGAGCATTCTCTTGTTAATTTTGCATTGAGCAAATTGCCATGCTATCTAAACGTTGCTTTAGGCCTTTGTCTTTTTGGTTTCAAGTGTGAATTAAATGAAATGGGCTGTCTAAAAGTTAACCCCCCCCCCCCACTCTCTCTCTCTCTTCCCTGCCCTGATGCTTTGAGTCCAGGCAATGAGGATTGAAAGCTGTGTTCTAATCCATTTGTGAATGAGCTTACAAATTAAGTTTACAACTTTAGCATATTTATGGGAGAAATAATTATTTTATCTTAGGAGCTTGTTTAGAAAGGAAGAAGCCCTACATGGCTGGTTGGGGCATGGGGGGATTGTAGGATTCCCCCCCCTTTTTTTTTCTCCCCGCATTGCATCCTAAAAAAGACAGTACCATAGTCTGGTGTAAGAACTCTGGTTTATAGGCTCTTACAGCCACAGTCCAGTACGCACTTAGGTATAGTTTAATTAGCGATGCTTATTTGCAAGGAAATGTGGATGGGCTTGGGCTCCATCTATGAACTTGGTATCCTTGCCCCCCACTCACAAAATGCATATTGTAACATTAGAACTGAAAAAAGTCCAAAAATGTCCTTGCCATGTTTCTCCCAGCTGGAAATGCATCTGTGTACACTAAATGTAATGTCTGATCCAACAATGGAAATTCTTTCTTGAGTGGAAGTTGTTCGTGAGGGAAAGAACAACTTGATCGCTTGGAGTTGCTGGTTTCTGGTTGAATGCTAGAAGACTATTTTAAAAATTCCCATTTTAAGAATATTCTACCTTGAAAGGGGAAGGGAAATGCACTCCCTTGCCTAGTGGTACCTTTTAGCCCTTTTATGAGCAGATGTGTAACAGCAGCAGCTAAAATGTGGCAGACTGAATCCAGGGCATGTCATAAATCCTTGATGTCAAGAATTCTAAAGGTAGCAGAAAAGTGAGGTTTCCACTTGAGTCCATGCAGAGGAGTGCCTTTACTTAAAGCTCCATTGTATACTGAAAGTGTGTGTGTGTATTTGAAGTAATGTTAATAGCTGTGATGATGGCAGCCCCATTTGGACATGTAAGATGATGTATTGAATCTATATAAATATTCACATGGGCCCCAGAGTTGTGGTATCTGAGAGTTTTAATTAGGAACAGTTGAGCTGAAAAAGTGGAACACACGGATGCCAGCACATATAAACTGTACAAGCTTGTCTATCAAACCAAATCCATGTAGACCATTTTTATATACTTGACTTTACAAGCCCCTCTAATTGCTCCCTGCACTGTATCTCTTTGAGGAATAGAAACTTATTTCAAGAGACCCTCAAGCACAATGAAAAGCAGCTGCTGATTTGTCACCTTCTGGCCACATGCATTCAACAAACTTTACTTTCAGGTGGTATTAAAATTTAAGCTTCTTTTCCCTATTGGCTTGCAGCAAACTTTATGTCCCCTATCTTTGTTGAGGAAGATCTATGTCCTTTAAAACTCTTACTTGTTTCCTCTTCAGTGTAAAACTGTGGATTTAATGGATGTTTAACTCGTAAATCCCATCTCCTCCCCTTTCCCCAAGTGATTTGTTTGAAAAGTATGGGGCCTTTATTTTTGCCCCTAGTTTGTTAGCATGTTGAAACTCAAAGGGGGTTATCCTATCTGATACACTCTCCCCTGGTGATTAGGCTGAGCCAATAAAGCTGTCACTAGTATACAGATGCTGTGCTTTATGCTGCTATCTGCATAACAAAACGTTATTTGAATAATTCATTGCAGGGCTTTTTTATGGCAGCCAGCCCATGTTGCTCATGGTTTTCTCTGATCCTGTTAAGAGATCTGCACTAGGAAAGAATGGAAATAGCTGGCTTGTTAAATTATATCCTCTTTACACATTGCTTCCCCTCTCTTTTTTTTTAAGGGGAAGGGGCAAATGGGCAGTAATTGAACCTGGTTTTAGAATGAAAAATTGCAGAAGTGATGGCTTGGAAACACGAATCCATAAAAATAAGACTCTAATTGGGAATAATGTCACTGTGTGCTCTCTGAATCCTCTGAATCTTAAAATGTCTGACTGGAGAAGCTGCCCAGTAAATGGGCTGGTGGAAGATGATGTGTTTTGAAATCCAGGCTGATATTCTCATAGCAGGAGTCCTCACCTGATCAAAGGACATCAAGTGTTTCATACCTCCTGTTTGTCTCTCTTTGCAAGAAGCTGTTTTGTTCTATTGCAAATGCAACAAGGTGTTAAAGCAGTTTCCACAGGCGAATTTAGATCATTTCGGGATTTTTCTACCCGTAGAGTAGATGCTACATAGCAGCATATAGTGTTTCAGAAGAATGAACTTTTAGAATATGAGTCATGTGGCTGAAGATGCCACCATTACCACAGTCAGTTGTCCTGATGAACACTAGCCTGCAACTTGCCTGGAGGATTTACCAGACACCACATGATATTCGCAAAGAATGCATGGTATGAGACATGCCACACATGCTGCATGCTAAGTGTGTCAGTGCTCCTCTTTTCACATGCAACCGAGCAGAGCCGGCCTAATAGACTGGCACCTAAAATGGTTTAGATGCATCTAAAACGGTCTGTGATTTCTGCTGTCATTCCATCAAACGGCCACCTAATGTCAAATGGGGTAGTAATTTTATCGATTGGTTTATTATTAATTAATTAATTAATTAATTTAAAACAATTGTATGCCGCCTGTTGTGCCATAGCATCTTTAGGCAGCTCACAAACTAATTTTAGTTTGCTGTCACATGCATCTTGAACTTGAGATTGTCTCGTGTATTACCTTACCAAAACCATTTGAAAATGGTTGTATGGACCATTTGAAGGAATCTTCTTTCAGTCAAAAGCAGAACCCGTGCACAAAAAATGGCAAATATTGAGTAAATGCACTCTCAATCTTTACCACGTACTGTCTCTGTTTCTTGAATCCTTAAACAGCTGTGCTCCAAGACATTGTGCATTGTTTTAAGGAGAAGTTAATTTCCTTTTTTGTCAAGTTGGCATTCGGCATCTACTCAATCATACTGAATATATGATGTTGCTTAATTGAATGGTGCAACAGAAGCCTCTGTGTGCTTCATTACCTGATGAAAGGTTAGCAGGAGAGGAAGAATGCAAGGAACCTGTAGCTGCGTGTCAATCAGAGGGGAGAAATGTAAACAAGATGCAATTTAAACCACTCAATTTCCTTTCCTCCACCCTGCTCCTCTGGGCCTTCAGCCTTTTTTACCTACTGTAAATGAATGGCCTGATATATCTTGGAGGGATCTTCCATGCTTCCAAGCAGGTCATTCTTCTTGTTTGTTTGCCCACCATTCTTCTTGTTTCTTGCCCACAGTACAGTGAAAGTTTTTAAAGGTAAGCTGAACAAAAGATGGAAGTGCAAGAAAGATCACAGCATGAGAGCTCTTTTGTGTAATTGTTTATGGTAATAGAGGACCACAGAAGAGCAACTTTTGACTGGTTGCTGGAACTGTCCAAGCCCAACAAGCTGAATCAGAATCCCTGATCATTTGGGCTAGAAAGAGTCTTGAAGCTTGTAGCATCCATCCACCTGAATGAAATATGCTTAATTAAAATAGCCAATGCACAGGGGCTTGATGTGGGGAATACGACTTGTAGCAAAAGATGTACATTGGATTTCTGAAGCAACTGTGTGCCTATCTAGCCAAAACAGAAATCATGTTGGTTTTTATACAGAAGTCTCCCTTGTTTGCATAGACATAATAAAGAATTTGTGCCTGGTTTTGGCAAACAAATGATAACTAGAGTTTTTTGTGCTGGAATTCTTGTGTTGCTTCCATATTTGTAATAAAGTTTGTGTGAAAGTGGGCATTAGGTACTGACTTCCGAACCGTCGGAAATCTTTCAGCGAGGGTGATCTAACTGTATGGCAACAGTATTGCTGATACTTCAGGGTGTACTAATGTGTGCAACTAATGTTCAGGTAGCATGTGGAGAGTTTCTCACCCCTTCCTTCCCTGCCCCTTGCCTTGAATATAGCAGACCTGTGGGAAAGAGCAGCAGACTCCATACAGGGGAAAGCTTTTGAGAGAGGAGAGGGAGAAGGCTTCATTTCAGAAGTATATGGACCCTGCTGTTGCAGCAGATCTGCAGAAAGCAGCCTTGAACAGCAGCCCTGGATATTCTCAACAAGGCAGGGAGTGCTGGCGTTACCAGCTTGCCGGCCCTCTCCCACCCAGCTGATTCTCTCCACAGCCCCCTCGTCAGCTGCTTTCTCCTGCCTGAGGTTGGGGCTGGCAGGATTGAGGCGCTGCGGCAAGCTGCTCCCGGGGCTGCAGTCCTGTGAAAAGGCCTGCCTGCAGGACTGTCTGCTCTGGACTCAGTGGGCAGCTGCCTACACCCATCCTGAGATGCAGCAGGCCTATTTCTGCCACCCGATGCCTCGTTGGCAACAACCCCAAAGGGGAGGATGCCAAAGGGGGTCGTCCCTTTTGGGGGAGCTGCTTCATGGGCAGTACAAGGGCAAAGCTCCCAACAGTGTTATTCTTGGTGTCTAGGGAAAAGGGATTCCTCTTCACAGACCCTGTGTACGTGAAGTGGACAATGGGGGTGGGACCAAGTGAGGGGGTTCTGATGGGGGGCTAATTAGTGTAGTGATGGGCAGGGGGAAGTATAGTGTTGAGTGCAGGGCTAGCCAAGGAAGGGGAATGTGGCCCAGGCAATTAATGAATGTGCCATGTTCTGCTCTCAACTTGAGGTTCAGTACCTGCCTTTTGATCTCTTGAATGCCAGATCAGTGCACAATAAGACCTCCCTCATCCATGACTTAATAGTGGATGAGGCAGCTTATCTGGCATGCATAACTGAGACCTGGGTGGGTGAATGAGGGGTTGTTTCTCCCAGCTCTGCCCAGCTGTGTACCTGCTACAGCATCAAGGTTGACCTAGAAGACCATGAGGTGGGGATTGGTGTGATCAATAGGACTTCTATCTCTCTTCAGGCTCCCTCTCTGTCTGACTATTAAGCTAGAGTGTTTGCCTTTTGTGTTGAGTCTGTGGGACACATTGGGGATCCTGCATGGGTACTGCCCACCCTGCGACCTAACAGTCTTCCTACCTGAGCTGACAGAGGTTGTCTCAGCTGCAGTGTTGAGGTCCTCCAGGCTGTTGGTCCTTGGGGATGTTAACATTCATGCTGAGGGTGTACTGTCTGGGCCAGCTTAGAATTTAATGGACTCCATGACAACCTCAGGGATGCCACAACCTGTTTTGACCCAATGCAGGCAGCACACTCTAGACTTGTTTTTTTCAGCCAGGCAGGGGGGTGGTGATCTGGAGGTGAGAGACTTGGAACTGGACCCTTGTCATGGTCAGGTCACTTCCTGCTGAGATTTAGACTAATGGTGACTTAGAAAAGGGGTGGAGGACCCATTAAGGTCATCCACCCCTGGAGGCTGATGGATCTTTAAGGTTTCCAGAGGGCTCTGGGAGATTTTCTGGCCAGTAGGGGTGGTGGTCCTGTCAGATCCCTGGTTGATCTCTGGAATACAGAGATGACCCAGACAGTTCACATGATTGCTCCTGAGAACCCACTCTGTAGTAAAGCTCATATGGCTCCATGGTGTACCCTAGAGCTGAGAGTGACGAAACAATTCAGGAGATAGCTTGAGTGCAGATGGAAGAAAACTAGTGAATACAGTCAAGTCCTGGTCTGTGCTTACAGTCAAATATATCTGGAGGCAGAGAGAGCAACAAAGACACAATATTTGACTGCCTCCATTCAGTCTTCAGTTCCCAGCAGAACTCTCTAGGATTGCCCAGGGCCTATTACATGCTGGCCCCAAGGACATCTTGGAGCTGTCTGAGCCCCACTGTAACATATTTGCTAGGCACTTCCAGGACAAAATCTCTTGCATTCTCCAGGACTTGGACTCCAATGTTATAGCAGTGGAACCAGGTGAGATATCCAGAGCACAGTGTTGGATGAGTTCTAGTTAGTACGTGCAGTTGGAGGATGTTGACAAGGTGTTCGGACAGGTTTGTGCAACCACATGCATACTAGATCCTTCCCCCTCCTGGCTTATAAAAGCCAGTAGGGAGGGAACTGCCAGCTGGGCCAGGAGGTGATTAATGCTTTTCTACAAGAACTTGTTGTCCCTGGCCACCTGAAACAAGCAGTGGTGAGACCACTCCTGAAGAAACCCTACCTGGGCCCAGAAGAACTCAATTTCAGGCTGGTGGCAAACATCCTCTTCCCCTTCTTGAGTGGGTGGTGGTCAACCTGTTCCAGGCACACTTGGATGGGAATGATAATCTGGATCCATTTCAGTTGGCATTCAGGTCTGGTTTGGCATGGAAACAGCTTTGGTTGCCCTGTATGATGACCTGGGCTGGGAAAGAGACAGGGAGAGTGCAACCCCATTGGTTATCCTGGACCTCTCAATAGCTTTTGATACCACTGACCATGGTATCCTTCTGGGGCAACTGTCGGGAGCTGGGAAAACCTTGGAGGCACTGCATTGGAGAGTTCTACTCCTAATTGGATGGTAGGCTCCAGCAGGTGGTTATGTGGGGGAGATAGCTCTGCCCCTTGGATTATCCAGTATGGGGTTCCCCAGGGATCAGTCTTGTCCCCCATGTTGCTTAATATCTGCATCAAACCAAGTGAGGTCATCCAGAGTTTTGACGTGCATTGTCATCAATATGCTGATGTTGCACAGTTCTCTCTCTCCTTTTCGTCTCCAGCAGGTGAGGCTGTGGATGTGCTGAACCAGTGCCTGGTTGTAACAATGAACTGGATGAGGGCTAACAAACTGAAGCTCAATTCAGACAAGACTGAGATGCTATTAGTGGGTGGTTCCTCTGATGGGACGGAGGGAATTCAACCTGTTTTAGATGGGGTTGCACTCCTCTTCATAATTCCTGGATGCTTCTTGATCCATCTTTGTCACTTGAGGCCCAGGTGGCTTCAGTGGCTTGGAGGGTCTTCCACCAGCTTCAGCAGGTAGTTCAGCTACACCCTAACTTGACAAGAGGTAGCCTGCTATCAGTGATCTCTAAGGTAGATAAGGGCGATTCACTCCACATGGGGCTGCCCTTGAAGACTATTTGGAAGTTGCAGCTTGTGCAAAATGTGGTAGCCAGACTAATGACAGGGCTCAGATGATCTAATTGCGTAACAGCACCCCTGGGCCACTTGCTCTGTCTGCCTGTATCCATCCAAGTCCAATTCAAGGTGCTGGTTTTAACCAATAAAGCCATACATGACTTGGGACCATGATACCTGATGGAATGCCTCTTCTGACCTTCTTTACTGGATACCACAATCAAGCTGTGGGGGTCATCACCAGTTGCTACCCACTAGGGAGACTTGGTTGCTGGCAACAAGGAGAAAGGCCCTTTCAGTGGTGTCCCCTCCCCCAGTTTTGGAACAAGATCTCCACTAAGGCCCACCTGACTCCAACCTTACTATCTTTCCCGCATCCTCCACTGCAAGGTATTCAAGTAGCTTTTGGAGCCTGTTAGCTGTTAAATGGGTTTGAATATTGTTTCTTTTTTAACACACACACACACACACACACACACACCCCTCTGTTTAATATGTAGTTTTAAATTTTGTAAACTTTTAATGATGTTTGAATGTTTTTAATATGATGTAATGGCTTTTATGTGCTATGTGAACTGCCCAGAGAGCTTTGGCTTTGGGGAGGTATAGAAATAAATACATAAGTGTATGTGTGCTTGAAAATGTACATCTAAAATGGTAGTAGCGAATGGTAGGCTACTAACTGGTTGGATCCATCTTAACAGCTTCTACTATACCTATTCAATAGCTCAGCTTTGAGCGAAAGACCGCTGTAAGTTTTACCTGAAATCAAGGGGCAGTGTGTCCTACATCTTTACCTAAAATATAGAAAACAGAAACCTTGGATCTCTGGATGGTGAACATGTGCATGCGTGAGAGTTTTATTTTGTGGGGTTATGTTCATACAGCCCTTTCAGTGCACGGTGGTGAAGGCGTAGAGGCAACGTCTGTCCCTACTTACCCACCCAACTTCCAGTATTGCCACTTGTTGCACGTGCCTTGATCTGCCTGCCACAAGATGTCTTGAACTACATGCTGCCCTGGCCATCATTGGGGTGGTAAGGTATTATGGGAACTGTGGTCCAAAACATCTGGAGGGCATCCGGCTGAGGAAGGCTAGTCTAGAAGTATCTGCTACCTAAGACTGTCATGTACCAAAATGTGTTCTGGTGAGCCACACGTGAATATTGCATTCCATGAAATTAATGTTAATCCTGTTTAAGCTAAAGTTTACCTATAGTATCAACAAAAGCAAAGCACATGTGGCCTGACAGAACACACACAAGCCAAGCAGCACGAATCTCCCATGCACACTAGTCTGTGAATGCTGAATTACAGCAGTAATTCTCAAGCCTGTTCCGAGTGTTTATATATTTGAGAAACAGAAAGGAGGTTTACGTTTCTGCATATAGCAGCATGGTGAGGTACCTTCAGAATTGGGATGAGTTAAAGAAAAAACTGCTCTGAATTTAACCTTCCTAAGAAGTTTCTTGATCCCAATTGTGCAGGGAGTGTTTTGCCTTGACATGCTGAATAAACACACACAGTACACACATTTCTTCCTGGTCATGGACCACAGACTTAAACAAACAAGAAACCCCCCTGAAGGACAGCTGATGAGAAGCTTTTAAATATAACAAGCAACATATGAGTTTAGAAACTCCACTGGTTTTTCTTGCTGTTTGGTTTTAAGCAAAGCATTATGAATCAGACAGTTGACAAGAAAAAGCACCTATCAAGAACCCAGTATACATGCTTTTTATTCATTTTCTATTTAATGTACAATGCCCTCTTGAGTGTAAATGGAGCTTGCAAAATTGTAGTGAAGCTGCAAAAATGATGAGCAAAGATAGAGGTATGTTTCCCAAAGTAATTTGCCCATGAAACATTTCTGGGCTGGAAATATATTGATGGAGTCCATAACTGCTGGTCTAACATTCTGGAATACACCTGGGATAAAGGGGTTTGGGAAGTTTTGGAACAAAATAGTTCAGACTATTTGTTTACTAAAAATGCCATATGTAATTCTCGGTTTTTAAATGATGTTGGTTTTTAAATTATGTTTTCTATTTTACAAAGAACAAATAATAAAAAGTACAGTTTGGGGGCAGTATACCATCTGCTCTTGAATATACCTGCCTGGATCTTAAGATTGCCCTCAGTGGTCCTTGTCCTGGACCAGGCCTTGGCAAAGAAAATGAAATGGGTGGCTACTAAGAAACAGATTGCTTCTATTGTGGCATCTCACCTGTAGAATGAGCTTCCCAGAGAGGCTCACCTGGTACCTGTTTCGTGTTCCTTCTATTCCCATATAAAGTCCTTCATATTTGCTCAGGCATTTTGCCATTTAAGTTTGTGTTGGTTTTTAAATCTGTTACCATATTTTAAATCTTTGCATCTCTGCTAGATTTACTTTTGTTTTTACTTCTATTTTATACTGTATTTCACCTTTAGAGGGTATTTTTATTGTGCATTTCATTCTTTTCATTGTTGTGAATTGCTCAGCAAGCTTTAGCTATTAGGCAATGTAGAAATGTAACATAGGGCAGAATGAAGGAAAATTATCTGAATGAACAACTTTCCTTTTGAAAGAAGTGCAGATAGCAACACTAAGTATAAAAATTAAATGCAACACCATAGTAGCACATCAGTGTAACAGTCAAAACAAGGAGGGCTCTTTCCTATATACAAAAGAAGGGAGCACTTTAAAAGAAAGAAAAGGACTGTGCTTAATTTTTTAAAATGTCAAAAATAAATGAAAATCAAAGATGTAATATGGACATAGTGTCCATGCCAAATTTATAACCTTCTCCACTGTGTGGGAAGAGTGCTGGATTCAGACAAGTGCAAGCCCACTCACAGTTCTATCTGGAAGTCTTTAGGAATAGAATTATTTTAGTTGCAGCACCTTTTCAAAAATGAGTGCTAGCTTTGTAAAATTGTTCTCTCATTTTAATGGTCTCACATCCTCCCCACTTTACAACTTTTACTGTTGATAATTTAAAGGACTGGAAACAATTGGCCAGCTGGAACCACCTGGCATAAATGATGTCTCCAATTCAACAGATTTCTGTTTTTCTTTTTGAAAAGTAAACAAAAGTCTACGTAAGAAGTACATAATAAAGATTTCTAAATGGAACACAGCAGATGTTCAACTTAGGCATTTTGTTGCTAAACATCTTCCATCAAAGGAATGTTATCCTGAAGTACCTAAATTTTAGTCTCTGTTGAACCAGATGCGGTTACAAGCACTTACTCCTAGTGACCTATGCTGTACAACCGCAGCCTTGCTTGCTGTGAAACACTACTGTGTTTGGGCTTTCATGGCATCCAAATTAATCTGCAGGGAGCATGTTTCAGGCTGGCAAAGGGTCCAGTTAGAATTTTGAAGGGATCCATCCTATCATCATCTAATCTGGCCAATCAAAACGGCTTAAGTCTGAGGTGTCCCCTGTTTAGAAGCAAAATGGTCTCAAGATTCATAGGGATCTTACTAGCTGCTTTGCTGTAGCCCACCGATCCTTTTGGTTGCCATATCTGCATATTCTCCAGTATTACAATATTTTTGAGGTCATGTGACAAAAATCTGAACACAGGATTCCAATTATGGCTGTACCATAGATTTGTTTCAAGACATTATAGTGTGACTGTTTTATTTTCAGTACCTTTCTGAATGAACATCAACGTAGGTCCCTTTTATAAAATTGGTCACTTCCTGTCCCATGCTGTGATTCCTTCGGGTTCACAGGGGAAGCTGGTAGTAAGAGCAAAGTAGAAAAACAGATCAAGGCAGGAAAAAACGGTGAGCATATTGGCAAGACAAGATAAGCAGTCAGAGACTCTTTATTGCCAAAACATAAGCTGTACACATCTGGGAAGGGACACTGTGTTTAGGTGTTTCTTTGCAAATGCTAGAAGCCTCTGAGCCAAAATAGGAGACCTGGAGTGCATGGTTTTAAAGGAGAAGCTTGATACAGTGCGCATTACGGAAAGCTAGTGGAACTGATAGAGTGAATGGGTTATGGCCCTTTCAGGATATTCGTAGACTCTATAAAGAGGACAGGACTCAGCAGACTTGAAAATCTAGAATGGGCAGACTCCTCAACTGGGTGAAAATTCCAGGCTGCAAAAGCTGTTTAATCCTAAGCATACGCTTATACCCCTGCAAAGAAGGCTGCTTCAGGTGATCTTAAGGTGGACAATGCAATAAAGAAAGTCAGTTTTAAGAAAGATGTTGCATTTCTTGATACCCTGGATCAGTTTTCATGGAACCAACTAGAGAGGAAGCCATGCTGAATTTAATCCTAAATGAGGTTGCCCAGGACTCAGGATGAGATGTAAATGTTGTCCAACCAGTTGGAAACAGTGAGCACTTCACCTCTTGGGTTTATCTTCCTGACCTGCTGTATACATTATAGCTGAGCTTTCTATTATTAGGGTTTTGAGAATGCCCCTCACCCCCAGGCATGCATTCTGAACAGGTTTCCCTGTTGGCAGGGCTCCATCATGAGCGTGTCTCACCTCCTGACATGCAAAGCAGAAGAGGGGCACTGCTTGGGCAGTGCATGGGGCTTGATTCTGCGAACAATGGGTCTGACCCAGGGCCATGATAAAGTGGATCCCAGCCCAAGGAATCAGATTCCCATCTCCAGAATGGATTATGCAACTTGTAACCAGGCTGACTGAAAGGCTGCCTTCTCCTGTTTGAGCCTGCTTGAGTTTTAAGGCCTTTTGGATAAATCCCTCCATCAGTGCCACTGCTTCCAGAGCTGTGTTTGGTAGTAATGCAGAAGAGGGCCTTCTTGGTGGCTGGTCTCAGGCTGTTGAGTTCCCTGCTGGGGGAAGCTAGGCTACTTCCTTCTTTCCACCCTTCTGTCAGCACACAAAGGCATTTGTATTCAGGCAGCATCGCAGTGTAAGTGGGTCTGTTGAGTTGAGTGCTGTTTTTATTCCATGTTTTAAATTGTTTTAATGTACCTGTTTTATTTTAATTATGTTGGCTTTTAATCTATGTTTGTAAGCCCCATCGAACATCACTGAGTGGATCCATAACTGGCTACACAGTCGGACTCAATTGTGCTCATGAGTGGCACCTTCTCAAACTGGGGAGTGGTAACAAGTGGGGTACCTCAGGGTTCAGACCTGGGCCCAGTGCTCTTCAACATTTCATTGATGTGCAGGGAACAATGATCAAATCTGCAGATGACATGAAACTGGGTGGAATAGCTAATACCTCGGAGGACAGAAGATTTAAGAAGATCTCGATGGATTGGAACCCTGAGCTGAAAACAACAGAACGAAATTCAGTAGGAACAAATACCAAGTTCTGCACCTAGGGAAAAGAAACCAAATGCACTGCTACTTGTCTCAACAATACTGCAGCTGAGAAGGATCTTGGAATTGTTATATATCACAAGCTAAAGTACCTGCAAAAAAGGGCAGATGATATTTTAGGCTGCATTAATAGAAGTATCAGTTCTAAAACATGGGGAGGACTAATTTCTCTATACTCAGTGCTGGTCAGATCTCATCTGGAGTACTGTGTGCATCTTTCTTAAACTGTGGTGCCCAGAACTGGACAAGCTGGAAAGAGTTCAGAGGAGGGCAACAGGGATGAATCGGGGATTGGAAACAAAGCCCTATGAGGAGAGAGGGAAAGAACTGGGCATGTTTAGCCTCAAGAAGAGACGACTGAGGAGAGACATAGCACTCTACAAGTACTTGAAAAGCTGCCACAAGGAGGAAGGACAGGATCTCTTCTTGATCATTCCAGAGTGGAGGACACAGAATAACATACTCAGGGTGCAGAAAACCAAATTCTGACTAGATATATGTCAAACATTGAGCAGTCTATCAGTGGAACCAATGACCTAGGGAGGTTGTGGGCTTTCCCACGCTAGAGGCATTCAAGATGCAACTGGACAGTCATCTGAGAGGGATGGTTTAACTTGGAGTCCTGCACTGAGCAGGGGTTGGACCTGATGGCCTTTTTGGCCCCATCCAACCCTACTATTCTATGATTCCTAGCAGAAAGGCACGGTTCAAATGATCAAATAATCCAACATACAATAATTCAGATTAATGATACTCTGCATAGATACATGATGCTAAATCAAATAAAAATAGATAAATATGAGGGCATTTCAAATCTGTTTGTAATCTGAGGACAGGGTAATCCCTCGACCTGTTAGATCTGCACTGGTTTTGTCACCCCCACCCCACCCCACCCCCAGTTGGCTTCATCTGAATTGTGAGCCTCAAAATTGGGAGCTGGACTGCTTCATTTGGGAGTGTTGCTCTGTGTCTTGAGGAGCCCTAGGGCTTCTGTAGGACATAAACTTTTTTATCCCCTTCTCCCCAGAAAATATTCATGGACTGCAGTGACCACAAGAAGTCAAACTCAATTTTTGTCTTCTCCACAAAACAATAAATATTCTGTTGGTGGTCTCCCATGCCAAATGTAAAACATGTGCAGCACTGTTACCTTTGTGTGAGTTTCAATAGGCAATGATTAGCGTGGGCGCAGTTCAGTGAGCAGAACTGTGCAGCATTTCAAAGGGCCCCCTTAACTGGAAGGGGATATATATGACCTCCTAAATCATACTATGACCTGAGACAGAATTTATGCATTGCTATCATATAATCCTTGGACTCCCTAAATTCAGGGAAAGGCCACTGCTTTCCTAGCTACCTCACTTCCTTTTCTATGCTTTGTGGGATTCTGGTCACAGACTGTACACCCTGCACAGAGAGCAGGAGCTGTTATAGGAAAATGCAGCTGCTCTGAAACAAGACAACTCCTCCTAGGCCCTTGCTCTGAAGGAAAGTGCCCCTGCTGTCTGCCCTGGAACCAGAGTCCTTCTGGGGCTGCCAGAAAGGCCAGCTCTGTAGAGGTTGCCAGATACCATAAGTTATAATCCACCTGGATGATCCTCACACCTCATCAGCAACACTGATGGGGATCAGAGCACATGAGAACCCCTCTGTGACTTAACATGTTACTGGAACCTGGATGAGAGGTGAAGCCATCTTCAAGCCAAAAATTTAGAGTCCCTTGGCCAGAGTGGAAAAGAAGCATAGCCACTCTGGCCATGGGGTTCTAGCTGGCAACAGAAAAGTGTTGCTGCTGTCAGTTTCTTCCAGGCTCCTGCTGATCCAGCAGGAAGACAAGACAAGCATTGTCAGGAGCCCAGGGGAGTTTCTGGGCTTTGCCTCACTGTGAGGAGACAAGGCCAGGCAGCTGGACCTTGCTAGCTGCCCCTGCTTCCATGGCAGAGGTGGGTGGGAAGGAGCCGCTCTGTTTGCCTTCCTTGAGAGACAGGACACCCCAGCCCTGTTTCTCCCTGTCGCCAGTGGGGAAAGGGGGAAACGGTGGGGTGTCCCTTCCAGCTGCGTGCCCTGTGGCTCTTCCTTTCCAAGGACATGTGCAGAGCCAGTGCCAGTGCCTTTCTGTGGCTTCTCCATGGAAGCCTCAGGAAGGGGCACAGGCCGGATCCACCTGCTACCCTGTGGCAGTGGCAGGTGGGAGAAGACACTCTGCTTGCCTTCCTCAGCACCCAAGCCTCCTTGTCCCCAACCAGCACCATCCAAGGGGAAGGGGGAAACTGCAGGCCAGGGCAGCATGGTTGGCCAGGCCTCCGCCCAGGGAGACCCAACTGAATTGCTCCCCTCGCCTGCTTGTCTGCTATGGTGTGCTGCAGCCGATGAGCGGGGGAAGTGGTCTAGGCAGCCTCCACACTGATGGGCGGCAGCACCTGCAGCCGCACAGCGAGTCACCTGTGCTGGGCTTCGGCCCTTCGTCTCCAGGTCCCCTGTCCAGTAGTCCTGCTGCTCTCAGCTTGCCCTCCTCTGTGCCCCTGCAGAGTCTCCTGGAGGACCAAGGGAGAGGAAAGGGCCCCCCCCCCACAATTGTGCCTGAAGCACACAGGAATTTTACCTGCAGTGCACAGGTAAATTCCTAGGGGGGGAAAGGTATTCTGCCAGCCTGCCCCAGGTATGTGAATTCATCGTAAATTAAAGAAAATACATTTTTTTAATCAAGTAGGAGTAATTTCACGGAATTAGTGGCACTGCTGGGAGGTTAAAAGATTTGGGACACTGGCACACTTGCATAAACCTGCGCATTAAAAATTTTATGCAAATATGCCAACTTAGAAATAATTGCTGGAGTTTATATTTCACAGAAGGAAAGCCAACTTTATTCCCTTTCCAAGTAACTTCAAATAAAATTGGTGATAAATTAGTATCTCCCCCCAGAACACCTGAATTAATTCAATTAATTTATCCTTTAGGTTGGATTAATTTCCACTTCCCATGGTGATCCAGGTCCTACTCCAAAAGAGATTTTTCATTTGGGTGGGTTTCGGTGAATCATCCAATGAAACGAAGTGATAGGTGGGAGTGGTCCTTTTTACATAAAAAGAAAATTGTGAACCAAAGGCATTCTGAGTTGCTGATCCCATTGCTCCCCTCAGCCCTGGGCGCTGTGAAGGGAATTCCCATGGAAAGGGAAATGCCAGAATTTCTATTCTGTTTTCAGGCACACTGTACAGGAAAAGGAAATGTCTGCCCCAAAAGAAGTGGGTATGACCCAGCAACTCGGCTTATGTAGCTGCTCCCTTAACTTTTCTTAAGAGTTTATAAGGCTGAATTCCCCCTTCCATGCTGCTGGCAGATTCAAGGTAGGGCCAAAAGACCTGAGACTCTACCCCCCTCTGCCTATACCTTATATACATATCCTGCCCATTGCACGGGGCAGGCAGAAAATGTGCATTAAGGTGTCTATCTTACTAGGACAGAGGAATAAAATAACATTGGATTATTAGTAACTTTGCCAATCAGCAAAGATGACAATTACCTTCACCAGTTTCTTGCCTTCTTAGCTGGGAGGAAGAGCGAGGGGAATTGGCCTCCATCTTCCCATATCCACTTCATTTTTTTTTTTTTTTGCTGTTGTTTAAATCAGGGATGATTTTTCCC
Organism: Varanus komodoensis; assembly: GCF_004798865.1. Classification (NCBI taxonomy): domain Eukaryota; kingdom Metazoa; phylum Chordata; class Lepidosauria; order Squamata; family Varanidae; genus Varanus; species Varanus komodoensis. Next base: position 16,014,369 of record NW_025335761.1, read on the forward strand.
CTAAGTTGTTGGGCTATCAGTAGCTTTTGCACCCCCAGAACTATGTCCCTAAAGCATTCTTCTCCAGCCTAGTGTCCTCCAGGTATTTTGGACTATAGCGTCTGACATTCCTGACCATTGGTCATATGGGCTGAGGCTGATGGGCGCTACATCCCAAACCTCATGGAGGCTTTCAGGTTAGGGAAGGCTGCCTCAAACAGGATGCCTCCTTTATGTTTTCCCATACAAGTGAAGAGTTTATGTAGAAATGCATTTTGGGACATTGGTATGGAGAGGGCAAAGTCATGTATCCATCCCAACATTGGAGAGCAGTGTCTCTCTGGAATGAGGGGTATCCTAGAAAGTATAGTACTTTATTTGCTGCCTACCTTTCCTTCCATCCCCCATACCTATATAATGATAACTTTAAATAATTTTTCTATGCAGGCAATCTAGAAAGATTGAAAAGAGCACTTGGAGAAAGCATGACTTCTGCAATCAGGCACATCAGAATTTGGTTCACATGCAACTGGCTATGTGAAGCTGCAGGTTCGGAAGGCTAGGTCAATGGACTGGTGAAATACTGCCAGTTCAGGAAGATCAAGAGCAGTTCTGTCTAAGTGGCTGCTGATGGTGTCAGCTGATAGCCCTGGCAGGGGATGAGAGCCTTTGGCTCCCAGCCTTGCAGCGTTAGTGTTGTTAAGGACCTCTTCTCTTACGTTGTGTGGCCCAGCTTCTCATAACATAACTGTTGGCTTTTCTGAACAGAATCAGGATTCAAGGAGGACTCCTTAGGCAAGTCATCCGAGTGGCACCAGTCTAGGCTTCTGAGCTGGCCAGAGCTTTCTTTACCTAAATAGAACTGGAGGGTGCAAAGACTTAAAAAAGCTGGTCTAGGAGAGCTTCTGTGTATATGACAGAATATACACAGTGATTCTTCTCAGAGTGATTTGGGGGGGGCATATGCTTCATGTACTAATCCTGAACTGAGAGAGCCAGAAATTGGAAGCTTTGTGTGTCCTATTAACTATTATTAGAATTATTTTGAGAAATCACTAATAACCCTTTCTATTTGTCAGAATTGGATGATATTTGCAGGCATAGTAACTGCTTTGCAGGAGATTATGTCTGCCAAATGTTGGGAAAATAGGTGCAAGGGGCTTTCTGCAATGCTTATTTAGGGAACCAGTGATAACTTTTATTTCCTGGCAGGACTGGATGAAATATGCAGGAACAGACTAGAAGGCATTGAGCATGCCAGATTTCAGATGAATAGAAGGTTTTTGGGGCAGCAGCCTTGACGTTTTAAGGGCAGCCAAAGGAGAACACTTCTTATACCTTGATATTCTTTGTGGAGCATTGCTCCACAATGCTTCACAATGGGAGATGGCCTACAGGTAGGCTTAAGTCAGAAGCCTGAAAAGATACAGAAGGATAGGAACAGCAGCTGAGGTGTTAGAAGGATCCTCAAATTAGGTGGGCTGATTCTTCCCTCCGATATTTTGGAGGAACAACTTCTGTGCAAATGGCACACATCATAGAAGTGTCCCCATGCAAGAAACATGCAACATCTCAGAAGGACAGGTGTAGGGGCTGGGGAGTTGGAAACCTTTTTTTTTTTTTTTTTTTCATATTAAGCCTTGGTGACACTGAAAGAATACCTCACTGGAAGAATCCCATAGCCCCATCTTTGACTTTCCTGAATGGAAAATGAGGGTAAAACATCCACTAAGATTAGAAGGTGGACCTGGTCAGTTGCTTAACTTGACTTTCTCTCCTCCTGTGCATCAGTACTTTAAAGAAATATAACTAAACGATACTTTATGAAGAAGACAGAAATTGGTTGCAAATTTATAACAAAGCCATACTTTCTCCTGCCTTCAATTCATTTTGGCTTCAGAACCAACCCTATGAATGAGTGCCTTCCAAAATGCTCTGTCTTTTACAGTCTTGCTAAATTCTCATAAACTCAGGGCTGTGGCTTCCTTTATGGAATCGATTCAGCTCATCGTTGAACTTCTTCTTCTGCCTTTGACTTTCCCTAGCGTGATTGTCATCTCCAGTGAATCTTGCCTTCTCCTGATGTGACTGAAGTAGGACAGCTTCAGTCTGACATTTTTTGCTTCTAGGGAAAGTTCTAGAATCCATTTGTTTGTAATTCCGTTGATCCAGTGTATTCGCAAAACGATCCTCCACTACCATGTTTCAATCACATCAGTTCTTATTCCTGTCAGCTTTTTTCATTGCCTTGATCTGCAGTGAAATCTCCTTGTACTTGATTATCTTTTCTAGTTCGTTTTGTAGCTGAACTTTATCATCTCAGTTGTCTTCTACTTTCTTGGCTGCAGTCTCTGTTTGAATAGATGATTGAGCTATGTAAAATATTTCACGATTCATTTTCTTCATGGCTGACAGTAAAGTTCTGTAATTCTTCTGTAGTGTCTTGTCCATGATACAGGTTATGCATCAGGACAATCAAATGCGGAGGCCCACCCATTCGTTTCAGGACCATAGCTTCTTGTGATTCACACAGTCAAAATTTTGGTGTAGACAGCAAGTCTAAGGGGATGTCTTCATCAAATAATGCCAAATATTCTGTTAAATTGCTATGCATATCAAATAATTTTGTGCAGGAAAACGAAGTCTCTGGAGGAGTTTGTTGTAACTGTGGCTGAGCACAGTAAAAATGAATTTCCTACTCCAAATTAGTATGGTAAGTTTTCCAAATTTCTGTAATTAATAGATGCAAATGTGCAGACTTGAGACCCATTTAATAAAATATATAAGGAAAAAGGCCACAATAATGCAGGAAGAATGAGAGCAGAAGAGAAAGACAATGTACACTGCACAGGTAATTGCTCTGTACTACAGAATCTATAAGGAGAGGCTCTTTCCACGTGAGATGAGTTGGGACAGTGAATGAAGATGGAGAGGAAGGAAGGAATGATGAACCACAGAATGAGAGGAAGCTGCTACCCAGTTCCTCCTCTTGCTCTTTAATAAGTCAGTACCGAAAGGCTGCACCACTGTGCACTTTTGACTGGGCTTCAGGCCTACTGAACTCGGCAGAACAGTAGATAAGCCTATAACATGCATTTATATCCTCTGGTGTGTATAGCAGACTGGCACAGAGATTTTAAAGGAGTCAGTGGGATAATAAGTTAAATAAACCAACTAAAATGCAGAGGATGCCAAGATACAGTTTCTGTTTTCTCAGCTTTTCTGGTTTTATTTTAACCAAAACCCTTGAGAAACTATTTGTTTAGATGATAGCAAAGTCACACAAAAGCAAACCACCAGTGATACCATGGCTTGCAGGGGAGTTTTCTGTGCTGGTGTCCTCCCGTCCAGGGTCTGGTGCTTTCCTTTTCACCACACAAGGGGGGAATGTTTCAGATCACGTGTGACTGTTCCTCAGGTGATTTCATCAATGGCCTACATGTTGTTTTCATTGTTATATGCAGTGGGAATGCATACTAGTTACCCTCTACACACGCCAAAGGCAGAAATCCCTTCATGTACAAATTGAATTTGTAATGTAAAAATTCATCATGAGACTGCTTGGCTTAATACTGCTGTTATTATAAGTTATTAAAAAGTAACCACAAAACAGACTCTTAAAAACAGAAACAGTTGATTCAACTTAGTACTGAATGTATTCAAGAATGTATCTATAAACCTTGCAGAGAAAGGCAATTGCTCTCTCCTTCCCATTCTCCCTGCACTGAAAGTTGCATCTCTTGGCGAATCAAAGTAGTAACAGTTCAAAGATCTTAGCAGACTGTGTGGGTGATCTGCATTATTGGGTGTGTGGCTGAAGTCTCTGTGTTTTCCCCAGATGTTTTTCATAAGCATCATTGTTTTATGTGTATTCCTTTTCACTTTTGCATGGGTTGGGAATAAGAAATCTCTGTATACACACTCAGACAGTGAAAAGCTACATTTTGTTGCACTTTTCTAAGGGCATCTTCTAGCTTGGAAGGGACACAGTTGTGAATGAAGAAAGTGCATCTCTTGCAGTGAGATCCACTTGTCTGAGCAATGGGTAGTTCTTATCAGCTATCTTCAGGGTTGAAGAGGCCTTGAAACAACACTGGCAGGAGCACATGTGTGGGCATGTATAAAGCAAAAAGTACCTAATCCAAAGGTACTTCTCTCAACCGTGTTGGCCATTAAATATTGATGCCCAGGCATGCTGGTCAATAATAACATCTGATACAGTATCTGATACCCAAATGGAAGGAGTTTAAGCCACCTACAAACGCCACAACTACTTCAGAGAGGAGAGAGCTTGATCCCCCCACTCTTTTTGTAGTGGTTATTGAAGGTGCACAAGTTTCCCTTCCATTTACCTCCCGGTCATCAAGTTTGCATGTATTTCTGTGGGGAGGTTATTTCAGAACTGCCAGGGAACCACATCAGTAAGTATGCCGACAAGGGACATAAGGGGTTAATGTCTTCCCTTGGGAAGTGTTGAAAAGGTGGAAAGCTTTGAGAAGTGTCTGTTCAATACTGACCATTGAGAGGATTACATTGCTAAGTGGAAGAGAGTATCTTCCCCACCCAACTGGCATACCTACTTTTCCTGCCTTCCCCCGCATCCCCTTTGATATGTTTTAGTTGATTAATTCAGCTCGCTTCTCTAGAATCCACTTGGGTGCAGAGCGGTGCACAAATACATAAATAAATGAATCTGGATGCTTGCAGCTGTGCAATTTAGGCTATATGTAGTCTCGCCTTGTGAATTTCCTTGTTTGTTACTTACTCCACTTTCCTGGCCTCACTGACAGTTGAAGTTAATCAGGAAATTGACCGTACAAGGCTACACAGATGGGACAGCTGTAAAAGTGTGCCTGCAAAAGACAAGTAATAATGATGACCCCAATGGTGCACTTTTGAGGCTCTGAAAAGGGGTAGAAATCTGAGCCAAGAAAGGGTGGCAATGCAAATTCTTCAGTGAAGGACACTGGGATAGTAGATGGGGGAGAGAAGAAGCCACAGTGAAGATGGGTGCAAGCTGCTGGGTGCCCCATGGGTTGTCCTGCAAACAACTCACCCTGTGCAACTTATTTGCAGGTGGCTTAGCATGTGAAGTGAGCCTGCCTGTGCTCTCTCTTATGCAACATTCAAGAAAGGTTTTATTTTTCCCCTTGGCTGCAAGGATTACTTTGCATATGTCTTAACCATCATATATTTATAAGAAATTATATCTAGGCCAGAATGTTCATTCCCACTAAAGGACAGCTGACGGATTTGGGCTTAAAGGACTCAATACAGCATTCAGAACTAGTCACTCTTGTGTCACGTGATGGAGAAGTGATACTGGACAGAGTGAATTCCATCAGTGTTAACTGCCATGTAGCCTACATTCACTTCAGTGATCCTGTTCTGTGTTCTGCTCCACAAGGCTCAAAATCTGTGCTACGGAAATGCAGGAACCTATCCAGTAGGAATAGTAAGGAGGCAGATGATTAAGCAAGATGTTTAAGATGTTTCAGTCCTTTACCAGATCAGACAGCAGCAAGCATTATCAAGATAATGGCAGTGGGCAAAGCCTAGTATTCCAGGCAAGTACGTGGTTTCTGGAGGAGAAGCCTGAGTCTCAGACAAGGCAAATACAAGCAAGCAGTCAGATGCAACACGCAGTCGAAGAAGCAGAGCCAAGCTGGATCCCAAGGCTCAGGAGTTCAGTCACAAGTTCAAAAATGCACAGCACTGGGAGAACAATGTTACCAATAATGGCTAGACTGCCATGGAAGGCTTGCCTAGCCAGAGCTTCGTGGGTTCACTCTTGGCAAAAGTCCTATTCCTTTTCACTTGGTGGGTCTGCCTTTATCTTCTCCAAGGAGTCCTGCTGGGTCAAGGATGCTCTGGAGAGCTAGGGCTTGTCCAGCCTGCTGTTCAGAGGCAGGACTCCTCTTCTCCTATCCAGTGGACCTGCAGTCATGTCCCTGGAGGGCCCAGGCTCTGCCAGGTCTTCTGACACAGATGGCTCTGTGGCATCATCAGCTCTGCCCCTTGGAGCCCCAGGCTCCTCAGGGGACGATTCCTCCGTAGGGGCATGACACCCTGCAACATGCACACGACAACCACGATCTGTTTACAAAAATGAAGAATTGTGCCATGATGAACAATTTGTTTTGGAATTAGAGTCAGACTTTGTTTACTGCTTGATGCTTCTGACATTTAATAGATACCACTTATCTACATGTAAAGTTGTAGCCACTCAGCAGTTTCGTTAAAGTGACACACTAAACCAGTTCTCTGTAAATATCGTACACGGAAATACAGCAAGGCTGTGATTCTGCTTCAGCTGTGTTTGTGCTGTTTTGCCACGCTGACCCTGCTAGTCTCTCCAGTCTCACAGCTGTGCTAGAATTGGCATAATTCCTGGGTGTTTTGTGTGGCAAACCACACACACATGCACAGACTCTATCACCTGAACTGATTGTCTGGATGTACCTCAAAGCTGAAGCTAGAAGGAAACTTGTCATCACTGAATGACAGCAGGAGAGTACTCACCTGACAGAAATATTGGATTGCAGAATAACTGTTCCATAATGAACTTTCCAAAAGAAAATGTTTTGGCTCCACCATCCTGCCTTGAGGTCCTAGATTATGCTCCCATTCAATGCATGGCACAAAGCATTTGATCTTTTATTTATTTATTTAAAACTTTTCTATACCATCCCATACTTAGATGTCTCAGCATGGTTTACAGCAAATTAATCCTAAAAATAGTAATAAGAATAACAGTTGCCCAGCATCCAATGTTAAAATATAAACCCACTAAGTAAAACAAGTTAACAGTTAAAATACTGGGAGAATAAAAAGGGTTTTGTCTGTTGCTGAAAAGCAAGAAGTGTTGGCGCCAGGCGGACCTCTCTGGGGAGCATGTTTCACAATCAGGGTGACACCGCAGAGAAGGCCCTTCTCCAGGTTATCACCCTCCTAATCTCTTTAAAGGAGGGCTCCCAAAGAAGGACCTCTGCCTCAGATCTCAAGGGGCTGGAGGGCATATAGGGAAGAAGGCACTCCTTCAGGTATCCAGGACCCAAGCCATTTAGGGCTTTATAGGTCATCACTAGCACCTTAAATCTTTAATCTTATACCTCTGTTCTGGGATTGTAGGTGAAGTTGAACATTACGTAGCTCTTTTCATTCGACCAAACAGAGATTTTATGAATCCATAGTGCCTACAACATTTCAATATTTAGATAGCATGTACCCCATGAAGATCTGCATTATTTATACAGTATAGAAATAATTCTTGCTTATGTATATACTGATTGTGTCAACATCTCATGCCATTTTCACTTTGAAAAGCACCAAAAGAAAATATGTGAATGCTAATAAAGGTTTATAGTATATTTTCAAAGGAGGAGTGTGGCAATAAAAGAATATATTTTGATGTGTGCTTTGATACATACATCAGAAAAGGCATATTGTTGATTTCTTGGTACCTGGTCATTTGGCAGATAGGGGCTCAGTTCTTTATCTGCACATTAAAAAGAATGCTAAATTATCTTATCCATGGGATACAACAGCAGCAAGTAAAATAATTTTGTTTCTGCAGTTCCACACAATGTTATGTGGGCATTTTAAAAGTCCGAATGGAGCACCTTTGCTTTTCTACCTCTCACTTCCTCTTCTCTGCATGACTAATGATCGCCCAAATTTGTTCCTCTGCAGTGGCAAAGCTTTTGGGGTACTGATCACAATTTCACAAAGGCTTGCATAAATTGTTCAGTTGTCAGTTATGGAAGTGTGCAGATGGGAGACAAGAATGGGTGACCACCAAACAACTTTTCCTTTGTGGGGACAGAGCCTTCCCAGGCCAAATTCTAAAAGTGGTTCCAGCTGCTGAGCAGCTGCAAGCAATCTGCTTTTTCTCACAGGCTTGAAAAGTTCTTTAATCACTGTTTGTTGTTTTTGTCAGCAGTGGTGCTGAGGTGTGGAGAGATAGAGCAGATGCATTTGGTTGGCAAATTTAGCTTCATTCGGACCTCTCTTATCTCACCTCTGCCATCTTCCCAGGTCAGAGGAGGGTGAAATTAGTCTGGGAAGTGGCTATAAACATGCACCTGTGTAAATGCTTCTTCCTCTAGCCAGCACACAAGGATTTGTGCATTTAAAATAGAAATGGACTATTGAGAAATCTCATCATCTAGGCTTGTTATCAGGAAAGAGATACTACATTGCATGGTGGTCAGAAAGCACAAACCCTGTTCTCTTTCTTTGCCTGATTAAAATCATAGGATAGAGGAATGGCAACCTTCATGTATTTCCTTTTCCTTGTTTTGCAGCCTGCCTTGAGTGGAAAGCCTGACTTCTGAAGCAGGGTCCCTCCTCTGCCTGTGAGGCCCCCTGCACAATTTAAAACCCAGGGCAAGATCTGCCCTCTAAAATCCGAGTCCAGAAAAGAGGCCTAGCACTGTCCTTTAACTGCTTGTATCCACCTGTTCCGCAGAACATCTGCTTTCGCTCCCTCCTTAGGATTCCCATCCTTGAAATAAAATGTTCCTGACACTTGAGGGTGACCCCATAAGGGGTGCAGCTCTCCTGTTCTGCATATAAGTTCTCTGCCTCCAAACATGATATTGGAGTGGCAGACACAATTTAACTTTCCACTGTTATATCCAGAAATTAGAAAATAATTTATACATTGAGTAGGTAACTCAAGAAAGCATGTCAGGTCCCACATGTGATAATAGCAGCAGCAGCAGCAGGAGGGCGGGGTGTCAAGGAATTAAGTATGTAGCAAAGGCTCTGCAATAAGCTATAAATATACTATGCTGTTATCAGTATTTAGAACTGCCTTTTGTGAGCTGGATATTTGTCTAAATGAACCAGAAAGTCTCTGCATATACTCTTAATCTAGCAACAGATAACCTGTACTACTTTAAATAGCAACTACAAAACGATCTAACCTTTCCCAATGGCATGTGCAGGCCTGTTTATAGGGAGTTTATAGGGAGGGAGAATGTGGCAAATGAATTTGAGTGTGTTTGCTTAGGCTGCAAACTTTAAGACCAACTGTGGCAACAAGAGCAAATGCAAAATCATAGTCTAAATGGAGCAAGAGTGGGCCACAGAAGTCTTCTGTCAACTTTTGTTTGTAGAGTATTTCTCCAATGGAGTTTCTTGGCATACAGAATAACTGGATTTTAATTCTGGGAAGCATATTCATTATGAAACTGAGAAAAGTAGAAAAAGGATGTTTGGGTTGACTTGCACGTTTCTGAATGTTAATAACTGGGCCAGCTGGCCTGGAACGTTGGACATTGCTCGTAGCAGCTTTACACTTGGAGAGCAAATAACAGATTTCAGGGAATGGTTGCACAAATGCAATTACAACAGTGACTCAGTTTTTCTCTGTAAGACTTGTGGTTCTTCAGTTGCTCTGCTCTGAGGACCATTCTAACATACCTTTGTTTGGTCCCTGGAAAAAGTGATAGGGTAACTGAAGGACATGCTCCCTTTCCTGGGGATTTGCTTTTAGAACTGGCCCTTTCTGGGTATGTACATGAAGTGTATATTAGTGCTGGGGCGGGCAATCTGTAGGCCAAAACATCTGGAGGGCTGCATCTCCCATTAGCCCCAGCCAGCATGGTGGCTAATGGTGAGGCATGGTGGACTTTGGAAGGCAAAACATTTGAAGGACCATAAGCTACTCACTCTTTGTGCCTGCTGGAGTGCCCACTGCCATCCAGTGGTTGCCCGGGGACCCAGAATTCTTGATGAGCTTTTAGGAAAGTAGGAGGGAGGATCTAATATGCAAACACAGACATGGTAGAAAACATAGCAAACAAAATGCATTGACATTTACCATGCTTCTTCAAAAATGTATAGTCAGTTTAAAGAACCCAAATGCATTTTTCTTCCCATTTCAGTTTTTAATAAGCGACCGTGACAGAGATCCACAGTGCAACCTCCACTGCTCCAGGTCCCCCACCAAGCCCCTCTGTGCCTCAGATGGCAGGACATACGAGTCAATGTGCGATTATCAGAGAGCCAAGTGCAGGGATGCCAGCCTGAGTGTAGCTCATCGGGGCAGATGCAAAGGTAAGGCAATGAAAGACGGAACTTTTGCGTTGGAATGGGAGTCTCTTGATGCACAGGCACCTTCTTGCAAAGGACGAAATCATTACCTTGGTATCAGTAATTTCTGCCTGAGAAATTATTGGGGTGGGGGGATGATTCTAAGCCGCTTTAGATAGGACAGTCTTACAACTTCTAGCATGCACCACCAGTAGGATTTTCTTCTGTCTAAAAGTGCACAGGATTGTACCCTGAACATCTTTGAAGTGGAGAAAATTGGCAGGCAACGAAGGAACTAAGCAGTGATCTGTAAGTGTGTTTTTGTTTGATTTGGACTTGTAACATTAAAAGCATCTTGTTTGTTTTTCTTAGTCTATCACTCCCATAGAAATCCTTGTTGTTGTTTTTTAATTTTATTTTCTCAACATAAATAAGTACATGAGGAATATGAAGCAACACAAACTAAAATAAACAAAGCAAACTACAATGAACAAAATTGCCAAGGAACTTCTAAACAAATACAGCCTATACATTCAAACCCCCTCCCAAAGAGGTCCTGACACAGGGAATTCAAATACCATTTGTGAAAACACCCTTGTGCTGTTCTACTTCTAATTAGAAGCAGTGGTGAAGTATTTTTGGGGAAGTTTGAGTAAGCAAAAGGAAGTAAACAATACCTTGCTGGGGAGCCTTTGGATGAGTGGGCTACGGTTTGTGTGCATGTCTGAGTGAGGGCTGAACTAGACGCACAGCATGGGACTGCATATGGCATGCGAGGCTTCCTCCACCTGCATCCTCCCTCTTCTAGGTAGCTAGGAGAGGACAATGTGAAGCAGGGGCCGGTGGGGACCGGATCCTTCCGGGCCAGCATCTCTGCATCAGGAGCGCCCTCTCTCGCACTGGGGTCTCAATAACGTTTGCCCTCAGGATCCTTCCCTGATACTCCTAGTATTGCCCTAGAAGAAGGCTGTGCATCTGCTGCGTCTCTGATTTTTGAGTATCTTTCCTGTGCCCCAAGCTATGATGTGAATAGGAAATATTGGATGTTGTTAATATACTTTCTGGGGTAGGAGGAATTAAAAGCATTTTAAATGTTGTTAGTTGTGAAGTCGTGTCCGACCCATCGTAACCCCATGGACAACATTCCTCCAGGTCTTCCTGTCCTCCACCATCCCCCGAAGTCTACCCAAGCTCACACCAACTGCTTCAGTGACTCCATCTAGCCACCTCATCCTCTGCCGTCCCCTTCTTCTTTTGCCATCTATTGTTCCCAGCATTAGACTCTTCTCCAGGGAGTCCTTCCTTCTCATTAGGTGGCCAAAGTATTTGAGTTTCATCTTCAGGATCTGGCCTTCTAAAGAGCAGTCAGGGTTGATCTCCTCTGGGACTGACCGGTTTGATCGCCTTGCAGTCCAAGGGACTCGCAGGAGTCTCCACCAGCACCACACTTCAAAAGCCTCAATCCTTTGGCACTCAGCCTTCCTTATGGTCCAGCTTTCACAGCCACACATTGCAACTGGGAAAACCATAGCCTTGACTATACACACTTTTGTTGGCAGGGTGATGTCTCTGCTTTTTAGTATGCTATCTAGATTTGCCATAGCTTTCCTCCCCAGGAGCAAGCGTCTTTTAATTTCTTGGCTGCAGTCCCCATCTGTGGTGATCTTGGAGCCCAGGGAAATAAAATCTGTCACTACCTCCATTTCTTCCCCATCTATTTGCCAGGAAGTGAGAGGGCCGAATGCCATGATCTTAGTTTTCTTAATGTTGTGTTTCAAGCCAAATTTAGTGCTCTCCTCCTTCACCCACATCAAGAGGCCCCTAAGTTCTCTTCACTTTCTGCCATGGGAGTGGCATCATCTGCATATCTGAGGTTGTTGATATTTCTCCCCGCAATCTTAATTCCAGCTGGTGATTCATCTAGCCCCGCCTTTCTCATGATGTGCTCTGCATATAAGTTAAATAGGCAGGGTGACAGTATACAGCCTTGCCGAACTCCTTTCTCAATTTTGAACCAATCAGTGGTTCTGTACCGAGTACTCACTGTTTCTTCTTGACCCTCATATATGTTTCTCAAGAGACAAATAAGATGGACAGCTACTCCCATCTCTTTAAGAACTTGCCACAGTTTGTTGTGATCCACACAATAAAGATGCCTAAATAGAGATCTGGTATACACCTACTTGGACCCTATGAGCACCTACAGAGGTCCTTCTCCATAGCCACCTTTAAAGAAGTAAGGAAGGTGGCTACAAGGGAAAGGACCTTCTCAGCCGTGGTGCTCCAACTATGGAACAGCTCCTCAGGGAGGTGCACCTGGCACTAACCCTGTATACATTTCGGCACCAAGTTAAAACCTCCTTATTCTCCCATCATTTTAATTGAGTAGGATATTCTGATTTTACACTGGTTTTTGTTTATTTGATGATTGATGCTGTGGTGTAGTTATTAGAATTGTATGGTGCATTCTTCTTTTTCTGTTTAATTGGTTTTGATTATATTTGAACTTGTATGATTATTGTGTTATTGATATGCTATGCTTTGTTTTATTGTTTGGACTGATTGTACACTGTTCTGAGAGTTTTTACTGTAGAATGGTATATGGAAGTTTTAAATAAATAATAAAATAAATAAAAATAATGTTACATAATAATATAATCGCAAGCAGTCCTTCAAGATTTAGCTGGCACCAGTCATCAGCATTGCTTTAAAATCTAATTAAAGCACTACAAGTATACACTTTAGACACATAATTATGATGGGGAATCAATGGCTTCCAAATGTGCTTTTATTAGTAAGTCAGAGATTTGAGAATCACTATATTTTCCTTGGTGTTAAATATGGCTAAATATGGCTACATGGAATCTTCCGTGGTTCCTTAGAAACTAGGGTTGGATCTGGACATGGTCATACTTGGAATAGTCCTCTTAAAATCAATGGGACAAGTTAGCCATCATTAACCACTTAACTTTGTCCTAGCAAGACTAAATCTGAATTCAAAGCTATGTTTCTAAGGAAACTAGGTAGTATGACTAACTTAAGTCCCACTGATTTCAGTACATCTATTCTGGTTATGACTAAGTCTAGATACAACTCATAATTCTATAATTTTTCTCCTGTTTAAAGACTCCCTTGCTAATCTTTAATGTTTTCTAAATAAGAACTTTCCTTCCCCTGAAATTAGGTTCCTATGATTGTTGATCAGCAGCCAAAGAAGGTTTCGCATGAGTGAGCTTTCAATCATGCAACATCCTGTCTGAAATGGTGTAGTCTTGGGTGTGATGTTAACACATTAAATTTCAGACTCTGTAGTTAGGCTTTCAGTTTCACCGCCTTCAGTGGCACTTCCAAATAAGTGAACTGTCAGATCCACCTCAGCTGCTTCCTTTTATTAAAGATCTCTTTCCAAAAAGGTTTTGTAAGATGACCCGGCATAACGGGACCATATGAAACCCACATCCTGCCCCTCAACTTGAGGATGCTGCTGTTGATCTTTTCAACAACGGTACAGGATGCGGAAGCCTTTCGAACCAGTCTTGGGCCTTCTGGGATGGAATATTAAACAGATATTTCTTAGGAGGGACAGTTCATTTTGCCTGATTAGCTAAAATGGAAAGGCAGGCTGGCCTAGAGTAGATTGTAATGCAGTACTTTAAACACAACCTGAAGAATATATCTAGCAGTTAAGTTCTCCTGAGGAAAGTGAAGCAGAATGCTCCAGAAGTAGGCCGAGAAGGTATAAGTCTGAGTCCATAGGCTGTCATCTTCAACATGGTTGGAACATGCTCCTGATCAAGCAAGACTTTTAATATATTGGACCAGGGGTCCTCAAACTTTTTCATTAGGGGGCCAGTTGAAAGGATGCTGTGGCGGGTGCAGGCCAGTGAGGCGGGGGTGCCCGTGGGCACGGGCTGGTGAGCGGCGGGCGCGTGTGCACGTGGCAAGGTGGTGGTGGGCGTGCACGCGGCGAGTCCAGAACCTCTGAGGCGGGCCAGATAAATGGGCATGGTGGGCCGGATCCAGCCCACAGGCCATAGTTTGAAGACCCATGAATTAGACCTTTTTCAATCACAATCTCACAAATGACAATAACAGGAAGCCCCACGCTGCCACACATTTATTGTGGCATTAGCTTTTATGAGCTCAAACTGACTTTGTCAGACTTATGTGGTAATCCTCAACTGTACAAAAGTGAGAAAAAACTCCCCCATAATAAGAGTCGATTTTAGCAAGTCTTAAGGTTCAGAGAAATTTTATTTTTATCAGTGGTAGTTGCCAGCTACCAGGGTAGTTATCTGTATATACAGGCAATGTAGAACAGCAAAGAAGCAGTTTATGAGGCTTCTCTTTGGATAGGCTCACAATGGAATGTTGCAGCCTTGGTTATTGCATTGTGTTGCTTGCCTGTGTTTGAGTTCCAAGTGGATTTTGTTCCCCTCACAGATGCTGGTCAGAGCAAATGCAGGTTAGAAAGGGCTCAAGCTCTGGATCAAGCAAAGAAGCCACAAGAAGCAGTCTTCATTCCAGAGTGCAGCGAGGATGGCTCATTCACCCAAGTAAGATTTTATCTTGCAGCTCATTTCTTTTCCCATGCACACATTTCCTGGAAAATAGTCAGAAGTGATGGTACAAGCTGAAAAAGTACAATTAAACACCGTGCACACAGTGCTGTGGAGTGTGCAGTCCGTGTGGTACAAAGCCCCTTTCCAAAGTTCAGACTGCTGCATTCGGCTGCATTCCTTCCTGGGAAGGGGTAACATCGTCCCCGTCTATGTACCGGTAATTTCTTGTTTAGATCATTGCAATGCCCTGTAGCTGGAGCTTCCTCTGGGGACCACTTGGATTCTTCAACCAGTGCAAAATACAGCAGCTTGCTGGGACTGCTCAAATGGAAACTCTCTCACCACTTCTTAGCATCTGGCCTTGTTTCTCAGCATAATTCAAAGTACTGGCTTTTTTGCTTATAATGCCCCAAATATTTTCAGACCAGGGTCCCTGAAGGACTGTCTTCTCCTGTAGGAACTTGCCTGGGCACCAAGGTTAGCCTTCAAGTTGTCGGATAAAATGCAGCCCAGCAATTATCAGGATGGGGTGAGCACAGGCCATGTGCAGCACAACACGTGGGGTGGCCGGTGGGCTGAGCTGGGCTACTTGTTGCCCATGTGGGGAGGAACCTTGGCACTGTATAATAATCTACTAACACAAATGAGGGAGTGGAACTTCTTTGGGGCACGAGCCAGAGGCTGTACATGAATAAAGCTCTGAGCAGAGTGCCCTGGGATTTTGTTCAGCCTCTTCGAGATGCTTGTATTGGCTTCAATCCTCTCGGAAAGAACTTCGGGGTATTTTACCTAACAAAGGGCTTGTTCCAATTCTACCATTTGTTAAAGGCAATGTTGAGAGGGGACAAGCTCTGTCATTCCCTCAGCTGAGATGTGTGGCGCTGTTCAGTGCCAGGTCAAAAACTTTATTTGCCTGGACCTTCGAGGAGTTTTGGTTTGCTTATGTTGATTTATGCTGCTTTGTGCAATCTGTAGAACTTTTTACTGTATGTTCTGCTTGTTCTTTTATTCTCTAACCTGTTCTGAAAACTTAGGCTTGAAGGGCAGCTAAAAATAATTTTTAAAGGAACAGAAATCAAACTAAATCAAGAAGATTCTATATCTTGTAATATGAATTGAATAGATGGCATACTAATCTCCATGGCTTTTCTGCATGAGGTATTTACTGGGCGCTTGTGAACATATTTGCTTGATATACATAACTGCTTGATATCTTCTTTCTCCCAAGGTCTCTCCCATGTTTTCCAGCCATTTTTGTGACTTTTAAAGAGCTAAGATAGTGCAGTATTTTTCCTGGATGACACTGTTGTTCACCGCAAAGGCTTGGTGTAAAGTTTAATTTCTGCTGCTTTACACCACAGTGTTGCCTCTGAGCTTTGGCTATTGAGTGGCATAGAAATTAAACGAGCAAACATACAAATAACTAAATTGCAAAATACAAAAAGACAGAGGAAAACAATTGGGAAAAGACCTTGCATAAAAGGATCTTCTTCTTCCCACAAAGAAAATGGAAGAAGCAGCCTTGGTAAAGTAGTGGGTTAAATGCCTCATACAGAGAAGCCCCTGTCTGCACAGTTTTCTCTGAAGCAAAGACCAGGGCATGTTCTGTTCAGAGCTTCATAGTCAATGGAAAAAAAAGCTATGCATCCCTGTCCAGCATGTTTCTTCTTCCACTCCACTAACCTGGTGCATTGGGATTCCGCCTTTTCTGCTTAAAACCTACAAGCTCTTCCTGAGACTACCACTAATTCTGGTCCTTTACAAAGCACTTTTTATTTAAGCATGGGGGTGGGGCAGAATATGCAGTACACATTCTCTACCTTTGCTTCTAGATATAAGGATAGATGTAGTAGTCACCATGAATATAATCTTTCAGGGGGAAAGGCATTGCTTTATGTGGGTGAGAGGCATTTCTTTCATGCTTTACAAATGATGTTCGACAGTGTATTTGTGAGCTTAACAAGCTATACAATACTTGGTTTAAAAACTTCCAAAACCATGGTAAATCTGAAAATGCTTTGATATCTTTTCTCTCTTCCCTTGCTCATTCCACTTTACCTTCTGATTTCTTGCTGGGTAGGAAGCATCTCTCTGCTTCCTCATAATAAGAAAAAATGTGAAACCCTTAAACCAGTTTTCTGGAATCTATCCCATAACCTTTGTTCCATAGATCCTTTGGAACATTTATTTCATCTTCCACTGGAAAACTTGAAGGGACCTCAGAGAGCATCTAGTCACACTGCCTGCTAATGCAGGAAATCTCTTGTTAGAGCACCCTAAAAAGGGACTATGCAGCTTCTCCCTAAAAAACCTCTAGCAATGGAAAGTCTGGCACCTTCCAGAACAGCATGTCCCACAGTTGAACAGCTGACGGCATCAGGAAGTTGTTCCTAATATTTAATCTAGACCCTTTCCCTTGCCATTTAACCCTTTCCTTTCCTTAGTGTTCAGAACAGTAGAATATTTTTAAGCACATGTATGCTCCTGAAGTCTGAAAAGGCAAGGATAGTGGAAAAGGCAAAATAACAGATGAGTGCTTTCTCCATCTTGATCGCAAGTGGTTATGCTTAATTTTGTCTTATCAGAAGACTGTGGATTATATTGACACAGAATGCTTTTTATCATTTGTTTCGTATTTATAACAAGTAATATAGAAAGCAATAATGTTTTGCAACATCTGTTGGTCCACATTTATTGAAGTGCGGCAGATGTGTGAGGAACCTGAGAATTTTTCTACTTCAATGGAACAGCCAGCTAGAACTGAGATATACAGAACATTATTTTAGCCATATGTTAGTAATCTTGGCATTTAAATCTCTTCCACTGAAATCAGTGGGATTCATTTGATATGCAGGTGATGTGATGCACATAATGCAGTACTCCAAAGACAGACAAAATGACCACCAACAGAGCATCCAGTTTATAGATTTAAGATTTTAAAAATGATGTTTTAAAATAAGTTTTAAAGTTCTTTAAAAATTCATCGCTTGAACAGATTTTAAAATACTAAACATTTCAGTATAAAACTCTAGCTGCAATCATAAGTAGGAGTATGTTACAAAACAAAAGCAGAGCCAGGACCAGTGAGGAATGAGGCCCAACATGGTAACATGGATTAATATTGTTTCCTCTATATTCCACAGCCAGTCATGCTGCATTAATAAAGATCATGGCACATTTCATCTCCTTTTATACTCTGATACAGGTTTCATCTGATCGATATGTATTGCCTTGCCTCCTTTCCTGTTCCTGTTTGGAAGCTTTGTTCAGGTGCTAGCACAGAGATCGTCACTGCAGTAACCACTGTGACAACATCTTTCTCCTCCTCCTCCTAGACCAGGGTCTAGCATGTGCTTTGTTACATGGCATGTCAGCCCAAGTGCTCCTTATATCTTTTTTCCCAACTGGATTTAAAAGTCTGACTTTGTCTGGATCACAGTTCAGCTTTGTTAGTCTTTCTTCCAGACCTGAATTGTACTTCACCAGCTGAAATACTGGACACTAGGATGCACTTTCATTTGTGGCACAGGCATTTTTAAATAACGTTTGCCTGCTCCGAGAAGAACCACAAAAAACTGAATTATGAATCTTCAGCTTTGGAAATGAAAACTATTAGCTGATAATCCCTTGTACTAGCAATGAATATATATGGGTGTAGCCATTTTTGAGACATGCAGTGTGTTTTTTTTTAAATGTGTTTTCCACTGAATTGAGGTGGCTTAGTATTTTTATGGTATAAGGGCCATGTGAAAAAGCTTCCTGCTGAGAAAGCTGCCTACATTGTGTGAAAATTTACTACAGAATGCAGTTAGAAATGGCAGTATGAAACTATTGGAAGAAAGTTTTAACACATTCTGAAAAACTATTAGCTATGATTCAGAGCCCAGTGTAACTATAAAGCCCAAGTTTTGCCATGTTCATTTCTTAAGTACAATTTTATTTTTTCTGAGATAAATGTAGCCTAGTCTGTGTTGTAGAAAAGCAAAACAGCAACCTCTGTTACATATGAGGATGTGATTCTGACTTAGAATCTACTTTAAATATTCTAAATTATTCCCTTTTTTCAAGCAGTTATGCTTCAAGTGGTGAAAGTTTAGTATTGTGAAATCTATTTTAGATATCACTTATGCACAGTGACCTATTTTTTTAAAGTAAGGCTGGATCTTTTCCATGTGTGTATCAGCATGTTTACATTCATGGGCACATGTGACTCTCTTGCTATAGCAGTAGCCCTGTCGGGCATTCTTTAGCCACAGTGTCCCCCAAAGACTGACAATGTTTTTTCTTCTGGTGGAAAATGTTTTCTTGAAAGCAAAATCAGTGTTTTTCTTTCCATCCTCACTAACCCTCTTGTTGAAAAAGCCAGGAGAGATGTTTGTCTTTCATTTCTTATCTGCCACTGTATACAATTCTTTATCAGAAACACTACATGAGCAGGCATCCATGTGCCTTTGGAACATTAGTGCTTTTTCAAAAAAAAAAAAAAGTTTTTTGTTTTGTTTGCAGAAAAACTGGCAAGTTCTAGCCTGCTAGTCCATGATCAAGCATTTTTAGCAATTCCCTAAAAGGAAAGTAACTGCTGTATATCCTGCCATTCTTATATGGGAGTAAGTACAGTAAAATTAGCCAACCATAATGCCAATATGTATTGCCTCCTTCCTTAGATAACTCAGAGGACCCACTCAAAGGGTTCACTAACTAGGACTAGAAGGACACAGAGAAAAGTTCTGTTTGGCAGCCCTTTCCCTTTGGGGACTCACCAAAGGGTTGGTAAATTAAGCTACATTTAAGATAATTGAGGGCTGGATTTTTATTCCTCCTAATGGAATTTTATTTTGGTACTTCGTATTATTCAATATAAACATTTTGGATGGAGCAAGTTGTGTGTTTTAAAGACAGCCCCCTGTCTTCTCCCAAAGGCTGAGGGGTTGACTGTTGCTGAGTTATGCGCCCTCATGCTTCTGTATCCTATATTTTATGCTGTTTACATAGGGATCCTACATAGCTGTTGCTTTCAGTGTATGGAGGGAGATTGTATACAATTGCACATGTTACTTCTGTTTTTGGCCTCCAGCTGTTCACTTAAATTTTGGTGAAGCACTTAGGTTTGTTTCAACCTGTTCAAGTGTGGTGCTGTCAAGTAACAACAACAAAAATGACAATGATGACGATGATGGATTTTGTAGCAGTCTTTTGAGACTGTAGTCTTATCAAGGCAGTACAGTATATAAAACAGTAAATTCAATAGCAACCAATCATAAAACCATCTTGTAGTTAAACACTTTGAAAATACAGTGCAGTTCAATGCAACACAGTTTAAATATGTAGGCATGTTTTTAAGGTTCTCTTAAAAAGTGATGTAGAATGAGGCAGCCCTATAAATCTTGGGAGGGTATACTATAGAGAAGACCCTCTCTTTGCAGAGGAGGGCAGGGCATGTTCCAATAGAGAAAAGCTTAGGGACTCAAGGTTCAATTTGGATGCCAGGAAGTACTTCCTGATAGTTAGGACCCCGGAGATATGGAGTGGGCTTCCACAAGAGGTGGTTGAAGCCCCAATGGTGAGGGTGTTCAAGGATAGGCTGGACATACACATGGTGGTCATGTCATGAGTGGAGCCGGCTGGAGCTGGGATAAGACTGGATGGTCTGGGAAGCCCCTTCTATGTTTCTATGTGATCTTTCATCTCGATCAATCTTACTGTTAGGCTAGTGAATCAGCAAAGATCAGCGACATGGCACCTACAAGGGCAGCAGTATCTGCCAAGTTTTCTAACAATACTCTCCAGGCCCTTTCCCGGGGGTGCCACATGATCACATTGACTAGTCCTTTAGTGGCTAGCAAGGCTGGTCTTTTTTGAGCTAACTTGAGGTTTTGAGCCTTCTTCAAAGAGTGCCTCATGTGCAATGGGCTCCATCTTCTGGAGAAGGAAAAGTATAAGGCAAGGGCTAGCAGAGTTTGAGCTGTGCCCAGTGCCAGGGAAGAAGCATAGGGATAGCTTTCTTTACCCCATGAGTCCGGGTCAGCAGCATGTGGAGCCAAATTAATAATCCAGACAGGTTCCCTCATTTTCCACACATAACACAATTCTCTGTTTTAACTTCTCTAGAAGATGGACTGGAAACAGTTCACTCCTTGATTTGATTTGCTTCTGTCAAGTTATAATGGACGATCCAGTCAGCTTGTTAAAGTGTTTGTGCAGTCCTTTGAAACCATATTCTGGCATCTTCAGCAAGGAACTGAACAGACCCCAACAAAGGCTCCATTCTCCCAGAGGAGCATGCCAGTGGCTACAGTTTTAATGTTTTCATATTCTAATGATTTTTATGAGTGTAGGAATTTATTTAAGGGCCCAGTGTCTGAAGTGTTGGTTTTTGTTCTATTTCACACACAGTAATTGATGTGTATGACATGGTGGATGCGGGTGGAGAGAAAGGATGTATATCATTTCTAATTAATGTGGGAAATGGTGAGAGAGCAGTTCTGTTGTGCAAATCTTTCCTGCTATTTTGGGGGTTGTGCAGGAAGCTTTGCTGTTGTGTCCTCATCCAGCATGGATTGAAAAGAGAATAACTTCCCATGGGATGGAAAAGTTGGGGTTGGCTTGCTGCATGAAAATGAGTATGAAAACCTTGGTAGTTACTAGGGAGCATAATGATTCAGAGTGCAATCCCATGGTGGTGGCTGGTTTTTGCTCTTCACCTCTCCATGTTTAATGGTGTGTCAAGGAGGCCCTTTAAGTATCATCAGCCCTGAGCCAGCAAGATCAACCGTGCCACTGGAGCCAAGGGTGCTTCTCTATTGCAGCGGCACATGAGCCACGAGAGGCTGGCTTGCATAGCTCCCCTGCTTTCTGTGCTCCAAGACTTCTGGGCACTTGCCTTCCTCTCCTCTCCTCTCCTCTCCTCTCCTCTCCTCTCCTCTCCTCAGATCTGCCCCATCAGTTGTGACCTGTTTATGCCACAAGTGGCTCTAACCAGGTTGGGATTCGGAAACCCTGCGGTGTGTCTCCCTCTCTCCAGCTGGCCACAAGAAGCAGTTGACCTTCCCACCCAGTTCTGGCATCATCACTCTTCTTCCTTTTCTTTCCATTTACAGTCATTATTTCTTCTTTGTTTGAGCTGGTACCTTTGCCTTGCTGATGGTCTGAGCTGAAACTATTACTTTGCATGCACTTATTTGGAAGCGAGTTCTGTCAGCAGCAAGGAGGCGTGCGGAACTGCTTTTTCCAAAGTGGGGTGTTGACTATGTGGTCTGCATGAGGTCAGCTATGCTACTACTTTTTTCCACCAAAACACCCTTCTCTTGACTTAAAAAAAAGAAAGAAAAGGAGGTAAAGCCAAGATTGGTCTAAAATGGCTCTTATTTTTCTGGCTGTAGCCGAAAGTTTTTCCCCTGTTTAAAATACTGGATAACAAAACCTTTCTTTCACTGCTTCATAAGCACCTTGCTGTAAAAGAAGCCAGTTTATGATATTACTGGTATCGGTTGTGTATGACATCACTGAGAAGTTCTGTATTGTATTTAAATCATCTGAATGCTAAGCAATACTTGGAAATTGCTGTGTAATTGAATATCTATTGCTGGCTCTGTGTTACTTGAATCATCCTTTGTAGTGAGAAGGCAAACATTTTGAATTGTTAATTTTGAAAAACAAGTACTTCAAGCATTACCAATGTATCCTCTGATCTAATAGGAATGATGCTGCCCTCACACGCAGCATCTTGTCTCCTTGGATTTACAAAGACCCTGGCTTGCACTCAATGGAATGCGATGCAAAGTTCTTAGTGGAACCTCCAGAAACAGGAAGGACAGAGTTAGTGGGACTGGAAAATGAGTTCTGCATTAATGGTATAATCCAAGACTGTAGCACATGAAATAATGGGGTTATGTGACAGAAGGCAGTTTTTGGTTGACTTTTGGCAAGACTTCCTATCAGTCAGGCAACGGGACCAAATACCTATTGTGGGTTCTCTTTCACTGGAGTTGTTCAGGCACTGGTCAGCCATCTGTTAGGGATGCTTAAAACTGGATTCCTTTACTGAACAGGGCCTAAATGGCCTCTTCCAACTGTATGGTTAGTGTATACAAATAGAAGGTTGTAAATACAGTGGTGCTATGAGAAAGGGTGGGATAATTATTGCTTTGGCTAGAGTTGGTATAACCAAAGTGCCCTTTTCTTGAAACAATATTCAGTATTTAACTTGTCTCTGTTTTTATATATTGGCTAGATGGGGGAGCATAATAAGCCATAGTATTCAAATGTATGAAATGTATATATTTCCTCTTTCCCTTGGAAATATTTATTCCGATAACTGCATAATAGACATATTGATATAAAAGCTTGTGCTCACTTTCAGCTGTTGGACAAGTGCTGATAGTTCTGTGGTCGGATACTGGGGAACAAGCATAGTAAGCTCTTCTTTTTCCTCCAAACAGGTGCAGTGTCATACTTATACTGGATATTGCTGGTGTGTCACTTTGGATGGCAAACCCATTAGTGGTTCTTCAGTACAGAATAAAACTCCTGTATGTTCAGGTACTGAGGGCGGAGAAAAATTTATTGCTTGCTTGAATGCTGACATAAGTGGGAACAAGGTGTTAATTCCAAAACCTGGAGTCCATTCATACATACAGCTTAAACATTTCTCTGTGGTCAGAGATTTTGAACTGTGTTTAAATCTGGCCATGTTCGCACCATCTCATAGCCAGATCAATTTTCACTGCTGCTTGAGTGCTGCCCTGCATTTGCTGCTCAATTTCATTATATGCTGCGGTTAGTTCAGGTGGAACCAATAGAAAATAGTACTGCACGATAAATTTGTTCCACATTTGGCCAGGGCCCATTTTTTTGTGCAGGGTAGGAATCGGGTTATATTCATTGGTCATGGTGCTTCCAGCATGTGTTAAGTAGAATTAGGCTAACAGGAGCAGTGACTTTGATTCAGTGGCATGTAGCTCAACAGCTCTTTGACTGTCAACCTGGAAAAAACTATTTTAATATCAAAATAGCCAGACCATTCTCCCCAGATGCTGCTTCCATTCCCCATCCTTCTAGTCAATCTGAAATACAATGAAAAATAAAATGCATTTGCTTGGAAGAGCTGGTTGGAATGTTGACCTTCTGTTGTTTCTAAGTGAGTTTCGGTCATCTTGTTGTATGTTAATTTCTCCCCTCTAGCACAAGTAGAACAGGGATCCTCCCTCCTCCCCCATTGCTCCATCTGCCCTACGTGTGAAGTACTGTAGGGTGTCACAAGCCAGGGTTCCTCCTTCATGTATTCAAAAACCACAGACCATTTTTCCTCACAAAGCTTCTTTATTGACCAAAAAGCACAAAACATCCAGAATGAATCTCTGAGCATGCACAGAATGGTTTGTTGAACCCAATCTAGTAATACCTCCAGAAACTCTCCTTATGAGCATGCCTGAGCCCCGTCCCATTGGGAGGAGCCTTCTGAAAGTAAGCACGCCTCCTTTGCACATACCAATCACCTAACTGGACTGCCCTTCTCCGTTGGTGATGCATCATGGGGTCAGGAACCATACTCGCCTTGTCTAAGTCTGAAAAACTCTCCTGTTCCAACTCTTCTCCCACCAGATGTATATCTTGATTATTCCCAGAGACTGCTGGCCCACCTGGGGAATCTGGTCTTGAGATAAGTGTCTCCTCTTCTCTTATCTCAGTATTTCAGCTTGGCCTATATTTCCACGCTCCCTAGTTCTGCTTCACATCCCATTTCCTCTGCAGCCCAGCAGGCAGCCCATGAGAACGTACACCCAAAGCAGCCATCTTTCTCACTCCCATCATTGGGTTCCATAGAGGGAGGTTGTGTAGCCTGGACAGAGGACAGCTGCCAGTTCCTCCCCTTACCTTGCAGTCTGTATGCCTCCCTCACATTTGTTCCAGGCATTTGTATCTGGCCATGCAGCATCAAGTCCTAGTACCACACTTCTGTCTGGCCATGCAGTTTGTGATACCATCAGAACCACACTGGTTGCCTTCTAGAACCCCTGGTTTCTCTCTAATGTCTCTTTATCATTACTAAGCTCATATGTTTTGCTTGGATGTAGCAAAATAACTGTCCCAGCAGAGCAGACAGGTGAATTGGGAATAGGTTTAGGGACCAGGTGAGTGTGTGGGAGCCCTTGTCTACAAGTTGTTTCGAGGCACGGTATTTGTCGCTTTCCTGCAGAATGATCAAACATTGAAATGAAACCTGTGAATGCTTTGCTTATGCAGTCTCTTAAGTGGCATGTCTGTTTGTTCTCTTCTCTTTAAGGTTCAGTAACTGACAGGCCACTAGGACAGGGTAATTCTGGTAGAAAAGGTGAGTGGAGTTCTGTGCTCTAATCAAGTTGTGTGGGACTGTTACTTAAGGATTCCCATTTGTCTTTCTTGAAACATGTTGGGTCTTCCCATAGTGACAAAACCATTATTATATCCCAAAGGTTGCATTGTGTCAAGTTTTGATTCATAAGTATATGAAAGATTACATGGGGGAAAGATTACATCGGGTAATAGGGCATACAATCAGTGGCTGGAGGATGGCCCCTGTGAATCGTGTTAATCCTGAGAACTCCTGGTACAGTCCAAACATGAAAGAATGAAAGGTCTGCTAGGTAAACATGTTGCCCCAGCAATGCATTTCCAAGTGGGAGATTTTCAAGCATACTGTATGTTGGTCTAACATAATTTATTTCTGAAGTCCATGACATCACCATGTAAGTATTTTGATTGTTTTTCTTGAATTCAGCAAAGAATGTTACATTTCTCATGAACAACAACTGGCAGAAGAATTTTTAAAAATACTTCTACCCTAACATTTTGTTCTATGTCAGTTCACCAGATCCTCACCATGGTTTATTACTTAATATCACAAACTTAAGAAATGCCCAGGCTTTGAAAATGGGGAGGATCAGAAAATGAATTATATGTGTAGTTTTGTATTTTATGTTTCATATTTAAGCTGTGGGGAATTGTGGAAGATCTTGCATATTACTGTTTTCTTCTTTTTTCCTCAGATGTAAAATCTAGTTAGATTGTTGCATTCTATAAATTTTTTTACATATTCTTTTTAAGCCTATCTTTTAGGAGACAAGGACCCAGTGATAAGACATGTCAGCTTTTGCAATAGCAGCTGCCAAAATAAGGACAATGAATCAGAAGATCCTAAATTGATTAGTGGAGATATAGATGGGTAATTTTACTGGTTTTGTTGTAATACTTACATTTTAATGCTCTTCCTCTGAAATTAAGGATTATAGTGTTGAGCAACCATGTTTTCTCTTGGATTTTTTAAATATGCTACCTAATCAAAAGTAACTTCTCATGTATTATTATGGCCTATATCTTATAAATTTAGATTAATGCTTCTACCCGGTGTTTCCATCTTTCTAGAATGCTTGTGCGGTAAACAATAAACTATTTTTAACTAAATAGGGAATAGGGTTACCTAACTGAAATAAATGAAGATGGGTCCCAATGGCTGGAAGTCGGTTAGCTGGGTTTGCAAGTCACAAGAGGCCATGGTGAATTTTTATTATTGGTGGTCTGTTGCATCCTCAGAACCCAGTTGTGCTGTTCCAGTCAGTGGTACATTTGCTTTCCCCAAACCATGAAGAGATTCAGTGGTTTGTCCTAAGGTTTCTGTGCTTCACTTCAGCATCTTGTGACATCCATATCAGGGAGCTCCATTTTACTGTCGGTGGTGAGGAAACACTGTAGAGGTTCACAGAAAGAGCAGCAGTGAATCCAACACAGCCAGTTCCTGCTACCCACGGTCCCCTAGTAACACACATGGTCATCACTCCCTTTGGTTCCGTTGGCTAAGTGATATGCCCCTCACCCTAATATACTCTCTGAAACATGGAGGAAATGGGTGACTGTTGAAGGGAGGAGGGGGAATTAGAGCAAAAGTGTTCATTCAACTTTTTAAAAACCTTTTGGAACTGGCTGCAAAATATTAGAGATGCAGGGGCAATTCAGGGGAAGGGAGAGGGAGAACACACCTTAAGACATCAGCAGACTGCCTGGAAGAGGCAAATGATGTCACTAGGGAATAATACAGTGCAGAAGAGGATTTTGCTCACCAGGGCTGCTGGGATGCAGAAGGGAGTGGGAGGACCAAGCAGGGGCATGGAAACGCCTTGCTCCTTGCTCCATGGTGACAAAGCAGCATTACTTGCCATGATGTGTGAACCCATCCATTCTGTATGCCTATAGTTTATCCATGTTGACCATGATCTGTAATGGCTTATTGGGAGTTTCCATGTCTAGGGGTTTAATCCCAGGAACAATCCGGTTGGTCTGTAATGGGAAAAAGGAGTTTGGACAAGGTGATACGTTGGTGTGATCCAGCAGGACAACTTTTCATAGGCTTTCTAATTTCAAGCCCAGGCCAGCTGCTTCATTGCTTTCAGCCCCAACAGTTCAGACTTGTGGAATGGGGCTTGCCAAGATCATCTATGCTAGTGCACAGCATTGATTGACAGGCTGTTTGTATCCAGCAAGAACTACTGGAACAGGCAGCTGTAGTGATCAGCAAGCACAGGACTAGCATTTTGTGAAGGGTGACGGAGGGGGAAGCAGGTCTGGAGATGTAATTCTCTCCCCCTCCCACCCGCTCCCAGCTTCCCTCACAGCTCTTCCAATAAAGGCTGTTGCTCCATCACACGTGAGACACACAGCAGATCCTGTGTTAGCTCAACTTCTGGAATTTTCCCTTGGCAAAATGCATGTTAGAAATGCATGTAGCATAAAGGTGGGAGAGTCTTTGGGCCCTTTTCCTGATCTGCCATAATTTGTTTGCAACTGCATGTGTAATCGCAAGGCTAGTCTCTCGATTCAGGGAGAGGCTTGAGAACTGAGAAAGGCATTGACTTGCTTAAGGAGGAAAAAACAACGTGGGGCTTAAGCTTTTTGATTTGTTAATTCTTCTGTGTAAGAATTCAACTTACTGTAGAAAGAATCCATCTTTATTTCCATATGTACTTTTCCAGGCTAATTACTGGACTAACTGCACATTTGCCTCGTTTCATAGCTGCTGTTGTGGATCTTGCTCAAGTGACAAGAAACGTATGCTTTCTATGCTGAATCCTCTGCCATTTTGCAATTTCCCTTGTAAAGCAAAGCATAGTTAAGCTGCCTCTTCAGCAGAATTTGTTCAACCCTTTGATTTGGCATCCATCACCTTGGAAGTGAGAACAACAATTGGGGTTTATAGAACCTCTTGCTCATTCATCTGCAGTCTTGGATTAACCACTTATGACCTTTAATCCTTCTCATATGTGGTTGATGCAAAGCAGAACAGCTCAGCTCTTTCCTGCCATGTGCTGAATGGTGAATTGACTGACGCTTGACAGTATTTTTATGTCTGTCTCCATCCTTTTGGCACTGCCCTTTCATTGAACTTTCTCATTTGTTTGCCGTGCTATCAGTCCTGAAAGTAAATGGTCAGAGTTTCCTTTTAAACATCCCCACTGTTTGGCAAACTACCTTTCTCCCCTTGCCCACTTAGGAAAG
The DNA here is from genome assembly GCF_004798865.1 of Varanus komodoensis. Classification (NCBI taxonomy): domain Eukaryota; kingdom Metazoa; phylum Chordata; class Lepidosauria; order Squamata; family Varanidae; genus Varanus; species Varanus komodoensis. The sequence continues at coordinate 16,042,475 of NW_025335761.1, forward strand.
TGAGTGCATACTTCAGCCTTAACCACAAAGGGTTGTATGAAGAGCCAGTTTCAAGGTTGCATACTTAGCATGTTGTGACTTAGACCTTCCATGGGCTTGTACAAAATTCTTTGCCTTACGAAGTTAGGGGACTGACTGAGAGTCCCCTAACCAGCACCAACACTTCATAAGCCCAGCAAAATAGTCCTCTGTAGTTCTCTTCTGAAGGTTATTGGTAACATGGACCTTTGTTTCCAGATAAATCAGTCAAATTTTAAATGTGCTGAAATATCCATGGTGATTCTGTGGGTTAGAAACTGTGTAAATGTCTGCTCTTGATTTCACCCTGAGGGGAGGACCTATTTTGAACTTTCAGTTTGTTTTGAATATTTGCGTAGTAATCAGTGCCTTCTCATTTCAGTTCTTCCATTGCCTATCAAACAATTCAGTCACAATACCTCCAGTTATGACTCAAGACCACCTTTTTGACAGCTCACTGTGATTTGTTCTCTGCCTTATCTGGATTTTGGGCCATCTTTTAATGTGTTGCTTCACTCCTTCTTACCTTTTTGGTTGCTTCTACTCTGACAGTGTTTCTTCTTTGACCATAGATAATTATACCCCATTCTTGGGGCTTTGCCTCCAGAAAGTATGATAATTTCAGTTCAGTTCATAAATACCCAGAAGTTGCTCTGTTTGAAATCCTGAATGTGAGCACATTTTTTGGAAGAAAAGTAAATTCTTGAATATGCAATTGAGTTTGGAAGATGAGAAAAGACGTACACTTAAAAGTGTGTGTTTTGCAGAAGGAAGGAAGGAAGGAAGGAAGGAAGGAAGGAAGGAAGGGAAAGAAAAAGAAAGAAAGAAAGAAAGAAAGAAAGAAAGAAAGAAAGAAAGAAAGAAAAGCACTTTCATGCTTTAGTCAATGTTGGAAGTGAGACCTTTTGAAAAACATGAATAGGCACACACACCATTCAAAATGGGCACTTTTCCTGTTTGAGAATTGCAACAGGTCACAGATCCAAATGGGAGGGTGGTGAACTGAGCTTCAGAGTAGAGTTTGGAGAATCTCAGTGAGCTCAAGCACCCCTGGTTCTCCTGTCCTTGCTCTATCAGCATTTGCTATTTGGATTTTGACTTTTTCTGCTCCAAATAGTAAGTCTAATATATTTAAAACAAAATCAGTAGCCCTCTGGGGTTTTTGGTTTTTTTGGGGGGAGGTCAGTAGACCGTGTCCCCTCACCCCATTTGTGTGAAGAGTGTCATTCTGAGTCTGTTAGAAGGTTAGCTCATGTTCCTTTTAGATAGAATATTTGTGCATAGTTCAATTAGGAGTTGTCAGTGCATATACAGATTTGATTTTTTTTATTTTGGAGATGTGAAGGGGAAACAGGTGCATGCCTCAGGCGCTGTTAACTTGGCAAGAATCGAATAATCCACCTTTCTGATGGTTAGCAAATTCCAAAAGTTCTGGAGCCCATGGATAATCCTTTTGTCTGCATCTGGAAAGTCTTTTCACAAAGAAAATTATTAAACTGAAATGTGATCATTCTTTCTCCAGTGGGATATCAGTGCCAGCATAAGATCACCCATTTTGCTTTGGGTTAAATAAACTGACCAGAAGTCTTAAAGTGAAATGGTAAGCAGTCTCAAGAGTTCATGCATTTGGTCTCACATCGTCTTGCCTAAAAGAACTTATTCTGTGGATAAACATTAGCCTTTCAGGTACAACAGGACTCTTACCAAGTAGTCCTGCTCTACCTTTCTGCTAACCTATCTCATGGAATGAGTCCTCCTAGACAAGAAGAAATGCTGCTAAATGTATGGACTCGTGGTCTGTTACTGGTGTGCATACTCCTTCAGCAAAGTCCTGAGAATTCTGTTCTGAGAGGGAAAAGTCACAGTGGCCCTAATGCACACACAGTGGGTTTTTGGAACAAAGGAATGTGCAGAGTTTATATCTGGGAAAGGAACCTCCTGTGAAATACATGAATTTTTGTGTCACACCTGTCCCTCATAGTTCATTAAATCTTGTAGGGAGTGGATGACTGTCTGGGAGGTTATAAAATCCAAATGGGAGGAGTGCCCCCAGGCTTCTTTAAAGGAAGACTCAGGGAGAGCCAGATGGCTATAAGCAAATATCAAGTGATAAATATGCCCTTCCTGGGCAAGGTGCTTGACTGGGTGATATGACAGGCATTCTTGGATGAAACTGATTGCCTAGATCCATTTTAGTCATGGTTTGGCACAGATATTGCTTTGGTTGCTTGGGAAGATAACCTTTACCAGGAGACAGGCTGTGGGAATGGAACCCTATGGATTCTTCTGGAGCTCTCTGTGGCTTCTAATATTATCAGCACATATTTGAATGGAGGTTTCCAGGTAGAAATGTTAGGGGATTTCAATTTGAGCCCGTGGTATTTCTGTTCTGAAATTCTACAAGATTCTACGTGGTCCTCCATACTATTTAACATCCACATGAAATCACTGTGTTAGAGGCCAGTCAGAGATACTGAGTGCACCCAGTTCTATCTTACGCTTTCTACAGATTCAGCTTGAGGGAGTTGACATGCTCAGTCTTGATAGTTGAGGGTCAGTAGATTGAAGCTCAGTACAGATAAGATGGAGGTACAGTTAGTGGGTTGTTTGTTTCTTTGGGTCCCTGCTCTTCTAGAAGGGGTTGATGGGTTTACCTGTTTAGGGATGCTGCCCCTAAAGGATCATGTTTGTAGCACTGGGGAACTTCTAGATCCAACTTTGTCATTAGAAGCACGAATGTCATCTGTGCACACCATGTGCTTTACCAGCTTAGACTAGTTTCGTGTCCCCATTTAGTTTCTTGTTATGTGTTTTATGCAGCATGACCCCAGAAGATGGCATGGAAACCTCAGTTGGTTCAAAATATGGTGGCCTCTGTGATACTAACAGGAATTGCACATTACTATATTATGCCATCTTTGCTGGCTTTCAGTTTGTTTCTGGACCCAATCCAAAGTGCCAGTGATAACCTGTGAAATACAGACAAGCCCTACACTAGTCATCAGAGACCATGTTCCAACCTGTGGCAGTGCCTACTCAGGAGGAGGCCTGTTAGTAGCTTTCCAGTTATGGAATACCCTCCCCAGAGAAGTTCACCTGGCACCTGTTTTGTTATTTTGTTGCCAGGCAAAGACCTTTTTCTCCTCTCTGACCTTTTAATCCTTTCTATTTGTTTCATTGTTTAGCCCTGTATTTTTAGGATTCCATCCCATGTTTTAGCCTTTGTTGCTTTCAGATGTTTTCTACTTTTAATTGATAATTTAATTGATTATACTCATTTAAGACAAATGCTAAAAGTGCGAGTGGTCCAAACTTAAGATTCTAAAGAGGTACCCGGATAGCCATTAACAAAGATTTCTCTGTTCTCTTAATTTCTTCAGAAGAGGACCAGGAGAAGAAAGGCACCAGTTGCGTCCTGCCTTTCTAGGGTAGCTGTGGACAAGTACTGTAAGAGAAGGCCAAAAGAATTCAGTACTCTGGGTTGGTTTTTAGTAATGTGCTTGCTTAAATACAAATCTGACTTCTTAAAATCAAAAACATTTCTTAAGTAATATTAGCAAAAGAGTTTTGTTCTAGCTAAAGGAAAGGGCCTTTTAGTTTTACATTTTTGACCAAGGTAGTGTTGACTAGATAGGAAATTGCATAAATCAATCTGTGGAAATCCCTTGAATGCATTAAAGGTATATCCTGTGGACATTTAGACAGAGAAAAACCCTACAGCTCGTAGCATTCTCCAATCAGCCAGGGAAATCTGGGAATTGTAAGACTTTTTGTCTAGGCATATATGGATTGTTCTCAAAACTCACTCTGTGTGTGTGTGTGTGTGTGTGTGTGTGAGAGAGAGAGAGAGAGAGAGGGGGGAGGGGGGAGAGAGAGAGAGAGAGAGCGCGCGCGCGCACACACACAAGTTTGCTCTGGCTAAAGTAGTACCCATCTGTAACTGGCAGCTTTACCAAACCAACGAATTATGTTTACTAACCATTAATTTCATCAAAAAGAACAACTGGTATTCACCAGCTCCCTTTATTTTGTTCTTCCTGAAATCGTTACAAAATTGACATGACATTGTTTCTGATGTTCCATGTCTTTCCATTGATTTATTTTCTTCTTCACTGTGTCCTGCTATTAGTTGTTGTTGTTTTAAATAAATAGCCTTTCCTGTGGATTTATTGAACAGATTGAGTTAGATTGATACCTGTGAACCCGACTGTTGCTTGGTATTGCATCTGTCCCATTTTGCTCGTTTTCCATCCAGAAGCAAAACCTCTGTGGAAAGAGAGCCCAGCCCAGCGCTTTGTTGGGTGTGCGAGCGAGCGAGCGCCAGCGTGCGTGCTCTTTTCAGCCAGCCACTCCCCCCCCCCCTTTATTTCAGCCATTTCCATTTTATCCTCCCTCCTCACATGCGATTCAGACGTATTGATGAGGTGTCCATTCTCTTCTCTGAGGAAATGAAAAGGCATATTGTAAGCCCCCGAATTCAGTCTGGTTGTCAGCCAGAAATTAGTTCTCCAAAGGAGCGGTGGGGGAGGAGAGGACTGAGAAGAGCAGTAACTTGTGCCGTATTTTTGCCTAGGCTTGCCGCACATGGCTGGGGATGTGAAGGGGGTATTATGGCTCCTAAGCTCGCAGGTGTCAGGAGGAAGGCAGATTGTGTGTCTGGGAGGAATTAGGCAAAAAATGCGGAGTATTTATTTAATCCTCCGGAGCAGCCTTTTCCCCCTCTTCTGTTTTTCTTTTTGTGTTGAACAGGCTGCTTTACGGGGGGCACGTGTGGTAATTAACGCATGCCGCTGTAGGGCTTTGGCCATATGGTTGAATTTCAAATGGCCATTGATCTGGGGGCTTGCGGCCCCCTCCCATTTTGAAGATGTGAGGCAGGTTTTATGGAGAGACTTTACTTGCGAGAGAGACTGTCGGGCTGAGGGGAGAGTAGCTGCAAGGCACCGGGTGCGCTCTTAGGAGCCTTTTACGGCATGCGACTCCCGAACACTCGCATTAAACATAAGAACATGTTTTTGTTTTTAAGAAGAGGTATTAATTATGGGCCCTGCCCTAATAAGCAGATCGGTCTCGAGTACATGAAGCAGTGCCTGCTTTCCCCCACGATCAACTCGTTCACCGCCATTTTCAGGGAGAAAGGGGGAACCTGCATCTCTCCACTGAGTGCCCAAACACCTCCAGTGCAGTGCAGTGCAGTCCTCTCCTTTCAGTGTGGCATGTTGTATATGTAGTCCCCAGTGAAGTTGCATGGATGCCTGCTAGCCTGAGCCTCTCATGCAGAAGAGCAATGGCAAGGAGCTGAATGTGCATGTGAAGTGCTAGTCTGATTGTGGGAGAAGCCTCCTAAGGCCCTCTGGAGTTAAATGGGTTTTAAGGCAGGGGTGGCAAACCTCTGGCCCAGGAACCAAATCCAGCCTTCTGCATTCCCCAGCTGGTCCTTCCACCAACCACTAATCATTTGCTGATTTTTCCAACTTCTTTGCCATTTTGTCCCCATTCTAGAAAACTGAAATGCCTTCCTAAGACGAACTGACTTATTGAATTATTCTTCAGGCTTAAGAAGTTTAAGCTACTGTATGTTGGTATTTTTGTCCCCACCTGTTTTTCCCAGCTCTCTCTGCTTTTGGAGAGCCCATGTGGTCCCTGAGAGCTTCTCTGAAATGGATTTGGTCCTTGAATTGAAAGAGGTTTGTCACTACTGCTTACTAACTTCTTCCTCCCTGGAGGTTAACTAAGTTTGAAAGTTAGCTCAGGAGAACTAGTTTGCTGGAGAAACAAGACAGACACTATCTAGTGTAAGTGAACACTCCTTGGGAGAAGAAGATAGTACTAATGATGGCAGGTCCCCTCTTATATCCTCTTGTGCTTTAACAAAAAGAAAGAAGGCCAGAGCAGGCTCCAGCCTCAGTAGCTTTAGAATGACCATATCCAACCTCGTTGCCTCACTTGATACTATGCTATCAAGAAGCTGGGGCTTTTGTTTGCTTGTTTGTTTTTATAGTAGAAGGCTAAGACGGCTTAAATGTGGACACATTTAACTGCATCTTTGTAATTTTTAGGATCTAGCATAACACAAATCAGCCCCCTTGTTTCCAATTCATCTTGAACGTTGTTTTATGCAGAAGCCCAGTCTTTGTTTTCAGCTAGCATCTGCTTGTTGTTGTTCAGTCACAAATTTGTGCCCGACTCTCCGTAACCCCATGGGCAACATTCCTCCAGGTTCTCCTGTCCTCCATCATGCCCAACCCCACACCCATCTCTCCAGTGACCCCATCATAGTATAAAGTTGTACACAAGCAGAGAACTTTGCTCATAACCCCATCAGGCAGTTTGACTAATACAAGCAATCTGGAAGCAGTGCTGCAAGGGGGGTATATCATGTTTCCTAGAAAAAACACAGGTGGGTATGAAGGGCGCCTACTTCACCATGGGGGTCACAAAGCAAAGGACAATCAAACAAGAGAGATATGAAAAAATGTGTGTGTGGTGTCCCTCCTCGATAGTGGTACTTTAGTGTTCAGTTTTAGTGATGTTCAACATTAGAAGATCGGTAGCTGCCATGGGCTGATCCATTCCAGTCCTGCCTACACAGACAAGCCTCCGTTCTCCAGAGTCTGCAGCGGGAGTCTTTCCTAGCCCCATCAGAAGAGGCTGCAGATGGAACATGGGGCCAGCTGCATGCCAAGCATGTGACCTTGACACTGCTGTCACAATCGCATTTCTAGGAATACGCAATATCCATTTGTGCAAGAAATGAATGTCAAAATAAACATTTATTGTACTGAGAATAGCTCATGCAGAAAGAGCCTATTCCATACAACCAAATTGCTATAGTCCCAACATTTTGAAGCAGGTCCCATCTCTCACTGGCTTTATTCATGCTTCTCATTTATTTGATTGCTTTTCCTATTTGTCCTCTTTCTGGAAGCTTAAGGTAGTGTACAGAGTTTTGCCGCATTAATTTTATACTCACAACAACTCTGTAAGGTAGGTTAGACAAAAGATGGTGACCGGCCCAAGGTGACCCTGTGAATTTTATGTCTGAGTGAGGATATAACCCTGGACCTCCTTAGTCTTCATGTGGCACTCTCAGCACTGCGCCATGTTGGCTCTGTCGTTTTGACGAGCAGCGATGGGTGCAGGGACTGCTCCGGTCTCCGTGTGCTGCAAGCATCAGGTTTGTGTGCCAACACAAGAAAAACCCTCCATCTGCTCCAGTGGGCAAAAGCAGTGCAACGCAGTTCTCCCCACCTCTTTATTGTGCTGCTTGTAGGTCTCTGGCCTCTCCCTGGGTGTCCAGGCAAGGGCTGTCATTAGGCAGCGCTAGGGCAAGCACCACTATTTCGCAGTGCATTTCTAGTTGGGTGAATGGCGTTTTTATGCTTTGTATGAACATTTATACATTAGTATGCAGTAGTGTCATCTGGGACCAATGACAGTTTAAGGCTTCTGTTTCGACCAGGAATATTGTGTTACTGCATGAGATGCCCAGCACTGAGCAACCCCTGGGGCTCTGTGTAGACACATTGTCCTATCAGTTTCCAGACTGCAAGGTGCACAGATTTAAGGGCAGGGAGAAAACCTGTCTAATTTCACTCACAGTGCTGGCTAGAAAATTTACACATTCTGCCAGTCACTGTGCTTGACCCTCTATTGGTTGGACGAGAGGGGAGGGGAGGGGAAGGGGAAGGGGAAGGGAAGGATGAGGCTACCCATGCTTAGCCAATCCTTGCTTCACTCTCTAAGCTATAAAACTTCTACCATCACTGACAGAGAGAGTTTGGCTCCCCTGAGCAGCTGTGTCATCTCTGAATGAGCAGTGCAAGGCAGAGGAGAGTTTGATGGAAAGTTTGCAGTGGGAGGTAGTTAGTGGGAGATAGCTTGAACCTTTGGTGATACAGAGAGGTGTCCTGCATTAAGATTTCAGGAGTCAAGGTTTTCAAAGCCATTCCCAAGCGAGGCCCCTCCCCGCAGCAGCCATGGGTCCTCTTGACACAACCCCTTTAAAGAACTGCTACCAGGCAGAGAGGGTGCTTTGTCTGTGGTGAGAATAAACTCATTGTACACCCAGACAATTAACTCTTCAAGTGACTTGCCAGTCTCTCTAAAGCCACTGTGCTCCCTCTCAGTCTATCTGGAGCTCTATTCAGACACTTAAGCACAGCATTTTTGTTTTATTATTCGAGAAAAAAAGTTCTTCACTGGAATAGCTGGAGCGGATCAACATTGTCCTCACAATGGCATTTATCTCTAGCTGGCAGTGAATGTGTCAATCAGGAATCAAAAAGCCAAACAGAAGAGGCTTTGAGTCGTGTCATGAGGGTTCGAACTGACTTCCAGCTGCTTTTCTCGTGCACCAAAGAATCGTGCTGTCTGTTGCAGAAGCACCCTTGCTGGCCATTGCTGGATCACACAGTCTTTGTGGGCCATTCCTCCTCCTCCTGGCTATGGGCACCCCTGCAGGAGAGCTGTTGGCGTGGGGGAGGGTGGACTAATCGATTCCAGAAAGTCTCATTTTACTTGGGGGATGATTCCGATAACGTACTGCTGCAATTAGCCCTGGCAGTGTTTGCAAAATGCAGGCGCAGCTTACTTCCGAAGGCTTCAGTTCTCTCAGGTTTGGAGCTCATGATGGATTTGAATTTCAAAGTACTTGGATTCTAACCAAACCTTTTCATATTTGTAGTCTCCCTCAGACTCTGCTCTCTTGGACTGAGATAACTATAGGTCTGATATCTGCACAGTGGGGTAGTGTTAATTATAAAGCAGAACCCTTTTATCAAAATCAGAATTGGAGCTCTCTGTGCAATTCCACAGCACATTTAACTATTAGTAATTCACAATCCTGTTTGGATGCTTCATGGCTGCATCTGTGTTTTTGAGCAATTATCTCATTCCAGTAATCTATATCAAGTTTATTGAGAACTCAGGGTAAAACCAGGAATGCATAACATTCAGGCTGGTTCTGCAACTGATTCTCTTCCTTCTTGTACTTTCCAGAACCCAAAAGTCAAAGAGGTGTGTACAAATGAAGCAAACATGTCTTTCCATAAACATTAGTAGAATCTGTCTCTAATATTACCAGGCTTATAAAAGTGGCAGGTGGGCAGGCAATGGAATTAGGTTTATGTAGTTCTTTCCAAATGTGTAATTGCACTTACACCTGAGAGTATAGTGTATGGTTGTTGTAACATATAGATGTTCTTTCTCCATGAAGGCCAGGACACAGTACATGACAGTTATCTCATTATATGAAACATGTACAAAGCAAGTTGCAAGTTATAGCTGTCATATCTGTTTCCTGCGCAAGTATGTTTACCAGTGTGCTTGCAACATTCAATTTGTCATTTAACTAACCTGCATGTCTGTGGACTATAAATGCCAAATAATATTTTGTACAGGTAAAATGGAAAATATCCACAACAGAATATCATTGCTGCAGCAGCTATATTTTTAATTCACCCTTCATCCAAGGGAAGCATGTACAAAACAAGATCCCAAATGGTCATATAATCCTAACATAAAGTTGAAAAAACCCAGAATATAGTCTTCAATTATTTAAAAGTCAATAGAATGTAAAGGGCCAAACAAAACACTTAAAATTCTGGGAGTTTGCTTGGCATTGAAAGGATAATAACGTTGGCAATGGTCACATTTCTGGGGAGAAGGAATTCAGCAATGGGGTGCTATAACAGAGAAGGCATTCTGCCATCTTAACCCATAACACATGAGAAATGGTTTGAGAGCTTCCCAGCAGGTGTTTGGATGCAGACAGGCTGATACAGAGAAGGGCATTCTTTCAGGTATTGAGGTCACATTATGTCCAAGCTTTAAAAGAATTATTTTAGAAAAACAAGCACTCTGCCTTCTCTTCAAAAATTATCTCAGAATTTTGCAGGACTGATTTACTTATTGGCAGGAACATTTCTGAAAAGAACCATTTATTTCTTGGAAGAAATGAAAGACCAGCTGCTTCATATGGAGTCAAGCCCTTTGTCAGTCTACACAGGTTGGCAACAGTAGCAGCACGGTTTCAGGCAAGCCTTTTTCTTCTGCCTCTAGGAGTTGTTAGGAATTGAACTCAGTACTTTCTATGGGCAAACCATATGCCCTATCACTGTGCTGTAGTCCTTTAAGAAAAGGTTGAACCAGTTCTCTGTTGCAACTGATGGAGATCTTGCTGGTAGAAAAACAGAACCAGCAATCTTGCCACTTATTAAAAAACCTGAAACCTGGGACCATTGCCTGCTTAACCACTCTGAAAGCATTAAGATAAGCTTTTCCTTGGCTTTTCCTCACAACAGGCTAGCTAATTTAAGCCTAGTTGATTTCAAGAGGCTTTAAGCACAACTAGGGGCCAAAATAGTTAAAAATCTGTATCTGGCAGCTACATCTTTTTAATTTTTAATCGAGGGTAGGAACACAACACCCCCCACCACCAGTCTGTGTCCTAATATTGACAGGGAAAAGGGCTTTTTTCAGAACTAAACTGAGATTTCTGCACCTGCCCTGGAGTAAAAATGACAAAAAGATGTAGCTACTAGACACAGATTTGACGTCGTGTCTCTTTGGACCCTGTCCATAGCATTCGCTTCCCAGTCATTTTGAATTCTCACTTGTATCCAAGTTTTATTTTTAAGGACATAATTAAACCATAATGATCCAATCACAGATCTTGATTAAAGATTACAACACTGTATGTCTCTCTTCACTTTTCCTTTTTAAGTGCTTTAAAAAATTGTCTTTCATCCTATATTTCTTATCATCAACCTGCTCTTTTTGGGTGAATTCTGTGGACTTGAGGGTACTATTTCCTCTGTTCTTAGAAACTCTGCTTTTGGATTATACCATTGAGAAATTCCAAATTGGTAGTTACTACTTCAGTAAAAATGGGATAGGATTTCTGCTTTAAACATTGCCTTACATTTCATCACATTCTGCTTTAGTTTTGAAACTGAGATTTTCTTTCTTTATCTTGTATCAGGGCATGATGACACAGAATGTGTGACACAGTATGAAGTAAATGTCCCCAAAGTCCCATTATGACACTGGTTTTTGTATGCCTACATGACCCAGTTAGCCAGACATACAGTACTCTTATGGTTTTATTTTTTTCCCATGGTAATTCTTTCATTCTTACAGCACATAGAGCAAATACTAGCCAAGGAGGACAACCTTGCATTGCTGGCATGCATGAAGTAGCTTTGGAATAAAGCCTAGATCCAGATGCTTGCGACCTGGAACTCTCTGCAGAGTGAGCTCATCAGACGTCTGGTCTAGTCAACCATGGATCGAAGCAGCACCAAAGCATGACTCTGCACCCCTTTGCTTCATTCTGTGGCCAAATTTCAACACAGACTATTTTTCTTTATGGTTTTCATTTGTTTTGGATGTTTCTTAGTTTAAGCTTTTAATAGAACTGTTTCATGGTTATCTCTGGGCTTGGAAAGTTTCTGAACAAGAGGGAGGGCAATAAGACAACTATGTTGGTACTTGGAATTTGCCAGTGTAAACATTAAAAATAATATGATTGCAGCTTAATGTCTCCGCAGCAAACTGTGATCCTTCTTAGGAAGTTTCAGAAAATTAAGCTATTTAAGCAAAGATAACAAAGAATACATGGCAGGCTTGCTACTATGCAGCGTGTTATTGGATTCTCATGTCCATTGATTACATGTTGGCCTTCTGCTGAAGCTTCCTTGGTTTCCCTTTTCGGTGCAGCAAGACATGACTGAGCCTGTGGATGGACCAATACATGATGTGACTGTAATGCTGCATTCCCCCAGACCTTGGGAATGTGAAATATGCCACCTGTAGCTGTAGTCACTGTATTCAGGAAACATGTCACACCACCATATGGAGGGTAGTTCTGTGAACAGGGCCAGGCAAAGCGAGGTAGGTCCAACTGATCCATCTCCACATCCAGCCACACACCTGTGCGCATGCACACAAGCACACACACTCTTCACTGGGAAAGGGGAATGTTGTTTGATTCTGGTCCATGTGAGGAATATGAAAGGTGGCAAGAGCTTTCTAATTCTGTTTTTTAAAAAATGTATCAATAGGTTAATCTTTAAGAAAATGCCATGAAATATGTTGTCTATGTGTTTTGATTCTTGAATGTATGTCTATGTTATCTTTTTTTCTGATGGACTTGGCCGGGCCATGTAAAAATCCCAATCATTCAACAGTACTGGAGAGTAGATAGTATTTACCTCAATAATGGTAGTTTCTTTTCGATTTTTTTTAACTCTCAATTCAGATGACGGTTCAAAACCAACACCCACCATGGAGACCCAACCTGTTTTTGATGGAGAAGGTAAGAACCTCCAGAATTTCTCTCTCTAAATATGTTTGGCTCCATAATTCTGTTACCCCAAAAAGAAAATGTGCACCACCACATCATGCCCTTCTCTCTTTAATAAAATTGATAATGTTGGGAGCAAATCCAGATTTTGCTTTTGTTGAACTACACAACCTATAGAGCACGCTAATCTTTCTTTTCATATACAATAGGAGTAGCAACACTTACTACCAAAATACATGGAATTGGAATTAAGTTCCTTTTAAAACTTGGCGTGATAGTATTAAAAATTCTCTTGTAAGATAGACATGATGGTTGACAATTTCAGCTGCACTGCAGTGGTTTTAAGGTGACCAGTTTTGCAAGAAAATAAAGTGTTCTTGTTCAGACAACCCACGGAAACAGAATGAATAGTTAGAACTGCTGAACTAAACTAATTATGCAATATCATAACTCTGTGCTACCATTATCTGAGTTTTGAAAATTGGGGCTTGGTTTTTTCAGCTTGAACACCCACTGAATCCTAAGGCACATGCAGTTAGACTGAGCTAAGTCTTTACTTGCTCCTCATTCCATAGAAGTTGAGAAACAAATCCAAATTACCTTGCTGTGTTTCTCTTTAAATACCTGCTTTCCTTTAAATAATGTGTTTTTCCCCTTTGCAACATGAAATGTGCAGTTTTGAAAGAGTTTTAAAATTAGGATCATTTCGTAATTTCTCCCCAAGTAAATTCTTGCTTTCATATTTTCTTTTAAAAAAAAATGTAAAACAGGGCTTCAGCCCCCTTGCACATTGTTGGCTGGGGAACTATCGATGTGGACTGTGGTTTGGGTTTGATGTTCAGTCCATGATAATACTATTTCAAAGCAAATCTATATCAGAAGATGTTTTGTTTTTAACTGTGGGGCACCCTCTCCCAACCTAGCATGCTTCAGTTGTGTCAGACTGCAGTCTCCATCACCGCAGGCAGCAGGGATGTGCAAGCTGGGAAAAGCTGCTATGAAGTATCTACCATCATGATCTATTGGGAAGATGCATCAGTACAGATTTAGTTCCCTGAATGTCTGTGTACTTTCATAGTGATACGATGCAAAAGAAACTCCTGTTGATAGAGAATTCTTGGAGATTACTGCTTTCCCTACTCATTATTTGACATAAACACTTTGCACTTGTTAGTCCCTTGGTGTAAGAAAAAAAAGCACTAAAAGCTTGGGTGTAGCAATGAATAATAGGGTTTTGTTGCACAATTTTGCAAATAGTATGGAATTAGACCCGATTTTTATGTGTTCTTACACTGCTCTAAGCATTTGCTACATTGTTATGGCATCAAGAACATCTACTCTGACTGCACAGGTCATAGCAGTCTTGAATGTATATATGCTTTGATAGGCATACCCTGTCTTGCATAAAAAATAAAGTTCTTAGGGTAGCTTACAGGATAAAAGCAATCCAATTAAAACAACTGTAATAAAATGATTAATATAGTAAAGTGTGATATAGGATTAAACAAAGATCAAAACAAGATTAAAATATGAGGGGAAAGGATCAAATGTAAGAGTTAGCATAGATTAATAACAACAGGAATTAAAAAGCTTGGGGGAATAAAAAGCTTGTAGGCTTGTGTTAGAAGGGCATTTGCCTGTCAACCTTTCTGGAGGGGTTATTCCACAGGGTGCAATGGCCAAAGAGGTCTTCTCATCCAGAGCCACCAGCTGCACAATGGTTGATAGGACTCTTGGGACACCAGTGGTCGCAAGTGATGCCTTTATTGAGAATGGCTCAGGCTGTGAACCCAAGGAGTGCCCTGATACTCCTATTTGCTCTGCTTCTAGAACTGAACTGGACCAAAAGCTCATCTGCCAAATAAATATACAAAAGTTCAGCTGAGAGAAGAAGAGGGCAAACTAATTCTCTTTTGGAAGCTAGTTTAGTTTTCATGTGATACAGGGAATTAAAAAAGATATATTTAAGGCATCCTTTCCTGTTCACCATGGCTGGATCCAAATTGTTGCATGCAGTCCTTTTCTTGTACTGTGGGGCTTTTCAGCTCCTCTTTCATAATTAAAAAAATGGCACTCTGTTTATTAAATACAGATTCTTGTTAAGACCCCTGTTCTTGCTTTTCAGAAATCACAGCTCCCACACTTTGGATAAAGCATTTGGTCATCAAAGATTCTAAACTGAACAGCTCTAGTATGAAAAATTCAGGTAAGTCTTACTTTTTAAAAGGGAACAAAGTTTAGATAGATAAGTCACATTTTTCTCATTATCTTCTATATTTCTTGATTGCAAGTCATTGTTCTGTTCAATAATAATAGTAATAAATAACCTCAGTAGTAATAATAATACAAAACCCAGAGCCACAGTTCAGTTGATGGAAGCTTATTTTCCTTTCTTTCTATAGTTTTTTCTACTGTTTTATCTACTATTGGCTTAATGGTTGGACTTGGTTTGGAAATTTGTTTCACATATACTTAAGGGCAGCTAGGGCACATGTAATGGAAAAGTTGGCTTAGCTAAACTAAATATATACCATACAAATTAAATCTATATGCAATCAACTTCATAATCAGAACAGGTCATGTTTAATCTCTCAATTTTATTGACTCTGGTAGCATAGCAGTTGTTGTATCTGATACTAGTTGAAACACCCAGCTCTAGAGGCTGAATTTGGAATTAAAAACTGAAAAGGTAGTATATTTTATAGAGCACTTCCAAAAAGGACACTTGCAACCTCCATTGTTGGACTAAGGGAAGCAGCATCTGTTAATCATCATGCATTTTATTGTATGATAAAAATGAGATTAAATTTTTGTTGCAGAATTGGAACCCAAATTGTTGTTTGTTACTTATGAGCTGTCACCATACACTTCTGTGATTCCCCTACAGAGTAACTATTAGTATGCTAAATTGAGGGATATTTTATGCTTATCAGCCCCTCCCTCTAGGATTATGGGGACAGGTACATGAATGTGTTGTTATGTGCTGTCAAGTTCTGGCAGTTTAAGAAAGAGGCAGACAAGCTAAAAAGGGTTCAGAGGAGGGCAGCAAGGATGACCCAGGGACTGGAAACAAACCCCTTTGAGGAAAGATTGAAAAAACTAGGCATGCTTAGCCTCAAAAAGAGAAAGCTAAGGGGAGGTATGGGAGCACCTCTGCAAGGCTGTCTCAGAGAGGAAGGCCATGATCTCTTCACAGTCATCCCAGAGAGCAGCACATGGAACAATGGGCGCAAGTTGCAGGAAGCCAGGTTCCAGCTGAGCACCAGGACAGAAGAACTTCCTGGCTGTTAGCACAGTTTGACTGTGCAGCCAATGACCTAGGGAGGTTCTGAGCTCTCCCACCACAGAGGCATTCAGGATGCGACTGGACAGCCATCTAAGAGGGATGGTTTAACTGGGAGTCCTGCTCTGAGCAAGGGGCTGGACCTGATGTCCCCTTCCAGCTCTACTGTTCTATGACTCCATGACATTGTCTTCAATCTATGGCAAGCCAAAAGCTCTCCAAAATGCCCTGTCTGTGACAGCTCAGCTCAGCTGTTCTATATTCAACGCTGTGGCTTCCTTTATGGAGTTAATCCATTTCATATTTGGTCTTCCTTTTCTTCTTCTGCCTTCTACTTTCCCTAACATGATTATCATCTACATGAAAACATAAAGAAATGTTAGTATAAGCTGGGCAGTATCTATCCATGGTGAACCAGCAGCCATTTCTGTGACTTCGCTTTCTGGGAAAAATACAGCTATGATGATAGAGGGGACTGCTGGCTCAATGACTTCACTCTCATCTTTCTCTACATGCTCCTGTTCTTATGTACACAATCTCATCTAGGATCTTCATGGTGTGAATAGATCACATGTGCTGAGAACTGCAGCTAAAATACCTGTTTGCAGTTCTTTGATATGTCAATTGAATGCAAAGAACACATGGACTAGAAAATATATTTGAATTAAAAATGGGCCTCGAGCTTCATCTCATATTACCAGTACTCGTGGGGAGTGCATTTTAGTCAAATATTTTTTTCATTTATGAAAATATCCCTAGATATTTCTGCATAGTGCAACTCAAACCTGCAGTTACTTTCATTTGTTTCTTAACATTGTATCCAAATTAGTTCTACTTAGAGGAGACCCAGTGATATGAATAGATTTCAGCAACTAACAGTGGCTGTAACCCTTAGTGTTAAATAACGAGACAAAACATTTAATGACAATGAGTCCAGTTCTGAGCCTGACCAGCAGTAGAACTGTAGCTAATCATTGTGGCCAAACACTGGACAATCTTCTAAATGTTGGCTTGCCCAGCATATCTTGCTTAAGTGTGGTATGACTTGTTCTTTATCACTTTGTGCTAAGAAACTAAAAATTAGGTAACTTTTGCATTTGGTAGAGTGATTTCAGTTTCTTGTTGTATGTTATAATGTTTTCCTTTTAAGGTTTGCAGCTGCTTGTGTAGCTATAAGTCAACTGCTGCATTTTGATTGCCTTTTACTGGTTCCCTGGAAGAAAATGAAAGCTTCTAAATTTAAGGAAATGTAGACGCATTTTATAACCCTGTTGCTACATATGTTAACAGTATCATGGAAGTTTCAGCTGTAAAATACATCAGTTCACATAGACCATGTTCCTCAGAGAAATGGTTTGTTTCCTAAAGTATTGGTTTAATTTCTCATAGGTGCAAAGTTTTCCAGAGCATATTATAAATGATGACCAGTTACTGGCTCTTGACTTTGCACCACAGTGTTTAATATTGTCAAGCAAGATTCTAATATCTGAGAAATTCTGTTCATACTGTCCCTGACTGGATGCCCCGCACTTTTAGAAAACATCCCCCCTTATTCAAGATGTTATTGCTCCCTTTCAAGCTAGGTTACCAGGGCTGTGAACCAAATGGGTGGAATTCTCAAATCCCATCTGTTTGAACATTAATAGTTCTCAGCTGTTGTAGTAACAATGTTCTTTTGAGTTAAGTATGCTTTACCTTACTTAGGCTATGTACTTTCAGAAGGATTAGGAAATCTGAAGTGTTTACTATGGTTCTAGAGAATGACTAACTTGGTGACATGTGAAGCTCAAGGTTCTGGATCTGTTGTCAACATTTTAAACATAGGTAGTCATGAAATTCTTGGAGAATTCATATGATCAGCAGGAGGCATTGCTGGCATCTTCCACTGGTTAAGTGGTTCATAATGATGGGAATGGCTCTTAGTTTGGAGTTGATCTCAGATTCTGGCTCTGGTGATTCCTTGGGTGGCTGGAAAAAGCTAAATTAGAGGATGGGCAGACTTGAATGAGGCAAAGCAATGGAATCTTAGATTGTTTTGCCTCCTTTATAGTCATGTAAAGAGGCTGCTAATCAATATAAGCATTGCCCAGTTTGATTCTTCTAAGCTGTTCACAGGCGGAATAAGTTCCACTCCTGACACTGGGCAGCATGGAGTTGGTCTCAGAGCACGTTTTTAACAAGGGACAATGTAATGGCTGTTTTACTGCAAGGCTTTACTCAGATCCTTTGTACTGCAAAATGTTGGTCTCGGGCAAAGAGAGATTCCAACTATGTAGTCATTCCACACTGTCAACCTTTTAAGAAAACCACAGGATGATGTAATGAGTGGATAAATGGAAATATAAACAGTTCAGGGAAAGCCAGCAGTAGCAGTCAAGTAAATACTTTGCAGTGACTAGTGGTTTGTACATGACGTTATTTGAAAGGAAGAATGAGTAATCTATTAAGGTTAGCAGCTGAAGACAGGTTTGTATGTGTTTGTCTTTAAAAAAAATCAATTCAGCCTTGATGTTTATTTCAGCAAGCTATTCCTTGGGTAAATGCCATCGCTGTACCACTTAATTATGTTTAGTCCTGGCACCCAGGAATCATCTGGGCACCTTTATAAGCTAAAGTCTTGAGCAGGCAGAAAACATTCACTGCAATTTAAGCAATTCACATGAAGACTCAAGGATTTGCTTTAGAATAAAAGCTACTTCACTTGGAGCTCAGTTTCTGTGGCATTTCTTGAAGATGTTCTCAACCTTCAGTCACCTTGGAATTCTTTACTGCCACGTGACAGTAAAAAGAAATGAAGAAAAGTGCACAGTGGACTTAACTGCACATATGACCCCCATACGGGAGGAGTGGTCTCCAGGGCAACCTTCCCTAATCTGGGTCCCTTGAGGTGTTTTATGAGATATACTGGCTGGAATGATGGGAGTTGTTGTTCAATGCTCTGGTGGTCACCAGGCTGTGGGAACTCCTCTGAGGTGTGCCAAATCCCTTGTCCCCTATTCAGAAACATTTGCAAACTAGGAGTCCTTGACCAGGCCTACAGGATTAAGTTAACCAGAAAATCTGAGAACAAGGCATGCAACGGGTAGGCTGTCGCCATTATTCCTCCCAGCTGGGCAGTAGGCCTGAATGATGGCTAACAAGACAGATGATAGTGGCACTGGTTAAAAGGGTGCAAATTGCCCAACAGCAGCATGTTACTGGAAGGGTTTACAGTACAAGGATGTTAGGGGACAACCAGCAAGGTGTAGGAGGACCACAAGGCTTTCAAAAGCTACTGAGGAAATAATCTTTCATTTAGAGTCTCCAAGGCTAGGCTGCTATTGGAGAAGATGGCTGACCCTTCTGGAAAGTTACTGTGTACCGTCAGCAGTTATCTAAATGATTCTGATTTGTTGTATAGAGTAACTTGCTAGATAAACTGTCACTGTTCTTTCAAGATAAACATCTTTGCCTGCCTGTAATCGGGACTGAAATATTGATGTTAAAGGATGATGAGGAGCTAAAGTGAGCTTATTAACTTTGCAGAGTCCTCCTTTCCATGGAAGTGGAATTTCTAGTCTCTTAGGAAGGTGCTTGCTTGTTCTTTGGAGCAGCTGGGATAAAGGCCATGGGGAAGGCAAGCTGAAGTTTACTAATGGGCCTCAGTGGCTCCTCTATCTATCTATCTATATCTATCTATCATTTTTATATGCTATTCCAATACTAAAAGTCTCTGGATGGCTTACATTTATTGTGGTCCAACATTTGCAATCTGATATTTGTGGGTGGTCAAGCTAATACAATGATTGATTTCTGTTCCACAGAAATGTTAATGCAAAAGCTTCCCTGGTTAAGGGGTATGTGTGTGTGTGAAGTTACCCTTCAAGAGTTGGCCCCTGCACAGCACTCATGGTTTTTCCCATTGGGTTGTGAGGTGATGTGATGTATTTTATTTCTAAATGTGTACATTTATTTCTATGCAAATAGATGTCCCTTTTGGCACTCTTCATGTGAGCCTCCACCATCAAAGCACATAATACAGCTTTTGGTGAAAAAGGGGCAAAAGACTTACAAAAGATTCAGGAGAAAATACAGAATGGGAAAAAAAGGTTGGTCAGAGTCTGCACACGCACAACAACAAGAGGAGTAAGGAACACAGTCAGTTTCAGTTCACAAAGCAATTAGCAGTTCAAGAAATACCGTGTAGCTGGCTCAGCTTTGTGCTAGACTGCCTGCCTGGTTCCTTGAAGACCCTGTATGGCCATGACAACGTTCCCCTGGTGCCTGGACCAGTTCTTTCCCACTTTGGTTGGGGGAAACTACACCTGAGCACCCACACGGGAGAACCCTTGGGCAACCTTTCCGCATGCTGTGTCAAGCTCCCTTACTTCCTCAGAGACTCACTCTTGACAGCTGGGCTGGAAGAGGAAAGACATCCAGTGGCCCTTTCCAGTGGAAAGCACTGCTCTGCTCCCTTAGCTCAGGATTTCAGGAGAATCTCTGAATGTCTGGCAATGGTTCATCTGCATCTCTGAGATGGATCTGAGGCAATCCCTGCTGTTCAGGCCCCCGGACAGTTCAGTACTGAATAGACCGGCTAAGTGGTGGCACTCAGCTTACAGATGATTGCAGGTTCATTGCAGTGCCAGCACCAGGTGATGAGGCCTTTTGCGAAAGGAGAAATCTGCAGTGGATTGCAGAAGGGGGTTTCTGTCTCTTGCACCTGGGCAAGATGGATCCCACACAGTCTGGCCAAGTGGGCCATTCCAGGCTCAAAGAGATTAAAAATATAGAAGTTTAGGGTGAAAGGATTCACATTCCAGAAAATGTAAACACCATTAGAATACATAATGCTTGCTTATGTAAACATCACTTACAAGCAGATTCATTGCAAGCATGGCAGGTTTTGGAATGGATGCCAGAATTTTTATTAGAAGTGATGGAAAAACAATATATGACCCACTTTTAAAACTTTTGATGGCAAATCTAATTCCCAATTAGAGCTGGTGTGGTATATCATTGGTGACTACAAGCTTTAAGTGAGCTTGTCTGGAGGCAGGTATGGTTGAAGTAAGGGAAGGAGTGATGGAAGAACCTAAGCCCTTCCAGACAGCTCGCAAACAAAGTAATGAATAATATGCCGCTGGGAACCAGTTAATCTAACCTTATGAAAAGGTGTAAAGTATACAACTGGGGAAAATAACGCTGTATAATAATCAGTGTGCAATCATAGGTGCTAAAACCATATGCAGCTAGACAAATAAATGAGGTTCACTCCTGCTGCCATGTGATAAATCATTCACAAAGAATTCAGTCTCTCCCCTGCCTCCTAAGAAAGAAAACAAATGACTCCAAGCACAAAGTCATAACAGCATCCCCCATAGCTGCTGTTTGGGCACATGGAGGCAACGGGGGCAGGGAAGAGCGAAGGAAGGGAGCAAGGTGTCAAGGAATGAAATGTCAAGGCGCTTTGCTAGAAGTCCGTGCAGTGCTATTGGGTTGAGGCAAATGGATGGTTCAGTGAAGCCATAGTTAACTTGCGGCAGGAGAAGCACCGAGGCAAAAGCCTGCTTGGAAATAATGCCCTTTGACCTGGGTGCCCTTGTTGCTTTCCATATTCCAGATGTGGGTAGGCAGTCAAGTTGTGCAGTCATGTGGCAAGGGAAATGTCACATGACATTTCCTTCCTTCCTATGCCCAGAGATTGGGATTGCGTCATATGTCCTGCAGATGAGCTCTGGAACTGAAAATCGGTTTTGGAGCTGGACCCTGAATGATGATAAGCTGCGGTCCCTAAGGGTGAGTCTGGGCGACAGTGCTACATCAAATTCCTGTGGGAACAGGTAAAGATGCCCCATATACTTAGCACTTACAAGCAGAAATTAAGTTCTTTGATCTATCTTTCATCTTCACTTACACACACGGAGGTGGGTAGAGACCTGTTTTCCCCTGCAGAAGAGGGCAGGATGCATTCCAACGGAGCAAAGCTCAGGGAATCAAGGTTCAATTTGGCTGCCAGGAAGTACTTTCTGACAGTTAGGACCCCAAGAGCGGACTTCCATGGGAGGTGGTTGAAACCCCATTGGTGAGGGTGTTCAAGGATAGGTTGGACATGCACACAGGGCCAGATGGAGTCAGGGGTCAGACTAGATGGCCTGGAAGACCCCTTCTGACTCGCTCTGTTTCTATGTAACTTGTCTTTTGAAAAATAGAAATACTTCAACAAGTTTAAAGCAACCTAAGATGGTACATCAGGAGAAGTGCAGGTGCTCTTGCATAAAGAATTAGTAGAGAAAGACCCTTAGGCATTTCCTTAGCTGATATCTTGTTCCTAGAGTACAGAGAAGGGGATGCCTGTCTCTCATACTCAAAGGAAGGCCAGTCACTTTGGGGGAGATGTTTTTGGTGAGGAAGGCAAATTATTTATATTGTGGCAAAAGGGATAAAAATCCTATGGTTGGTGAATATCTGATCTGATGAAACAAAGGCACGGTATTCAGTGCCTGAGGTAGCAAATCCAAACAGTGATACATAAAGTGGTAAAACATATTTTCTTTTTATTGTTGGTTTTTAAGTAATGGTATGTCCCCTTTAATAGTGCCTTAAAGTCTGCTAATTGAGATGGACTGCCTCACTCTGTCTAATGGTGACAATATTTTTTTAAAACAACACAGTAATTATAAAATTAGAAAATTAACTAAAGCTGGGGCGAGAAATTAATTAGAGCATCCAGTTACTGGATGTCAACCCACCTCCTCACCTCTCCTCAGTACAAAGGTTTTGAAGAAGTCTTTCATCCACAGGGCCAAAATTCATTTCCTGGGGACAAGCATTGCAATAGGAGGTGAGGCCAAAGGCAGAAGGTGTCTGGCAAAAATAACAAAATTATGAGCGTATTTTTAATGTCACTGTGGTAATGGTTTAATACTGCTAGTAACGGAGTCATCCGAGTCAGAAAAAACCACAGTGGATTCAAATGAAATTGGAGTGAATTCAACCAACAGAATTCAACCAGTAGTGGACCAGCTTTTTGCACATGATACACTTTCTTGTGCACGTCTGTGAACCATTTTTAAACCTTTGGAGACGATTTGCGCAAATGTGCACTCGCGCAAACACACATCTGCAAACAAATGAAGTTCTTGCTCAAATCTGGTTTTATCAATGAGTAGGTGACGGAAGGAAAGAAGCCTGACAATCTGCAAAACACAGATGGGGTGGATTTAACAAAATGTATGCATCTCTGCTCAGGAGAAGGAAGCATTTCAACCTCTGAGAACTGCATGGAATCGAGGAAGACACCAAAGGGTTGGTAATGCAGTTGAGGGGCCATAGGATGGGGACATGGCCTTTAGGGGATTACGATCCATGTTAAACTGGAATCATCCCTTGGCTTGCAGTGCTGCACCCCAGGCTAATAACACAATGAGCCACATGTTGTAAATTGTTGTGTGGTTTATTGCTTCTGTATATGAAGCGGTTTTATTCTACAAACAAGAAATCAAGCAATGCCAGGCATTGCCATTTTTATTTGGAGTTGCTCCGAACCCTGTTTTTTTCCATCTGTTTGTGCCAGGCAGAACTGGATCATCTTTCTAATCACTGGCTGCCTCATAGGCATAAGCCTTACTCTGTCAATCATTAAGCATTTGTAGGGAAAATGATCTATAGGCTTTAGACTGCATGAAGCAAGGGGACTGTGTGCATACTCCCTTATAAATGACATTACAAAAAGATTTGAGTAGGAAAAATGTGATTCACAAATAAACCATAGGTGTTGATGCTCTGTTTTGATTTCTTATAAATTAGTCTGTGGCTTCAAAGGGGCTAATTCAAAGCATGGTTTAAAGAGGAGAAACTGCAGGATGCATAAAAGCAAGCCAGTGTTTTGAGCTCAGCAATCTCTTTTCAGTCAGAGCTGCTAGCCGTGATCTTGCTCCTCTTGCCTCTTGCTGGAGGATGTGGTAAAGATTTTCTTTTTTCTTTTTACTCTCCTAAAAGACTGGCTGGCTGGCTTGCCTTTGTTGTTAGTGGTGTTAGTGCTTGCACGCTGACTGTCAACAGTCACAACAACAATAAGCTGGTGTGATGTTCTCACTTTGTGAAAAATGGCCTCAGTTTTGTTATCCTGGCAGAGCTTTTGCTTGGCAGAACCACCTTCCATGCCTCTTCAGTATAATGAGCATGATTGGCTTTCCATAGATAGATACGGCCATTAATTTTACCGCTGAGGATCATTAATTTCATTCTAGTTGCCCTGTCTTATGATGGGAAGTCCCATTTCTTAATTAAGTGGCAATAGTTGCTTTTAATAAGAGAACACTGTCTTAGAGTTCTTATTTTAATCCTCGGTGCGTATGTGTGGTACAAGTTGTTTGAATCATTGCCATTTGCTTCCCCTCTGATCAGCAAACAGATACCACAGATGTTCCACACACAGCTATATTTTGCTTCAGAAATTAATACTACAAATAATAGTTTGTGTAGCTTGTTGCTCATGCAACATTTGTTCATATAGCACAAGAGTTTATCTGCATGCAGAATTCCTACAACAGTGCCTTAATTGTTTGAAATAACATTTTGCAAATTATTTATTGAAAAGTTTGAAGAGCAGCAGTACCTTGGCTTTCCTGCAAAAAGTAGTGATGCAACGGGCAAAGTAACCAGCACTCGTTACCTGGGCTTCTACTGGGATGAATCAGGAATGCCCTTTATTTCTTTGAGTGGTGTTGTTGTTTTCACCAAAACCTGACATATAAGGAATCAGAAATGGGGTCGTGTTGTTTAAGGCATAACTGTAGAAGCAAGAAAGGTTTCCAAGACTGTCTGTACTAAAATAGCTGTTGCAATCTTCCTACCAGCCATGGACGTTTCCCCTTATTCCCTTTTCATGTAGTCATCTGTGTGAGGAGGGCCTGGTACGTCTTTTCCTTGGATCAGCACCATGGCATCCTCCCTGTTCAAAAACACCCTTAGACTCTCTACTTCACACTAAAAGCTCCAGAGTTTGCATAGAATTCTTCAGAATTCTAGCCTCAGAAATGGACTGGCCCACCTTTTCATTCAAAGAAACTTTAGTATCACCCTTTCATGAGACTCACTCCTAACCCATGTAAACAACACACGAGGTATTAAAGCAACAGCTGGACTGCACTGGTTTGTTGTGCTGGTGGAGATGTGCAAGACAAAATGCATACAAAATTAGTTTGGGAGCCTAGAAAATTAGTATGGCAAGAAGAAGGGCTCTCTCCTACCCTTCTGAGGATCTGTAGGAGAGGAACGGGCAGAGGCTGTAGCTCAGAGGTAGAGCACGCACTTTACATGCAGCAAGTCTCAGGTTCAGTTCCCAGCATGCCCCAAAAAACTGCTCACTGCCAGTCAGTGACCTGGGTCACATGATCACCGCAGCTTAGACAAGTGACCCAGCCTGTGCTGAGCACCATTTGCCTCATTATCCTTCCAAGAGTGGCTCATCATGCTATCTGCACCAGATCATGTGGCTTGTTGCAGGGGAAGACAATCTGCAGATTACCCAACAGCAGCCTATGGGCTACTTACTTGAAGGCTGCTTGGATTCAAAGGAAATGACAAGCCATGCCCATGTAGGTAATGAGGCAATTGATGCTCAGCACATGCTGCCACATAACATGTGTATATTATATTATATATTATATTGTTGTGGCTTGTCTTTATGATGGGGATTGACTTTTAAGTTGTTGTATATTGTTTTCATTCTTGTATATTGTTTTCATTCTCGCTGTTCGTTTTGTTTTCATGTGGCTTGTAAATCCATTCAGAGAGTCTTCCTGGACTATTCATTAATGCAGACTATAAATTCAACTATAAATAAATAACACAGCTTAAGCAAGCCTCCATTGCTTCTCTAAGCCATGCTGTTCATAGATTCATAGAATAGTAGAGTCAGAAGGGGCCAGAAGGCCACTGGATCCAGGCCCCTGCTATTGCAGGACACTAAGTTACACCATCCCGTTTAGATGACTGTCCAAATACTTTTTGAATGACTCCAGTAAGGGAGAGCCCACAAGTTCCCCAAGTAATAGGCTCCATTGCCGTACTGCTCCAACAGTCAGGAAATTCTTCCTGGTTTCTAGTCTAAATCTGCTTTCTTTTAGCTTGAGTCCATTATTCAGTGTTCTGTGCTTTGGAATGAACAAGGAGAGATCTCATCCATCCTCTTTGTGAGAGCCTTTGAGGTACTTGTAGAGTGCTATCATATCCCCTGCCCCCACTCTTCTCTTTCTGAGGCTGAACATGCCCAGTTCTCTCAATCTTTCCTCACAGAGCCATTTTTCCAGTCCCTGAATCATCCTTGTTGCCCTCCTCTGAACCCTTTGTAGCTTTTCTGCATCATTTTTAAACTTAGGTGCCCAGAACGGGACACTCCAGGTGAGGTCTGACTAGTGCCGAGTATCTGCAGTGGTACCCGCAGTGCTGGGCTGGATGGACCGATGGTCTTATTCATTATAAGACAGCTTCCTATGTTCTATCCATGGAAGTAGCTCTCAGCTTGCAACTTGTTTTGCTCCAGCTCCCGATCTGGGTGTGACTTAGAACTCCAACTCAGCATTTTGTTTCGCATCTCTGCATACAGAAGAATTAGGCCTGGAATACTGTTCATTTCAGCAGAGCATTTAGTTTGCTTGTTTTCTCTACCCCAACCTCCGCAACACACACATATGCACACAGCTTGTTGCATAAAACAAATGAATTAAAGAGCTGAGCAAACTGTACTGGGGATTATTTGGCCGTCTTTCTCCGCATCTGAGTAAATGAATGACCCATCTCACCTTGACAGCAGAGGTGTAAATTGCTGTCAGGCGGAGAGTTTCAGCAATTTGGCAGTTGTGATGCAATTGATTTGTAAGGATGCCCAGAAGCCTCTGACTGAATGACTCCTTGTTTGTATGCAGCAGAGAAAGTCACCATTTATTTTTTTTAAGTAAAACCTGTCACAATTTTGAAATCAGCTTAAATATCAGCTGAGGCTTGAGCTTTTCAAACATTATACATTTTTTGTAAATGATCTGTCCTGCCTCTTCCATTTGGCAGTCCTGATCTAGTTACACTCTCCTTTTGCCAAAGTTGTATTTATGGTTGGAAAGTCTTCATTAATGCACGATTGTGTAGATTTCTCTGTGGAGATTTATTTATTGTCAATATCTGGGTGGTGGCTTTAAACACGGAGGAGAATCTGGTACCTTCCTGATAATTTGGCCTACAAACCCCATAAGCCCCAACGAGCTTGGCCAGTGGTTGAGGATTGGTGGGCTTGTAACCCAGCCCTCTGAAGGACACTGAGTTGCCTGCTACAGCCACAAAGAACCCATGCTGCATTCATTTTATCTGCCCGTGAATCTGATTCTCATCACATCTGCCATAGAACCCCCCTTGGGGATCTTGAGCCATGGACTGACTCACTGTGGACCATGGACTGACTCACTGCACCTTCAGATATGGTTGTACAGCATGGGGGAGAATTAGTAATAATGGTTGAAAAGCTCAGGGAAGCTTGTCTATTGTTGGGGAAGCTTTCATGGAGGACCTTCAGCTAAGTTTCCAAGAAACTTCAGGCTTCTACAGAACCCAAGCTAGAGACCGCTGGGTTGAAATCTAAAGGCATCTCTGGACATCAGCATCTTTTCTACCACAGCTAACAAGTACTACAAAGGGTTGAGCATTTCTTCCATTTGTACTTTTTTTTTTTACTATTCTCATTCATTTGATAGAAAAGAAGTTACTTTAAAATCATTCAGAGGAGAACAGTTTGGAGAAATCCTCATGGGTGGGGTGTTGGTGGTACCTGTTGCTTACCTTACTTGGGAGGTACCTGAAGGCCTTGAATCTCCACTGGACATTCTTTTTTCTGGCAGCCTGCACAGCTTCCTGCACTTCAGTTAAAGCCTAGCGGAGGGTGTCCTTCACCTCCAGATCAGACTTTTCTGAATCAGGAAGGGCAGGCAGAAAGGGAGGCTGCAGAGTAATGGAAAGATGTGTAATGAGAAAGCACACACAGCAGCCTCAGCCATCTTGCAGTAATAACTTAACCCCAAAAGCAGCATTTTGAGAAAGATTTTTAAAGGAACCCTGAGAATGAGGCATTCATGGGGTGCCATCTCCACAGTCTTTTCAGCACCAGGTGAAAACAGACCTCTTCTCCAGACATTTTAATAATTGGTTGTATACTTGGATATTATTTATCCTGTTTTTACCTTTAATATATTTAAGTTATTAATATCTGATCTTAGCTGCATATTTCTCTGTTTTATTGTAGGTTGTTTTTATTATTGTTATTTTATGAAATATTATTATTTTATTTAATATTGTAATCTGCTTGGAGAGTCTTCAAACTAGTATAGTGGAATATAAGATGAATGAATGAACATTCTTGAATTGGAGATAGATTTTGGCATAGCATTGGCTTGAGCACTTCCTCAGATGTTCTCGGTCTCACACCTGCTACAGGCCTTGTAGGGAAGATGAAGTATTATACGCAGTGCTTTTTTTGTAAAAAAAAAAAAAAAAAGGTGCCGGAACTCACGTTGCTGGCAGTAAGCGCGCGACCACACACACCAATCCCAAGCGGAGCAGCGCCCGTCCATCGGAAGCCGAGAGCAGCGCCCTCACTATCTCACTATCAGATAGCCGACAGAAAAGCAGCTTGCAGGCACTATGTTAATGATGTTTGCTGCTGATCTGCTACGATTCAAAATCACTTCGTAAAATCCATTGGAAAAAAAAGGTGCCGGAACGGTGCGTTCTATGACAAAAAAAGCCCTGATTATAAGCATCTAAATTAGGGTAATTAAAAATGTGTACATATGAAAACTTAAACTGCAGTTCTGCACTACACACTACTTGAGTGATTGCACATTAAGCTTGTTTATGGTTTTAGACTGTAAGTCTCTCTCCAAAGAGGGGGACAGAGTTGCATAGAAGGGCTTCTCTTCTATACACCTGACAGGCAATGATCTCCTTGTGCTTTCTGTTCCAGAGAAAGTTAATTCATGTGACCAGGAGAGGCAAAGTGCTCTTGAAGAGGCCAAGCAAAATCCCCGGGAAGGGATTGTTATCCCTGAATGTGCTCCTGGAGGGTTGTACAAACCAGTGCAGTGTCATCAATCCACCGGATATTGCTGGTGTGTTCTGGTAGACACAGGTCGTCCCCTACCTGGTACCTCCACCCGGTAAGAAGCATTTTCTTTGAATTTACACATATGTATTAGAAAGCAAAAGTGGAGGGGGACCACTGCTTGAGAAAGCCAGTTCTGCTCTACTCTCCTTCCATCCTGCCTTTCTAATCTGCAAGACAATTTTCCAGTTAATAACTAGCACAGTTGAGCCTAGAGCAGAGAGGATTTTTGCCATGTCTTCCAGCGGAGAGCAATAACCATGACTCATTTAGGTGTTAAAGAAGTAAAATAGTATTCAGTTTTAATTTCCTGTGTCTGACTGCTGATGCTGCATATGATTTTCAAAAACCCTCAAGATGTGTCTGTTCCCCACTTGAAATTCTTGTACAACTGGTTTAAAACCCATTGTTTAAGCCTAACCAGGTGGCAATCCAAAATTTTCATATTTTAAGTGATTTAGCATATTTTATGAAAACTTTGGGCTTTCTTTGAGTTTCCACATACACAGCTGACATTTCCACCTTAATTGGGAAGCAGACATATTGAACTTGTATAATCTTG
This sequence comes from Varanus komodoensis, assembly GCF_004798865.1. Classification (NCBI taxonomy): domain Eukaryota; kingdom Metazoa; phylum Chordata; class Lepidosauria; order Squamata; family Varanidae; genus Varanus; species Varanus komodoensis. Next base: position 16,071,774 of record NW_025335761.1, read on the forward strand.
AATTTTGCCATAATATGAAAAATTGCCGTTATAAGTGGCAGAACACAAAATTTGAATTTTCCTCCTGCCTCTTTACTATATTTCCTGAAAGTATGGAGCAACATTGTGCAATATGCTGGGAAGCAGTGGTGTAGATTGGCATGCCTTGATACTGTGTTTACTGATGTTTTGTGTTACCTTAAAGTCCTCAAGTGGGTTTTGAGATTTTTAGAAGAACAGCAGCCTCCTAGATGCTGACAGCTCTCTGAAACAGGGCCGGCCCTTCCATTAGGCAGCGCTCAGAGGCTGCTCCAGGTTGCAGATGCACAGTTGCAACCTCCTGGCTGCTCTTCCTCAGCACCCTGGCTGTTCCCTTTTTCTGGAAGCAGAGCTGCGTGTCTCACATAGAATGCCCTGCCCTCTGCCCTGAACTAGCCTCTTGCCTCGCATGTAGTGAGGATACTATCTCATAGTCAGCACCGAGGAAAGAGCCAACTGCTGGTCCCTCTGGTAGCATCATGCTCTTTTCTGCAGGCAGCAGAGTGGCTTGTGTTCGCCCTGCTCTGAAAGCAGGATAGGACCAGCAAAAGGTGGTGGGTGGGTGGAGAGACATGCTGGGGACCTGAGGACAGGTTACATATGTGTGCATGGAACGAGGGAACCATGTTATGTGTACTGGCCTGCGTAACTGCAGAGTATGACTGAGAGGTGGTGGGGGGAGTTCACTGATATATAGCTGAGGAGGAAGTTCTAGTTTGCTGGTGTTCTGGAAGAATTGCTGGAAGGCAGTGGGGAGCGTCTTGGCACCCCTCTCCTTCCACCCTTCTTGTCCCCTTCCAGCTGTCTAGAACTGGCCTGGGGGGGAAAGGTGCAGGCAACGAATGTGAGAACCTGTGGAGTCTCCTCCTCTGGTCCAGCAGGATCCATTCTTCTCTTCTTCGCACACCCAGACTCAGTTCTTTTGCCGCACCCCCTCCCACCTGCTCCACATGTGCAAAGCTGGTGACAATGAGGGATGAGATAATACTGTGCAGGAATTGTATCCTTTGTGCTGCAACTAGGGCTGGGCTGAATTAGTCTCAGAGGGCAGATGTGCAAACGATTCCTGAAGTCCAGGAGCCCCCCCCCCCCACCGAAAGTTTGGATCAGGGAACTAATTCCATTTATGGAATGATCTGAAGGCTCCCTGCCTCCTTGTCCCTTCTTCTGAGCCCAGCAACATGGCTGATAGATATGTTGAAAACTAACCCTAACAATTCTTTAGTGTGGTTCCCAGGGACATTGTATGGGGAAAAGGTATGGCAGCCCCCACTGAGCTATTTGAGGAGGGGCATGTAAGCCATTAAAATCCATCCCTTAAGAATATAATTCAATCATTCATTCATTCAAAGCTCCCTGTTTACAGTGTTTAATTTTTTTTCCTTCACTCTCTAGATATGAGACGCCTGTGTGTGAGAGCAATGCCCGATCGAGGATCCCAGAAAATGATGACCCATTCAAAGACAGAGAACTTCCAGGTCAGCATGGAAGAAAACGTTCCTTGTCCTGCTGTATCTCTCTTGCTTGCGTCTGCATTAAAAACTAAGATTAATACCAATGGGGAGGATGCCCAAGAGATTTTTTAAGGGACATTTAGCCAAAGAACTGCACAGCTGGGCTTTATCTGTGCTCATATGTTTCCTGCTGCCTCACAACGGCAGAGAAAATTCATTCTCATATGCTCATTAGCATTGGAGTACGACTGCCTGGCGACGGTGACACACGCGCTGGTGACTTCCCGCCTTGACTTCTGTAATGCGCTTTATGTGGGGCTTCCCTTGAAGACGGTCCGGATACTTCATTTGGTTCAAAATAGAGCTGCCAGGTTGCTGATGGGGATGGGGCGTTATGTTCACATGACTCCAGTCCTCCGACAGCTTCACTGGCTTCCCATTTAAGTCCGGGCCCAATTCAAGGTGTTGGTTATGACCTATAAAGCCCTAAACGGCTTGGGACCTGGTTACCTGAAGGAGCGCTTACATCCATATATGCCTGACCGCCCCTTGAGATCTGCAGGAGAGGCCCTTCTCCGGGAACCCTCCGTGAAAGAAATTAGGAGGGTAGGTACTCGGAGGAGGGCTTTCTCTGCGGTGGCGCCCAATCTATGGAATGTGCTCCCCAGAGAGGTCCACCTGGCGCCGTCGTTATTTGTTTTTCGGCGCCAGGTGAAGACCTTTTTATTTAAACGTCATTTTAATTGTTAACAATATTTACTTATTTATCTGGCCAGGGCGACTTCTTTTCTTTTATCACTTCTTTTATATCATATATATATATATATATAATTTATTTTATATTATTAATTTTAATTTTATATTGTTATTTTTGTATTGCATTGTATTTTATTGTGTTGTAAGCCACCCCGAGGCTTCGGCAAGGGGCGGCATAGAAATGTTCTAATAATAATAATAATAATAATAATAATAATAATATAATAATAATAATAATAATAATAATTGTACTCAGTTCTGGGCCCCTCATTACAGAAAGGATATAGCCAGGTTAGAGTCAGTGCAGCGTAGGGCCACAAGGTTGGTGGCCGGTTTGCAGGGGATGGGGTATGAGGCGAAACTGAGGGATCTGGGTCTCTTCAGCCTGGAGAAGAGGGGACTCAGAGGGGATATGTTGGCGACATACAGGTATGTGAGGGGATGTCACACGGAGATGGGTAGAGACCTGTTCTCCCCTGCAGAGGAAGGCAGGACACGCTCCAATGAAGCAAAGCTCAGGGAGCCAAGGTTCCATTTGGATGCCAGGAAGCACTTCCTGACAGTCAGGACCCCGAGGGTGTGGAATGGGCTTCCACGAGAGGTCGTTGAGGCCCCATCAGTGAGGGTGTTCAAAGATGGGCTGGACATGCACATGGTGGGTGTGTCGTGAGCAGAGCCGGCCGGAGCCGGGGGTCAGACTAGATGGCCTGAGAGACCCCTTCTGACTCGCTCTGTTTCTGTGTTTCTCATGTGCCTGATGGTACCACTACTAATCCAACAGGGAACTGGAACTTCATAAAGCAACAGGAAATGAGAAGGACCTCATTTCTGAAGTGGAGCTTATGGGAAGGGCCTGTCTTAACCCAGAAACAACGGTTTTGCTTCCTATTGTCCTAGTGGTAGGTCCTGCTGGTGCAACAAAATGAGCAGAAGAGCAATAGCAGCAATTGGATGCTGCCTAATATTTTCTCTTCTCATCTTAAGTATAAAGCCAATAGGTGCCTCTCTTTCCTGGCTTCACTCTGCCTCCCATGATTTGGTACAAAAATGAGGAGGATGCCCAGGGTGACTGGCTTGACTGCTCAAAGAGTCTCTCCAGCACGTCTGTGTTTGCTCATCTATAATACCAGTCTGCTATGAACAATGATCAATGCAATATACTTTAGCACTCTGCCGATGTTCACCATCTGCTGCAAACAATTTAATAATTATTTCTTTTTTTCCATTTGTACCCCACATTTCAGTCCTCTGGGGATTTCCAGTCCTCTGGTGGCAGAATCCCGAGTCCTCTCAGAATTTAGTCCTCTGGTGGAATTAATTATTGTTAGTGCCACCAGCAGCCAGGTCTGTGTTGTGGCACTTTAAAGAAAGCTATACGATTCTCGGACTATAATTTGAAACATTAATATGAGCTGAAATCAGTGTTACCCACAGACTTGGCTATTATGGTGAGCAATTGTTCAGGAGGCCTTGTGTTCTCCAAATTCCCTCACCCTTTCCTTCTGTTTTGCATTTTTTCTGTCTTTGGATGATTTTTTATTTGGCCAGTTATGATCACTATGCTGGTCTTGTGGAATGGATCTGTGCAACAGTGCTTACACTGTAGAGGGATGTGCAATTTTTCAGTGATAGCTCTATGTCAAGCTTACCTTGGAGGTCGTCCTATGGATATGTATACAGTCATGCCTGAGGGCGCAGGTGAATTTAGGCCATCTGCAAATCTAAACTGAACCCACACAAAATGTGGCATGTTGATATAGCACAGACGTGGTCTCAGAAAAAAAGAGAACCCTGTTATGTCTGCCATTTGTTCAAACCAAGTTTCTGTCCCTTTCGTAGGCTGCCCAGAAGGGAAAAAAGTGGAATTCATTACCAGTCTACTAGATGCTCTCACCACAGACATGGTACAGGCCATTAATTCAGCAGCACCTGCTGGAGGCGGGAGGTGAGTTTGAAAGGCATCCAGGCTGAACAGAAAACCAGACAGCCGAAGATCTGGAGGTGTGGCTAATCTTTGACTCGGAACAGGACATGATTCCAGTGGAGTAATGCACAAGGGAAGTTCACATGCTGCGCCCTGTCACAGGAAACCCAAACAGTCCCCTTCCCCATCTTTCCCTGTTTGTATGAAGGAAACCTGTGTTTGCTATTTCAGGCTGAGCTAGCACAGACACATATAGTTTATCCTTCAGTTTGCTCTGTTCACATATAAAGCAAGAGTCTGCTCTTTACATGAAAAGGAGTGTGCAGAAGATGAGAGCAAAATCTGCCCTTTACCTACCTTGCCTCGTTGTGCTCTCTGTCTTCAAGCAGTGTTATTCCTCCCTCATTCACTTCCAAGATCGAAGCCGAGCTGAAAGAAGATTACTTAAAGCAGGGGCATGTAGAGAGCTAAGAAAGAGAAGAAGGACAAGGGTCCTTTTCCTGCCCCTTGTGCTCCCTTTCATGTTAACCACTCTTCCGCATTATAAATATATATGGCAACACAAACCGGATGTGCCCTGTCTCATCTAGTTTGACTTTTTAGCCTTTGGTCTTCAAGGGCTTTCGAGCAAAGGTGGGAATCATGTGGTCCACAGGCTGCATCTGCTGCCCCCCACCCACACCACCTTGCCACTGCCACATTGCCAAAACTCACAGTGGGGGCAATTAAGAAAATACTAATTTATTGCCAGATATTGAGGGAAACCACTACGGAATGCTGCAGTGGGCACATTTAGCTTGTTTTAATGTTCAGTGTGGCCACTGTAACTTTGCATAATAGTTTGCTGGTAACAAGTGACAGCAAATTGGGGCACTAACCTTGATGGTAGAAGTGAAGCCTGCGAGGGAGAGCTTCAGGGGCTGGAAATGGCTTCTGGAACTGCCAAAATTGTCCACTCTTGCCTTACAACCAAGTGGTCATGAATGGCTAATTATTAGCATCTGGGTGATGATATCTATTATTAATCCAGAAGCATCAGCAAGGTACATGTACTTCATTGAGATCCTTTCCTTTATTCTTAGATTCACTAGAGAATATCAACTGGTTTACACATGCATAAACATGACATCATCTGATTTCTTCACACTTTCCAGAAGGTACACAGGGCTGGTTCACACATTCACAAACATCTTGATTCCTTCTCACATTTGATCCTAATGTGTGAACTGCTTTCACTTGGGGCGATTTGGAAGCGCTCTCTGTGGAGGTTGACCTGCAGTGTCTTATTCACACTTGCAAGGCACCATGTAATGTTGCAGGCACTGAGGGCCGAAGAGACATGTGCGAGTCAACTGTTGTTTTCATTAGCAGTACATAGGTCCGTGCCTTCAGAAGGGAAAAACTGAGGGACAAGTTATGTGACCTTCAGTTTCCCATGACAACTGGGAAATATTTCTAAGGATGAAACTTCATATCTCATGGTATACAATGCTGGTATTTTCAGTGGCCTCTTGAAAGTATAGCTTAATTTGTAAGTTTTATCTTGTTAAGCACATTGGTGGCTGGATGTCTGCGAATGGAATGTTCTGCAGTCCACTGATGGCTGGAATGTTCAGCATGCAGTGCTAATCTGTATTTCTGTGCAGATGATAATTGGATTTAAAAAATAACAAACCAAAAACCTCTGTGGTAGAAACATGTTTTTTCCTTGCTAGGCTAGAAGTGGCTTGACTTCAGCTTTGTGTAAGTTTATGGTATCAAATTCAGTGAGTCAGAGGGGAAAGAAAACTCCAGAGAATATCTGGCATCCTTGGTTGTTTGGGTTTCAGTCTCTGGGCCATTGTAAGCAGCAGTCTTTAAAAAATGAACCAGGGAAATAGAGACACTTCTGGGGGGATTACATGTAAAAAGGGAAATCGGTATGTGCATGCAGGTGTGCACGCGCACACACAGGCACACACACTTATCTCACCTTGCCAATAACTAATTTTTCTGAGGGGCTGGATTTCAACATAGCTCTGTGTGAAAAGAGGATCCTTTGGGGCTGCGGGCTTCAGCACTAGGCTTATGGCCCAGAGCGCGGGTGCCTTTTATGCCAAGTTACTTTAGTATCAGTAGGGAGTGAAAACAGGGTGGTGCCAAATGAAGGACTTTTCAATAACTTGCACCATGTGGGACAAGCACCTTTTGCTATCCAGGGATTCTTCGCCATCTGTTTGTCCTCAGCCATGATTTATGATATGGAGTAGCTGTAATATGAACATCTGGGAGCTTCATTTAGCATGACTAGTCCTCAAATGCTATGCCTCGACCATTCCATTTTATTAAAAGAGAGAATTCAAACGATTACATTAAAATAATATCTATCATTTATGGCTTGTTCCTGTGTTACAAGAAAAATAAGCCAACACATTCCCACAATGTCTGCCTTTTCTCTAAAATGGGTGGGAAGCATTTTCAGGCCGCGGCTACCCAGGTGCTATGGTTGAAAGGTCTGGTGCAGCACCAGCAACTGGTACTGGCTGCCCCCACGGAGAGTAAACCAACCCAGGCCTCAAGTGCTTTGGAATGTCAGGCGAGGACCTTTCGTGTTTTGGGTTTCTTTGCAACCCCCTTGTGCCTTAGGGGAAAGCAGCCAGCTTACAGGTTTTGCTCAGCACATTCCATACAGCCTGGCTGCTATATTAGCCATTAGCTTGACCAATAATGCAGTATGCGCCTTTGAGAGCAGCCCCCATTTCACGCTAAAGCACCTGGTCTTGATTTTGGTGAAACCAGGTAAAAGATTTATTGAGGATTGAAGGAAAAGTGCAGAATGGGAAAAGGGATGGATGGATTTTGAGCACAAAGCAATGTACAGTGAAGAGTGACAGTTCAGTGGCAAATGGCAAATAGAAAAGAAAGTATAGTTTAGCCGGCACAGCCCTGAGCTAAGGTGCCAGCCCGTGTTCTTGGTGGAAGTTGTCTGGTGCCTGTGTCAGGGGGTCTTTAGGGAAATCTACAGCCTAGCACCTGTACCTGCAGAAAACCTTGGTGCAATTTCATCTGCTGCCTCTGTCCAGCTCTTTCACTTCCTGGGAGAGATGCTCTTAACACCCAGACCAACATCCTTTTCCAGTGGGGAATTTTTCTTCAGTCCCTCCCTACGTGCTTAGATGGAAATTCTAGGAATCGCTTGTTTTTTGTTTGCTGATTGCCTGATATTTGTTCAGCCTTAGCTCAGAGATGGACTGTAGGAGATTCCTATTGATCAGGCACTTGGACAATGTATTAGTCAACAGGTTTCCTAAATGGCAGCATTTCACCTTGAGATTCATTGACTCATAGAATAGTAGAGTTGGAAGGGGTCATGAAGGCCATCGGGTCCAGTTTCTTTTTGGATGTCTCTAGTGTGGGAGAGCCGACCACCTTTCCGAGCAACTGGTTTCCCTGTCGTATTGCTCTGGCAGTTGGGAAACTTTTCCTGATATCTAGTCTGAATCTGCAGTGCAAGTTGGTTGTGCTGCAGTTTAAGTTTGTTGTTCCATGTCCTCCATTCAGGGATGAGTGGGGGGCGGCGGGGTCTTTTCCTTCCTCTTTGTGAGAGCCTTTCAGGTACTTGTGGAGTGCTATCATATCCTCTTGTAGTCTTCTCTTCTTGAGGTTGAACATGCCCAGTTCCCTCAGTCTCTCATTGTAGGGCTTAGTTTCCATCTTTGTTGCCCTCCTCTGAGCCCTTTCTAGGTTCTCTGCATCTTTTTAAAACAGGAAGGGACCAGATTTAGACCTACTGAAGCTGAGTTTAATCCTGTCCCACCTCCACCACATTCTTCAATGTTACTTAAATGCCTGTTAGGCCTTCTTCAGATGTTACAAATTTTCTAGAGCAAGTTTCTCCAACATGGTGCCCGTGAACACTAGTGTGCTCATGGACAGTTTTCCTGCCATTTGCCAGGCTCCCTTCCCCTCCTGAGTTTTGCTCCTTCTCATAAGATGTTTGTGACTTTTTTTCCTCAAATGCTGGCATGCTGTAAAGCAAGGTGCTGCCATGCATCTTTCTTTCAGTTCTAAAGTGTTTCTCAGGCTTTGGCCTGCATGTAGATTCTTTGGCAAGTAATTTTTCTTTCGGTCATTCCCACAGGCCTTTTGGGAGATCTGTGTGTGTGGCTTATCATGGTCACCCTGGCAGCCATTTCATGAATGGGCCAGCCACCAACCACAACAGCCATTTTCTGAGTGCCTCCAGCGGCTTTTCAACATTTCAAGTGTGCCCACTGACCCCAAAAGGTCGAGGAGCTTCATGAGATAGAAATCTCTTCTATGTAATGAGGAAAATATACATTCTGGACTGACATTTGGTTTTAAACACACTACATGGACATAAATTCCACCCAAAATAATGTGACTGCCTTGCAAAGAATGTGGTCAGGATCATGTGGGGAGGTAAATGCCCACTGTATCTAGGCAGGAGAAAGGTATGGATTAATTCTTGCTGTCTCTCTCTTCAATTAGCATTTCCACCACTAGTTTATGGTCACCTTCTCCCTGAGAAGCACTTTGGGTAGGATCCTGCCTAAAGAGAGGCTCCTCCTCTCCTTCTGGGCACTTGTGTCAGCTTGCGCCTCTCTGCCAGCAGATGGCACTACAGTTGGTCCAGAACATGGAGGCCAGCCTGTCAAGGTGGGTCCCATATAGGGGGTCATGTGGCTTCCCCATGGAGACAGCTGCACTGGATTTCCATTTGCCTTTGGACACAATGCAAATTGCTGCTGATGACCATTGAGAGCCCTCTCTAGTTCAGGAGCAAGATATCTGAAAAACTGCATTTCCTCACGCGAATCCTTCTGTTTCCTGAGTTTGTCAGAGACCCACAATCCCAGGATAACCAGAAATGTGGCCGCTTGGGACCGGGATCTCCCTCCCTCTGCATCTCATTCCCTCTTTAATGGCATTTGGTAAAGATGCCCAAATTTTTCCTTTTTAGGAAGGCTATTGGGCCATAAATGTTGGCTCCCATTTTGAAGCTGCTTTAGTCACTGTGGGTGATTTTTTTCACTCTTTGCCCTATTTTTATCTTGTTCTCTTTGATCTTCTAGTGTGTTACAGCTGCTTTATTGTATTGATTCCTGCCATTAAATCATTTTCAGCACTTGTTCTCTGAACTTACCTTGTTAGCTGCTTTGGGTTCCTTAAGGAGAGGAGGAATATGAAGACTTAAATAAACAGGGCCAGTTTGTGGTGAGACTGACCCTTTCTTGTGAGTGACATTTACTAGGGAGGGACTGCATTTAGACTGGTTTAGAATGAGCCTGACTGGTTTCCAGCAGTCAGCCACTGGGTGCAAGCCCTGCTGCCGATGAATGTCACATCACTTGTGCAGAGCAGTAAATCTGCCTCTTGCTCTGGGAAATCCAGTGTGCGAGCTCCACGCCTCCTCATATTTGTCAAGGAGCATATTCTGCCCTGCAGTTAAACTCTGATGTATCTGGCAGGAGACAGGATTGCACATGATGCTGATTAGTACAGGCTTTGTTTCTGAGTGAGGTTAGTGGCACTGCTGTTCACTTCTGCTGTCCTCCGCAATCCTCATCCCTCATGTCCCGTCACGAATGACTGTTTCCATCTTGATGGGAGGACCAGAAACCGTCAAATCTGCAGAACACCTTAGCAAGTATTCTCCATCTTCCACAGATGTTCACTCAGCAACTTCCTCTCCTTTGGAAACCCTGCTGGGCAATTGTACCTGCAATTCAACATGTTTCCAAGGAGGTTATTAGTAGGCAGTTGCATTTACCTGTGTTTGGCTTTATTAATTATTGCCCAGGCAGCATTTTCATCAGATTGCTGGAAGATGAGAATACTGCTACTTAACTTTGCACTACACTTTGCATTGTTCAAAGCATTTTGCATTCATTATCTCAGAAGACTAGGCTATGCTGGATTAATTAACTGAAAAACATTTCAATTTAAGGAAACCTTACAAGTGCTCAAACCAAAAAAAGGATCAGATAGAATCAAAACATCACATCTGTGCCTAAAATGCAGCTTCAAAAATGTAACTAAATTAACCTACCTAGCCAAAAAAATCCCACTTGTGATTTTTTTTTCTTCATGAATGTATTATCGGTTTAGATTCTAAAAGAAGAAGCTTGGAATAATGGCTGAAAAGCCTCCTTGCTGGGATTTGAGGATTTGTATGACCCGTATAAAGACATTCAGGGCTACTTTACCCTGAACCTGCTTTGCATCTCTGTTCCCAGTGCTGAGTAAGCCATGAGAATCTTAAAATTGCCCACAACTGTGAAAAAGTCATTGCAGAAAACCCTCACACTTTAAGTGCAGACTTGTCTCAATCACATCTAAAGTGGGGTTGAGGTTGAGAGTCCAGTTTCAAGAGCTCTGGGGTTGAAGGTTGAATAACCTTATCCAAGCTTGCCATTTATCTCACCTCCACCTGGGACTTTTCTCCCAGTTGGTCTTACTCCAGTATAACAGGTCAGCTGTAGGGAATAAGTTGTTGGAGGAATCATGCAAGGAGACAATCCCCATATTAACCCATTACCCCCTGCCTGCCCCTTCATTCTTAAACTAGGAATGCCAAGCCTTGCATTATATATGGTGGTGGTAAGCATGCCTTTCAAGGATCAGGTCTCAGCTTCAGTTGGACCCTTGGCTCAGTGATCAGTCTAATTCAGAAGTGCTGTAACTCTTCCACCCTGAAGATGACATGCTGATCTGGAGAGGGGCTCAGGGGCTGCAGTCCAGTAGTGGGTGTAGCCAAAGGCAAAACAGAGAGGCCAGAAATGCCGGTATCTTTCAGCTAAAAGTGCTTGCTGCCAGCAGCTGAGCCTTAGGGGAAGCACAGCATCCTTTTAGAACAGAGAAAAGCCTACATAAGCTGGAAAACTGCCAGATGTTCTGTGGCTGTGGAGACAGGGTAGGGCCTTTGGGGGTCAGATTAGGACTCTAGTGGGGCTGGATTTGGCCTCTGGCCTGAGGTTCTGTACCCCTGCTCCACTCCTCTAGAGGAATCTGATGCGCATCACCACTTTTTCAGCACACTACAAATGCTCTTATCCCTTTCCTTTATGGGCAACTAAAGTGTGGCTTTGAGGTAGATCATAATATACTGTATGTAGGGCTTCACAATGTGGACATTGTCATAGATGGAACCTGGAATTCAGGGCTCCCAAGTCAGCCATTTCATGGTCCTGGCCTGGTCCATGGACGAGGGAGGAAACATCCTGTCTTCTCAAAGTGATGACATAAACATGTTTTTGTTGGCCCAATTAACCTGGGGCAGGCAGGGGAAGGGGAAGAGGGAATGCTGTTTCCCAGTGTATACATGTATTAGTCTTTCTGTGAATTATTTTTGTGTGTGGCATTAAAGGGACTGCTAGTTTTGTTCTGATGTGGTCAAGGAAAGTAGGCTCTTTAGACTTCCTACTGTCCCTTAATTTATTGCATTTGTGGCATGTGGTAGACTGCAAGGAAAACTAATCTTTCTGAACAGATTTACTGCAAGTTTTCTGCAAGACTTGCAGTTCAGAGGATCTTTCATGTGGCCCAAATTTAGTGAGAGATGGTGTCCTGTAGGGAAATCGTAAGCTGGTAAGAGCCTGACTCTCTGTTCCTTTGTCCTCCTCTTTTCCTGGTGGATTTGGCCAGGAGAGAAGCAACTGTGTGAAAGCTGCTGTTACAGAAGGCTGGCAGTAGATTTTACATAATCTATTTAAAAATTGCTAAGACAAGCCCTTCTCAATCAAATGTAAGTTGTAGACCTGCTTCACCAAGGGCTGTGTTAGACAAACAATGAAGGGCACTAATTTCAATTTGATTCCAAGTTGTTTATTACATTAGTCCTTTACTATTTTATGAAGTAAAATGTTTATTATCTGTAAGTTACTTGAACCCTCTGTTATCAGAAGTCTGCCATATTCTCTTAGTTATTTCTAGAGCGATTGGTTGTCAAATCTTGAATAATATGAAGTCCTAGATAGAGTTCAGAGCATGTCTAGATAATTTCTATGCGGTGAAAACACACTGGCAATTTCAAGATGGTATCTTGTGGGTTAAAACTAAAATATCTTACCTCATAGCACACTTTCAGCCGTTTTGAGAAGTTTTTATACTGCTTTTCTTCAACAGTTAAGGTAAAATACAAACTGAAAGAATCTTTCTTTTGTGCACTGCAGATTCACAATTTAAAACTGGAGGACTGGTAATGCTAGGGAGGACCGAGAAGATCAGCACTGATCAATACTTTGGATCCATTCAGCTGTTATAAAATGCCCTTCAAACACCTTTGTTTCCTGTCCTTCCCTTATTGAAGGTTATGTATGCTACATCCAGCTAGAAGCAAACAACAGCAGGAAACTTTGTTAGCACTCCACTCGTCTATACCCTTACCAAGTTCAGACAATAAAATAACTCACATTTGGGACTATGGGTTGTTGCCGAACCTATGGTTTTTTCTGGAAGCATAGTTTATTGTTTTGTCTGAACCTGGCCAAGATAAACCATGGTTTGTTATCCACAAACAACCTATAATGAGAACCCATGGTTTGTAGTTGGGTTGTGAACTGTGGGTTGTTTACACTTAACAAACCATGTTTGTTGGCATGGCTGGCTTCAAGTAACATGAAAATTCATGTTTTAACAACAAGCTATGATTCAATGACAACCCACACTCTCAACCCATATTCAACTCTTGGGTGTGGGTTGTTGTATTGTCTGAACTGTGCTTGCATGATGTGACAGCCCATCAGGCATTGCTACCCATGATTCCTACAGGGTGGTTTTTCCAGTGCAGCCAGCCACCCTGATAACCAATGACTTGTTCTTCATTTTCAATTAGAGATTTTAAAATGTGGAAATGAATATTACAACCTATGATGGTTTGGGCATAGCAACATGTATTGTGACTGTTGTCTTACTACACTGCACTTTGTATGGAATACTTTAAAAATGGCATCTAATGTGATCATGTCTATTTCCACCTATTCAACAATTCTCATTTAGGCATCTTTCTGTCATTCTCCATCCTTTGGCAGCACCTTGCAGCTCTGCAGGACTAAAGGGTTCTTTTCTCCCCTTCTTCCAACCTTTTTGTTGTTCCTTATCCCAAAAATGTCCTAATATCTCTATTGGTGACATAGCTCTTTGGATGTACATTCTGTGGTACTAAGAAGCAGACAAAGACAGGAACTGCGCTTCCACATGATGGTAGAAAAGAGTGCCTGTAATCCTCCTCAAAATCTAATGTACAGTTCCCTCTGGAACCAGATGCCTGGCATTCTTGGCCTGAAAGAACAAAGCTGAAGTCTACTGAGGGCCTGGCTTGTGAGTTGGGGTGTGCGGGTTTGTGTACATCTCCAAAAGTAGAGTTACATTCCTGCAAGTCTTCTTACTCTCAAGGTTCTCTGAGCCTGACCCCAGCCACACCTTGGAGGAGCGGGTGGTGCATTGGTACTTCCGTCAGCTGGACAACAACAACAGCAGCGACATCAACAAAAGGGAGATGAAGCCCTTTAAGCGCTACGTGAAGAAGAAAGCCAAGCCCAAGAAATGTACACGGCGCTTCACCGACTACTGTGATATTGACAAAGACAAGTCCATCTCACTACAAGAACTGAAGGGTTGCTTAGGTGTCGGAAAGGAAGGAGGTGGGTTGCATTTTTTGTTAACCACAATTGAAAGCATGCTTATGATGCTTGAATTACTCAGCCTGTATTAGAAGTCAGCCAGTTGTGCTTTGGTCACTGGAATCACTTGTTGCCTTTTGTCTCCCATTCTCCCTTATTGTGGCACCTGCAGTGTAGGTCACAGGTGAGCAGGAGGGAGACTGCATATTTCTGTACTTCAGCTCCCAGCATTCTTGACCATTAGCACAGTCTTCTGAGAGTTGAAATTCAACATATCAGAAGATCTACCTTCTGCCCACCCTTGGTACAGGACATGGATGAGTTAATCCATGGGAGTGCAGTGTGGTGGCAGGAGAAATTCACAATTGATTGAGAGTGTGGGGAAGAGGACAGAGGGTCAAATGATGCATGAGGAGGCTAGTAGTTGTGGTTCTTTGGAGACAGAAACCATTACATTTTAATAGCATGTATTCCTTCAATTATTTTCCCATTAATTTCCTGATTTTCTTGTATCTTGTGGCAAACTGTGGTTTGGACTTGGGGGCCTTTTTGATCTCAGCTCTATGGCTCTTTTCCGGAGTGAAGCTTGAACTAATTCTTGGTTTCTTACTTCTGGTGATTCTGTATGTTGTCCCTATTTTAGACTGGATGACCTGGCACCTGCAGGGCAAAGGATGCTCATAGTTATTGATCTCCACCACCTAGGGAAAAGCAAACCTAGTTTCCTCAGTTCTCAAGTGCTCACAGTTCCTTGGGAATGACAGGCCAAGGACTGCAATGAAGTCACTTGTGTTGGGCTTTTCTGAAGCCCCCTTGTGTCCTTGGGGGAGCATAGCTCAGTTACAGGCTTTGCTCATCATGTGCCGCACAGCCTGGGTGTTGAAATAGTGTAGCAGGATCCAGGATGTGGTGCACCCGCTTGTGAACCTCCCCCTTCTGTACGCTGTAGTTTTAGTAGTTGCCTTGCCGATACGCTCAGCCAGCTCATCTGCTTTCCAATGCCAGTGCCGGGAGACCTGGCCTTCTGGTTCAGCAGGGACCAGCCGCTGCTTGCAAAAGGAAGGCTTCTGTCTCTTGGCCCTGGCGAAGGGGAGGGGGGAGTATGGCCTCACTGCGCGGGCCAATCCAGGCAACAATATCTGAGAGCTGAAAACGGCTTGAAAATCATTTCCTATGGTTCTCACTGCAGCTGGATAGTTTGGTCTGAATTTTTATACAGACTTAATTAACACCTCCTAAACCAGCACTCAGACTAGTAAGAGCTTGTATAGTGGTATCAACACTTCTTGGAATTTTGTCAATACTCAAGAAAAGTGAACAAAATTTGCACATTAGGGAAAAGTATGTCCCTTTCAAGCACACAGATAGGCTGTCCTAGGGGAAAATGCCTGAAGTGTGCACAGCAAAGATGGGCATATTAGATGAATACTAACAAAAATATGTCCAAATATTTGTGCTAATGGAGGGAGGGGGATGGATTGCAGACTGATGCAATCATGGGCTGAAAGGGACTTACAGCCAGGAAAACTACAATTGAAAATTTTGCCCATCTTCTGTTTGCGGACATTTCATGTCTCAGTCTCACCTACACAGATATTGTATTAATTATTTTGAAGCGACAGAAGAATCTGTAGACCAAAGGCAAAACTGGTCGGAATAGTGCTGAGTACTCCTCTCTCTTTCAACTTCCCTTCAAGTCTGAAAAAGGATGTTTGGTTTGATTCACATTTTCTTTCAGGGATCAGAAAAGCACTTTCACCCATGTAGGTGGGTGGGGAACAACCCTTGACTTTCAGAAAAAGCTTTTTTTGCATGCTCTGCAACATGGAAGAAGTGGCTGGAAAATTCCATTATGTAAATGGCACACTTCAAATGGTTCTCTGGACCATTGTCTGTTGAGTTATTGTATACTTCCCATCCAAAGATGTTTCATCCAGTATAGGTGTGTATGCAATGTGTGTGCATCCTGCCCTCCTCCTCACCAGTTGTGTTGGTCTGCACACATGATTTGGATTGATGACATGGCGGGGGGGGGGGGTCGGTGTTTATAAGCGAGGCAGAAGGCTTAAGCGTACCCCACCCTGAGACCTGCCAACTAAGCTCTACATATCTGCATTAAACTAAGTTGTGAATTCTGATAACGGATCTCCTAGATTTCATGGGGTCCTCTGTTTTATAGAAGATACATTTGCAGACCTGGAACTGAAAGAACCTGCCCTAAAAGCTTCTTTGGAACCAATCACTTGAAAGCCAAGGAAACCAGAAGGAAAGCATGGTGGGAGGCTTTTCTGTGTGGTCAGTGTAGGGGGTGTCAGGTTGCAGAATGAAAATAGAGGTCCTTTATTAACAGGAAAGTGTATTTTTTTGCTTAGGAGCTGCCCAGAGTTGTCCAGTTTTTCTTTCAGTGGACACTGATGTATTACCACTGACTTGGAAAAGGCTCTTGACCACTCCTGTGGGGAGATGTACACCAAATTCATTTAGATGTCCAGCCAACAGGCCACCTGTGATTCCTCTGGGAGATGGTTACCTTTCTGAAATTCTTTGAATCATGAATCATTCTCTAGTTGTGGGTTATCAAAAAATATACCCAATGTTACACGTGACGCATTGGCTTGAGTATCTGTTTGTACTTAAATCCATCATATTAATGAGCGTATTTATTGAAAACACAGCCCAGCTTTTTTTGATTGGCCAAAATGCCTTGGCCCAGAGGGACATAAACTTCCACCTTCTGCTTCATGACCTGCTTGCAGGATTTCAGTTATTGTCACTGGCAGGCCAGTGCTACTGCCTTCTCAGCACTCATAATTCTTGGAATTAACTGGACAAAGGATGTTCTTTGTATTTTTCAGGCAGCATTGGCCATTTCCCTCATGGAAAAAGACAAGGTGTTAATCCTTTCAGTAAGTAGCTTCTGTAATTCTTTTTCCTACTCTCCACAGTCCCCGGATCTTTCTTGGTCAGGTATTTCAGACAACACAAGTTGATTTCACTTTAAAACACTTCAGACAGCTAACCTAGCATGACCGCTTGGGAAGTTGGGTCTCCTTGAATTAGCTCAAGGAGGTTTGGAAAGAAGATAACTCCCATTTCCATTCTCCCTCAAACTACACTTGATTTGGTAAAACACTTTTCCGAATAATGGTGTGCTCTATTTAAATATTCAGGTTATAGGATAGTATTAATACGTCTGTAACTTGCCATAATATTGTGCACATAAGTTACAATATTATAACAAATCACATAAGTTCAGTGAAGTCCCAAAACTATTTTTCTCTTATTTATGAATCACATTAAAAAGGCACGTCTAAGCACTACACAACAGTAATGCATAAATAGTAAAATACTTTGTAAAACTCAGGAAAACAAGAAGACTCTTCTGGGAACGCTTGCAGGAACCACTAAGGTTTCCATAGGCACCAAATATAGTACAGTGTTTTGTACTGTGGGTGAGCTCCAGAGAGTGGTGCTGTGATGCTGGAGATCCTTTTCTGAACTGTCACCGTGGATCAATGCTCTGCTACCCGAGGCACCACCAGGACAGGAGCTCCTGATAAACTCCACCTCCGAACAAGCAGGTGGAAGGCCAGGTGATAAAATGGAATGCATAAGTGTGGTGCAACAGACCATGCTGCTTAATGTGGACTGAATGTGGGCCAAAGCAGCCTGGCTCCTTTGAGTTTTAGATCCACAGCTATCCATCACACGGCCCTCTATGTAGGAAAAATGTTAGTCCTAGGGATGTGACTAGGGACTTACTGGGCGAGAAAGATGGCTTGTATAAGGCAACCCAAATTCATCATGCGGGTATCTCTGCCATTATTTATTTCCTGCATTTTATTTAAAGCAACTGCATGCTGCCTTTTCACAGCCCACGTTACTTGCAAAGGGGGAAAAGATCACAAAAAAATCCAATAACTTTCACAAATCAGCAAAAATCATAATAAAAATGGCCCCAGACAGGCAGAAAATAAAATCAGAAAATCTCAAGAATCCAAGTCCCTGCAGAATTAAAAAGACCTACATCCTTTCTGGAAACGATGAGAAAGAAGCCGTCTGCACTTTGTCTGGGAGGGCATTCCAGAGGCTGCCGCTGACCTGGGGACCGGCGTTGTGGCAGCCAGCATGGTGGCGAGCAGGGGCTTGAGTGTCCTCGGGCAAGACACCCCCAGCAGACCCACTTCCTTTCTCCGCCCGCTGCCGCTGCCACCGGCTCCTGTTGCCTGCTGTCACCTCCTGCATCACTGCCACCATTTGCTTGCTTGACGTGCAGCGAGCCAAAGAGCAAATGCAGTGGCCTGTTCTGCTCCTCTTCCCCATGACCTCCGCTGTCCAGGCCAGATGAACAAGCGGCCTGCAGTGGTGAAGAGCAGGCGCAGGTCGAAGAGGCGAGCCTTGTTTGGGGTGTGTGAGCAGACTCAGGCTGGTGAAGGGTTGAAGCGCAACCTCCAGCCCTCTGAATCCAAACTAGAAGCAAACTGCTGGCCAGTGCAGTTGCTGCAAATTGCAATGCACACCATATGGCCAGATATATTTTCATTTGAAAGTATGTTCCCATTCATCAAGGGACAAGCAGATTTATTCACTAGCTGCAGTTTTGGAGCCTGTTTCAAGGTCAGTCTAATGCAGAGGGCATCGTCACAAGCTCTGTTCCCCCTTTGCACTTCCAAAACAGCAGACAATTCAGCAAAATAAAGCAAAAGCACTTTATTCTCCAGTGCACTTTCCATAAGCACAACCAACAGTGAATGCTTGTGGGTTGGCCCTTTTGGAAGCAGGCAAGCCTCACCACTGCCCACCTCCCTTTTAGTCAGTCATGCCATGGGATCAAGAGTCGTGCCAGGCTCAGCCGGCTGCAGGAGTTCTTCTCACTCCCACTCCATGCAGTTGTAAATACTGACTATGCACAGTGTCCATAGCCTGGACACCGGGGAGCGTTCCTTTGAGATATGCCCCTTGCTTCTTCCGTTCAGCATCTGAGAATTCTGGCTCCTGGAGCCCCTTGTCAGCTGCCTAACCTTGGAGTGTGTGCCAAGAATAACTGCCCCTTCCATTCCCAGCAGGCACCACAGGAGCTGATCCTCGATGCATCAAAGTCTCTTGGCTCAGTGCAGGGAGGCTGCTCCTCTCTTCAGAAGGAGCAAGGCTTTCCAGCCTAGGTGTGGCTGATAAAAGATGCTTCCAGCTGTCATCCAGCAGCAAGGCTGGATGAGCTCTTCCAAGCTCCTGGTTTGTTCAGAGATGGGGAAATGGTAGCCCTGTTTGTTGCAGATGCCTGGAGACCTCAACTGCTATTTGGTATATGCAATCGCATTTGCCTCCTGACCTGGGGAGGGAGCAATGACTGCTCCTTGGGTCAGCCAGCATTTCTCTCCAGGATTCTGCATGCGGGTATTGATCTCAGGCACTGGGCATAATGCTTCAGGATCTGATTTCAGTCTGAGGCTTCAGCTCTTCATACTTGCCATCTGTTCCCTATATACCTCAGATTAAGAGGAAGGTATGCCAGCCCCAAGGAATGACTTGTAGGGATTCCTAACAGCATCTCTTTTTAGAAATCCCAAAGCTTCTGGTCTGGGCATTTCATATTGATCTTAAAAATGCAGACTAGAAATACAAAGTACTGGGAAAGGCTGTGCAGAAGCAAGCTGTCTGTGTGTGGATCTGTAGCCAAGGTAGATTATTGAGATTATCGCATAACTGTCCTAGCCCCTCACCCCACCCTTTTGTCAGGCTTGCTGGCTGTTACGAAAATATTGCCCTCCCAGGAACCATTAGTTATTTTTATGGGAACCTGTCTTGAAACCTATTAATTACCTACAATATGATTTTAATTAGAGTTGTCACTTTTTGTTTCTCCTCTCCCTCAAATTCCGCATGTTCTGCTCTCTATCACTCCACTATGTTAGTAGGACGTCTTGTCTAGGAGCGGATGGGATGGCATGGCACAGAAGGATTGAAGGAAGAAGGGACAGGACACACTGCTGTCTGAAAACGCTCATGTGGGACTGGCAACATCCAGTGTAGCAGAAATGGCAGCCACAACATTTGCACTTTTAAAAACAAATGGAAGAGGGATGGAAGTTGGTCTACTTATAGTGCTGTTATTTTCTACCTTGCAGAAGAAAAGGAAAAAGGAGAACATTACATTTTGGAAAGAAAACTGGACAGCTACTGATGATTTAAATTTTGAGGGTTGCTTGGACTTGAAGAAAATGTTTAATATACTGTATATAAATGTAAATTGTACAGTGGTCTTGAGCTGGGCTTAGTGTGATAATTTGGTCCTTGCCTAGGATTTCTTCTAAAGTAGCAGAAATTAAAGGGGCATAGTGGATTTTAGAATCCAGGAATGCACTGATTTTTACAACCAGTCCAAATTCAAACCTAAAATTGAGATCTTTTCCCAATCAGTCTCATTACGCAAAGGCCAGTGGTGCTGACTGCACACACATATTCATACAAATATTTCTTGTAAATGAGAGTACGTGTTCACTCATGAACCCAGACATGCAGAGCAAAGAAAGTCTTTGCAACATAATTGTACAAAACACGCCTGAATACTTGCTGGAATTTGATCCAGGCTGGCACCCATGTGAGTAACTACTGTTCCCTAATGCAAAATCATTAAAAGTTGTGTGTGAGAGAGAATAGTATGATGTGAAGTGACTGTGGATATTATTATGATTATGATTACATTGCATTTATACCCTGCCTTTGTTCCTCTTGCAAGGAAACCAAGGTGGCTCTCCTTCTCTCCATGTTACCCTCACAGCAACAACCCTGTGAGAGCCCAGGACTGCTCCACCACCCCCTCAGGAAGCTGCATGGCTAGTGGAGACCAGAACCCAGATCTCTTGGGTCCATGTCTGACACTCTGATCCACTGTGTCACATGAGATAGAGCTTTGGGCATAATCCACCTGTATAAATGTGACCAATAACCTTTCTGGTATGGACAAATGGAGCGCCAATTCGGTGCTGCATAAGGAACCTGTGGACCACAACCCCACTCAGCCATTGCTGACATGGCCAGTGATCAGCAGTGATGGAAGCTGTCACCCTCCAGGTATAGTTGGACCACACACTCCTCACCTCAGTGCAGTGGATGGACTTTAACCGAGGGAGGCCTCGCTCCAGCTTCCTGTTTGCAAAGCATTGGGTAGGCTTGGAACAGCTTCTGTATGAATGTGGAGATGTATCTGCCAGTGGGAATTCAGGTCCAGGCCTGTTTAGCTGCAGCCATAGAATAGTGATGAGTGCTTTCAGAGCATTCTGTTGTGCTGGTGAGAGCCGGTGTTAATACTTTAGCATGGCGGTAGGCGATCCCCCCTATGCTTCCTTTCATCCTGGAGGGACTAGCTGAGAGCTGCAACCTGCACATGTGGATTGTTGATAAAAGTACCCTAAATGAATGTTACGGGCATCTTCCCATAATTGCATGCCTCTGTCTCCAGCATTTGGGCAGCAGAGAAGGTGTGTGTGAAGATGCAAGGGCTGGCCTGCCAAAGAGGGAGCAGAGCAAATTGGAACGGGCTTAAAAACAAAAAAAAAAACAAAAAAAAAAAAGAGGTGGCCACCAGCAGCTCTTTTGTTTATGCTGCCAGAGTCTTTGTATTTAGCAGTGGGTCCTGCCCTTTTGCTTGCATTCTTTCTGGAGAAGATTGGTTGCCACCCTACTTGGGTTCCTATGCTTGCAGTGTGGACATGTAAATCTATATTAATCCTTCTGACGAACAGTGTGGCATTGCAAGTCCCTGTTTCAGTCATGGGCTGCTGTGTGTGGAAATATTTGAACACAGTTGCAATGGGAGCAGGATCACTGTTTGACTCTAAAGGAAGTGCTATTTTTCCTGAACATTTTTTCAGTGGCTTTAGAGGGTAGCAGCTTGGCACAGAGAGTCCAAAGAGACACAGTCGCCTTGGTCTGCAGCGTAGCTGTCATGTCCCCTGACTGCAGCACCGCAGATACTGGCCTCCTTATGTCTCCACCTGTTAGTGATGGAAGGGAGTTATAATTCCTGCCGATTGGTTGCTTCAAGCCAAAGTGTCCCTGCATTTCCACCTATACTTTGCAGCTTTCTGAGGAACATTCAGCCACACAGAGCTCTTGTACAATTAAGAGCTGAGTAGTAATTGCATGTATGCACAGGTAGTCTGGAACAGATTGATAATCGCCTAGGACTGGTGTATTTGGTGGCATTTTTGTCAAAACTCACCTGTAAGTGGATTTTGTGACAGAGTCATCAATAGTCCATAGTGATAGTTTTGAGCAGCCTTGATCAGCATGGCTGCTGGGTAAAGAAGAGAGGAACTGTAGTCTGAAATATGTGGAGAGAAGCAAGTTGGAAAAGGCTGGCTTAAAGATAGATTGTGAAATCTAATAGGAATCATGCCACTGTTATGAAGAGTACAGCATCATCCTTCTGAAATATACACCATGACAGGACAGCTACATTCTATTATGGCAACCCCAAGACAACAGTTTGTGACACTCAGAAAGTGTCAAGTGTGTTGGTTTTGGCTTATTAAATGTTCAGAAGACGCAAGGCTGGGTTGTAAAAATAAATGATCCTTTGGATTCTGTCCTTCTAAGTAGATAGAAGCTTGAAATTTGCCCCAAAAGTCTATTCCTTTTTAAAAACTGTGCCAAATTGTTTGACAAGTATATTGTAAGGCGAATCTTTGTCTCACGGAACAGCAGCACCCACTGCTGGCTTCTCTGCCATATCACATACAATGTATGTGCGTTCTCTACAAATCGCTCTCTGCATATGCTTTCACCTTTTATACACATGACTTACTGTGTATGTATTCCAGTTGCTTGGTTTTAATAGACAGTGTAAAAACTCTTGCTTTGTTTGTCTGACTATGTTGTGAGAATGAAGAACAAATTGTAAAGAAGTTCAGAAAAAGTCTTGTCATTTCCGTGCCCTTTTTCCTCATCCCAAGATGTTTTCTTTCATTGCTGTTGTTGGCATGGCAGAAAATGAATGGTACTGGCAAGTTCTTCTGCGGAAAGCCATGCCCTTTGTGTGGCTGCCTCGTCAAAGTGCTCGTGTAAGGAGAGAGACCTCCAAAGTCCAACTTTCCATGGTTGCCTTGCGTAAAGGGCATCCTGCGTCTGATCAATGGTCCCTCTAGCTCAGTATTTCAGGAAACTTTCACAGCACTGACATTTGAAAGAGTGCCTTTGCTGCTCCCTGAATCTGGTCATCTGAGGAATTAGGCATACATTAAATCAGCAGATGTGTGCCTCGAGTGTAAGAACATAAGTAGTATTTGGCTTGATGAGACTGTAGCCCATCTACGTACCTATAATTCTGTCTTCAGCAGAGGCAGCTAGATCTTTCTTCATGCTCTGACAAGTAAGGCTTGCGGCAATGGCCTGCCCTTCCTGGTTGCCCAGCATCCTTTTAATACACTGTTCCAAATTGGTCCAAAACTTTAACCCATCTCCTGTTGCTTTGCTTTCTATTTCACAAGAGTTTGCTCAAAAGTGATTGCAATCCACCTCACAGAAGGGTGCAGAGTTGCAGCGGGCAAGGCAATGAATGGGTTTTCCACCATATGTCTACACCTTCAGCAGAACCCTCTCCAGGCCTACTCAGAAGAAAGCCTCCTTCATTCCAGTGGGGCTGTCAGATGAGTGTGCAAAAGGCTGAAGTGGCAGTACTGTCGTTTTCATTACGGGTAATTCAGACTCACTTCACCCTGTTTTCCTCTCTCCTGCACTATGGTGGTCCCTGGTCGTGCCTTCATCTTTATTACACTCTCCATTCTACTTCCACTTAAAGGATTACTTTACATCTCACTTTCTTGCTTGCTTGGGGAAAATGAATATACCACCCACAGGCATATTTGAAAAATGGTGTGAGTCAGTTTTCTACAGAAAATGTGTGGGAGCCATCATTGTGGAACCACTCTTGAGGCCTGATTCAAAGGAAGTGACATGGAATCAACTTGGAATCAGCTTAGAATCAACACTGCTGCTTTTTGTAGCAAGCCAGGCCTGGGCATTGGCTCAGTAGGTGGATTATCCAGTCTCATCAGTGTGTAACACATCCTCTTTATGTAATCAGGAAGGCAAAATCTCTTGTGGCAACTGTCAGTGGAGAAAGCAAGCTAAACTGGCATGGTGGTGACATGGTACCAGGTGCTAGAACTCAAATACTCTGGAAACTCAAAGTGGAAAGGAATGGGCTTCGTTCTAAGACACACACCAGCTGGGATTTTTTTGCACTGTGGAATGACAATATCTGTGCAGAAACCAGTCATGAGGCTATATTCTGAATTTGGAAAGCCAGGCAGTTCAAATAACAGCGAGTTTGTACACATGGAAAAGCAAACATCATTTAGAATTGTAGACTTTTTGGAAGATATTGCAAAGGAACTTTATTGCCTTTAGGTGGCGCTGTTTGCTCTACTGTCTTATTAACAAGGTAATGAACTTGCTAGTCACAGTCCATTAGGTACTGCCTTTCAATTACAAATATTTGAAACTGTATACCTGTAAAATATAATCTTTCATCAGGAAGGGAAGCTTGGTAGAGGGAGCTGCTGCTCTGTGAACCTATTCAAGGAAGGATTTAAAGCATATAGATGTGGCACAGACCCTACAAAATTCCAATTGAAAGCAAGCTTTAAGTTAACTGTGACTTAACATATTCCATCTGCTGTAATGGGACTTGGTTATGACTAACATTAGCTGGATTGTGGGATTGACTAATGGACCAACCTCTCTGTAAAGAAAACATCATGCAAGCTTTTGAGTTCCACTGCTCTATTCTCCAGGCAGATTCTAGCTGATTCTTAGGGGAGTAGTTACTTGCCACCACTGAGAATTGGTTCTGATTAAATTTTCATGTTTCTTTTTTTCATGGTGGCTTCATAACAGTGATTTGTGATTACTTTCCTACCAGTGCTTAACATTCTTCATATAGTGTGATCTGTTGTTTTGTCATGACCCGGTTGCTTAAAAGTTACTTAAAACTTACTTAGGACATTATATTTTTATACTTTCACTGGGGTGGAGGCACTATCAGAAGAGAGATCAATATGTGAAAATGGAGACATGTCTTAATGAGACATTACTGTCATTAAGGTAGAGACAGTAAAATTGAAGCACAGATAAATTTGCACAAACCTTTATGGGTCAACCAATAAAAAACAGCAAAAGTCTTTTCCAATATTCCAATCAAGCATAGTTTGTGCACCTGTTTTCCAATTGTCATATGAGACTTCTTTCATTAGAATTCATGGCAGCCTTGCCTGTAAAAGCCCTGTTGATGTCATTAGCAAAAAGCAAACATTCATCTTCAGTTGCCCATACTTGAGAGCAATAAGGTAAAAACAATGTCCAGAATAGGGAAACTCACCATTGCAAAGGATTGTTGGATGTTTGAGTAAGCACAGGCCACAACTTGATATAATCCTTAATGTGAGGACTGCACCTGAACTTAAGGTTACATCCAAGAGCCCAGACGTGTCCACTCAGGTTTTAAATCTGCTTGTAAGGCAGACTGGAAAGACTGGATTAATGCTCTGCTTTCATCTGCTGCCTTTATTGACCATTCTGGCTGTACAGCATTTTAATAGAAATGGTGACTGTAAGTTAACAAGAGTGGCAGTGTCACATTTAAGGCATTGATGTTCACTTGGAAGGTTTAACTCCCTTTTGAAAGCGATTATGAGAAACAGGCTCAGTTCTGTATCAATAATGAACATGTGGCAACGGGGAGGGCTTTACAACTTGTTTAGCCAGTTGTCACCATTATGTTTAGTCCTACTTGTCCCTTCTTTATACTTTAATTAATATAAATAGCCCACTCTTAAAATAGCTTATTCTCTCCACCTTTTCCTTCTGAGTACTTCAAGAAAGGAGTCAATGCAATCAGGGAATCTGTCACTTATATCCTCACTGCAGAGACAGGGAAAGAAAATATTTTTGAGTATAGTTGTGTGTGCATGTTTAAGAGTGAGACACTGGAATTAATTCCCACAGCAAAATCAACATTTCTTTATACAAGCATGTGAGTATGCAGTCGCTCATCCTTCTTCCATCAGAGCCTTCCAGATATGTTGGACCATAGTTTCCATCCATCCCCAGCCATGATGGGAGTTGCAGGCCAACATACTAGAAGGCTGAGCTGGCTTAACCTTTTCACACAAGCATAAGGTAATCATGAAAACAGGCCATCGTAGATGAAGCAATGTCTTCCGTGGGACCGGTTTCTGTGCATGGAAGGCTGTGCAAGTTATCAATTATATTTTGCCTTTGGTAGAGTAACGCTAACTAAAAGGGATGGCGGAAGTGTAGACTGGATTGAGGCCAGAGCTGGGAGTACATTCTGTCCTGCTGGTAGGGCTTTGGGATTCAGTGCTGCTTCATGTCAGAAATTTGTGGAGTGATTTGAATGCATCTTTTAAAATGCATTTTTCTTAGCATAATGAATTCGAGAGCATGAATCTCAAACATGGTTTATTCCTGTTAAACATTTACTCATCCTAAGCTGACAGAGGATGTATCTCCTCCATGAACCTGGTCAGCATGTCCCCTACATGGTTTTTAAGGAAATGGGGAAATATTGATATTTAAATAAGATTAGGAGGGGTATTCAGCAGTTTCTACCAGAAGCTGAAAGTGCAATTTACTATATATCCCAGAAAAGGGAAAAGAGGAACTCTGCACAAACAGGCTTACAGTCCACCACAAATTTAAGCAATGAACAGATGAAATCAGCAAGGAAAAGGATAAAGCGCAGTGCAATCAAAAGACATTGTGTAGCTTTTCCATCCTTCACAGGTTTTCTGTTAGCAGGAAAAAAAGACAGTAGAAAGTCTGGGAAGGTTACACCATACAGTTCTGTGAATAAGGCAGGTGATTGCACGCTAGCCCTTCCATCTGGAAGCACCCAGCGGGGCAGGGGGTTACGCTCCTATGCGAAGTCAACATCAGAGTGAAGACGCCAGGCCAGTAAAACGCCTTCCCTTTCTCTACAGCAAGCCGAATAAGAATAAGAATAACCTTCATCTAACTGCACAGTTCTAAAAATATTTGAAATAGAAAAATCTCAGTACAAAATAGGGATGTATAATATTTTTTTTTCCTGTTTACAAAACATGCCTTATTCACAGCTCTAAATGTGAACACAAGCAGGAATGGAATTCTCAGAATTTTTTTTCCAATTCCCCGAAATTATGTATGGAAGTGCACACATGCAAATTTGTGACATCCTCTTGTATTTTCATTCTTTAATGTATGGGGAAAATGTCATTTGCGGCAGTTTCTTTAGGAGAAATTTTGCAAGGAAGGGGGAATCCTCAAATATTGCCTTAAGAGCTCAGTGCCACGGAGAGCTGAGAGCCCAAGGGGAGCAAACTGAAAACCAGGTGAAGAGTGGAGATGGGGTGGGGTAGCTAGAAATGGAGAAAAGGATGCATAGAGATAAAATCAGCCGAAGAGCTTTCTCACTGGCTGGGTAAGTCACTTCTTAGTCAGTTTATACAGAGAAGCTATTTTAAAATTCCCCCAGCATGGAAGTGACAGCCGCTGACAGAAGACAACGGAGATGTGAATGATGCTGCAGCCAGGCACCAGTGTGTCCATCCGTCCCCACCATCCTGCCACCCTAAGATGGAAGCAACTAAAAGAGCTCCTGTGCTTTCTCACTCAGTTCTTATTTAGCACAAGCATCTAAAAATGGCCAGTGCAGATTCCTGAGCAACTAGAGTTCCTTTTTTATTTGGCAGGTTGGAGGTGGGGGAGGGGAGGGCTGGGGGAGGGCAGCCCAGCTGTGCCCTTCCCATTAAATCCAGCAAGCCAGGCTCTGAACGGTTTCCCATAATCCTCCAGAGTGCCTCCCCCCCCCTCCCCGCCCATTCAAGCTGGCCTGAAGCAGTGAGAGTACAAACTTGCAGTCTTACCCGATTATCAGCAATAGTACAGAACAACCCTGCTGTGCTGGCTTGTGGGCTTTGTGGAGTGAGGGCTTACAGCAGTCCTGCAATGCAGTCCATTTGTGATA
Source organism: Varanus komodoensis (assembly GCF_004798865.1). NCBI lineage: Eukaryota > Metazoa > Chordata > Lepidosauria > Squamata > Varanidae > Varanus > Varanus komodoensis. The sequence continues at coordinate 16,099,578 of NW_025335761.1, forward strand.
TTGCGGGTCGGGGGGTTGGCTGAGGTTGATTTGGTTCCCCAGTAAAAAGCTTCCCATTTTTCTCAGGCAGCAGGGCAGGTCCATGGGCTCAAGCTGTCCCTGAGAGCGCCACCCCATCCAGCTCCAGCGCAGGGCTGCCTGCAGGTCACTGACATTTTTCAGTGTTCACAAGCTACAATAAACGCGTGCACTTGAAGTAAGGCCAAAGCACTCTTGTCCTTGATGCCTGCCTTTCTTTGTTCAGACCCCAGCAGAGGCCCAGAGCCAGCCTGAATATTGGTGGTGAGGGGGGCAGTTCTTCTGGGTTGCAGGCCTTTTAAAGACAAAGCTGCAAAGCGTTTTTAACCAATTATTTGCTTGCGGAAAAATGGGGACAGTGAGAAAATGTGGAGGGGGTTCGTTCAACCCTTGCTACAGGCCTGCCTCAGTTGCAGGCCCGCAGGCCCGCATTATTGTTGTAAGCCACCCCGAGGCTTCGGCAAGGGGCGGCATAGAAAAATAATAATAATAATAACAACAACAACAACAACAACAACTCACATGCAGCGGGAGAAGCTGCAAGAGGCTGTTGAGATATCTTGCTTGTATGCCAACAACAACATACAGTGTGTTGCCCCTTACATGACACAAAATGGCATTGCTCCACACAAGAAGGGAGGTATCTGGATTGCGGCATTCCAAAGGCTGCAGAAGTAGCAAAACAAAGAAACAGGCTAGGCCCAAGTTGAGCCTCAAGCTCCTGCCCCAGTGAGGACTGGCTGCTGACTGGGTGGGAAGAACTAGCTGGAAAGTGGGCACAGGTATGCAGTGCAGCGCTAGGTGATCGATTGAAGACATACCTGAACGGTAAGCTGGCCTGAAAGGCAACATGCTGTGTCTCTATGAGGAAAGCTCTTTTAAAAAAGAGAAGACTTGAATGGGGAAGGGAAAATTTAGGACATGATTCTGTGCAGAGCAAAGCCCTACCATTTTGGGCATTCTCTTGTCAGCCGGCAGGTGTTGGACTGCTTTCTGTCTAAGCATGCATAGGACTGCAACCTCTGAGGTTATTTAAAGCGGCGTAATAGATGACTGTACACTCCAGAGCAGGAGAGGCTCAAACAGATCCAGAAGAATGCCGGTGTGGCTGATGAGAGGAATCAAAGAATCAAGGGAAGGGCTGAAGTCCTCCTTTGAAAAGTGGAAGCCTTGCCACAATGTGGACATGACGTCAAGGACAAAAATTTGGGCAAAACCCATGGTAGCTAACAGAAGGTGGGATGAAAAATTATTTTGAGGAGCACATTGTTTGAAATGTGGAAATAAACATTATTTACAACAATTGAGTAACTTTTGAAGCAGAAAGCTCACTAGGGATACCGTTGGACTGTGAGATGACGAAGGTTTGGAAAGTTAATGAAGGGTAATAGGAAAATTGCTTTGGTGTTGAGAGAGAACTCTGGGAAAGGGAACTCATGAAATAAAGGCGTTATGGTGGTGTGAATAATTTGGGGCAGGGGTAAGGAAGAAACATATGGAGACGTCTGAGGAGTGGAAAAATAAGTTTTTCTTTCGTCATTCTGAGGGTGCTTCTATCTCCATTTATTTCAGTGGGAGAAGTAGAGTTTGTCCCCACCCCCATCAAAGCAGGATTATTTTGTTCTAAGGTTGTACGACCTAAATATTATTTAACATGTTAGGACACCACTTTGCACAAAGTGACTTTCTGAAAGGATTCTAAAGCAGAATTCTCTGTGACGAAAGCATTTCATTGGCCAACTTAGTATTTTACACCCATTGTTCCCAGGGTTTTAAATATTTCTTGGCATGACAGATCCTCTGAATCAGAGCTGAATCCGGGCTTATTTCTAAACGTACCTCAGGGATGGCAACGAGTCTTTTTCCTTCACTGCAGAGTAGCAAAATCCTGAGTGCAAACTTTTTTGAAACAATAGCGAACTGCTATACAAATTAACAAATGTTCATTCTTGTTATCTCCTTGGGTGTTATTCTTATTCTTATTATTGAAACATAGAAGCAAAGCTATTCAGAAGGGATCTCCTGGGTCATCTAGTCTGACCCCCAGCTCCAGCCAGCTCCACTCATGTAATCCCCAACATGTGGTTGTCTAATCGTTCCTTGAACACGCCCACTGATGGGGCCTCAACCACCTTCCTTGGAAGCTCATTTCATATCCTAGGGTTCTTAACTGTCAGGAAGTACTTCCTGAGATCCAACCTGAAGCCTGGTTCCTTGAGCTTTGCCCCTTTGGAACGTGTCCAGCCTCCACTGCAGGGAAGAAGAGGTCATGGCCCTCCTCCGTATGACATCCCCTCACATACGTGTAAGTTGCTAAAAGATCCCCTCAGTGTCTCCTCTTCTCCAGGCTGAAAAGACCTAGTTCCCTCAAGCTCTCCTCATATGTCGTCCCTCCCAACCCGGCTACCATTCTTGTGACCCTGCGCTGAACCGATTCTTACCTAGCTATGTCTCTCATATAATGTGGAGCCCTGAACTGGATGCAGTACTCCAGTTATGGGTGCACCTGAGTTGTGTAAAGTGGCATCAACACGTCCCTACATATGGAAGCCACGCTTCTGGCTATATATCCAAGGGTGGCATTTGCCTTCTTAACCACTGTGTCGCACTGCCAGCTCATGCTCAGCCTGCTGTGAACAAGTACCCCGAGGTCCCTTTCACAAGTGCTGCCACTTGTCCCCCATCCTGTGACACCTATTCCCGTGTCTCAAGTGCAAGACCTTGCACTTATCCGCACTGAATGCACTTTATCATCATTGATGTCTTCTGTACAGAGCAATGTGGTTTTCCCTTCAGGGATGTCCTTAAAATGTAGGATGTCTGACAAACCTGTTTTGATTCACAGGTAAACCCTCCCTTGCTCTAGTTCTGTTCACACTTTAATTTTGCATTGGTTTTAACACTTGCCTTTGGTGTTGCTCCCTGTTGTCACATATGCAAGAGACCACGACAATAAAAAAGAGGAAAAATGTTCCTAGAGAGCTTGGCATCATTTTTCCCCCTCCAATAGGAAATCTATCTGAACCATTAATTGATTTTTTAGTAAAGTAATGGTAGTGTTTCTTGTCTGCTTTACATCTGTGCCTAAGACTAATTCTCAAGGAATGGAGAGAAGCTACCCCAGTCCACTTAGGATGATTTTTTTTTTTTTTGGCCCTGCTTCAACTAAAAAGAAAGTTATATCCCACTGGAAGCAACTTTTTGCATTGGGCACAATACTTAGTTATGGCTGCATTCCACTGGATTATGTTCTCTTTGAACAACAGTCCTTAACACTAAACTAACTCTTCAGTGCATTACGCCTCACTGCACGGCTAACATCCCGTTCAGGAATTTCTCAGAAGGACCATAGGACAACAGGCTAAACCTGGAAATGTAAAGGCACGGTTTCTGCTTTACCCTGTTAAAGGCCAGGTCTGAGAAAGAGCTTGAACCTGCGGATTTGGCTGTGAAAAGGCACAGCTTCTGGAGCACTCATGAACCTGGGCTTAGGTGCTCATGCAGAGCTGGGCGGTTCTGGCCCAACTGCAGCCAGCATTTTCCCATCTGGCTCAACCCTGTTTCCTCTCTGATTTGACTCAACACTTCGAACTAATTGTCTGTAAAGGCATTTGGCTTCTGTCCAAAGACATGTTCTTGGTGTAACTTTGAGGAGGAGATGCAAGACGTGAGTTTAATAGGCCTGCTGAGGCTGAAAATTTCCCGGGAGAAAGGGCTGAATAGGCGGGTGTGACACATGCCGCTATGAGATGGGGCCAGGAGACAGAAGACCTCAAGGCCCCTTCCAGCTCAGTGATGACATGATAGTAAAGTTGGGATCTGGGCAATGGAGGGGTCCTTAACACCCAAAACTCCCAAACAAGTGCAGATGTTGGCCAAGCCCCTTTCATTTCCTGAGCTGTTGTCTGCATATAGGTGGATTGTTCTGGAAGGACAGATCTTTTGGGAACCAGGGGCTGGCTCCGCCCCTCCCGCAGGAGGTGAAGTTATCGGGTCTTTTGTGATGGAGCTCTGAGTTACTGAGGCAGAAGTTCAGCTTACCTCAGCTTCGGCCAGGCAGGGATTGGATTTCCATCACATTCCCAGAGTGGTTTACAAAATGGAATAAAACAAACTGTCAGCACCAAATCATGCATGTTGTTTGTTGTAAACCATCCTGAGATGCTAGTATGGGGTGGTTTATAGCAACTTTAAATAAATAAAAAATGATAAATAATAAACTATTAACCTGTACGCTTTGGCTCAGTATAGGTGACTGTTGGCACGTGATGCACTTCTTGGGATTTTCCAGCAGTTGCAGGAATACAGACCATGGTGTGTCTAGAAATTATGGTGATCAAGACACAGCTATGGTACCTACCCTACCATAGTGCAACCCCAGCTGTGCCTTGGTTATCCCAGGGCAAGTGTTTATATGGAGACTCCTTCAGGCAGCATAAAATTGGTAATGTGCATGCCTCTGGCTTAAGCTCCTCTGATCTGATCCTGTCATAGCAATTCCTTCACAGACCACATGGTATTTGCCCCCACAAGAGAGCGGAGTGCTCTGTGTTAACTGATCACTACCCCCCCCCCCCACACGCACACTTTCTATTAAAGTCACCCATTCATGGCTTTCAGCTTCCGTGTGGCAGAGGAACTCTGTGCTTTGCTGCAGAATTGTTTGTGTGGCTTGGAAGTCCCATGGCTGTCTTTAGGTGATTGTTCTCACACCTTCCCAAGCTGTAATGATATTGATTTGGACTCTTGCCTCTGGCACGGATCTATGCCTTTCATGGAACAGGGAGGAAAAAATTAACAGGTGCATTCATTTCCATCTTGGAAATAGTTGAGCTATATAGTTGATCTAGTCGTTTTACATTTTGATTAAATGTTTGCAATCTCCATCATGCCATGCATATTCTGGATTTAGCAATTCAGTGAAATTCATTTTGTTTTTTTAAAAAACGGAACAGATGTGTTTTGTTTTTAATGGAGGAGGAAGAACTGCAGCTTCAAACTGAGGCTTCCATCAGATCCATTCTATTGCCATGCCATTCCTAGAATTCTTTCTGAAGTCTTTGGGGGTTTCAACCTAAAGGCCTTGAAGGCCTAAGGAACTGCTGAAGCCTTTTCATCAAGCTGCCTCAACTGCATTGCACTGAACCAACAGGTACAATGTTGAAGGCAAGGTGTTTTCTGATTGATTGATTGATTGATTGCCTGATTGATGAGATGCCTGGTCATGTCACCAGACTGAAAGAGGCATCTTGGCTGAGTCCCTCATCCATCGCCCAGTGGATGCCCCCCTGGAGTGTGGACCTTTTTCTGCCTAGCTCCAGAACTGCACAGCTTGAGCCTAATTTGACCCTAACACCTTTACAGAGGATATTTTATTCTTTCCTGCCTGTGATGAAGAAAATGCACTGGAGGTGCCCAGCAGTCTGAGACCAGCCCATGTGTTGAGTGGCTACCAAAAGACCGCATAAGTCTGGCTGCATCGCTTGCATTCTGCTAAGGCAGGGTGGGTCTTTCCCTCAAAGGTCTGTACCAGGGGAAGCCCAAGTGCTGCATCAACCGAGAAAGCGGATCAGAAACATCAACCTTCTGATGTCGCCTCTTGTACCAGCAGAGTCAGCTCCCACCTTTGCTTATCCTTTCCCTGCGTGATTCTAGCCAGCAGTGTTCCTTAGCTTTTGCTGTCTGCCTGAAAGAGTGGTACCCTGTCTTCCAACGCATATCTGGATTAATTTAATTAGGAAATGGCAAACCTAAGTTCACCGTGACAGAACTAACTTTTTACTGCCAACTTGGAATAAAACATAACGGTCTTCCTTTGGCCTGGCTCTGCCCCAAGAAGACAAGCCTGCTGGGAGCCTCTTGCATGGCCGATACAAATTGCCATGTAGAGAGGAACTGTTTTAATTACAACGATCATTTTTGCACCTGGTGCCAGAGGCAGTGAGATCTTTATGGTGATGGCAGCCCAGATCCAACTGAAGACTGGGTTCAGTGTCTGCAATAGCACACTTTTGTAAGGCCTTTTGCTTTTTTAAAAAAATGCAAAATGCAAACAGTTGCATCAAGTTAACAAATTGTTAAGTGAATCTACTGTGGCCTAGGAAATGTTTCCCTAAATTCAGGGCTTGTTGCCTTTCCTCTGAAGGCTTTTCCACCTTAGATGGGAACCCATCAGACAGAAATTCAGTAGTGATGCATTTTCTTTCACATGTCTCCATGTTGGGAAAGGCTGGAACTGTTGCATTTTGAAAACCAGCTGGTGTTTCCCACATAAGAGGAGGATCACACAACCAGTTTTCCCTGGCAGGAATGGGAGACCAAAAGAGGCAGCAAAGGAGCTCAAAGTGGCGTTACTGAACTTTTAGGGTAGCATTCTTCAGCCTTCCTTTTCCTCCAGATGCCTTGGATTACAGCACCCATCATTCCCAGCCATCTGGAGGGCACCAAGGAAGCAGCTTGCTTTAATGAATATACCTCTTTTAGGGAATCCCCTCCCAATTTCTAATTTTGCAGCATAGTTAATATTACTTTTATTATTTTCAAAAATGTAGACCAACCTAGAAATACTTAATGATTTGAGATTGAAGAGCTGAAGGTAAACACTTTCTGGGTCTAAGGACAGCTGCTGTGTCTGATTCTACAATCTACTGGAATATGATTTGCGGGTCATGCAGTCAAAATTTAAATCTAAATAAAAGGCCAGGTTTGTTTTCTTCTGTTCACATGGCAGCGTTTCCTTATAACAAGTGTGAGCAACACGTTCAGAAGGATCTTTTATTTAAATCTGGGAGACGAGATGCTAACTTGACCTTGGATCCTAAGTCCCCAGGAACAAAGTTCTGCTCCTGTGGTGCCCCCACAGGTGACTGGGGAGAAGCCATGCTTGCTGTCCACTAGGCAACCCCTAAAAATCTGCTCTGGAGGGTTGGGGAACCCTCTGGAATGCAAGGCTGGGGGAAGGTGGTTGCAGAAGGCCAGAATCGAGGATTGGAAACCCTTCTTCAAGGCTCCTCTGCCGGCAGGATAAATACTGACGATCTCAGCCTTGGAGTTTTAACCATTTTATATTGCAGAAAACAAAACAGTGATACACGGGAGAAAGGCTGGTTGGTTCGACCATTCACAGTACTTCTGAAAGTTAAAAAGTGAGAGGTGGAGGGTACCATCCTATGTTTAGACAGAATAAGTCTTACAACTAGCTAGGGAATGCTGGGAGTTGCAGGATATTTTTCTTTCTAGCTTGGGTAAGTTGGTTACTCTTTCTGTCTGTGGTCTTTCTTGTGACTCCATGCATGATACAGTTTTTAAGGGTCAAATGGGGAGTTAAGGGAGTAATTTTCCCCTTCATATCTTCCAAAGCTTGCTGTCAGGTTCTCTGTTGAACCACTCATACCTTTGTTAAAAGGATTCCCTTTATTCTGGAGTGCTGTTTACTTTAGCTTTAGCTTTTTGGGACCTTGGTGCATCCCGTTAGAATCATGCCACAGACCTGACTGCGTCAGAACCAGAACCAGGCTCACAGCAAAGTTCCTCCCTTGTATTGATAAACGAGAATGAAGGACAAGGCAGAAATATCAGGGGTCCAACCAGAAGAGGGAGCTGCCGCTTTGGCTAGAGGCAGCACCAGTAAGCAACCTCTTCCAGCCAAACATCATGGATGGCAAGACCCACCTTCTTCCATATGCCGTTTTGCTCAGATGCCTCTCCCCATATGCTCCAGGGCTCCACTCCAGTTCGCCTATATCTGGGAGCCGCAGCATCTAATGCAGCCTTCCTGAACCTGGAAGCAACTGGACACATCAGACTACGATGGCCAGGTAGGCTGACGCAATGGCCCTGGTGGCTAGGCTTGCAGGGGGTTGTGGGCCAGCAGCTCTGGAGGTCACCAAGGTGGGGCTGGCTAGTCTAGAGCCTGCTCTGTGCTTGCACTTGCCCTGTGGGATGCTTTGCCCACAGGGATTCATCAGCACTGGATAACCTACTGCAGCCAGCTCCAGGGTACATCCCTCCAGGCATGCTGAATGGGAATGATGGGAGTTGTAGTCCAACATATCTGGACGGTACTGTTTTAAGCAGTATGTAAGGACATGGCTGTTTGTGAAGTAATGAAAGTTTTTCTTTCTTTTCTTTAAACCTATGGGTAAGTTCTAGCCCTTCTGGTTAACTTATAATGGTTCTTATTAATTTGTGTTCTTAAATACAAATTAAATATTGCTGATTTTTCTCTGTTCATTGCCTCAAGTTCCCTCTCTGGGAAATAGATGGGAGATCACCTTTTAAAATCCCACAACTAAAATAATGTCAAAATTGTGCTAAAAATGATTCCATGCATATTTCTAAGAAAGAATCAGAAAATCTCCCATTAAAAAAGGGCTACACAGGTTTTTTTTTTCAATTGACTTCTCTTGTATTTAATGACTTAAAAAATAAGATGAAGAAAGACACTCCACTGATATAGTTGGCCCAGAACAGTTCTTCTCAGTGCATGTTGAGGGTAGCAAAGTAACTATGACACAGGCCATGGCACGCCACCCATCCTCCCCAGCAAGTGCGCTTAAGAAGCAAGCTGGCAGAAATAATGTGTGTGATACAGCACAAGCAAACATGATGATTGACAGTATTCATGGTACCCAAGTTAGGTTAGTTAAGTAGGAACGGGGGAATTGCGCTGGTTTAAATAAGAGCTCACCGGATGACGGTGAGTGTCAATGCATTTTTTTAAGTAAATAAAGAAATGATGACCCACACGGATCTCACAAGGGGACAGCCGGTTGCAAGAAACGTGTGGGACAAGGCCGGTGAGGTGAAGCTGTTCTTTGAACCAAACGTGTGAACGGTGCATCCTGGTCGAGCTTGTCTGCTGGCGCTAATGAGAAGCTCAGAAGTCGTGTTGCTCAGCCTCATTCCACCTTACCAAGCGGTTGGGAGGATCAAAGGAGGCCTCGCTTGCCCTGCCCAAAGCTTCTCTGGGGAAGGGCAGGACAGATAAATAAACCCAGTCATACGAGTAGACAAGTGGTGGAAGGGCTAGCAAGTCAGAGAACATAATTCTGGCAAAAAGCTAATTGTTACCAGAGCGTGAGGTCATTGGAGGGAATGAAGGAAACAATGTGTTCAATAACATGGATTATGAATGGCTGTAGTAGCCCCCTCCCCCCCATTATCTTTTTTTCCTTAATCCATTATTTTCCAAATCTAGAAGAGCTGATAACTGCACAACCAGCTTCCATTTCTAAAATCAAGGTTTGTGCAAAAGGAACCAAGATATTTACTTAATTAGATCTCTAGCTCCCAAACCCTTCCCAGAACAGCAAGGGCAGGTAACAGTCACATGTGTGGGAAAAAGCACAGAACAGACAGGCAGAGCATGACAGTTGCTAAAATCCTGAAAACTCGACTAGATATGGAGGGTTGTGCAGCTCATGACGTGGTTCCATAAAAAGGAACCACCTTTTTGACTTTGGGCACAGTCTGCCACGCACAAGCCATCACGAGCGAGCGCAGCCGCAGCTTCCAGGAATCCCAGTGGGCGTGCACTGAAGCCCTTTCCAACAGGCCATGCCCTTCGTCTCAATCACATCACCATTGGGATGATCCACTTTTTGTACAGCTTTGGAAACCTAATTGCTTGCTGGAATAAAACCTTCACGTATTCTCCCATTACTACTTTCCAGAGTATGACCCTATTCTCCAAAAGCTCAAATGGCACAAGAATGAAGCATTCCCATTTCTTAACACATGATAAAGAAATATAAATGGGGTGTGGCATGTATGAAACTTCTCTGCGGTTTTATATGAAAATAAATACTTCATTTTTCATTCATTCATTGTCATAATTCCCTAAAATTGTATCTTCATTTCCATGTTCAGTAATGAATTCTTTTTGGCTATCAAGCTGCTTTCTCTTCTTTTATGCACAGGTGCATGATTGTATGCACACATACACACACTCCATGGCACCCATCCTGTTTCTAAAACATTATTTATCACCATTCTTATTTAACAATGCACAGTATAGATGCTTCTAATTTTCCTTGCTCACTAGTCAGTGGATTATCTGCGCCACTTTATAAGCTTGGCGTTTATGAAGAAGACATTCCTTTAGAGCACCTAACTTTTTGACAGAAGAAATGTCTTATTCTTTAAAAATAAAGCATACCCTTTATTTCTTGCACTGAAGAAATGTGTGTGTGTGTGCATTTAGCTATAAGTATAACTTTTGTTAGTAACCCAACATTTCACTTTGAAGCTGCTGCTATAACTCATATGTCTGTGTGTTTGTGTACACATGCACAGATAATTTTTAATTACAACTGGAAATCAAAAGGGTGCTTTTCTAGAATGTTCTTCCCATGATAAATGGTGACAGTTAAAACCATAACCCTGGCTCTAACAGAGATCAGGAAGCACCGGTCCTTTGAAAGACAAGGGTTGCTGCACACCAGGTAATCATAAGGTGATCTCATTAGGTGAACTGGAAAAATATTTTCAGCACTTTCCTTAGGCAGAAAGGTAGGTGGGTAGGAAGATGCCCCCAGACCCTCAAAGGCATTGGTATTCTTCTTACCAGTAAAGAGAACTGGCATTGGTATTCTCTTTAGCAGCTAGATGTGTAGCATTATCCATAGAGTCATGCTCTGCCCTCAGTGAGGTGAGGAAGTCATCCGGTCAGAAATTGCCAAAGGTAGAATTAGCAAATTGTTTCTGAGATGCTTTAATGTGAGTTTAACTGCCAGTGATGGGCAATCATCTCCAAAGCAGAGCTCCTTCCAACGGCTAGAGCTCTAGGCCTGTGGATCATATCGCTCTCATCGCAATACAGCACTAAGCTGTGCTGTGGGCACGAGCCTGGTCCCCAACCCTAACCCCCCCGCCCCCGTGTAGTCACAAGGAAGTTGGAAACAGCAGTTCCTGTTGTGGATTGCTGTTTTGCCTTAAAGGGGAACTGTGTCTCGTCTTAACAGTGATTTATTAGAACAACAAAGCGTAATAAACCATGGCTTGAAGTTGGCTGGTTTGGACAAACCATAGTTAAAACTAACCAGTTTCAGCCAGTGCATATATAACAATAAACTGTGGCCGGTAGAAAACAGAAATGGATACTTCTAGTCTCTTTCTCATGGCCAGATCTGAGGAAGGACCAGGAGGGGTAAGTACATGCCTGAAGCTTGTTGGAGTAGCAAGCATTACACCAAAGTATAGTGTTGGCGCCAAATGCGTCTCTTGAGAGTTTCCTTTTACAGGTGGGGTGTCAAGGAGATGCCAGTATGTGGCACAAAGCTAGTCAAGAGGGATCCCCAGGATTCCTTTCTTCCTCCTTGAAGGCTTTGACGTCAACCTGTGCAGATGAAGCCTGCAATACTTTACATGGCACCTCAAACACCCTCAAATTTTGTCATATGCACTGAAAAATGGGAGAGGAACAAATTATAACCTCATCTCCATGTAAAAAAGAATCATCATCTTCTCCATCAATGAAACAAGGACTCTACTGTAATTTTAAAAAAGAAAGAAAAGAAACTTGTGCTGGTTTTTCCTTTGCTCCAATTTTCCACACTGCAGGCTTTCCCCCTTGTGTTGGTTTATTTGCCATTTATAAATGACTATCTATCTATTTAATATATATATATTGTTGTCTGCAGTGCCAAAAGCTTTTAAGTTAATTACACAAAGAAAATTGCCATATTCAAAATATACAAGTTACATACAATATTCTTAGAGGTCTTTCTTTTTTGGTAGCCCAGGCAAGTGAACAGACCACTTCATACCTTCAATGGTATTTTCCTGAATGTGTGTGTGTGTGTGTGTGTGTGGTGTTTGCATTTCAAATACAACAGTCTAGCACTGTAACTCTAAAATATCGTGAAAAGAGTGAGTCTTTTGATAGACACTGTTTACCCAATGTAAAAAAATGCAGAGCATTTTCAACTCCCGAGCTGACACTGACATGAGGTTTGGATGTATTGATCATTTTTCAGCCTCCTTTCTGAGTGCTAAAAAAAGGAAAAATAGATCAAGTAAGATTAACCACCATCCCCAAATTAAAAAAAGCAAGTGGCCACCCAACTTATTTATACTTTCTCCATTTTGTAAAGTGGTAGAAGGAACAATGTGGAGATCAGCAGCACCATTTAACAAATGGGTACTTAACCGCTGCTGATGCTTCTGATTTGACCGGATGGGGATCAGTGACTGAGTTGATGTCGTTGGCTTTGTTTTAATTGTTGCCTTGACTTTGTGATGGTAGTTTTGCCCTTCTTAAAGCCCAGTTGTCCTTCAGCCTGGGCAGTTATGGAATCTTGATTGATAGCTGTCACTCCTGGTTCGACAACACACTGAAGATTGCTGTCCGATGAGGTAACGAAGGAGGGGGCCCTCCCTTCTGGCTTGATCGGGCTTAGAAGCCCTTGATGTAGCAGTAGGCCTCTAGCGTGGCAAACAAAATGTACAGCAGCCACAAGCTCACGAAAAGCACCATTGTGGCAAGTCTGCACCCCTTGGGGCCGCCCAGCTCCCCTCCCAGGTGAGGCCGTCTCCGGTACAGCAGGACGCTGATGCAGATGAACGCGAAGATGGTGAACAGTGTCACGGAGAAGGCGAGCGTGCCGGCTGACACATGGAATTCCCCTCCCTGGGAAGCCCAGTAAATGGCTGCCACTGACCAGGCCAGTCCGATGCCCAGGAAGACGTTGACGGCATTGCTGCCCGTGACATTGCCGATGGAAGCGTCTGCGTACACATCTTGGACGGCAGCAGCTTTGCTAGCGAAAGTGTCTGAAAGGGAGAGAGAGAGCCAGAGAGACAGTGGCGTGGATGCGGATGGGAAAGGGGTCATCCCCTGGCATTGGTGGACCACGGCACCCACTGACCCTTCCCACTGGCTATGCTGGCTAGGGCGGACAAGAGATGCAGCCCATGAGCACCTGAAGGTCCCCAGGTGTCCTGCCCCTGCTTGGGGCAAAATACACGACCGCCCAATTTAAGATGGAAATACCTTTGTGGGCTGAAAAGACCGGGAACTCAGTTCTCATGAAGGTGGTGAAGCTGGGTGTAGGGTGGGCCACAGCAGAGGGCTAGAGAGGCGGTGGGGACCAGGTGGGCTGCAGGCACGTGCCCCCACTGCACAGCTTGCCTTCCTGCCAAATTGCTGGGGCCTCGGCCATGGCTGCTGGAGCCAGTCTGGCTGCACAGGTGGTGATGGGGAAAGTGGCAGCCATGCCGGCTGGAACGACTGAGCAGATGTGCCCTGCCTCCCAACTTTCCTCCGAATGCTTTGGCTCTGTGATTAGAATGGATCGTGGTGGTTTTACTGAATTATAGCTGTCTGTCTTTTGTATGTTGTTTAGACAACTTTGATAGGCTTTGTTTGTTAATGTGACTGATTGATTGGAGAAAGGCTTTCTCAGGTACTGGCAGACACAATGTGGGCTTTCAGTTTTATAACTTCTACAAAGGAACCACAACAAAGTTCCTTTCATGGAAACCCTTCCCTAAAACAGGGATGGGAAAGGGGCAGAAGAGTCTGAGGCACCCTTAGCCCTTCCTGCACTCTGCACCTGCCCTGAAAAGCGGCCTAGAAATATCTGAATTAACTAGGAAGAATGCTGCTGACGTGGCCCTGGGATTGCTGCTCCTCTTGGGGTCATCCCTGGAAAGGTGCTTGTATGGAAGAGGAGAGCAGAAGTTAGGGCGTCAGCCCCTGAAGGCCCTGCTTGCATGGAACAAGGGTAGTTCTCCAAAAAAATCTGGAGAACTACCCCTGCTATAGGAAGCTCAATGCAGGGCCATGATGAGACTTCAGCATTTGCAGCTCCTGCTTCCAAAACGGGATTGTGAAGGGGGATGCTGTATGGGGTAGTGTAGTGTAGTGGTTAAGAGCGGGGAACTGGGACTAAAGAGACCTGAGTTCTAGTCCCCACTCAGCCATGGAGCCAACTGGTGACTGTGGGCCAGTCACAGCCTCTCAGACCAGCCTACCTCACAGGGTTGCTGTTGTGGGGATGAGACTGAGAGCAGGAGGAGAATGATGTAAGCTGCTTTGAGTTCTTAAAAAGATTACAGTGGCATATAAATCGAATAAATAAATGAATGGAGCAGACCTTCTCCATGAGTCTCCTCACCTGGAACTGAAGTGCCAAAGGCCACAAAGATAACCGCAGTCACAGAATCCTTGAGGCCGATTGTGCAGCCAAAGTGAGAAGCCAAGTCTCCGATGATGGCGGTGAGCATGCCAATGATCAGGATGGACACGACGAAGCAAGCCCAGCCGTGGCAGTACTCTGTGGGGGGCACGCAGGCGAAGAGCACCTTCCAGAAGACGGTTAGGAAGTGCATGACATAGTCGAAGCAGGAAGGCAGGCGCTCCTCGCCAGACTCATCCTCGTCTTCATCACCCGCTGCAGGGAACAGAAAACGGGGAAGCCCAAATCTAATGGATGTTGCAGGACTCCCAGCCCCTGGTATGCCTCTGCAGGATACCAGGTAGGGAAGGCTGGTCTGGCACTAGCTTGGATTTTGACTCCAAAGCATTTTGGACTCCCAACATTGCCCTCCACCAAGCCCTCTGCCTCCAGTCCCTTCTCCCCAGACCCCTGCTTTCCAGCTTGCTCATCTCTGGGAGTCCTGACAGCGGCTTTGCCAGCTGGATCAGTTCCAGCTTCCCACTTTTCCTGTGGACATGACCTCCCAGAGGCTGGCCTCTCTTCCTTGTATGTGGCCCTCCGGATCTGCCTTGCCCTTCTTGACCCTTTCCCTCCCAAAAGGTACACGAGGACCTGATCTCGTTGTGTCTCCCCAGGCAATGATTCCTGACAACAGAACATCTGGATATAGATGGCCTGCAGAACCACAGAAGATGTGGACAGCTTACTTAGGGGCTGCCAGCAAATCTACTCTCTTCCAAGCTGAACACGGAAAAAGTATTTTTCCATGCAAAGTCTCCTTTAGTGCTGAAGCAAGGAACAGCCCGGCTGGCTTCGCTGTCCTTTCCTCTGCTTAGCCCCTGGAGATTCTGGAGGGTTCGTGGGGGGAAGGGGGCTGAGGACAGCACTGGGGCTTCCCCATACCCTGGGATGGTACCAGGACGTTTGAAAGTAGGTCAACAACAGGGGAAGCATCTCTTAATGTCCTTAGCTTTGTTCTTGTGTGGGCACCCAGAGGATATGACCACATTTATTACCATAGCAACAGAGACAACATCATGAAAATATTGAAGGCCAGTCAGGCATCCTTATTCACCTTTGCTCTGAAGAAGGGAGTAAGCAAGCATGGGAAAGGAGAGGGGATTAAAAGACATTCTTTCCCCATAGCACATGCTTGCTGAATCTTAGGAGAGAGAGGGAGGGAGGGGGAGAGGGAGGAGAACTTGACAACCCACACTCAGGGGATGAGTAAGGGTCGGATGTAGATTGTTGTTGCTGGGTTCAGACAACAGAAAAACCACCATTTCAGTAACAACCCACACTCGACACGTGCTCAGTCCTTGCGTGTGTGTTGTTATGTCATCTGAACCCAGTCAGTGAGAGAGAGCATTTTGTGTAGCAGGGATCTGGACAGAAGAGAGTTTGGGGTAAGACCCCTGAGAGAGGGGGAAAAGAGCTCGTGTGTCTTGGCAGCAGGGACACTCCAAGGAACATGCGGCTTGGATGAGTGGGCCTTATGGGGCTGGGAGCGTGGGACGAGAGAGACAGACCGAAAGGGTGTTGTGGGGAGATGATTCTGAAGGCGAGTGAGAACCTTGCGTTCAAAGGGAAGGTGCTGCATTTCGGCGATCACCCCTCATGTCTGCCGTGTGCTGAGATTCTTTGGCAAATTAGCACTGTCGGATCCTGTGAAATGGGTTTTCGGGACTGGCCACATTCACTGCATCATTCACTTTGTGACAGTGCCCACAACACTTTTTTACACTTTCCCAAAGGCTTGCTCTCTGGCCTTTCCAAAAACCAAGTTAAACAATAAAGCCACAAAATTCATAGATTACATCTCCTTGTACTGGTTTCCCTCAGAGAGTCACTCAGTAGCAGCCATTGGCAGCTGGTGCTCATGAAGAGCACTCAGTGTGGGCAACCTTAATTATTTAAGTAATTTCCCCATCTCCAGCTGAGGCTTTTTGAGCAGTTTAAAAGACTTGGCAGACAGTGGCCTCTTTTAAACCAAATACTAAGAAGAAACTGATCAAGAATCTGGACACCACCATAAAGCCTACGTGGCATCATAAAAGAAGGGGAAATAACTTAAGGAAGAGGGAAGAAGCAGTGCTGGACAGATGAACCAGCAGCCTGATCCGAAGCAAGAGAGAAAGAGAGGAGCAGCAGGGGCTGAAATGCAAACCAGCCGGAGCGGGAGGGAGACATCACAGCCCTCTGCTTTAGCTGATATGTCTGAAGCTAAGAAGGAAGAAACTTCCTCATAGGCAGCAGTGTCCAGGGCACATTTAGCCATTCCTGCACTCGCCACCTCTCAGGTTTTGCTGGCTGGTCTCCAGCAAGCTCACAAAAGAACTCCAGCAGAAACAATTCACAGCCCTTCATGTCGGTAGGATTTCTGGAAATTAGCTGGGAAGAATGCAAGGGACCTAGGAAGCATTGTGAAACATCTTGGAGTGCTCTGTGCAGCTTTAAAAGGGAAGCAGCCACTAATTTCCTGCAATCATTTAGTTGCTGTCTCTGTAATATTACCTATTGTGTGCAAAATACGTGGATACATTAAAAATCTTGAGCTGTCTAATCCTGGAAAAACCATTCATTTGAGCTCCTAACTACAAAGGTAAATGGTTGAAAAGCACCGCTAATGGCTGAGAACTAAGGAGAGATTTTCACAGCATGCACACAAGTGAGCCGAAGTCTAGCTCAGATAGGTAAGAATGGACAATGTACCGCAAGCCGCAGCTCCTTAAAAGTGAGCACCACTTAATCCAGCAGGTCCCAGCTAGATGTGTATAAATTTGCAGGTTAAGTGTTCTAATTTAATCTAACAGATTGATCAATTAGTTTGAAGTATTCTTTGTTTATTAAATCTGTATAAAAGCCACCTGTTAACATAATGTTCTCTAGCTGATTAATAAGAACCAATTAATAAGAACTGTGGAGTGCCGATTCTGATTATTTGATTATTCAGAATTAAGGGGACAATTTGCTTTACTTTTGCAAGTATTTTGATTCTGGCAAGTTGGTGTAAGAAAAAATGAAAAAAGAAATATTAAAAATGACCTTTCCTTCTAACAGTGGATTGCAGCTTTTCTTTGTCAAATTATCAAGAGCCTCACTTTTCCTTCAGTATCTTAAAAAGTCTTCTAAATTGAAGTTTTGGTAATCTGCAGGTTTATTAGAATATGGTACATTTATTATGTAAAATACAGATGGTTATTGAAACCATTTTTAATCATTTAGCAACCCTAATAAACATCCATTCTGTAGCCGATGGATGGATGCAATATAGGTATCAGACAAAACAATCCTAAGAAACCTTGCCAAGCTGAATCCTTCCGGGCAAAGGGAGAGTTTAGTGGTGGCTTGTGCTAGCCACAGTAATCGGCCCCCCAACCCCTGAGTGAGGGCTACCTGGGGTGAATTACAGGCATTCGCCTGTCTCACCTGCACTGACAGTAATGGCTTCCATGAACTGGTCCCGCCATGAATGTGTTCCTACAACCAAGGCCAGGTTTGTCTTCTTGATGAGCTTGTCCACTGTACTCTGTCAAGGACAGGAAAGATGGGTTAGAACAGGCCTTCCATTGGACGTACTTCATAATGGAGTCCTTATTGATGGCTTAAACCAATCAGTTAAATTATTGCAATTCTGTATGTGTCAACTCAGCAATCAATCCCATTGATTTCAGTTTGCCATTCACCCAAGAAGGTCTACAGAACTGCTGCCTGAAATGCAGAAAAATCAAACCATCAATAAGCACATCTTATTGCATATCTCTGCATAAAATCACTTCAGAGTCAGGCCGTTGCCTCATTAGAAAGACTGCCTTGTCAATTAACAGCAGTAGCTTCTTGCTTTATCGTTCACACAGATCAACTTCAGCCCTCTTTCCCATCACAGATGAGGCCTTTATAAGGACAGAAAAGAGCAAAGCCATCCAGCATCCGCTTCACACAGTGGCTGGCCAGAGACCTGTGGGAAGCCCACAAGCGGGACATGAGTACAATCCCACCCTCCTGCTTGTGTCCCCTGGAAACTGGCACTGCTTCGGGCACATACAGCCAGCAGGACTACGAGCCACTAACACTTGTCCTCTGTGATAATTGGCCTAATTTTGCAATTGCCCTATTTCATTCACAGAATTTCAGAGGGGGTCTTTGCCTCCATCTGTAGTCTTTACTAGAGAGAATTCATGATGCGGGAAGTCAGAGTAGCTACTTAATGCCTCTTGATGGATAGTACTCCAAAAGCTTCCCCTCCCATTGCCCATGGATACACTCATTTCCATTCATAACTGCAAGAGGCCAATACACCCAGGTTCCCAGCTAGAGCTTCACATGGGCCTTGGCAGCCTTGGCTTCAGGTGCAATGGACTCACTATTAAAGCTGTGACCAGAAGACATGAGCCTCACCTGGACACCCCTAAAGGAAATAAGCTTGACCGAGTCAAGCATGGGTTTGAGTACTGGTGAAAGTGTACTTGTTGCACACAATGCTTATTTATCACTTTCACTGGGAATAATCCCTGTTCTGTGCTAGTATTACCGCAGAATGGGACACTCCCATGTACGGACAGAAAATGTGAGCTAGAAGAGCAGAAGAAGTTGGGATTAGCAACTGGAAGCCCTGGTTGCAGTCTGTCCCATGCCTCCATTTCCAACCCCAACATGGACAACAGGTGTAGAGGTAGCAATGGTTGGGTCAGCAGGAAAATGACAGCCTACTTTTATGTGGAGGAAGAAGGACTGGGCTGGGACTTGATGTCTTCTGTGTCCACAGAACTCAGCTTTTAAGCCCATCTGCCACAACCAGCAGTAAGGACAAAGAGAACTGCACACACTCTCTTTTGTCCTGAAATATTGGAATATATCTGAATGTTTTTAAAAAACAGTACATTTGCAAACATTGGCTGCACAGAAGTTGTATAGCTTCTAAAGTACAGCATTTGTTACCAGGTTTTCTGTCATGAGCATTTATATTGAAAAACACAACACTGCACTTTTTCCTAGTGAGACGCTTGCCTTCGTCTTAGATTTAGGATGTTCTAACTTTGGATGCTTTCAAATGAACAGACGATGAATGGATGTTGACAACTCTTTTTTGTTATACCTGGCCATATTACGTTAGGGTACATTTGGCTCTCATGCAATATACTTTGGACTCAGGACTGGCTAGCTCAATTTTCAGAAGTCGTACATCAGGAGAGGGTGGTGGGATTCTACATGGCTTTTTTTAAAATACCATGGAAATAATGTGTCCCCTTAAGCATCTCTTACTGAACTTTTCGTCAGACTTCTCTTTTGTCCTCTATTGTTTCCTCCCTATTTGCATTGTCTTCTTTTCGCCAAGCACCCCTCGGCCTCTCTACCCTACATTGGCTTTCCTTCTCACACAGTGCTCTTTCCTCTCTCTGTTCCTTTATGGTCTCCCTTTTTCCTCCTCTGATTACCTCCTTTCCTGTAATTTCATTCCTCACTCCCTCCCAGAGAGGGTTGGTACCTGGCACTGACCTTGAATTCATAGGATTCTTCAATGATGACCTCCAGTTTGGGATGCTCGCCCAGTATTGGCTTTCCCATTTCTGCAATACGCTTGGCTTCCTCCTCTTCCACTGTCAGCTTCCTTTCTGCCACTTCTGTGGAAAAAGTGTCAACATGCAGAGAATGTCCTCCACACTTCTCACATAGGGCAGGGGACACTGGAGGAGAGCTGGGCTGAGCAAAGAAGAGCGGAAGCTGGCCTCCTATACAAGCTCCACATAACAGATCCCATGAAAGCAATGGAAGAATGGATTACTTTAAATTTAAGATGCCACTCATGAAATGCACTGGAAGTTGGTGTGAGAAATGGATCTGATTTCCATGAAACAGTCAAGCACTGGTCAAAATATGAAGGAAGATTCAGGGAGACATGGGACTGGCTCTGGGAGCCACCATCCACAAGAGGAAGGACTCTGCTTGTAGAAGGTCTCATCACCTGATTTTGGGACTCCTCCCCTCTGCACCACAGCCTGCTTCATTCAGTAAGGTCTCCCAACTCTCTTTGCAGCATCTTCAAAGGGCCAGAAGAAGGCCTTGGGAATGTTCATTCACACCAGGGCAGATGATCCAGCATAAACCTGGATTCAGCCCATGACATCCAGACCATTTTTTCTTCCTATGTTTTGGCGTATGCACATGTGTGTGTATGAATAATGAGAACAAAAGGAAACTTTCTGGTGGGAGAAGTAGATAAATAGTAAAGAAATATTGCTTGCTAAAAATGTGGGAACTACTTAATCTACTGAAATAACAATATTAACCATGAGTAATGTTGTGCTGGATTTTGGCCTTACTGATTTTAATATGGATTATCTTTGTTAGTCATTTTAACGGCTTGTTAGAGGAAACATTGATTAACTATACATGATCCATTTGACGGGGTTCCTAGGTGGCTAAATCATGATGCTGCTTGTGTTCCCTGCCCTGCTCTTCACAGCACTGACTTCCACTGGCAATAAAATACCCAACAAGAGGATGTCAGAGCATGGGACAAGTGAACTTACATGTTATGAAGAATATGAGAATTTGACATGGGATACTGTATAGATCAGCATCCACATGTTGCATGCATTGTGTTGCTCCATATGCAGAAGAACAACATCTTGTGAACTAGTAACCTATTTCCCAAAATGTCAAGTGAGTGAAATCACTAAAATAATTTATTCTTTGAGGATAGCCCTGATTATACAAGTCTGCAAATGAAATACTGCCCCATCTGTTTTGTTTTATGGAAAACAAGTCAAGATTTTATGAAGCAAATTTGCAAACTCAATACAAAGGGAATTTATTGAGGAAAGGAAATGGTTATGTCTGTTGAAGGCACAGAGTGCCAACTTGGCTAGAAAAGATTAATACTTCTATTATTTCTTTCTCTGTTTAATAGAAGTTATTTTCTGAAGCTTGCAATGTGCTCATGTGCTTTCTGAGTTCTCAATGAAAAGGAGATTTTTCCCACTGATTAGGTTATTCCACTTGGTAGACTGTTGAACTCTAAGTTGAACACTCACAAATATACTTATGCGGATATATACCAGATTGCTCAGTTCTGATATGTCTTCATGAGGGCACACTTATCTCATTCATATTGTGGATTTCCTCTCATTTTTTTTAAGTGTACAAGAAGAAATAAGCTATTCGGGAATGAAAAGATTTTAATCTTCACATAGTGGGGTGAAAACTGGGGAGGCAGTTTCATCAAAGTGAAGGCTGGTGAAAATCTTATTCTGAGGCTAAGGAGAGATAAGAAATGAACATGCAGGGAGACATCAGCACAGACTTGCCCAATGTGGCACCTTCCATATATTCTGGACTACAGGTTCCATCAGCCCTGCAGTGGGCCATGCTGGCTGGGAATGATGGATGTTACACCCCCAAACATCTGGAAGGCACCCTGCTGAGGAAGGCTGTTCTAATTGACCTGTGCCCCTCAAGGTAAGACTTTCACCAGCCTTCACTGTAGAGGCACCAGTGCCATGTGGTCAATCCAAGAAGTGACTCAGGAATGGAACTTGCTATGGTGACCAGTGGTTGGAACAATAACAGATTGCAATAAAACTGTTAGGAAATTCAGGAAATGGGTGATGAATTTCTGGAGTCCTTATTTCATATCTGCAAATTTTGCTATGTGGGTAAAAAGATGGCCCTGAAAAGGCTGCTAACTGATGGGATCTTTCAGGAAATTGCTAGACTTCTCTGCAATGCCCAAGAGTGCAATTACCGAGAGCAGTGAGTCTCAAACTTTCCTTCACCACGGACTCCCTTTAAATGCCTTTGTGGCTGCAGACCACCAAGACTTAACTCAAGATTTAAAGCACTAGACGGTATCAAGTATTTATTTCAATTTTCTCACGAAGGGCCTTCAGATTCGGAGAGAAGGGGAAATAAGTCAATCTGTTAATACACACGCTTCTATTATAATATATTGCAATGATTCCATACAAACTTCAAATAATAATATCAACACTCTTTTTGCTCAAATGGCCCATTTTATGGTATTTTGACATGTTAATTCTGAATATGATGTCAATTTTTACATTAAAATTTGATGAAACATTTTTACAGTTCTCACCTCCCCGCTTGTTCTCAGCATGTGCAGAAATACCAAACGCAGCTCTTTGCCATCAGACAGCTACTCTCATAGCCAATTTATATCTCTGACTGTTTTAAATTGAGGAAATAGGTTCAGAAAGTCAAGTTTTACAAAACAAGCATGGAAAATTAAGATTTTGTTCTATTTCCCATTTCCTCTTGCTGTCATTCATTCAGATTTAACTGCAAAAAACCGTCACATTTCTTCAAGTCTTCACACCCGGGGGGTCCATGGATCACAGGTTGAGAACCACTGGCCTAGAGGTTTCTGCATGCGCCGGATCCTTCTAGGGCAGATAAGAAGGATCCCACCCTCACACAGTATCACCCAAGGGGCTTGGAAAGACACGACGACTTATGCTGGAAGAATGCCAGAGATGCCTTGATAAACTGGATGTCTCTGGGTCCTTGACAGTGAATCTTGCCACCCTTTCGATGCTGATCATACTCTCCTCACCACCCACCTCACTAAATGTGAATGGCTTGCATTGTGCCCTAGGGGGAGCAGCTCATCCCTTGGGTACCCTGGGAGGTTCTTGTAGCAGGCAAAGGGCTATGCCAGGTGAACACGGCAGAGACTTACACAGTGTTATGCAGGAGTTGCTAGGCTGGGAGAATTCCTTATGAAAAGAGCAGTTTTCCCAACAAGGGCTAGCAGCGTGAGCTGGCCAGTCACTTCAAGCATCTCAGAAGCTCCACCTTTCACTGGCTACAAGCTTCCTCATTTCTGTAGCTTTACATCCCTGTGTGGCTGAGAAAACTACAAGGCTTTTGATGACTCATTCTTGGAGACTAACCCTGATGGCAGGGCCAAGTCCTCAGTTCTAGGGATGTTCTGGGGGGCCCTCCCTGGCATGGGGTGACCAGAGTCTCACTGGGCTCAGAGCCCTCTTTGGGGTGGTGCTGATCCTCCAGCTCTCAGATAATGGCAACTGCCTCCATACATGCCACTTCTCCACTACCTCCTCTCCACTGACTATTCTTTCTGAGAAAGTAGTGAAGAATGAGAGAGGTTAGCCCATTGCCACCTGAAGAGCACAAATGCACAGAGGCCCTGTCCTTCTGTCTCAGGTTTGTTTATTTCATTTACACCCTGCCTTTTTCCTCAAAATGTACTAGCTACTGCTTGACAGTAACCCATGACTTTTTCCTACTCTGTGACTATTAAAGCAAGAAAAAATGATCTAACATGCACAAGACTTTCCTTTGAAGTGTGATGCCACTTCTGCTAATGCCAAAAGTGTTTGTGACCATGTTTTATATGACATCATTGCTGTACATGGGAATTTGCAGAATATCAATGAAGAGTTCTTTCCTCATGGAATCTGCAGTCTACATTTTTAACAAGTTAGGGGTGTACCACATAGAGAAAACAGAAGGGAGCCAAGGGAGAAGCAACAATGAACAAGGACTTAATGAAACACTTTTGATGTCAATCTATCAGATGTACAAACAAAAAATGATGTTTGCACAAACTTGTAGAACTTACATTCTGGATGGGGAACTTCTAGAATTTGCCATTGCTATCTAATAGTATTTCTACGTCAGAAAAGTAGTTTACAGGAACTGTCCTTGTCCATGGTGCTGATGACAACTTTCAGCTGAAGCAATAGTAAGGTAGAAATGAAGGTCTGATCCTTGTGGTGATTCCCATGCAGGCAATTTTGTGGCAAGTCAGAGAAGGTGACATTTTTAAAGGCTTCTTGTTTTACAGTAATTAGTCTCATAAACGCTTTGGTGACAGAATTGCAAATTTGGATCGGGTAAGAGCGGCCATTGCATGGACTGTCCAGCACTTGTGAAAGGGACCTCAGGGTGTTGGTTGACTGCAGGCTAAACATAAGTCAGCAGTGTGATGCGGTGGTTAAGAGGGCTAACGGCTCCCTTGGTTGCATAGCCAGAAGTGTGGCTTCTAGATCGAGAGAGGTATTACTACCACTCTATACGACTCTGGTGTGCCCGCAACTGGAGTACTGTGCTCAGTTTTGGGCCCCTCATTACAGGAAGGATATAGCCAGGTTAGAGTCAGTGCAGCGTAGGGCCACAAGGTTGGTGGCCAGTTTGCAGGGGATGCCATATGAGGCGAAACTGAAGGAACTGGGTCTCTTCAGCCTGGAGGAGACTCAGAGGGGATCTGTTGGCGGCATACAGGTATGTGAGGGGATGTCACGCGGAGATGGGTAGAGACCTGTTCTCCCCTGCAGAGGAAGGCAGGACGTGCTCCAACGGAGCAAAGCTCAGGGAACCAAGGCTCCATTTAGATGCCAGGAAGCACTTCCTGACAGTTAGGACCCTGAGGGTATGGAATGGGCTTTCACAAAAGGTCGTTGAGGCCCCATCGGTGAGGGTATTCAAAGATACGCTGGATGTGTACATTGTGGGCATGTCATGAGCGGAGCCAGCCGGAGCCGGGGGTCAGACTAGATGGCCTGGGAGACCCCTTCTGACTTGCTCTGTTTCTATGTCAACATGCCAGGAAAACGAACACAGGAAGTCTTGCTATCAAGTCAATATGTGCAGAACTGCACTATATGTAGCCATCAACATGTGGAATCAGCCATCGTTATTAGAACTGAGACCATGCCTTTCTATCAGAAATATTCAAGACCACTAAACAATGGCCCCATAAAAATAAAAATGATAGAAGTGCACCATTAAAGTTAACCTTTCCTAAAAATAGATAACCTTCACTAGGAAGGCTCATAAGGCCAACGGCAGTTAGAAGCTGCCCTTGTCCATTAAGAGGCAAGATTAAAACAAGGTGGAAGTAGCTTTTTCAAAGCTTCGGCTATCTGTCAGAAGGTGAGCCGTAATGAAGTGAGGTGGAGTTCTTTCCGGAGGGCATTCTAGGTGCAACCAACGTGTCTGTGTCACATGCAACATGACCTACCGTGACACTTGGCAGAAGAATAGAGTTAGGAGCTATGGTCATTAGTGTGTCTGCCCCCTCCTGCCCCACTGAACATTCCCCCTTTCACCTTTCCTGCTTGCACCTTCAGAACGGAAATAAAAAGAAAACTGAAGAAAGGCAGACTGTATGGATATGATTTATGAGCATTTCTCTAGAGTTATGAAGACTTCAGACTGCTTTGTGAGCATATTCTCCTCCAGAAATTATTCAGAGGCTAAACGCCCTTGTACAGACGATATATCATGAAACTTTGCTTTAACTCTAAAGCCCTGCCAGACGACGAAGGTTATTAACTTTGCAAAGGTAGCACAATACTTGGATTCTGCTTGCATGCACTGTTGACAAGCCATCCCACAAGTCACTGTGCAAGCAGTTACACGACTCATCAGGACTCCATCAGCTGTTGCTTGTACCACTGCATCGCTTTCAGCCTGAGGGCCAAAATCAATTTCCGAGAAACTTTGGAGGGCCGCATTTCAGGGGTGGTAGAAGGCAAGAGGGTCCGGTCAGAAACACACCCAGCTCATTTTAGCTTAATGTTCTTACTGCCAGTGCCTAGCAGAGGCATTTCAGCATTTCAGAACGGGGGGAAATGCGCCAAGGCCCAAGAAATGCCGAAATGACTGGGGCAAAAGAGTGGGGCAAGAGCAAGGAGGTGCGGCCACTGGGGAGCTCAGGATGGCCTGGATTTTGAGCTCAGGCCTTCCAGATTTTGCCCAGAGGCCTGAAGTGCAATGTGTGTGCCAGGCCACTGCTCTCACTTGTTCTGGTCGCCAAAACTCCGTGCAAGCCAGCGTGCCCATGGGGCAGGCTGCAGCAGTAGCTTGCTAGCCCCACTGAAGTCTAGCAGGGGAGAGGGAGTTAAAGGGTTCTATTTGAATCTTCTTTTTGCCCAAACAGTTGTCCATGGTGTTATTCCCTCTTTGAGACAATCACAAAGCAGGAGACCCTGAAACATTCAAGGGTACCTTTGGGAGCCGTGCAGGGCAAAGGCTTCCTTCCAAACTGACTCCTGCTCTAACCCACTCCTGAATCAGCAAAACTAGAGCTCTCTTCTACTGCAGACTGAACTGTGCAAATAAATGATCGGGGCCACAACGATGGCAATGCTGATCCTATTGAATTTATGGCATTATTTCCCAGTGATTGACACTTGAGGGCTTTACAAAGAATACACTGTGTGTTGGGTTCAGAGCAGAGGCAAGAGGAAAACAACTGTGGTCAATTAGCAGCACCCTGAAAATGGATTTTCAGGCACTGCTTCCAGATGAGGAGGAAGACACAAAGATGGCTTTCTGGAGGGAGGGAGCACAGCTGTCGGCTAGTGCAAAGGCACAGAGGCCCACGGGCTTTAAGTGGCGGGCAGCTCACTTGTGTCCCAACAGCAGGTAGTGCCTGGGAGCAAAAGGAGAAAAAAGCCAGAAAGTTTTTAATTTGACAGGTCAAGTCTGTCAAGGTGAATGCTGCCAAACTGTCGCTTAATTATTAACCAGCCCTGATTTGTTTGCCTCAGCCACAGCGTTCAGCTTTCAACATGGATTGCACCCTCGACTCCCAGCTGTCAAGTCCAATTAGTCCTGATAAGGTCTGGAGATGCCAGGCACGAAAATGAACCTGCCAGTTTCTTCTCGGTTCCCTCTCTGCTTTCCAGATATGGCAAAGGACTAGGGAGGAAAGGATTCCGTTCTAACACCTCTCCTTCTAGATCTAACCAAGCGTTAACAGGGTAGCCACAAGAGAAGATACCCTCCTATCCACAAGCAAAGATGAACGAGGCGCTTCCAAAAAGGTGGGAAAAGCCCGTTATTGTAAGGCAGGCCATGACTCACTAATGTTTTGCACAAGCTCCAAACTGAATGCAAGTAATTCGTGGTTCAAAAAAATGTTCTTAACATGAGTTTTATAGGGAAAGGGGGTAAAACACATGTTCCTAAACGGAAAAAAAGGAGGGAGAGAAATTCAGGATGTTACACTTGCCCCTGACATTCCTGGGAAAAAATAATGACTTTAGCCATAGCATTTAGACTGGTCATTCCCAACCTGGTCGTGCCCTCCAGATGTGTTGGGCCAATGTTTCCAGCATGGACATGACGAGAGGGCAAAAGTGAGGTGGAATACTCTGGTTCAAAATGATGTATTCTAGAATGGTGAAGTAAGCCTGCACACCAAGCAAGACCCATGGAAAGTGGTCTCTGGAATTGCTCCTCCACCATTGCCCCCTGCTTCTTCACCTGCTTCTTGTCCAACAAAGACACGGGAGATACCACTGCCCCCTTGCTCATGGGGTCTCTGATTTCCAAGCAAACAGAGAACATGCAGAAGAGGAGGAGACTTGCTGGAAGAGGGGCTCCTTGCCCAGGGACTCTCAAAAACCCAGATCTGGCACTGATTCTATATGGCACCCTATAGGAAATGGTGACTTGTGATCCAGACAGATGCCAGATGCTGAGCCAGTGCACCAGCCATGAGTGACCCTTTCAGAAGCTCGAGCGTGTGGCCCAGCCGTGGTTCCTGGGGAGCCCAGGCAATACCAAGGCATTCAATTGAGTGGTTGCGGCAGCTTCCTGGACCACCATGATTCTCAAAGAGGGCAGTGCTAGAAGAGGTGCAAAGTCTTTCACCCTGAGCCTCTCAGCATTTGGGAGAACGTCAGTGAACAGTTTGGCTTGCTGGGTCGACACTGCAGTAAGCGTACACCAAGATCTACTAGCACTTCTTCATGCCACTTCTGGAACCTTCTGCTTTGAGAATTATTGTAGCAGAAGCTGGCAAGCTGGCAGCCAATATGAACAATCAGAGGCTCATTGAACATATAGGTCAACACTAAAAGATGCAATTAAAACACAAACACACTTGCCCTGTTTCTTCCCTTCTCTGTCTCTATGCCCCCATTGGTATTGTTCTGAATGTTTATTATTTTAGGATGGCAGCCCTGCAAATATGTAATGCCCACTTTGGACATTGGCACCAATAAAAGTCAAGAAGTACACACTTAGAGCAGCTGAACTTTTGAAGAGCAGGAACGTCCAAGCAGCCCGTCCCAATCTTTGCCCTGCAGATGAGTAAAACAACAACTCTCATTGGTCTAGGCTGGAGGTAATGGGGATTGCAGTCCTTGGTAACTGAAGGGCTTCAGCTTGGGGGAAACCTGCACTAGTGAACAGAAAATATAAATGTACATTCCAAACTGATGTCTAAGGGGACAATAATACAACTTTCTTTACAAGGAGAGAAGGTGACAAAGGGGTTTTCTTGGTCTGCTCAAAGCTATGAGAGCTACATAATGTTGAATTTTGGTAGGGGGGAAAAGCAGAAGCTAGATGCAGAGAGACGAGATGACAAACTTCAATGTAATTTTCAATGTAATTTTGTCCAACACTCCTGAAATGTTTGCATTTTCTAAATCTAACATGACATGTACTAAGTGAAAGTGTCACCTCCATTCTTTACTTATTAGTCATGATCTGTCCTGAGTGGCGCTCTACGTGTGCAGTGGCATATGCATTTTTTATGTTGCCCTGAAAATCATCTGCCGCTGTGTTTGAAGCACACTGTCCGTGTGTCCAAGTGATGTCAGTGCAGCCCTCACAAGGAGCCCAACTGCAGGCGTTAACCAGAATGGAAGGGCCGTTATAGAAACGTAGCGCATTGGGCAGCTCATCTAAAGAAGAGGGATGCTATGTAGGGCAGATGCGGTGGGGGAAAGCAGTGATGGGGAATCAGGAGCAATCTGGGGTAACTGATGCGTCTCTCCCAGCAGGCCTTTCCATAGTTCAGGGGAGACCACGGGAAAAGATCCTCTGGGTAGTTGGCATTAATCCTGCACAAGCAAACTTTGGAAGATTATCCCCGGGGGACCATAGTAAGCAGGGCAGAGTATATGGGCAAAGGCACCCCTTAGCCATGAAGGTAATTACCAAAGCTTTGTGTTGTATCCAAAAATCTATTGGCAGCCAATGGAAAAACTTGCTGATACGTGGTCTCTCCGTGATGTCGCAGAGACTAGTCTGGCTGCCGTATCTTGTACTAGTTGAAGTTCCTGGAGTAGGCACCCATGTAGCCCTCTGCAGAGGGCACTGCTGAAAGCAAGCCTCTGAGGTGCCAGCATGTGCACTGCTGATTGCAGGTCATTTTCCTCCAGGAAGGGATGCAGTTCGCTGAAGCTGATAGCGGACTCTCTTGACTGCCGCTGCCTTCTGAACGGACGTCTGAAGGGCCAGGTGAAGCAGCACCCCAACTGGGAATGGGGGACACAAGCCTGACCGGTACCCACAAAACCAGGGGTGAAGAAGCTCCAGCCCAATCTGGCTTGCACAGTTCTTGGGTCCAAACCCCACTGCCTGGAGGGATCCCTTCAAGGAGCACACCAGCAGCAGAATGCCTGCAGTCATCTCTGATCTCTGGGTCAGGCTGCCTTTCACTCCTGCAGCTCCTCTGATCTGAGACAGCAAGGGGAAGGGCCAGTGAGTGCTTGGCTGGCCCATACCAGGCAGAGGAGCAGCTCTGTACCCCATGTGTGTGTGAGTCCTGAGGCCCAGAAGCCCCGCATCTTGCTGCTCTCTCCAATCAGAAGTGGCCTGGGTTGTCTTCTCTGTGCCGGGAGGAGCCAAGCTAGACGGCTGCAGCCAGGCATGGAGGAGGAGCTGCCACATCACCACTGCTGAAGGAAGATTCAGCTGCCAGCAGCACACAGAAGGGGAGGGAGGGGTCCTCTTGTCTGCCCCAGGCAGCAAAACACTTTGGCTGAGCCCTGCTGCCTTCGATACACCAAGGAGGGGGGGGGGGGGGGGGATTGCTTGTTTTCAGCCCTGCAGAAAAAGCCTGCGGGCTTCCCCAACTCTGCAGTGAGTCAACGCATTGTGCCATGTGATCACTTTATTTATTTACCCAAAACTTCATTAGCACTGAAACAGGGCATTTGTCTCTCACTTCAGTACCTCAGTAATTCAGATAAGCTGAGCAGGGCTTTATTTCAAAAGCCTTTCTCCAGCAAAGCCTTCTGACAATTTGATGGAGGTTTGCCAGCACTGCTAGCTGGTCCCCAGAGCTGCCTCTGTCACGGTGCAGAGGCATGGGCCAGCCTCCACATGCTTATATCCTCTCTGAGAGGAGCAGCCTGGAGGACTCCTACACTTTCAGGAACAGACGGCTTGAGCATATTTAGAAATATAGAAACTGAGCGAGTCAGAAGGGGCCTCCTGAGCCATCTAGTCTGACCCCCGGCTCCAGCTGGCTCCAGTCATGACATGCCTACCATGTGCATGTCCAGCCTATCCTTAAACACCGTCACCACTGGGGCTTCAACCACCTACCGTGGAAGCCCATTCCACACCCCTTTGAATACAGAAACACCAGGTCCTGCCTCCACAGTGATCCTCAGCATTTTGGAATTATTCCCTTCTGCCACGAGCTCTAAATATGCAACCGGGCCACAGGTATGTAGGGACAGGCAGTGGCCACTCTCGGAGGGTATAAGATTCAGGCAGCAACAAAGCCAAGCACTGAAAGGGCAGGATCACAAACGAGGGCAGCAGCGAGTGGGAGGAAAAGCAATGTGCGCAGCAGCAGCAGCCTTCCCTGCTTGTGCGTGAGGGTTTTGACTTCCTGCACGCTGGGGATTCTAACGCAAACCTCTCTGAATCATGACGACAGGCCACCATCAACCTCCGCCAGAGTCTTGAGCCGTGCTTTGCTAATGGACAGGCCCCACGCATTCCCGCTGCTGCAGAATCCGACATGGACCCCTCAGGCAGAAAGACATGGCTCAGCCTCAAGGCAGCTTATCAACACAAGGCAACAGTTAACCTGAACCGGGGAGCTCTTGGGATGCTCATTCCTGATCTGGGGATAACGCCACGGGAGCTGCTGGCCCTTTCAGCCCCCTTCAACTTTGTCTCAGCAGGGCTGCTCAAACTGGACAGCCCTGCTGGTTATCTGCTGCTTCACAGAAGCAGGGTTAGCAGCAGGAGAACAAGTGAAAGAGGCTCCTTTCCATCAAGTGGCCTATAGCAGCAGCGAGATATTATTTTTTATTTATTTAGAAAATTTCTATGCCGCCCCATTCGCCGAAGCCTTGGGGCGGCTCACAAAACATTAAAATGAGGAAGGCCGCTCTCCTGCTACTGCGGCATGTTGTTTATCTGGCGAGGGGCAAGCAGAGGCGCGTAGGAAAGCTCCCTTGTCCAGACCACATCACCAATTCCTTGTGTCCCAGTGACAGTTGGGAAATTCACAGCACCTTTGTCAACATGGAATGAAATGTTGACTTAGGTAACCCCGTCTGAACTCTGCGAACATTTTCCTGCCTCCATGCTGAAAGTGGCCATTTGGAGCAGTCCTTTGATGCTACTGCTGCTGCTGGTAGAGGTTGGTTTTGTGTTGCTTAATATATTTAAATGCCTAACTGGAATCTTGGTGCCCTCCTGCAGAGCTGAAATGAAGACCGGCTGAGAGACAAAGCCAGGCCAGCAAGTTGCTGAGCACATCTGCCTCCTTCCGGCTTGGAGCCTGACAAGAGTGCTGCTGAAGACAATAACATGCTCTGCACATGGTAGCCTGGGAACACGGGAAGCTGCCTGGTATTTGTTCATCAGACCCACTGCCACTGCTTCTGAGTCTGACTGCTGGGCAGGATCTTGGGCACAGACACTGCCTGCTTCCTGCTGGTTTAGCTGGAGATGGGATGGCTTGACGCTGGACCTTCTGTGTGCAAGGCGTGTGTTCTACCAGTGAGCTGCTGTCTTCAACACGGTCCTGTCCCACTGTTCTAGATTGTGTGACTTGATCTGCTTAGTGGTCTTGTCTTGTGGATGGGTACTGAACTAATGACAATGACCTTCAGGCATCTTCCATGATATAGATGTAAGAGTTCCAGTATGGATAATTTCAGCTAATTCTCTCTGAGCTGCACATTCTATGACAATATTATTAATTAATTAATTAATTAATTAAAACATTTTTATGCCGCCCCATTCGCCGAAGCCTCAGGGCGGCTTACAAATATTACACAGGGGCAAAGCAAAAAATATAGGAAGAGCAGGACAGTTGTGTGTGACGGGTAACTGGATGGTGCAGAACAGCCTTCCCTAGCATGCCACCTACCAGATGTTTTAGAGTTCAGCTGATGGTAGGAATGTTGGAAACTGTGGCCCAAAACATAAGGAGGGCACCTGGTTGGGGAAGGCTGGTACAGAGAAGGCTCAGCACCTTCCACAGACTGGCTCAGTTATAGATCTCAAGACAGATCAGTTTCCTTACGTTTTGTAGATGTCTTCGATTCATGCACTCTCAGTGGACAGCTACTGATGTTAGTAACTGTAGTACAACACACGGAAGATCAAGTAACTCCCAACAAAAGACTAAAATGGAAATCTAGGCCACAGTAAGGAGAAATACAGAGCAAAAACCAAACCAATGAAGGGGAAAAAGACTTACCTTGAGTCAGGAGGAGTGCTATATGAAAAGAAATATAAAACAGAAGGGGGGGGGAGGAACAAAGTTAATATTTTATGTGTGACAGTTTTAAAGGCATTTTGTCGATGACTACATTAAATGAGCAAATGAACTTGGCTTGATGTAGCTGTGGATTTTCTGTAGCCGCATGCTAGATGCAGGTTTGTGAACATGCTTTGTAGCTGCGAGATGAGAGTGAAGCTGGAGAGAACTGGTGTGTACCAAGGGTTCTGGCTTTCAGAGGTTTCCTCCTATCATAAGCAAAGGCAGGGGGAACTGGACTTGAAGGAGTGGGGATTCTGGAGACAGAAAGGGTGCTAATTTGCAATACATTCTCAGAATTTGGGAACAACCTAACCTCACCTCTATAAGGCAGATCTTTCTGGCAGATCTTCCAGTCCTTCTACAGTCTTTTGGCTTGCTCTGTTTAGCAATCATCACTTTGGTTTCACCCACAAAGTACAATGCAGGTCAGACTATTTTGTCACCTTAGTCCTCAGCAGAATTACCACCATCTCACAGGGGGAAATGACATGTCATCCTACTTAATTTGCATGTGAGCTTTTAGCAACTGAAGCAGTAAGTGATTTTTCACCCATGTCAATGTGAACACGTAAGTGACGTTCATGCCATGGCCATGAATAGAAGAATTGTTGCTTCACCAAGCTATTGTCTAACTGCCACCAGGTAAGCTGCGGGTGGCTGCCAGTGTACTGTAAAGTGGTCCCAGAACAGGAACAAATATGACTTCCCTTGGCCTGCTAGGAGGGTTTTGATTCTAAACTCTGAGGATAGGTTCACATGTCATGCGAAGCTACCTTGCAGATAAGCCATAGTGGACTGGCTGTTTGCTGAACAAACCATGGTGTGCCCAACAGATAATCTGCCTTACGGTGGGTTGTTCTCCCCTTGTTTCCCCCTCCATTCTCCAACCAGCTTCAGCAAAGATCCCAGTGCCCTTTGCAGCAGAACTAATTTTGTCTCCTCCTCCCTGCTTTCACCACTACCCTGTCACTCACTGCCATTTTTATTTCAGAAAAGCAGAATCAGAATAATCAGGAGGAGCGGGGGTTGGATCCTGAAAATTGCATTTTAAAAAGTCAGTCCCTCACAAGGGCACATGTGCCAGGTAGGGCTATCCAATACATGTAGTCTTGCCTGGTCAAGTTCCTGTTCGGTTTCAACTCCCAAAGGGAACCAAGGCAAGACAGCATATAGTTCATTTCCTCACATTTGCCAGGGCCCAAGTACCTATATTTCAATGGAAAGCCACTAGTAAAGGGAACAAAAGAAGCTGCACCAAAAAAAGGATGGAGGCCTCCAATTTAACAATAGCAGCTGTTCAGTTTAAAGTTCTGAGCGTCTTCCGCCTTTTCAGAACTTCCCTGAGTTTCCAGCTGCTCCAGAATGTGGAGCTATTAACTCCCCAACCCCTTTCACAGCAGTAATTTCCCAGCCTTTGCATTGCTGCAAATTTTCCCTTCACTTACTTCCCAGCCATTGCATTTCTGTATCCTTCTGTACTTTTGTAAGCACAGTAACCACAGCAGTAATTGCTCCAAAAGAAGATGCATAAAGTGCTGAAGAAATTAATATCTCCCTTTTCTGGAGTGGCTGGAGACTCGGGGAAGTGTTGAAAATGTGAAGGGTGCTGAGAACAATTATACTTGAGAGGATTACATTGCTAAGTGGCTGATACTTCCCCCACCCTTTTGGGGGGCATCTACTTTTGCTGCTTTCTGGCTGCTTAACAGTCTTCTTCAACTGACAGCTCAGTACTTGGTCCCATGCAGCTGTGTACAAATTAGCCTATATGCAGTCTGGCCTTGTCTTCCTTTGACAACTGAAACAGTCAAGGAAATTGGTCAGCCAAGACTACGTGTATCAGATATCTGTAACTGCATAGCTGTGAAGGACTTGTAAAAAAATAAAAATTAAATGTGCAATGTGGGGGGGGGCAATAAATTTCCCCAACTGCATTTTCCAAAAATTCCACATTCCAAAAAATAAACTGGGAAAAAATGATGGTCCTTCAACATTAGTGGAATGGAGGACTAGTGAGATCATGAGAATGAGCAGCTGGAAGTGGGGTTGTCATTATTCCTGAGTGGCTCTGTAGCCCTTTCCAACAACCCGTGACGAGGTTGCCCTGCTGGGTGTGGACAACACTGCAACCCACTGTGGGCAAGAGCAATCTTAAGACAAGCACAGATTCTCAGGATAGTTTTTCATGAAATTAAGTCACTCTGCAAAATTGTGATGCTATCAGATGCCACAGCAGTTTTTGTGTTATGTTCATCAGCTGTGAATCATCTGGTTTTGGTCTATATTACTAATCAATCTCTCAAGACTAACCAAAACTGCAGTTAATGAGTTGCACTTCAAACTGCACACAGAATGAATTACTTTGCCCAATTAGATAAGGATTGTTCTGTCTTACATGTCTCCTCAGAAGTAAGCTGGATTAAATTCAGTGGGGTTCATTCCCAGTGAGTGGATATAGGCCTATAGACTTAATTAAGTAGGAGCTCTTGTCTGATGCAACCACTTATTTTAATTTCCATTTGCTAATTGGTAGTATAAAACTGATAGGGATAGTTTAACCATAGAATTGTTAATGTAGGTTTATATGATTAACAGTCTTTTAAGTACTTAAGCTTTCTCATATAATCCCATTGTATCCTTTCTTCCTATTTCATGTTAGATTTAATATAGTTTATAGGAATATTATTTTATAAAAAGAAATGATTTCTGAAGCCTGGCACCATTGTTTCTACAAGTGACTATCTTACTTTGGCATTCACTCTGATTTAAAACTCACATGCTTTGAAATTAATTAAAGTTGTTGAATGCCTGATTTATAACTCTGAGTACGAAGCTTAGGGTGGGAGGCTACTGGAAGTCCATGGGAGTCACATGCACAACAAAATTGATGCCCATTTTTATTAACTGCTTCTATGAAAGGAGGCCTTAGCAGGAAAAAATGAAATATTATCTTCATTTTCAGACAGGCATGTAGCTGAGAAAAAGCAAGAAAAGTATGGCCTCTTGGATTAAAAAATATTTGTGAAATGGAGATGTCACTGAACCGCTCCCCCTCATTTTCACAGGTCTGTCCTGCATCTTATAATCCTGTCATGAGGACCAGATGATTCCTTCACATATGCACCTACCAGCAGTACCATAGCTTGCTGAATACCCCATTATGTTACTAAAATCCTCACAGGCTATTTATTATATACTGCTTCTATTAGTGCTACATGCAAGGCCAGTCTTGAAGGCTGCATAGCATTATTTCCAATGCCATGTTCGATTTAAGAATCTGACCCTGCAGGCATAATAGAAGTTGGGGAAATGTCCCTGGGGATGAGCACTGCATGGAAACAGACTAATTTATGTCATTTTAAAAATTGATCTGAATCTCTTTGATCTGAATCTTTACCAGGGACAGCTGCTCCACAAGTGCCCAAGTGGCTTTTGGGGGTGGCTGCAGTACATTCTCCAGTACAATGTACAGCCATTTTTTAAATTTCCCAGCAGCTCGTTTATCCCTTTTTGGGGGAAGGGGGACAATCTAAATACCTAGCTTGACACATCTCTGTTTTAGGGGCTGCCCAACATCTAGTAGTACAAAGGCACTTATTCTCAGAAGCCCCAGTGGGAGTAATCTAAGCTTCTACTGGGACTCTTTTTAGGGGGTCTCCACTATCTAGCAGCTATGGGTACCTTTCTTGAAAAGCCCCCAGCAGAGATTTGAAGATCTCCCCCAGCCCACTTCACAGTATTTCTCCTGGAAGGAGACCAAGCAGTCAAAAGGAATCCAAGCAACAATGTTTGGGTGTAAACAACGCAAAACGTAAAGCAAGGCAGCTTCTGACAGCCCCTCCAAGGTGCCACTGAGGCACTTGGAACGGGGACTGCTGGCTGCCAAAGCAGAGATGGGGAAGTTGGCTTTTAATCTTCCTCAAAAAAACCTTAAAGGGAAAGAATAGCCATGGTGAGCTGTAAATGGCTTGGCTTCATAGCTCTGCGTGAGAGTGGACTTCTCTGTCCTGTGATGTCCCTGGGATGCTGCCTGGGGCACCGAGAGGGAGGGAGCTGAATCCTCTGTCAGGCCATCATGGGTGCTTCACAGATGGGCGAACTGTCATGGCAGAGGAAGTGTTACTATTGCCCCTTAGCTGCCAGCAGAACTTCCAAACAACATTTATAAGTCTCTTTAAACATTCCTAACAAGATGCTCTGGGGTCTATCCTCCATTTTCATTTCAGCCTAAGAAAGGGCTTTTTCTCTCACATACTTCTAATGTGACACATGAAGATTTGAAGGATGGTATAAACGAAGCTTCAGGAACACAGACAGGGAAGCTTCGGGATCATTTTTAAGTCCACGTTTCTGAGTGGGCTTTGCTCACAGAAGCAGGATAATGGTTCTGCAGGCCAGGGCAGTTTCTTTCAAATAAAAAGAACTCCTCCAGTGCAACTCACTTCCGACCTGTAATAGGCCCAATTTGTCCAATCTCAGAACCCTTTATAACATTGACACCCTCTTCGCAGCACTCATTACAGCTGCTGCAGGCATCTATATCTCACAGCTACATCTTTCAAGATGTGAGATGAGACAACGGCACGATAGACCAGGCAAGCATGAGGAAGGTAGGCTTGCATTTCCGTAATTCATAAGCCTCGTCTCCCATAGGCCCATCCCCTTATTCAGTGTGCATTCTGCGCTGACACCCTTTTGGAAGAAGCGTCTTTCTAGAAATCCCTCACAGATCAGCATGAGTATTTGTGACTTTGTCAGCATCTCCTCTTAGATTTCCTTGAGGCTCTGAGGTGGAGCTGACACCAGAGCAGATAAAGGGCTCCACAGGCATCCAGCACTGAGTGCTGTCCTGGTGGCTGTGGAAGAGGAAGCGCAATGGAGGCGGATGATTAGGACTCAGGGGAGGACAGCTCGGTGGACAGTAGCTGCCCACT
Organism: Varanus komodoensis; assembly: GCF_004798865.1. Lineage (NCBI taxonomy): Eukaryota > Metazoa > Chordata > Lepidosauria > Squamata > Varanidae > Varanus > Varanus komodoensis. Next base: position 16,137,215 of record NW_025335761.1, read on the forward strand.
GCCAATTTTCCATCACGGTTCTCCTGTCTGCAGCCAGAACCAGGGGAACATGCATGCTACCTGCATGCAAAAATACGGATGAGGACAGCTTCTCCGGCAATGGATTGCAAACCATGTGAGAAAAATGAGGATTAGACCTAGTAGAGGCTGAGTTGATGCTGAATATTTCTTTTTTTAAAGGAATAATCCTTTCTTTATGGGGGACGAGGGGAAGAAGGAAGAATCATGAACTGGGGGTCCTGGGGAGAAAAAATTTGGAAGGGGTCTGGGAGGAAAATGAGTTTGACAGGCATAGAGCAATCAGGAACCTTGGGAGCTCATGAGCAATGCGTGAAGATGGGGGCTCCTCTTGCTATTTTATCTCAAGCATTTACTACTCAACAGGTAGACCACAGCCAAACCTGGAGGTTGTGTCCAGCTATGGCAGGTGATAGAGATTTCCATAGGTGGAACCAAGATGGAGCAGAAGTGCTAGGCAGGTAGAGCAGTGGAAAAGTCTGTTGCTCCTTCACCTTTTAGAGTCACCAGCTACCCTTCTGCTTAACTGTTGCTTTACTATAGCCCTACTGGGAGAGAAGGCCTACTCAGAGCATCATAGAATAGTAGAGTTGGAAGGGGCCTTGAAGGCCATTGGGCCCAACCCCCTGCTGCTGCAAGACACCAAATTACTCTTCTTCCCTCTGCTTTCCTTTTTTCATGTGTGTTTTGCCTTTTCATATTGTTAGCCTGTAGGCAGAGGCCTTGTTTAAGTACTCATATGCCACCTGCCCTGGGAGGCTTCCTGGCTGAGCAGTGGCATAAAAATACCCTAAATAAGAAGTAATCATGTGCCAGCCCACTCCAGGCCTCCTCTCCACCTTCACACATTTACCAAGATGTCTGTCGAGAGAGAGAAGCATGCTTGGAACCCTCCTTGCTACTGGGAATCCTGCTCCTCAGCATTCCTGAACATGGGGAGGACTCTTACGTTTATTCAGTTGAGCCTCCTTCAGACTGTTTATTATTTTTGATTTATATCCTGCCTTTTTCCTACAAAGGGCTCAAGGCAGCTTACATCTCCTTCATCTTATCCCCACAACAACAACCCTGTGAGGTAGGTTGGGCTGAGAGTCTGTGACTGGCCCAAAGTCACCCAGTTGGCTCCACGGCTGAGCGGGGACTAGAACCCAGATCATCTGAGTCCCAGTCCCATGCTCTTAACCACTACACCACACCGGCTCTGTATGAAGGTTGGGATTGCAGGGGGAGAAGACCTGGGGGGCAGGGCAGCCTGCCCCAAGCTGGTGCCCTCCCATCAGCTCCAGCCAGCATAGCCAATGGCCAGGAATGCCGGGAGTCCCAGCCCAAGCTATCTGCGGGTTGGTGAAGACTGGAGCAGGGCTTGTGAGCATGGCCCCACCGCCCTCCTGTATGCAGCGTGATTCCTTAAGAGGCCTTCTCCACTAGGGAGAGGGGTAAGGGGCAAGGCAGCAGATGGTTGGAGCTGATGTGAAGCTGCCTCAGTGGAAGCGCATCAGCAGAGGGAATGATCATCCTACAGAATGTGACCTTCTTTATGAACGCCATCAGCTGACTCGCATGGCTTCAGCCAGGATTCTCCAACATGGTGCCTTCCAGATGTGTTGGATCACACCTCCCACATCCCCCAGCCACACATCTGGAGGGCATCAGGCTGGGGAAGCCTGGCTTCAGTTGTCAGGATTTCCATACCCGTAAGGCATGAGAGCTCAAGGGGATTTGGGGTAGCCATGCCTGCATGTCTTGATTAGCTTGGGTCCTGGCAGAGCAATGGTAAGCAGCTGGTGACGAGCTTTTCAGCTTGGGAGGAGCTCAGCGATGTGCCCAGGGCCTCTCCCACTGCAGGGTCCTTGATTGCTGAGCCCCTGCCCTTGTTATTGTGCACTGTGTGTTCTGTCCCAAAGATACAGATTGAGATAAGGTGGCGGGAAATCTCTCTCTTTCTCATCTAGTGGATGAATAGCTGCTGCATCGTGCTAACTGGACCCTCAAGAGCCCACGGAAGGGGAAATGATGTCATTTCCCTCCTCCTTCTAGGGATGATTATACAGGAAAAAGAAATGACTGCCCATGTCCTTTTCCCACACAACACCCCTGCAAAGGAAGGCAAAATGATATAACTTCTCCACCCAGAGACACTTGAGTTTCAGGAGGCAGCTGAAACCCAGCTGCTGTGCTGCCTTTGGCTGGCTCAATTACGTTTCTAACAAATTAAGAAAGACAGCCACCTTGTCACACTGCAAACGCCATTCCTGCCCCCTCCATCGCATGAAGGGACTCACCATCCACACCTTAGTGATGCTGAATTTCATGTCATTTAAGGAGGGAGGAATGATTGAATGGAATGCAGGTCATGGTGAACTTCCCAGACAATCTTGACCAATGGGTAGCACAGGAATGGGCAAGCAAGCAAGCAAGCAAGCAAACGAACAGGAAGTTAATTTGGAGCAGACACAAATACTGTCTGTGCCTAAAATTAACTGGGTTCTATCCAGTGTTAGCCTACCTTAACCCGAAATCATCTCAGTGGGTCTCTCCTAACTAGAACTACTTCAGTGCAACCCAGATAATAACAAGTGACTTGGGTGAACTTGAGTGGAGCACAAATTAATTTAAGATGGGGAGTGATTTTGTTGGGAAATGACTTGGCTTGCTTTCTATGGAATTTAAACCTTACTAATTATTGCTACATTTGCAAACGTGAACGTATGCAGACTGGGATCCTCTTTTACGGCCCGCATTATTTTTTAGAAAGTTTAAGTAATTCTGCACCCTAAACCAGCTCAAAGAAACTCTGCATTCTTCCATGTAGTCATGAGACACAGTATTAATTCACTCCTCCACCTCCTTTCATGAAATGAAAATGCTATAGCTGCACTAATGCTGCAGCATTGGGCCTGATAGAACGATATAATACAAACAGCTTGGATCTCCCTGAAGTAAGAGAAAACCAGACCCAAGCTGACAGTTAATATGACAGTAAACCCACCAAGGGAATAGCGAAAAAATAAGTCAAGTTTTTAAAATGAAAAGGACTGGATTCGTTGGAGAAACACGCAAAAGGTACTGACAGCGGGGTGACCAGCAAGGCAGTACAATATGCCAGGAGGCTTCCAGGTCCCGCTACGCTTCTCTAGCGACAGTTTGGTCCCTGTCGCTGCAGATAAAGGGCAGCCTCACAGCCGTGAGAATGCAGACTGAGATGGGGCAGCCTTCCAGCTAAGCAGCAGAAGGGGGAAGATGGCAAGCCTGCCTTCATATGACGAGACATTTAATACACCTTTGTTTTTATGCCTCTGTTGTTCCAAATGTTGTTCTGTTAGAGCCACTGCAAGGAAAGCTCTCTTTGCCAGCTTTTGTTGATCCCTGGATTCCCGAGCAAGCTCGATATGGCAGAGTTAGAGGATTCTCACCTCAGGCACAATTGTTTCAGGTGTGACACAGGGTATATTGTCATGGAATGAAATTACAAAAAGGGGAAGCATTCAGAAGTTGATAACATTCAGGATTATGAGGGCTGAATGTCATGATGTCAATAATTCTGAAGGGAATTCAAAACTAAGATGGCTGAGAAGCTAACAGATTACCATTTAATTCAATTTAGCTAATGCACTAAAAGCCTAGAGGGTAACAAAGATTGAACATTTTATGGGATGAATTTATCTAAATAGGATGAGCAGTTAATCCGGAGGAGGGGTAGCATGAAAAAGCAAACACTCAGCCTCATTCCTTTACCAAATAAATTGTCTGACATGATCCGTAAAATGAATTTTTAAAGTTTGTATAAAAGTTAATAGAGCTATCAATACACCTGGCCTCATTTCCATGCAGTCTCCTTCCCAGGCACTGCCTAGAACTACACATCTGCTTAGCTTCATTCATTCATGATTAACCTTTGTCCATCACATTATTTGCTAAAATGTCACATTCCCAGGGGAATGATGCCACAAGCGTTAGGACCCTTTTCTGCTTGCACATGCATAGAATGGCACCCTAAAAGAGCTACATTAGGAAGGGTGCCATTCTATGCATGCTTAAAGAGAAAATGGTCCTACAATTCTCAGCATTCCCAACATTCCCAGCAGTGCTTGCTGGGGAATGCTGGGAGCTCTAAGACTTTTTTCTGTCTAAACATACATAGGCTTGTGCTCTGGGAGGGCTAGATTAAAACTGGGACGATTGGACCCTTAGAAGGCCAGATCTAAAAGCCAGCATTGGAGGGGTGCGGGGTGGGGGGGTGGGGAGGGCAACAGAGTTCTCGAGGGAGCACACTCCACAGTTTGGGAGCAATCCAAGAAAAAGCCCTTTGTGCATGCCCAGGCCTCTGTGGATGAAGGTGTCCCTTGCAGACTGTGACAACCAGGCAGTTCATTACAGGCCTCGTGGTACATTGCATTGCCGGTTTGGGACTTGAAAGGTTCAGAGCGACACCTTGACCCGAGCCTAGGAAGCAGCTGGCAAACAGTGCTTGCAGCAGCCACGAGCGGATCAGGAGCCTGGTCCAAATGCCCCTTAGCTGCCCCTAACAGTAACCCAACGAGATCCACCTCGTTATCAAAGGCTGCACATTCCCTTTTCACCTGCCTTCTCATCCATTCTTTAGCCCAGCCTTCTTCAACCTGGTGTCCCCCCAGATATGTTGGACTACATCTCCCAGTATTCTTCAGCCAGCATGGCTCATGGGAGATGCTGGGAGTTGTAGGCCAGCGCATCTCAAGGGTACCGAGTAGGGGAAGTGTGCCTTACTTATTCTAGGATTAGTGTAAGGAAGTGAGTCCATGTCTTCAGCCTAGCATGTTCTCCTCTTCAACTATAAGTCAAGAATCTTTCTGCTAAAGCTACCTCTCAGTGTCATCACCATGAATCCCTCTCCTGCTTTCTGTTCAACTGGATTATTTTGTGTCAGTGTATTGGGTTAATTTAACCGCCTATTGTATATTACATGACTACCTGTGTTTTTTGAAGACTCCTTTCCTATACCAGGCATTTAGGAGAAATCTCACTGGAGTTCATAGGGCAGGGGTGCAGAACCTCAGTTCCCAGGGCCTAATCCAGCCCTCTGGGTCCCACAAATAGACTCCTCCCCCCACTCTCCCACTGCTGATTCCTGGATGGCTTCCCAACTTCAGTGCAGTTTTTCCCCATTCTAAAAGGCTTAAATGCCTCACTAAAGCTTTGTTACTGGAGGCAGAGCTTTACAGTAAAAGATGTATTTATTGTATTTACATCCTGTCTTTCTTTCTTTTTGAGGAACTCAAGGCAGCTGACATGATATCCCTCCTCCTCCTCCTCCTCACACTCTTATCCTCGCAGCAACAATTCTGTGAGGTGGGTTGGGCTGAAAGTTACCCAGTGAACTCCATGGCTGCATGGGGGCTGGAACCCAGATCGGCTGAGCCCCAGTCCTGCGCTCGTAACCACTCCATCATACTGCTGGCTGGCACCTGGGGCCTCCTCCCCTTGCCTCGACCATGCCCACCACAGGAATGTGGCCCAGAAAACACTGACACTTGGCCGTGGAGTTAAAAGAGGTTCTGTGGGGTTTGCTTATGGGTCGACAGACATGTACAGGACTGAACTGCACGACTACTGAGTAGTTAATCAACTCCATAGGTTTGGGGCAGAGTAATCATAATCTCTCGAAAACTCCTTTTGAGAACTTTGTGTCCTGTGTTGCTAAACCAGAACCCTCTCTGTGCTTTAAAGCTGCCATGCCTAGCTCAGCCCGCACCCCAACAAGCACCTGAGTATTTTGTGGCCCTGTAATGATGCAGGTTTTTCCTCCAAATGAGTCAGACCACAGCTCCCATCATCCCCAACCAGCAGGGCCATTGGGTTGGAATAATAGGAGTCGCAGTCCAACAAACCTGGAGTGTGTGGGATTGGGGAAGGCCAGAATGTAACCAAGGTGACTGCCGCCTGCAGGTGAGCTGTCTGTGGTTAAAGTGTGGCTCTGAGACAGCTCTGTAGCATTTTCATCAGTGAGAAAAGGCACGTGGTTCTTCTTTGGCCTCCTCTTGTAAATGGGAAGAGTACATTTCACAGAGCAGAAAGGGAAGCTCTTCTCTACGGGAAAGCAGGGAATCACTTATAGGATGTGTGGCTGCAGGAAGTGGCAAAGACCACCAGCTCAGAGGTGATCGCCATGTAACCCAGAATGAGGCGGTAGCATTCTGGAGGGTACCTCTTTACACTGCATTGAGCTGGTGAGGGCTGCATCTCTAAATAAAAAGCTCAGCCGTTTTGCCTTTGGCCTGCCCCCACCCCAAGAGTGTCTCCAAAACAGATTTTGGCCCTTAGCTGAAAGAGGTGCTTGCACCTTAGTTTAGATGCTGGTAGCCAATCTGCTTTGAGAGGGTGGATGAATGAGAATGGGGTGCAGAGGGGGGAGGACCCCTAATGTATGGGAGTCAACTGGGGAGACTGGACGCTGGGGTGTGTAGAGAGAGAGTTATGAATATGCACTGCGCAGTATTCACTTGGTATTTGGCTCAAGTGTTTTAATTTCGAGTGCTGGTGAACTGGACTGGATAGCTGTGGAACTTTTGGCACAAATTGGCATTTTTACCAGGATGCGCAGCAACAAAAAAGCAAGTCACAGTGGTGGCGTGCGATTACTGGGAGGGCCACAATCACAGCCACTAGCTGGCAGCCATTAGTTTTTGGTGGAGAATCGGGAGGCATGCATGATGGGTCAGTGCATTCACCCATAAAAGAGCTTGATTAGTTTGATTTTTTAATAATATGCATACTATTAGGAAAAAAATATTTGTTCTTCTCAATTATTTAATGCTCTGTCTGTGTGTGTTTTAAATATGCTTGATCTGTCTCGACAGACCAAGGCATAGTCTACTGGGACCTTCTCGAGAATAGCCATTGGCATGAAGAATATGGGAAAGAAACCCTGGAAACATCAACCTGCGTATGTCTTCATCAGACCTTCACAACCTGCATGCAAGTCAATACATTGAGAAGAGATGCCTTTAAAAGCCCTCCTCAAGCTGGCGCCTCCCCATGGGGTGGATGGGGAAAGATGGCTCCCATACTGCAGTCCAATACATCTGGAGGGCTGGAAATGTAGAAGAGGGGCAGAAGGCTTAGAACTTATTTTCCAGAACTGATGGACTTCCTTGTTGTTGATTTGCTGCATGCCCTTAATACTCTGTGAGCTTCATTATTGTTCCTTTTTGCATTATAAGAAAGAATGCTTTATGACCTCCCAGTATTAGGGCTATGAAGTTGTATTAATAAGTATGTTTGCTTGGAGGGTTTTTGCACCAATGAAGCAAGCTGAATGCAAACATTCATTGTTGTTGTTATGACAGAACTCATTAATTGCAATCCCGCTGGTAGATATTAGAAATAAAATTAATCAGCACTCCATGTTTATTCACTGCAATGCCTTAGGAAGGGAGCAAGAAGAAGGCAGGGGAAGCTGCGGAAGATACAGAACTGGGGAGCAAGCTGAAGAGGCAGCCATGCAGTCACGCCCTTTTGGAAAAGGACTTTCAGTCTCAGCATTAGGAAGGGGAACAGGATAACACCAAAGATATCACAAAAAGGGAGACAGGGGCAGGGGAAAGAAAGAGAGAAAAGAACGGAAACGATCCAAACACACGTGAGTCATACGGCCTGAAAGGCACAAAAGGAAGATCTGAAAAGCTAGGTTCAAAAATGCAGAGATGGGACCGAAACAGGGTGAGAGCGAGAATATAGGAGGAAAAAGAATAAAACTCAGTTTGTATAAAAATGAAAGAGAAAAAGGCGGAAAAAGGGGGAGCAGAAAGTTTACGTGGGATCTGGGTTCGCTTTGTTTGTTTTTCAAAAAGGATCTCACACCTGATATTCCTCGTTCCATCCATTTCGGTTCACCAAGGGCAATGAAGAAATTCTCCTGCCTTTCGTATTCCTCCTCATCTACTATTTTAACCCTTATGGTCTTCCTGTAGGGACAACAAAAAAGATACGTGTGTACAGCGGGTTGCCTAGTCGGGAGAAGATGCAAGAGCAGCAGCACCATCACCACCACCGCCACCGCCACCACCACGACACCTTCCTTCCTCGCACGCGGCCCATTCCTGCCACTGCCTTGGGGATGTTTCAGCTGCTTGCTATGGCCCATCAGTTGTAGCTGCCCTTTGGGTGAGTCAGAGAATATTAGAGGAGGGAGGGATGGAGGGAGGGAGGGAGGGGCAAAGGCTGAGGAAGGGGACCTTGCTCCTTGCTGATGGTTAGTGGAAGGTGACTTCTGCAGCACATTTAGTTGAGTGTCACATGGTAACAGCAGGTATTCAAATGATGTAACAATGGCCAATCAAAAATATTTGTGGGCACAAAAGAGCCCTAGATAAGTAGTTTGATAAGTTTTATATTCAAAGTGTTTGAGAGTTAATGATCCAATCTCTCTCTCTCTCTCTCTCATCCCCCCGCCCCCAGCATCACTTTTGTGTTTGAGTGGGAGTCTGAAGACGAAAGCACGCATCCACACACAGAGACCAGCATCTTTCCACCTAAGAAAGGCCTCCAGCTTGGATGTGTGAAGGCAAGCTGATCTTTCCCCTCTTCTGAAAAAATATGCATCCGTAATTGTCTTACATATTGCTTTTTCTGGAATAGATTATTCAGAGTTCATGAAATTCAGCGTGCTTCCGGATTAGGCTTTTAGGGTACAAACCTAGGCAAGTTTAGACAGAAAAAAGGCCTACAGCAAACAGAATGGTGGGCTGGGGAACGCTGAAATGAACACACTAGCTTGGGTTTCCAAGCCTCTCAATTGGTACGTGTCTACAAGAGATTGTCCACTGCACACAGTCACTTCCCAACCATTGAGAGTGATGGGAAGGACAATGGCGGGGTGGTGATGGAACCCATATGTTCACCCTCTCCTTCTTCTGTGCAGAGACCGCAAGCTTTGGAATATCTGAACTGTGTTGGTCTCTCCACCTAGTCTACCCTCTACATGACTGCATTTTATTAAAAGTTGTAGCATCCCATTTTTTCCAGGTGCATGAAAGCATGGGCCTGATATTGAAACGCCAGCCAAGGGTAGGGTTTGTGGCTGCATGGACCACAGCCATGGCATTGGCCACTGGTAAGGCCAGGAGGACCAAATTGGTGCAAATATGTTGCTGCTATGCATATTAATGAAAGAAGAGACATAGACTGAATCTCCAGTGGTTCATGATGTTACTATTGGCAACAAAGTTATCCATTATAGCTGAGGTCTAGTAAGTAGGAAAATACTAGAAAGCTCATGAGCAAAACTTCTCCTTTTGGGGAGATGGGGTGAATAGGCTAAACGTTTTCTTTTTCAAAGAAGGCAACTATTATTCATATGTCCCTGACTGCTGTGCTAACTTGCTATGCACGAGCTTAAGTGAAAGGTCTCTGTGACTCATACAGGTTTGTTTCATACTGATATGCAGAAGCTCTTGGCCAGCTTCTGTGGTCTCAATGGTGGATTTGAAATTCCTGGCATCTAAGTTATATCCATCAGCCACACACTCCACGTGCACACAGCCTTCCCAGATATATAATGCATAAGCACATTAGCTCGCATCAGTACCATGTGACAAGTTGTGCATACACAGAGGTGTCAAGGATAGAGCGGTTGGAAAACAGAAACGAGACTATAGATAGTGAGAAGAGAAAGGCAGAGAAGAGAGAAAGAGGAAAGAAGAGTGTTAATGTTAGTTGGGAGAGGCAGTACTACACCTTTCTGTAAACTCATATCCACCATGCGGGGACCCATCAGCTCAATGAAGAAAGTCTTGTTTTTCTCATACTCCTCATCATCAATTACCTTGATGTGAATAATTTTGCTGTGAATGGAAAAATAATAAGTGTCATAATGAGGAGAAGGGGGATGAGCCAGCTGGGGCATGAGGGGGAGAAAGAAGCCAAAGAGAGAGTTTAGATGGTCAAAGCTTACTCACCCACTACAAAGACAAAACACAGTAAGGAGCTTAACCTTTGCTAGGCAGCTAGCCAGCCTGATAGAACAAAGGAAATCTGTTGCAGAAATATATTCGTGTAAAATCAATTCAGACTTAAAGTCATTGATTCACTTGTAAAATCCCATTCACCCTTCACATGTGATTCAAGTTATTTATTCAGATTAGAAGACATACATCTCTGTGCATACAAGCTGTAACATGCAATTTGAAGGCATACATTTAAGATGCAGCTTTAACTGCCTGCTGAAAAATAAAGAGTGTAACACAAATCTAAGAAGGTAATAAGGAAAAGGTAATTTTTGCTACACACACACACTCACACACAATTTCCAGATATATGACTGACTGCCTTTTTCAAACTGTTAAGTTTAGAAACTTACACCTCAATTCATTCTGTTAGCATTCTGACATTTTATTTTGCACCATGACTACATCAGAACAGTGTTAATTTTAATCCTTAAATGCTTTTTCACAGGTCTCCAAAAACTGGAAAACAATTCCAAGAGCAGGATATGCGACACAAGTCTATATCCCTAAAGATGTCAGTACGAAAAAAGGTTCAACTTTGCTTATGCTAACAAGCTACAGCAAATATGGACAGAAGCCTGCTCTTTGGGATCTGGAGTCTCTTCTTACAAGGCAGCGTTTATCAAACTTCAACACTGGAACTCAGCTTTAAAATGGTGTTCTAACTTGGGAAGTGATAGCTGTGGGTGTGATCCAAATGCAAAAGAGACCCCACTCACCAAACTATTGCTGAGATGGTAACAGACTGTTCCGTACTTCAAAGTGAGCAGTCCATGACCCTTCTCTTGGACCACGTGTGCAGTGTTTGGGTGGGTGTGTGGCACACATGTGATTACGAGGCATTTTATAAATTCCCCCAAGATTACAGTCCAGATGGAAGTTCTTAGGAAATGAAGCTCCTACACTGCTCATCTGTGTATCCGTGTAGGGCTCTGAGGAATCCGTGACAGGGCCCTGGTCCTGTTTGGAGAACTCAGCCTCAGCCCGCTGCAACCTGGAGCCCTCCATCTGGTTTGGGAGGCAACTCCCAGCCTTCATGCACAAGGGCAGAGGGGTGATGAAGCCCAAAATGTCTGGCAGGCACCAGGCTGGGGAAGGCTGAATGTAGCCCTCAGATGCTGCCTGGTGAATTCCGGGCCCAGTGCAAAGTGCTGGCGTTCACATTTAAAGCCCTAAATGGCTTGGGGCCAGGCCAACTGAAGGAATGTCTTTCTCCACATGTTCCTACTGGCCCTTAAGATCTTCCATGGAAGTCTTTCTCTGGGAACAACCCCCCTAGGAAGTTGGTGGGTGGCAGTTTGGAGAAGGGCCTTCTCTGTGGTGGCACCCCGCCACCAGTCTATCTTTCAAATCATCTGCCTGATGCCATTGTTGTTTTCATTTCTGTGCCAGGTAAAACCCTTTTATTTACCAGATGATTCAAAAGATAGACAGGTTTTTCATATTCTTTTTATCTAATATTCATTTTATCTGAACGTTTTATTCTACTGTGTATTATTTTTTTATCCAACCACCATGAGTTGGCAAGTTTTGTGTTTTTTTGGTTTTGATTGGCTTTTTAAAGTTTTGCAATTGCTTGTTTTATTGTTGGCCTGCTTTATTTATAAAGTGCCATGACAGCCTTCTGAGGACACTTAGAAGGTGGCAGCCTGATGTCTGATAAGTGCCAGACCAGAATGGATAGCATCTGGGAGGCCCTCCGATCTGCCTCTCCAGTTAGGCACACAGGAGTCTTTGCCTACACGGAATCTGACCATGGGGCCCCTTAGCTCAGTGCCTTCCATCCCGACTGATGGTGCTCTCCGGGGGGCTACACCAAGGTCTTCCCCCGCCCTGAACCTGGGACTTTCTTCATACCAAGTATTTCTTCTACCACTCAGTGATAACTACACTTTATTTTAGTGTGGGGTAGTCCAACACGTGGCCTGTGGCCCAACGGCTCGTGTGGCCCTCTTGCCACTTGAAGTCCCTCCCCCAGTCTTGATCTCAGCAATGGCATGGACATGACTGCAGTGAGCTCTCCTGGGGCCCCCATCCCATCCCACTCTGAGGCTCAAGAGGAGTGGATTGCACGGCTGGCCTCGTGAGAACTTGCTCGAAAATGACATGGCGGCTCCAGCTGACCAGTGGCACCGGGCCCTCAGTTCCACAAATGCTCCCCAGCATGTTCCGCCTGCTCCTTTGGGCCAGTCAGCAGGAGCAGGCAGGGCATGCCAGGAATTGCTTCTTGGCTCACGTGCAAGAGGCTCTGGATACCAATTCCAAGAAGGGAGGGGCCAGGGGTTTCACATGGGAGGGTTTCTGGCTGGGAGAAACAGGGAAGAAAAGATGGGCCACCCCAGAGGAGCAGCCATTGTGCTTGAGCTGCCCACAAAGAATTCTTCTTCATTCAGTTAATGGAATTGTTTAATTAATGGTTAATGAAATTTATTAATTCTGTATATTAAATTAAATAAATATATTGCAAACGCTTTAATTTATGATATGGAAATGTAATTCATTGGGTGTTCCACAGGTTCCATGTCGAAGTTCTCATGTGGTCCTCAAAATACAAAAAGTTGGACCTCCTTGTTCTAGTGCTGCTTTATCAACTTGGCTAGTTCTGCAAATAACCACAGTGCTGAAACAGTCTCAGAACTGCTTGTCACAACTTGGATGCACACAATTTTTTTAAAGAAACCCATTCCCTAATTTAGGGAGCAATCCTACAAGGCTTCCCCTAACCCTCCAGTCTTGGAGGATTATGGAGATACTATGCAGAGGAGAAGCATGGAGATGAAGGCCACTTTGGAAGGAGGGGGAAAGAGGCTGAGGTTCTCCCTCCTATTAAATCCCTTGACTGAGGGTTCCTTTTGCAGCCCCAAAGCAGCAAGCAGGTTGTGTGATTCCTTCCTCACCGGCTGCAGAGGCTGGAGAGAGATCCAGGTATGGATCCCCAGTTGTGGAGTTGGAGTGAGTTTCCAACAATAGTACTAGGAATCTGAACAAACCCGTTGCCATCTAGATACTGCTTAGGGCCATAGGTTTGCTCTGTTAAGAGCATAAGAAGGGCCATATTGGATCAAGCCCAAGTCCAGCATTCTGTTCACATGGTGGATCAGCTGCCCACAAGGATCTCACAAGCAGGACAAGAATGCAACAGCATGATCCTCAGCAACTCAGGCATACTGCCTCTGATACTGGAGGTAGCATAAAGCCATGAAGGCCAGTGACCATGGATAGTCTTCTCCTCCATGCATCTATCCCCATAAAGCCATCCAAACTGGGGGCTGACACTCTATCATGCAGAAGTGAATTCCATTGTTTCACATACCTGTCAGGCAAGTGACATTAGCAAGACAGCTAGGGCTGCGAGGCAGAGCAGAAAATACTGGGGCTGAGGCAGAGCAAGGAGGCAGAGCAAGGAGCCTACTCAGGCAGAAAATGCTGGGGCTGAGGGGCAAGTTGCGGTGAGGTGTTGGAGGAAGGAGCTGTGTGTGCCACACGGTTTGCTCTGCGCTCCCTAAGGTAGCTTGCTGCCCTCAAGGGCAGTTGAGAATGCTGTCCTTTCCCCAGTGTCGAAGACAGTCTGGGTGGCTTCTGCTGAGGACTGTCTGTGTCTGTCTGTTGGGAGCATCTCATCTCCTGCTTCAGACAACAGAATGTCCTAGGCCAGTCCAGAAGCAATGGGAAATGGAGACTTATGCTGAGGAGGGAGAATGGTTTTGGCTGCAAAACACAAGAAAATATAGTCAGCTAATAGAATTAAAAAAAGGAGGGACCTGTGGTCTGATTTAGGCAACTTCAAACAACTGTTGGGTTCAGGAAAGTTAGCAAGGTATCTATGGAATCATTTTTAGGAGACCAAATGCTCCGACTTCTAGAGCATCTTCACTCAATGGAGAGGCTCATCCTTTTAGCTCTATTTTTTCAGGTCTTCGATTTGGACAACAAGGTAAGAAAATGCACAATTTCCTCCTTGCTACACAGATGACAGTGAAAGGGCCCTATCCCCTCTCTTAGTTCTAAAGCAGAAGCATTGGGAAAGCTTTAGCATCCTGAAGAATACCGATACCTTTCGTCAACAGTCTTTGTAAAGAAGTGACCCTTGAAAAGAGTTTGGAAGTTTTGTGGCACCAGAAAAGTGTTCCAGTCCCAACACCTTAAATTAGCTATTACTTAACCTACAATTTTCTCAATTTATATATGTTAATCTGAAATTCAAAGTCTCCAAGTGTTCCAGAAGGTGTACTATTTTTAATTGTGGCATGCTGCCAACAAGTGAGCAGATGAATGGTGCTGTCTTAGAATATATCTCAGGGATGAAATTTATCCCTTCATAACCTCAGTTCCTTTCAGAATAAATATTTGTGAGACACGCATTACATTTGAATAGGGTAATAAAAATAAGCAGTCTTGAACACTACTGAGTCCCCAGTTTCTACACAAGGACGCTTTTACCTAATGGTATGTGCTAACATTTTAGCATTGGTGATATTTTCAACATACAATGTGACACTTTACGGGTAAATCAAAGGCAGGTCAAGATCCTAAGAACATAAAAAGACCCTTGCGGGATCAAACTGAAGGCCTACAAGGGCCACCACTGTGTCTGGCTCCGGCTGACCAGAAGGCAGGATTGCTTGATCTATGGGTTGACTGAGGATGCTTCTTCACTGCCAAGCAAATGTTTTCTGGGCAGCACAAAATCATTTTAAAACCATACAATGCAACATCAGACAAATGATTTTTCTTTTAAAATTTTTCAAAAATAAAAATAAAACATAAAATAGAAGTGAAAACTGAAGTAAAACCTAACAGTTCAATGTTATATGCTACATACAATGTCCCCATTCCAGGTGATAGACAATTCCTCACAATATACTATTTTAATACTAGTATTAGAACTAGGCTATTGGCTCTGTCATGTATACCTTATAATCAATGGTTAATATTTGCTTATATTCTTGCAATATTTCTGTATTGTCTTTTAATGTTTTACTTTGGTCTGGTCTCTGACCATAATAAAGATTTAGCGTAATAGTTAAAACCTAACAGCAATGCAAAGATTTAAAATATGGCAATAGTTTTAAAACAACAAAAATGGAGGGACTAAAATGCCTGGGAAAATAAGGAAGAGTACAATGTAGGCATGTTGCATTTGACACAGGAGGCAGCATAGAGCCTTTAGGACCAGAGCCCACTGACAGCCTCTTCCTCCATTAAGTTGTCTAATCTCGTTTAAAGGCAATCCAAATTGGTGGCCATCACTACATCTCATGGAAGGAAATTCCATAGTACTATGAAGAAGTGCTTCCTTTTATCTGTCCTGGATCTCCCACCAATCAGCTTCATGAGGTGATCCTGGGTTATAATACAGGAAAGGGAGAAAAATGTCCCCCTATCCACTTTAACTGCATCATACATAATTCTGTCTCTGTCTATTGGGTTTTCCCTTATGCCTTTTTTCTAGGCTCAGCCATCTCAGCTGTTGCGACCCTTCCTCACAGGCGACTCGCTTCAACTCCTTCATCACGGCAAGTGCCAACCTGCAGCACGAGATGAAGTAGTGTGTCAAGCACACAGAACCGCTTGCTCTTTCCATGGGCAAGTGACCAATCCAAGTGACAGCCAAAGTAATGGCTTGAATTGAATTCATATCCCACTACAAGCAAATGCAGGTAGGGAGTCCGAACAGCAATGGAGCCATGAAGAAGCAAGGGAGAAGTACAGGTGGGATCCAGAGAACTCCAAGGTTTGTAGAATACATGCACATACACACAAAACTTCAACCAATTAAAAACCCAGGAGGGAGAGAGGGAAGCCCAAGGGAAGCTCAGTCACTGTTCCGGCCATGCTTCTCCCCCTCCTTTCAAGTTGACCAGGACAAAGGCTTTCAACTAAAAGAATTCATTATATGAAAGCTAACCAGGTAGGATGGCTTTGTAACACAAAATGTTAGTGTTGCAGAAGTCAGTAACAAAAGATACAAGCAAAGTTAGAATACTGGCCATTAGGGAAATGTGGTTTAATGGCTGGAAAACCTTCCTTACAAACTAAAAAGAGCAGATCCTTCTCCTCAAGGGCTAGTCACTTGGAGTGACTGATGTTTCTTAACCAATGTGCCCTCTTAACCTGTCACTGTTCTCTCAGATTAATGATGCTAGGTCCACCCACCTCCACATTAGCATGCTCACTTAACTTTCTCACAGAATTTGAAGCTATCTGATTCTCAGTGACTGCCTAATGTGTCTTTGCGTCCACTGGCTCTGGCGTTTTAGCTCTGGATCACAACTCCTTCTTCTGCTTGCTTGAATCAGAATTTGTATCTGCAAACTCTGAAGGCTCTTTCATAGGAAGAGTCGGCCCAGTCCCCACAGTAGCCACAGAATGGTGAGAGTGAGTTAACAGAAGCACCCCTGTTAGGAGGCGAGACTACGTGGCAACTGATGGCCAGTATCCCAGATGGCTTTTTAATTAGAAGAACCAAAGAAAACCACCCAGGATAGGTTGATCAACACCTATTAGTCCTGACAGCTCAATGGAAGATATTTTTAGCTGTTTCAGATACTTTGACCTTATGCTGGGTCAAATAACAAGAGAAGGCACTGAAAGAAATGTGGCTGGAGATGATTGGAAATGCTGAACTAGATGGGATACGCCAGCGCAAACCAAGTCAAATCAGTTGTATCCAATGTAACACAAGTGCAAAAAAGGGCAAGTGCTGGTATTGGTGCAGATAGTGCTTGTTTGGTCTGAGTACTAACGGAGCAACTAGCACAACTAACACCAACTTCTCCTAGCATTGTGAAGCCTCCATGAGTCATGAAAGTGCAAATGGGTTGCACTAGTGAAAGGAAATGACTGGATCAAACACTTGTGCAAGGATGTAAACAGGGTTTCTGAAAGCAGTGGAAGCATTAACGCAGCACTTCTCAGGCTCTGGGTCAGGAGCCATCAGCGTGTCTCAGCCATCCTTCAGGTGGCTCTCAATGCTACAGACTGCCAGGACTTGTTGCTCCACTGCCCTGTGCCCTGGCTGCACCATGGTCAGAGAACAAGACTAGGATCATTATCAATACTAATACTAACCTAATACTAGTACTACTAATAGTTTTAAAATTAGTATAACGAGGAATGTGTTAGGAGAGGCAAACTGTTATAGGAGGCAATGAATGTAAAAGAAGCAACAGTAACGGATGAAAGGAACTAACGGCTAAGTGAAGGAACAAGTTAAGAGTGAAATAAGAAGAGAAGAAGAAATTATAAGAAATTGGTAAGAAGTCTTGGAGAGCATGCGGGGGAAGCAGAAGACCAATATAAAATAAAAAAAATTATGCTCACATTTAGAATATTAACAGTGTCATGGGCACTCACCCAAAACAGTTGCCATGAAAGGGGTTTCTCATTTCTAAAATGGATGGCAGGCACAAAAAAAGATTTTCCAGAGGGCAAACTGGTGGGGTGAATGGAAAAGAAACTAGCTCAAGAGCCTAAGTACAAAGCCAAGGTAGGAATTCATAATGCACATCCACTATTTTTGAACCCAAATAAAGGGCAGCATATTGCTTTGCAGCATGGCGATCTCTCAGCTTAAAAAAGAAGTTTTAAACCTTCTTAAGAAATAAATTAAAATCAAGAGAGGCAGAGAGCCCAATGGGTACCAGGAGAGATTTCCCTGGGTATGTTGGAAATCTGGACTTACTGCCTCTGAATCAGCAAATTCTTCCTGAAGTTGGGAAGCTGAATAATGCTTTTCCCAGAGCCAGTTCTTGTGCATAACTTGGCGAAGGCCAAATTATGGGACAAGGAATTTGTTGTGGCAAAGAATTCAGTGGTTTCCTAAGAGGGGATAGAGATCAACACAAAAGAATATCACCGGATGTTAGCTGATTACACTAAACGTTACTTACATCTGCCACCATCTCTAGTTAATTTATTTTATTTCTAGACTGCCCAATAGCCAAAGCTCCCAGGGTGGTTCACTGCAATTTATCAAAGTACAGTATATGTTGATAATCATTGTGAAGCCTCAGTTACTTCTGACTCTCTCAAGCAGGTCCTGAGAGCAGAATGCTTTGTTGATGTTGTTTTGGTTTCAAGTTGCACAATAAAAAATAAATTAAAAGGCATTGGGAGCTCCTGAAGCCCATTGACACTGTGGAGACCACAGCTTTGATCATAATGGCTCAGGGTTGCCAGCCTTTAATCTTAAGGTCAACATTTCATGCCTGAAAAGAAAATGAAACCAAACGACAGTGGGAAATTCTGTTCTTTTAACTAGGCAAAAGCACACATGCTTGGTGACATTTGCAGCCTCACCTTTGTCACAAGCTCATGGCACTTCCCACCTAGTGGTGTAGGGAAAGGCAGCCGAAGTGACAATTTTCTGGGAAGGTGTCATGTTAATATGAAAGTTGTGACAAGCAGACACTGAAAGGAAGAAAATGCAGCCATGGAGAGAGGTTCAGCAATGCTCTGTCATGAAAACGTCATGGCAGACTTTTGAAATTAATTGAGCAGGACTCAGGCACAGGCGGGATTTTTCAGCCTAGCAGACCTGACAGTTAGATTCGCCTGGATGAAAAGCAAGAGGTTCCATGAGTCCCAGGATCAGAGCAGCTCTCTCAGATCTTCTGCTCCAGCAATTTCTTTTGGGGAAAAGGGGGGATTTGTGCATTTTCCCTCCCTCCCTGTTACAGCTGTGTACCAAACAAGGTGTCCTTCTGTAGCTGGGTTCTTCCAGAACACCAGGAAGCCTATCCAAAGCTCTAACGTGACAATGAAAAGCACAGAAGGTCAACCTGGTGACTTGCTGAGATGCAGCTTGAGGAACAATCATTCACGGACTGATCATCTTCCTTTACTTCCTAATGGCTGGGATAGTCACAGCTTATGTGTGCAAACAAAATTACATTCATGGTGTATGGACTCTTGCAGTCTTCCCATCCTCAACATTAGCTTTTTTTTTAAATCAATTCATACAGACTAGTTTCACTGACATGGGCAAACCTTCATTTTTACCAAAATGATGAAGAGAAGCAAATTAACTTGGGATCAAGATGAGGCAGGCCAAGCTGAGGAGACAGAGGTCAAGGAAGAGACTGCACAAGTGAAAAGGGCAAAAAGGAGATTTTGCACTAAAACAGAAATGCAACTCACTGGCTTTTCCCTATCGGTTATGGGAGTATGAACCTATACAGTTCAGTTCAACATATTCTTAAAAACAAACAAACAAAAAAATCAGAGCACATGATTTATACACATTTAAAGCTTTGGTGAGTGTGCAATTCAATCCGTTAGGAGACTCCTTTCCCCAGCTCTGAGCAAGGAGCCAAATGTGGTCCATCAGAGGGCCAAATACAACCCTCTGGCATTCCCCAGAAGACCCCAGCCCCTTCCCCCCTTTGCTCTGGTTGCCAATCCCTGGAGGGCTTCCTGCTCTTTATTCAGTCCCTTTCCCCCCATTATTACTATTATGTTGCATTTATATCCCACTTTTTTGTCTTCTGAGGAACCTAAATCAGATTACATAGCTCCATGTTAGCTTCACAGCAACCTACCTACCCATCCCAGTGAGCTAGGCTGGGCTGTGTATAACTAGCCCAAAGGCATCCAGTGAATTTCATGGCCCAGTGGGGCCTAGAAGCCAGACCTCCCAGGCCCACAGTTCAACATTCTAACCACCACACCACACTGGCTCTCAAACAATTATAGCAATAATAATGGCGACAGTTACCCAGCTCTGCCGAGTAGGCAGTGGATAAACAGACTAGCCCATAGGTGGCCACCACCCCTTCTATCTAACCCCCACTTCTCCCTGGCTCTCTGCTTAGCCTCCCTCTCTCTCTCTACTTAGCCTCCCCTAAGACTTAGACACTGGCTTTAAAAGCAAGCGTGGACAGGTTGGCATTCAATAGATTTATTTTTATTGTAATGGTGTTTATTTGTGCTCATTGTTTTTAATGCTGATATTGTAAATCATTGCTTTTTTGTAAACCGTTCTGGGAGCCATGTAGGGCTGCTGAACAGTATAGAAAAGCAATACATACATACATACATACATACATACATACATACAAGCCATATGCTGAAATATGCTGGCATTTTTGGCCCTGTCCCCCTTGTCTTCAGCCCTGAGCACCATTGGATCCTCCCACAAAAGCTTTTTCCAAATTGACCTCAGAGTTCAGTCTGAAAGAAGTTTCAACACCCCTGTCCTAGATGCTGCCTGGTTGTCGGGAAGTATGGAAAATTCAGCTTGCTTATTTTCAAAGGACTCTAATGAGCAGCCTCCACAAATGTGGTGCCCTGCAGAGTGGCTAGACTGCAACTTCCAAACAAAATGGCCATGGAGGTTGTAGTCTGGCATGTTGTAGACACACTGAAGGAGGGTGGTTAAGAGAGTTTTTGGTCATTTGGTAAACCATTTGACCTCTGCAAGAATACACAAAAAATGCCACAAAAGTTTGGTTCACAAAATCTTGAATTTTGTTTCCTGAATATATAGATTTTTATTTTATTTTCCGCAATCAGACATAGAAAAATGTTTGTGGAACAGAATACTCTTGGCTGAGTCATTAAGCTGCTACCCAAGTATAGTGATGGCCACTCTAGATCATCTGATCAGTTCTATATTTTGTGAGTCTTCCTCACTCTAATGAGTCCCAAGCTCATGCAAGTTTCCTCTTGGTTGAGACCACTAACATCCCTTGTGTGAATTTTTCCCAAATACTTGGTACCATAAGCCCTGTAGCAGCTATAAAGTTTCAGCAAGCACTTACTGTTTCTTGACCCCTCACATTTGGGAATCAGCACCACTGTGCATTAAGTTAGGAAAACATCATTTTTGTTTACTACTAGTTGGATTTTAGTGGATTATGCATGGATGCAAACTGAATTTACAGTATTTTCATTTTTAATCCTAATCATGGTTGGTTTAGAATTGAACGGCAAGGAAATAATGAAGAACACTTTATAATGACAAATGTTGCCATTTTTTCCTTTGCTGTTATAGGAGTTTACTGAACCAGCCCACAGGAGGCAATTACTTGCTTGTGGCTGGGCCTGTTCCTCATGTTCGCAGTCTTAGTTCAACTTCAGCCCCAATCCTGGGATTAGCACAACGGCAACCTGAAAATTATTTCCTTCTTCTTGTCCATCCCCACTGCTCTAGTGGGAGTCGTGCCAGGATCTGCCAGTTCTTTGTAACTTTTGTTCTGTCTCTTGATAATGTCCAGCGCTGTGTTCCCTTAGCTTTCTTATTTTGCATCTCCTATTCCTTTCAGTCACAAATAATCACACCAACACGGGACTGGGGAGACATCCAGTTAAATGGGGAGACATCCAGTTAAATAAATAAAAAAATCCATGAACTGAATGTGATCAGCACAGGTGTGTGCTTCTCTGTCTACCTGAACTCTCCGGTCTCTGTCACTGTAGGAAACATTGTTATCACCCTAATTATCAATGAATGCTAATCATGAGACCATCGCTGCCACCAGCTGTTCACTTTTTTCTTCCATTCTGTGTACATAATCTCCAAAATTCTTAGCTGAGTGAAGCTCTTCATCAGGCTAGGCGATCAGCCCTGATTTTGTTTTGTTGCCACCTAGTCTGATGAACAGTTCTGAAGAACTCAAAATCTTGCACCATCTGGTTTGATAAAGCTATTAGCAAACTGTGAATTTTGTTAACCCACTCATCACAGGAGAGCCTGGCAATCATATAAATATAAATCAGGCAGTCTGTTCACTTCCTTTTCTTTAGCATATTCTAAATCCATCTTCCCACTCTGCATCTGCTTTGAATGCATGCTCAGGTCATCTTTCCCCTGAAGCCTTTTCCTTACAAGTACTCCCTTTCTCTGTTGTCATCTACCCCACCCCATCCCCTTTTATGAAATGCCTTTAGTAAGTCCATCTTTTCTTTCATCGCGGTGATCATGACACTTCTCTCTAATACAACTGCACCATTCATGAGTGGCATGCAATTGTCATCGCCCCTTGTGTTAGGGAGCCCCAACTTTTAGGTTCGCAGACACATCTGAAAATTTGAGAACATATTGTGAGTCTTCTCACAAAATGACAACCTTGCCGGGAACACACACTTTCATAAATGGTTATCAGAGCAAGCATGACCAGTAGCATTCATTTCCCAGAGGGCAAACTGGTAAGGCTAAAAAAGTAACTTGTTCAGGAACCTATGTACAAGGCAGAAGTGTCGGTCTGCACACCACAAAACAACATAAATAAAGAAGACACACAGCAGCAATTCACTTTCCAGCAAAACAGACTCCCTGCTGCTGCTGCTGTTCTTTTTTAAGGTATACTTAAAGGAATCTTAAGAAATAAAATAAAAATTGAGAGAGGCACAGGGCAAGCACCAAAGTTGTGTCTCTGGGCTCTGCTTTGGAGAACTCAGGGATAAAACCAGTCGGTACACTGATGACAACTTTGCACCATAACTAAGGTCCCAGTTTTGTCTTGAGTCCTACACAGTGTTTAACTCAGTGGTTATCCTAATGTTTTTTTATGTAAACATGCCGCAGAAAAAGAACCATAATATCAAACTTTGCTCTTCCAAGCAAGATTACTGCTGCCAGTCCACTCTCACTGGGAAGGAAGAGGAAGAAGTATTGACACAAAAAGCTTTTCCTTTTGTGCATTCCCTTTGTACTCTCAAGCTAATTAATAAATTGGCCTGTGTTTCAGTTAGGGCTATTGGGAAATGCTTTTGTGCTCAGTGCACGGTAATTAATAGGACAGAGTCAAGACCAAACCATACATATGAAATAAAGATCTTTGCTTCTGCTAAAATATTAATAGTGAAAGATTTGTAATGACTTTAGCCTGTGATGTATCAGAACTGCTGTTTCTGTAATTTTTGTTGGCCACTTGGGATGGGAGA
This sequence comes from Varanus komodoensis, assembly GCF_004798865.1. Taxonomy (NCBI): domain Eukaryota; kingdom Metazoa; phylum Chordata; class Lepidosauria; order Squamata; family Varanidae; genus Varanus; species Varanus komodoensis. The sequence goes on from NW_025335761.1 coordinate 16,160,104, forward strand.
AGTTTCAGCTTGTTGAGAACCTGCTACCGCCCTGCCTTACCGCCATCCAGCTCGCAACCAAGCCGAAGTGCAGGGGACTTGAGGAACTGCATAGTGTTCTGCGATTTCCTTATCTTTCCTCTACTATTTCCCATGTCAAATTTTAAGACTGTATGCTCCAATGAAATGGGATCGGTGCCCCTGTAAAGCACTGTACACACACATGGGGCAATGTAAAAATGAGCTATGACAAAGAAATAATTGCTGAAGGGAGCTATAAACACTGTTCATCCTCATTAACATCAGTTGTTGGGGAACATGGGCTGGAGGTGCTGTTGCACTCTTGTCTTGCTCGTGGGATCCTGTGGGCAGCCACTTGGCCGCTGTGTGAACAGAATGCTGGACTAGGGGGATGCCTGGCCTGATCCAGCCAGCAGGGCTCTTCTCGTGTGCTTATGTGAAGAATGTGAACTGGCGACTGACACTTTACTCTCCTGCCTATCAAGCAGTTAATATTTGCTAGTATTCACCTGCTGAGTTGCAAAGGGATGACCTACCCAAGACTGATGGTTCCTTTGGTTCCCTTCCTCCTGGCCATGCTTGCTGGTGTGAGCCAGTCCTTTGCCAAGCTCCCTCTGCCTAATAATAATTTCCAGTAATGTTTATTATGATACTTAGGTGCTGGTAACAAGCTTCTTGTGAAGAGGGGTGGCATGTCCTTGTTAAAACCACCTGTGTGCACTAGCAGAGTTGCTTGGGGACTTTTGAGTATAGTTCATTTTAAAAAGAAGGCTTCACACAGGCAGCCTTCGAATGTGTCCAGCAGTTCTTTATGATGGAATCTCAGGGTGGACAGAAGGACCGACGGAGCAGCATGTGATGGACGTGTGTATGAGAAGCCAGATCAGAAGATGAAAGGCAGGGTGGCACATAGCATAGCCTTTCCCAACCTGGGTCCCTCCAGGTGTGTTAGATTATCCTGGCTAGGGATGATGGGAACTGCAGTAGAAGATATCAGGTTTGGAATGGCTTGGTTAATAAAACACAGGGATGCTCTAGTAGGGAAGGTGATAGGCACTTGAAATCATCAGATACTTTGACAGACAGAGAGGAATTCTCTGGATGGAATAGCATGGGCTGAACTTTTACTGGAAGCCTGTTGGTTTAAGAGAGAGGCTTCCCACAGGATGAAAAAAGGGGCAAGAGTGTATTTAGGGAAGAGAGGGGCAAAAGGTAGATCTCAACCTACCGGTAGATTTCTGGGTGGTATGCCAGTAGAGCAGCATCAGTTTCTGATGTTTTAATAATTGTGGCAGCGCACAGCTGTTTTGCTCTATGAAATCAAGAAAGCTTGGAGGAAAGCCAGGCCAGGAATAAGATGGTCTTCATGTGAACGTAATGTGACCTTAGTTCTGGTAGTAAAATGAAGTTCCTAGGCTGAGCATTGCACAGAGGCATCTGTTCCTCAAGTTCAAAGTGTATGTCTGCCACATCCCCTCTATCCTGAGTCACGATATACACCTGGCTCCAGGTGAAGTGCACAACCAGCAGCGTTCTGTACTTCTCCCATTGAGAAACTTAATTCAAGTGATGCGTAAATCCTAACAAAAGGTAGCGAGTGGTAGCTTACCATGCACCCTCCACGCATTCATATGTCCATGGATATCAAGTCATCTCCCTACCATACGACACAGCAACCTTGTATAGAACAGTGGACGAGCCTGAAGCACAGAGACCCAGGCAATGGCCTTGTAGCACCTGATTCTGACTGTGAAAGGTTTAAATAAGTACTAAATTGGGCTAACTTTTATTAAACCCAGTACTCAAGAGTGCTCTCTTCGCTTCCAGAATATGTCATCTTGATTTGTCATGTGTACATATCCAGAAGGCGCTTATCAACAAACTCATCAGAGCATTGTTTTGCATTCCCTTTTGCACTGGTGCCAATGATTAATTAAGAAAAGAGACCAAACATGATCCGAGGCTCATGATGTTGCTACATATGCAATTTAACAGAAGGCAATTAGCAAATTAAGTAACAAGTGGAAGATTGGACACAAAGTCTCCATTTCAACACTTCTTTTTTTTACCCTCTAAATTTGAATGCAAGTATAAAAGATAATTTTTCATGTTTAATGCAAGGAAATCTCCATTCCAATGTTCTTTATAAAAATCTATCTGCAGTTTCCACTGGCCTTCCATAACCCAATATGTTCTCTAGGTATGTTGGATTCTAATTTTTGTTATTTCCTCCCAACACGTCTCGCGATGGGTTGGACACGACTTCGCGACTCACAACAAGAACAACCCAACACATCTGGAGGGATCCAGGTTGGGAAGGTTGACTGTACACTGGCCATCCCACCCTCCTGGCATGTAAGAAAGATAAGAGAGGTCACTCCAAATGTCTCATTCCTAAGTTATTTGCAAAGCCTGCTGTTAAGTCCAGCAAAAGGAAATCTCATGCACTAGTTTACATACCAAAAAGGAAGCTAGTAGCACATTGTGAATCCCATTTGGAGATGTGTGAAAAAAGTGAGCAGGGCCTGAAAAAGACCCATTGCAGCTGAAACTGGAAGCTTTTCAGGGGTGCTAAATGTGTCGGTAGGCTATCCTCATTTTCATGACTGTATATAAGCCTCCCTGCAACCAGTGATTATGAAGCTTGGGGTCATCCCTTCAATGTCACCCTTTTCTAGCTGGTTTCTTTGGGTAATTTGGAGGTTCACATGCCTCCTTCATAGTGCAGTTGACTATAAGGTGATAGCACCTCCAGGTGCTAGAGATTCATGGGGATCCCCATGCCTGGATGCACTTGGATTATAACAGCAAACATTCTTCAGCTTTCAAAATCCAAGTTTACTTTCCAAGAGGTTAATAATTTCTGTTTTGACAGGAAAGTGCATAGGTACATAGTTTCTATACACCCATGCACTTTCTCTCTGCTGCAATAAATTTTAATCTCTTCAAAATGTACTTCCAGCTGAGAAGTCCATCTTTGAAGTGCGACTCCCTTCCAGTTCTTCAAGCTGCCCAGTTGCTAGCATCTGGGGACACTGGCAAAACTGACATACCTGATTTCCCCACAAAAAGCCTGAAGAATCCATTTGCAAAGAGGAACAAATAAGACTCTGCTGGAGCTTTGCAAGCCTCAAGCAGATTGCAATCTGAGATGATCTGTGAGGGACTTGTAGGGGAGGGAGATAAAGGTGCGGGAGGGAGAAAGCTAGAAAACAAGCAAATGTAGAATAAGTCTGAGGTAGACTAGGTTGAGAGAATTGTTTAAAGCCATCCAGTTCGCTTCATGGCGCAACCCAGATTTCCAAATACAAACCCCATATTCTGTCACTAAACTTCACACAGGCTTCTTTCAGACATAATGGAAAAACACGTTGGGAGAGCATGAGCCACAGCAGAACTATAAATTCCTGCCTGGCTCACATTTGGGGAACAGGTTTATTCATGCCTGGTCCCCATAGTTCCACTTGCTTATAAGGGCCAAGTTCCCCTCTCACGTTGGTGAAAAGACCCCTGCGCGCGCGTGCGCGCGCGCGCACACACACACACACACACACACAGTCTCTTTTTGCTGCAGTTTGGGAAAGAGAATAAACTACTCTATTTTCTTCCAAAGCCTTCCATGTAGGCCACAGGGAGTAAGGAAGAGGTAGAATTTTCTCTCGTCTGTACAAAGAGGTTTGGGTAAGATTGGTATACTTGTCCAGGGCTCCATGCAAGGGAGAAGAGACTCCTCTTCGAAGACCTCTGCTCTTGCCAGAGGACCTGGGGAGAAATGGGGTTCCTTCTCACTTGTCCCGCGGTATGCAGAAGGGAATCAACAGCAGCAGAAACTCCTGCTGTTTTCTGCCTCTTGATGCTATATGGCAAATGCGAAAAATGCTCTCCAAAGCCCTTAGCACATGCCAGAGGATTTAATGGTGAGGGACTTTGTAGCAAACAGAGATCAAGTAGAGATTGGCTAATGAAACAAGCAAATATTTGCCAATCCCTCTTCCATGTACACAACATTTTGCAGAGCTTCATATAAGCCCAAGCCAAGTCCCAAGGAGCATGCATTCTTGCTCTGGATGGCCGGAAGGCAACTAAGGAAGGAGGAGGGGGCAGTAATTGAGGCAGAGGAACTAACCAGGCCAAAGTCCAGGACCCCATGGGCCAGCCGGAAGGTGGGAGGTGCAGAAGTAAACTCCATTTTATTGCTATAGTCATGACAATGCAGTGATTTAAGTGATTTTAAATTGCAAAACTGTATGTACTCAGGTTGTGTTCTTAAATCAAGGTTGCCAATGAGTTTTGTTGTTGATCTAACATATCAGGAATGTAGATGCAATAGGTGGCTGAGAGGCTGAGAGACAAATGGTTTGCTATTGCTTCCTTCCCCACCAAAGTAATACACACAGCCCTCTAAAGGAGCCCCCCATGAGTGGGGTTCACGGTCTAAAATTACCCAGCTGCCCCACAGGGGAGGTGAGGGAGAGTCATGTGTGGCAAATGAGAGTAAAAGCGAATCCTGGCCGGAACTGAATTCATAGGCCTGGTGCTGTCCTATACACCTCTTAATTTTATCACTTTTTAATTTAGTTTCATGTACTATTCGAACAGAATCAAATGTCAAACTCCATTATAGATTTCCATTATGAAATAAATGAAATGAAATTGACAGTCTGATGAAATAATCAGCTGCCTTTGATTCACTTTTAAAAGATGGGCCCTGAAATATAGTAAAGATCTGCTGGAAAGTCAGAGCTAGGACCAACATGTTTTGGGGGATGCCTTTCTGCACATTTGCTGAAATAGTAATGCAAGAAGAAATTATTTTGGGGGTCCAGGCTGCCCCCTCCTTTCAGTCCACCAAATGCCCCTCTCCATCCCATGCCCAAGCTGTCTGGAGACTCAAAAACTACCTTTCTTGGTCTAAGGCTTTTAGCTGAAGGCAAGGAGATCTGGAAGCTATATATAGACTCTTTTGCTATCCTTCAGCAGCAGCAGTGTATCGTTGCTATGGCAATGGTGGCAAAGATGGAAACATTGGAGGAAGCAGAGGAGGAAAGGAGGGCCGTACCTGAGGAGCTCTGTGCTGCAAAGAGCAGCTGTCAGTCTTCCCGCTCCTTGTGTAACAGAACCAGTGTGCACAGGGCCACGCTGGTGGCCTGTGAGGTGGGCCTGGCTGTCAGAAGAGACCATGGCCACCGAAAAGCTGCTGCCTTAAGCCCCTTTCTGGTCACTGCTCGCAGTGGACCGCCTCTTGCTACCAGGAGCCCCTCACAAGGGCCCGCTCCCCATGGCCCCATGCCTTCCTCTTTTCATTCATCCAGTGGTCCTTTCCTCTTTCTTCATACACAGGTCTTCCTGGCCTCTTCACCACTTTTGGTGTCATTTTCTGAGTTCCCTCCAAAATGTTCAGCTACTGCATTGCCACAGAATGAGTCAGGAGTGCCACGTACAATTACATCTCAATAGATGTGTCCTATTATATTCTTCTGTGTTAAAAGGATGTTTCTGTATATTGAGTACCAAGTTTGTTTTACACTGATGCAATTTAGCACTGGGAGCTTATTACAGAAAATATGCCTCATTATAGCAGCTAAGATGTCATCTAAATTTTGAGGACCCAACTGTTGGGCCACACGTGCTTGCGTAAAGAGATAACTCAAACAACCGTGCAGCTTCAGAAAAAACAAGATGACAAGCAAAAGCTCTCAAATTCACCAAGTTCTTGTAATTTAAAAAACCGCTTTAAAATTCTCTTGACTGAAGGTGGACTCTGACCTTAGAGCCCTCCATGTACCCAATGTCCCACAAGCAGGATAGGAGAATGGAGGTTTTTAAATAAGTAAACAAATTTTACAGCTCCATATTCCTCTGATTTTGTTATTTTTCACTGATCCAGTGGGTGGGGACATGCATGGAGAGGCTCATGGACCAGTCCTTCCTTCTGCCTTCTCTAAATCTCCTTCAAAGTCATGGTTGTGTCCTGAGAAAAGGCGCTTTCACAACTTTCCACACCAGTTGCTGGGGTAAAGAAATCCCCCATTAGATTTTCCTTTGCAAAATCGTACCTCAGCCTATGGCCCTGGGTGTGGGGAGGAGGAACCTGCGATAGCACTGGGCCCCCTGGATACTCTCCCAGCACCATAGTACGGCTGCTCTGTTAAGGAACTTTATCGACTGTTGTATTACTGCATTTGCATTGCGATGCAATGGGTTGGATGTGGCTTTGAAATCTTGGCAGAATTCACATATCACAGAAAGCAAAACTGCATGGTTGCCACAGCTGGGTTTTTTTTTTTTTTTCAACCTACCAGTCATTAGATCAGGCTCATGGTGGTATCTCTCTTCCTCTCTCCTTCCTTCTCAGTCTTCTGACCAGTATCCTGGCAGACACCAGTGGGAAGAATGGGTCTCTTCTCTTTGACAGCCATGACTGTGAGTCCAGTTTGGTTCACCATGACTGTCAAGCAGTCTCTGCGGTGCAAAGAGGGCTCATGCCCTGAAGCAGCAGCGTGGATGAAGAAGCTGGTTAGGCTCCCTTGCCTGCTGCTCCAGTGGGGACTGCTGGAGCAGAGGACTGTTTGATCCATGCTCAGGCAAAAGTGGGGGGTGCGGGTGGGAGAAATCAGCTGGGTGGTGCTGTTCCTCCCCATCACTGCTGCTTGTGAGAAAGGCACTTCCGCGGGTGCCGGGTTGGGGATGCCTCTCTTGCAAGTGGGAGCATGAAAGGCGGTCAAGCGGGGGAATCAGCTCAGCTTGATATTCTTAGGGCTGGGTGTAAGTCCATTGCAACACACGTGCCTGAAAAAGCAGTTATATGTTTCTGTGAAAGGGTTAGGTAGAGGCTATAAGGAGATAACGAAGATTTGGTGCAGTGTTTGAATCTGTCTCTCTAGACCATGGAATCTGTCTCTCTAGACCGGGGTTTCCCAAGGCAGCAGCCAGTGGTGACTGGGAAGGGGGTTACCAACAAGGACCTCTGGGTCCCCAAAACTTGTTTAACTTGTTCTTTTTTAAAAAATATAAGTATTTGGAAATGCTTACTTTTGAGCAGTTATACATAGGAATCATCAAAAGCAAAGCAAAGCAAAGCAAAAAAAAAAAAGTATCAATTTGAAGTTGGCATCTATACCACCATTCATATATTACAGTATTGTAAGGTTCTCAATTACTTTAAAGGAGACAGGTGTTTACCCTTCCAATTGTGTAATAGCAACATTTAGCTGTTAAAAGTACACAGAGTTTCAATTCCCCTTCTATTTGTTAAATTACATGGGACAGGTGAATATTAAACACTGTTCCAGTACAAAATTTATTTATGTAATAACCTCCTTCCCAATGGTAGCAACTATGGGACACTGACAAAACATATATATTTAAAAAACCATTAGCTGCATTATGCTGCCAGCGATTGGCTGAATTGGACAATACCTTATTAAAGAAACTTTGTGGTGTGCAATTGAATGAGGCAAACATTTTTGCTCAGGGTGGATTTGATTTCAATCAAATTGATTTAAATCACAATTTAAATCACTAGTCAATAAGACTAGATTTAAAGCATGGTTTTCTACATAATTTGCATGCATGCCTGCCTTACCTGTAGGTAGAGGAACTTCATTAAAATATTCTCATATTGGATCACTTTTGTGGCCTGCTGCCATTATAGGTTTTTTCCTCCAGGGAAAGAATACAGTGGTGCCTTGGCTCACGAACGCTTTGGCTCACAACCAAATCGGGTCACAAACAAAAATTTCATGAAAATTTTGACGTGGGTTGTGAACTCTGCATTGGGTGGCAACCAAGATTGTGGCCATCTCCCCACCCCCCCCCCCCCCCGATCACAGTTGCATTCATGCAGGGAAGACGTGTGTGATCACGGGCGCGCTCCTGCAGGAAAGACGGGTGCAATCTTGGCCATCTTCCCCCCCCCCCCCCCCCCCCCCCCACGCTTTTAGCCCCCCCCCCCCCCCCCCCCGCCGAGTGGGGAGATGCCCACGATTGTAGTTGTGTTCGTGCAGGGTAGACATAGAGGAGCTGACGACAGAAGAACTTGCTGAACTCCACAGTGAGCAGCAGAAGGCTGAGGAGGATTCCACTGAGGAAGAGGAAGACAGGGAGGAGGTTAGCAGTGATGTGGTACAATACATAATGGTACAATCCATTATGAAAAAATAGAATGAGTGCCAGGATTTCTTTGAGAAGTACCACCCCAACGTAACTGTAACAAACAGAGTGTTGCATCTGATGAACGATAACGTGGTCTCTCATTTCCAGAGGGTTATGCAGCACAGGAAAAAACAAGTGACTATAGACAGATTTTTCACCAAAATTGACCCTGCAGCTAAGAGACAAGGAGGAGAGGAAACCCCTGAAAGAGATCTCCCCAGCTGTACTATGGTTAACCTCAACCTATACACAAAAAGATCAAAGACTTGTGGAGAATTCTGTGTGAAAGGTTTCACTTTCATTTATACCGCTTGCTCTTGCCTCTTCACGCTTAGCTTCTAGTACAGATCTATTCCATTCCCAGCAATCTTCCTATATCCACTGCAGTTTTTGAAACTTAGCACTGAAGAGGTAAGGGGGTGATTTTGTGTACATATATCTGCAAAGCAACAATGGGATTAAGGTCTTTTTTTCAACTCTGTATATTTATTTTATAACATTTTTGCTGTGAAGAAGAGGCATGTGATCTCTGCAGACATAAATTCACAGTTTGGAGAACTGTAAAACCAGGCATACAGATAATAACTTCTAGATAGAAAAATTGCCCAATAATCTTATAGAAACCTCTGACAGAGCATGACATTGTGAATGGATTAATAGCATTCATTTACCAAAAAATTAAACACTGCATGAATATACCGCCTCATACTACATAATTAAAAACCTTATTTCATGATGAATAACCCTTGGACTATAATGTATCTTAAATAGAAAACTATCTTTAGCTAGGTTTTTCCTCAAAAAGCATTTTTCTTTAAAAAAAGGAAGATGTGCCAGGTGGAAAGGCTGCGTGGCTGCCTCCCTTTTTTCCAGGAGAGATAAGACAGGACACTTGGTACCATGTCCTGTCAAATCTGGTGCCGGCCTTGCTGCTTCTATTTAGTATAAATGAAAAATGTCGTATAATCTTATTGATAAAAGCACATTATACATTAGACCTTCCAAGTAACATTTTAATCCAGTCCTCCGTCAGCTTCACTGGCTTCCCATTGAAGCCCGGGCCCAATTCAAGGTGTTGGTTATGACCTATAAAGCCCTAAATGGCTTGGGTCCTGGCTACCTGAACGAGCGCTTACACCCGTATATGCCCGACCGCCCCTTGAGATCTGCGGGAGAGTCCCTTCTCCGGGAACCCTCCATGAAAGAAATTAGGAGAGTAAGTACTCGGAGGAGGGCTTTCTCTGCGGTGGCGCCCAACCTATGGAATTCACTCCCCAAAGAGGTCCGCCTGGCACCGTCATTACTGGTTTTTCGGCGCCAGGTAAAGACCTTTTTATTTAAACATCATTTTAATTGTTAAAATATATGATCTGGCCAGGGCAACTTCTTCTTCCTTCTCTTTTCTCCTCCTATATTATTTATTTACTTATTTTATACTGATAATTTTAATTTTATATTATTATGTTTGTAACTCAATATATTTTTTGTATTTTTGTATTTAATGCTAATTTATTATGTTCTATTGTATTTCAATGTATTTTATTGTGTTGTAAGCCGCCCCGAGGCTTCAGCAAGGGGAGGCATAGAAATGTTATAATAATAATAATCAATTTATTTGTACCTCCTTATCAACATTCTGAAAAAAAAATCAAACAGCCCTGGTATCACAAGCCTTTTGGAGTGCGGTGCCCTTCTGATCAGTCAGCTGTTAAAAAGGCACCACGGGCTCAGTGTTTGTTTTATCCCAATGATTCCAGGTCGGTTTGCATCTCAGTTTACAAACCAAGAGATAGCTTTTATCAGAGCCCAGGCTTCCTAGCTCGCTTGGAGTCAAGTTGTCCCCCTCCTCCTTTTTTCTCACAGCAACACAAGTAATAAAAGCACTTCGCAGAATAAACTAGGCCTGTGGCGATAACACAAGAGCCCAAGCTAAGGTGGATTTGCCACAGAGGTACAACAAAGGGCAGAATTTGGCTTGCAGAACATTCATTGCTGCTGACAAAGGGCAATCCATCAGAGTGGTGTGGCAGATCTTTGAAAAGATGTTCTTGAGTGTGAGCTTATTTGCTTTGGAACTAGGAGACATCCAGGCCTTATTCATGCATGAAATGCAACAGCCCAGCAGCTGCTTCATATGGCAAGTCAATACGGCTCACCTTGTTGTTTCAGTGATCTCCACACTGTGCACCACTCAAAGATTATTGTCTTAACTTGTCAAGGTTGGTGGAAATAGTTGCAGCCATCTGATGAACTACACACAAAGGGTTTGAAGTGTGGAACCATTTTCATGTGGTCGCAACATCTACCATACCACTGTGGGCTGGTTTTGATCAGTCCATAGCACATATCTGCAATGGCCTAAATCCATGAATTTGTCCAACATTAGCTGCATGCTAATCTACAACTAAATTATGCCATGTATGCTGCAGCGGACTGGTTGCACAGCAGCCCATGTTGGTTCTCGGCCAAGTGTTAAAATTCACCTAGAAGACCAGCATGACTTGCTGTCCTGCCATCTAGATAGGATGCTGCCTTATAAAATCAGCCCACTGGTCCATCTAGCTCAGCACTGTCAACACTGACTGGCAGCAGGTCTTGTGGAGTCCAGACAGGAGTCCTTCTGTACTATAGCTGCAGATGCTAAGGACTGAACTGCTGGGGCCTTCTGCAGGCAAAGCAGCAGCTGCAGCCCTCTCAGGGGGTCTGGAACGGTGTGGCAAGATGGGGCCAACCCATCCCACCTCTCTTCCCTCAGTGTAACAGTACAGAGTGCCCCTTATCATCTACCTTGCTGAGGGTGGAGGTCAGCGGTAGAAGGCATAGGCTGCCTCAGTACAAATGGTACTGCTGTTCAGGCATTAGTTTCGCTGGGCAGCTCCTCCAAGCAGAAAGGAGAAGTGGCTAGTCAAAACCTTGCTTCTGAAGCTGCTCCTTCATGCCTTTGGTGGCAAAGTGAGACAAGGCACATCTCTCAGACTGAGAACTGCCAGTTGTTGAGCTCTGTGTCACTGCCACTTTTCACAGTTGAAATAACAAAGGATCTCGCAACAGCCGTCAAAAAAAGTCAAATATATTATGGCATAATGTTCCATGGACTCTAATTATGTCAGTGAAGCACAGAAAGTGAAGGGGGCTTCTTGTACATTTGTTTAATTAGAAGCTGCGTAGGTCTCCATAAACATGCAAACACTATCTTGCAAAGCACTGTTTGGGTGATAGCAAATTTTGAGTATAACATTACTTGTGCTCTGAAAAGAGTACTGTCAAGTCCCCAAAAACACTTGGCCAAGGGAATCTAGCCTGGCCCTCTCCTGTCACCCTTTTGCTACTGTCTGTCTGTCTGTCTTTCTGGAATTCTATTGGCATATATGCTGCTCTTCAGCTAAAGGCATTTTTCACTGGTTGGGTGCTCTTTCTTTCTTTGATAGCTGTGTTTTAATTTATTTGCACTGTGTTTTATTAACATTTTATTTTAATCTTAAGTTTTTTAGTTTGGAGTAGGGGGGTGGCATATAAATGAATAAACAAACAAACAAACAAATAAGCATGCATGAGAAGACAAGCCTATTTGTCTGTGTAGTGGGAATGAAAGTCCAGAGAACCAAAGGACAGGATAGGAATAAAACTCAGGAAACACAGGGTTGTGTAGGTTTTCCTTATGTTGCCTGTTTACCTTGTGTGAGTTTGCATTCGGTTTTTTGTGTCTGGCAGGAGAAGGGTCAAGAAGCTATGTCTGTGTAAAATTACTGTTATTCACCCTAAACCAGAGCTGGCAAAGCTCTTTCAGCACAGGGGCCAAATACAATTTCCAAGAAGTTTTCAGGGGGTCATTTCAATGGAGGGTGAGCTGGAACAAGAGGCAAATTAGTTTCTCAATCCTCATATCCCTACCATAGCCATAAAAGATTTCTCTTCAAAAGAGCATGTGAAAAGAGCGGAAAATATCTAGAAAATAAATGGCTTCACCCTTTAGAAGTATAGTATTTCCCAAACTTGTTTTTCTGGTATTAACTAGGCCCAATGGTTCATAAAGCTTTGGATGCAAAAGCCCTAAGTTCTGCCTTTGACAGCTCAGGGAGTGCCCTCTTAGCTACTGGTTAATTTAAGTAGTTCCTGGTAGGGGAAGGAGTGGGCATTGCCTGGCTAAAATAGCATAAATCAGAGGACAGGGCTTGTGAATGTCATTATGAACATGCCCTCCCCCCAATAATTTGAACAATTCTACCAATGTAACATCCCAATTTTGGGCAAACTCCAGTCTAAAATTCTCCCACCGTCTTCCTCAGTCTGTGTCCAAATACAATTTGCAAATTTCTTCTGTCCCTCTCTGTCCCTCTGCCTCTGCCTAATGCTGATGAGTGTCCATCATAAAGGCTGGAAAGAGATTCCAGGTCATTAAAGACCACTTAGCTCCTTTGTTAAGCCTTTTGCTGCTCAGTAGGTTAAAGCATAGTGATAAACTCACTCACCAATATTAGAGACAGTCAAACGTCTAACAATATTCATGAAAGCAGGAGTTACGATTTGGAGTTGGGCATTAATTTTCTGCACAAGGTAGCAAATGCCATCCATGCTCACACAGGAGTAATTCAGGGGGATTATTCAGCCAGGCTTACTTCTGATTAAGCATATTTGGGGAATCCATGTTTTGCTAAATTACCTTTTTGTAGATTTTGACGGGAAGAGTGAAAAGTGGGGAATATCAATCATTCCACAGAATACAAGTACTAAGAGCAGAGTCTATTTCAGTTCCCTAGCATGAGCTTAAGTGCAGGAACAAACACAGACCCTAATGAAGACATTATGGGAACTATCCGTCAAGCAGAACTGCCATTCCTGACATGACGCAGGAGCCCTGCACAAGTGCCATGGAAGCGAACACAGGTCACACAGTAGCCACTGTGCTTGATGGATTATGTTCCAAGTGGCACCTGCATGTTCAGCCTTGAACTGGGCATGTTCAGGAGACTGCGGGGGGACATGGCATCCCTCTAGAAGTACCTCAAAGGCTGCCACAAAGAGGAAGGTCAAGATCTCTTCTTGGTGATGCCAGAGTGTAGGATGCAGAATAATCAGCTCAAGTTGTGACAACCCAGATTCAGGCTGGACATCAGGAAAAGCTTCCTCAATGTCAGGAGCAATACAACGGTGGAACCAGCTGCCTAGAGAGGTGGTGGGCTCTCCCACACTGGAGACATTCAGAAAGAAACTGGACGGCCATCTGAGAGGGATGGTGTAACTTGGTGTCCTGCAACAGCTGGGGGTCGGACCCGATGGCCTTCATTTCCCCTTCTAATTCTACTATTTTATGATTCTATTAATGTACCTCCTTATTTTGCGGTTCCACTTTCTATAATGGTTGATGCAGAATGAGGCAGTTTGATGCAGAACATCTTTTCTCCCAGAGAATTGGAGATACAAAACAGATAAAGCATTTGCCAGGTTCAGATAAGCCAGATGGTGAGGTACATGGCAGGGGTGGCTTGTTTTAGCGTCCCGGGGTAGCCTGAGAGCCCCCCTTACACCACATACTTGCTGAGTTTGGATGAGGCAACAACAGTGCACCACCAGGGTAAGTAGGCAAATCACCCAGCATGTGCCTGGCATACTTGAGGGTGGGACAAAGAAGCCCCTGTGACTTCTTTTCCCCAGAATTGTCCAAACCTGGCCAATATCTTGCAGTGGTTTAATGTCTGCTAGGAAAGGAGTTGATCTAGCAAAAAGAAATCACCTTCCTCATTTCATGCATCCCGTGCAATGGAGACAAGTATAAGGTGGCCCTCACAAGCTTTAAAGGAGAATACAGTTTAGCATTTATAGTGCTAATATAGTGCCAAATGGCCTGAGAAACAATGGCTTGCCCAAGACCACACTGTCAGCTCATACTCAAACCAAGAATTTCTTGAGTTATAGGTCACTCCACTGTAACAGTGCAAGAAAAACGCACACAGAGCTGGCAAGGTGGTGTGAGTGCTTCTCTGGGGTCCAGCCGTGAAGCTTATTGGATGGCTTTGGGCCATTCACTCACTCTGTTTAACCCACCTCACAGGGTTTTTGTTGCAAGAATAAAATGGCACAGAGGAGGAACCTTGGGTTCTTCACAAGAGGAAAAAAGGCAGTCTATAAATACAATATATTCATAAATATCAATATGGTGATGATGATGATGATGATGATGATGATGATGATGATGATGGGACATGACTACTCCTATGAATATGTCTTCAGGCTAACCAAAACTACTCTCCATTGCACAAACATTTTTGTCCTACTTGCTAGAAGTTCCTTACCATCGAATCCTGACTCAATAGAAGGGAGAAGATCCCCTGACTGAGAAGCTGGCCCCGATACTGATCCCCAGGCTTTACACTAACTTTTTGATGAGGAAACCTGGCAATGCAATTCTTTCTGCAGTGGTTCAGATCATGTCAGAACTCCAAGAACACCCAGGAAGAGCCCATGTCTTGGCTCCCTCCTGTGTTTGCATTACTCCGGCTTTGTTGGGTAGTGAAGGGCTGGGGTGCTGGTGTAGCCAGAAACCACACTGTGGGCTGCAGGGTTTCTAACCTTATTCATGGATGCCACCCCATAGAAATCTACTTAGCACTAAGTCCCATTGTTTTCAATGGAGTTTATTTTTGGGAAAATATATATAGCTTTGCAGCCAAACATATTTGGAAGTGCCAGCCTATTTATTGCAGTAACACTTTGTATTTACGTAACACTTTTCTAAGTGCTGAAAGCACTTCACATACTTGATTTCAGGAATGCTTACACCAACCTACACCAGGTGTGTTGGACTGCCTCTCCGATTATTCCCAGCCAGCATGGTAACCCATCCATCTGTAGGCAACAGGTTAGAGAAGGCTGGTTTACCCCAACCATGCAAAATAGGCCCATATGATTTATTTGTATGTATCACAATATGTTAATGATATGCTTACACTAGCAGACTTTCAGGGCAGCTTTCAAGATATTATTGAGAGACTGAGAAATACAAGACTGCCAGTTGAGATGCAGACACTCCTATAATTCATGTTCTAACAACACTGTTCTCACTAGAGAGAATGCTCATCGGGAGTTAGCTGGAGCTGCTGGAGCTTAGCTGTGAGATGTGAATTAAAAGATAGAGGTGTCCATGGGTACATACAGGGTGTCTACCCCTCATTATTGTGTAGCTACAGCCACCTTTGAGCTCCCTCTGCTGCCAAACACACACACACACATACACACACGGAAAACCCAGACATCATAATCTCCGCACAGCCTTGTAAGTATGGGAGCTCATTTCAGAAGTTAAGCTCTAAGAAAGTTTGCATTCCATCAGTGGTGCAACTGTGTGACTTCTGCAAACTAGGAGGAAGAGAGTCAAAGAACTGTATGGGAATTCTCCCTTTCCTTTCTTTGCCTTGTGAACCTGTTTTAAAGGGCCATGAGGAATGGGAAAACCCTGAAACATTGGGAAGCCCATGTGCTGTATCTCCTCCAGAAGACAAGGTTCACCACTCCGCCCCTATCCTCATCCCATTCCTGCAGAATGTCATTTCAAGCGTTTGACAGGCATGGGAGACTGGCAGCCATCCATCACCTTTCTTGGATCAAGCGGCATCCACCACCTGACTGGCTGAGCTTGTGGAAAATGGGGGGAAAGCATGTCCCATCTCACCAGATGACCCATAACTGGGACAGCTGTCATCTGTAGAAGTTCCACCTGACCTCAAATGAACAGAGTTAGCCAAGCGGGTTCCATCAAGACCCATTCCTGACTGGAACCTCCCTGTTCACTCTCCCCAGTCCTTTCTCATTATGTAACTGCCATGGGCTAAAAATACAACTTGCAGCCGTGATGCAGCCCAAGCTGAACAAGATGCAAATTTAATGAGGCTACCATGGAAACGGGCTTCACTTAACTGGGGAAGGGAGGGGGGGTTGTTTGTGGAGAGCTTGACAGGGGTGCTCTTTGGTCCAAGCGGGAACTGCAGGAAACCAGTCCAATTAAAAAACTAAAATGAACGTCTGTCTTATTATGAAGGACTGGAGCATTTTGGCTAAGGATGGCCAAATTGCCCCAATGGTATAGGATTCAGGGGAGGAAAAATGATTATGAGTCTCTTTATTTTTAGACTGATGATAAATATTTACTCGCTGGCCTTAAATTAAATATAAGCACACGCAATGAATAGTAAATTGGGGGGAATTTCCATTGAGGTAGCAATATTATAAATATCTCTTCCGAGGATGAAGAGCTTCCGGTCAGATTTTATGTGCCAGCCAGTACAGAGCTGGGGAATTTCCAAGAGGGGCCTGGCTTTGCACAGGCAACTCCACAGTGAGGCATCTTCTAAGCCAAAAGCAAACATGAAAACAACCCAGGGCAGGACATCCTATGCCCCAGGCTGCTACTGAGAGGTCCTGCAGTTCTTTAGGGGCTGCCATGCCAAGCTTAACTGTCCATTGGGAATTTCAGGATGGTGTATGCAGAGCTGAGATACTAGCTCTGGGCTTTTGGCTAAAGTTTTACACATGTATGCATAAGTTGCTTGCAAACTAATAATTTTCTAATCTGCTCAAACCAGATTTGAGAGATGCAATATGAAGCTTTGACCTTAGGGAGCATTTTACATCCAGTGATCAAGTCTGCTATGAAATAGCCTGTAGGTGTGTGGGTGAGGGGTAGATAAAGGAACGGGCTTGGCCATGAAACATGGCAATGAGCACTGGTGCCTTGGGTGCTGTAGGGCCAATCCATGGTGCACCTGACAGAGGATCACTGTGGGTTGTTGGCCGCCTTCCTCCCCGCTTTGTCCTTCCAGGGGTATCCCAGGAGACACCACAGCAGGACATACCTGTCCCTCCTGCTGCAATTACAAGGTGTTTGGGGCTTGCAACTTTTAAAAAATGCATTTCCCTTTTTCTTTTTGGAGACAGCAAAAGCTGGCTGTCAAGCTGGATTTCACAATCCCCATTTGGTAGTTATAGAAAATTCAGAGCGTCTCAGCAAACCCTCTGAGGGGCTACCCATGGTTACTAATCTTTTTTCATGATCTTCCCCTAATTTTCACAAATATTTGCTAAATTTTTAAATCAGATGTTCAGATGCGTGCAGGTGTGGAAATGGAGAATGCCATGTGGTTGTTGTAGCTATACAGGCCTCAGGTGTCCTAAGGATATCTATGCAGGTGTGGCATTACCTATACAAACTCATAATCTCAGGATCAAGTGCAGAAGTGAAGGCACCCTTCAGGTATAAGGGTCCCCTCAGAAAAACACGGTGTGTGTGTGTGTGAGAAGGAAGTGCCAGCTCACATTCACAAGCTAACATCACTTGCACTCCTGTACCTTCCAAAGGCGAGCAGACAGAAGGACCTCAGTGGGAGGGAACGGCAGTTACTTTACCCCTCCAAAGCCTTTAACTGACTCTCTCCCTTCTCCTTACTAAGTACCACAAACAGCCCTGACAGGTAATTCTAGGCTCCTATTACCATTATAAATCTGGAGATACTCCAGTTAATTCCAGCCGGTCCCATTTTTCCCATACTTGTGAAGTCCCGTGGGTGGATGTGGTTTCTGGTAGCTGGTATTTTGTTGTCCCACACAATTCCTCCCATTATTGGCACCTATGTTATGATGCGGGGGGAAGGGATAAGACAAGCTTGTGGTTTGCCGAGATAACGAGTAATCAGCACAGGGATGGGCTGATTATTTGTTCTGTTGGGGCATTTCCACTGCGATGCATTTTTTAAAAACCTGAATGAGCTTACCTGTCCACTGGAGGTGTTCAGATCAGTGTTTTGGCTCCAATGCAAGATATATTTATCCATCACTAGAGAGATGGTCCCAGAGGAAGGTGAGAGACCATTATTTAACATCCACATGGAATAAACGCTGAAGGATTCTGAAGGTATGGATTCCATTTTATCATTCCACTTTGATACACATGCAGTGAGAATGCTGGATGAGATCAGGTTGAAACTTGGTACAAGCCAAAAAACGGTTCAAGGACTGTCAGCAAAGCCATCTATAATTGAGATATGTTCATTGGAACCATGCTGCCACCAGAAAGCTTTGATTTCTGGCATGACATCTAAACCAGCTCTAACAGTACGCAGTATGACCAGACAAAGTGTTAGGCAAAATATACAATCTGTGCATATTTTCCCCTCTTGCCAAAAGTGTCATGGAATATTTTTAAACACGAGGCCAGATTATGACTCAACCTACATCTGTCCTTCTCCTCATGGGATATTCACTACAGCAACTCTGCGGTTCCCCATAACCTGTTTATGCATTGGTGAATTTCATGGATGTCGTAACAAGTTTGCAAATTGCCATGCAGCCTGTGAAATCTCAATTTGCACAGTAGCTAACTTTGCAGCCTCTTTGCACAGGCCCTCCTGAAGCCAGTTCTGAGATGTGACTGCTGCACAGAATGAGGGGGCAGAAGCTTTTGTTCCTTTCCAATGATATTGCAATTGGAAATACAGCCTCTGCAGTTACCCTTTCCTGGAGATGCAGTTGCTGCTGTGGTTTCTTTTTAAACAATGAAGCAATTTGTGCTTCTTTCAAGCTGGGGAGATATAAAAGTTGTATTTCCAACATGGGGCTGCTGCAGAGGAACATGAAATCCAAGAGATGGTTGTCAAAGGATTTCTGAATGCACATACAGTCTATGCCAGACCATTCCAACTCGGAAACCTCCAGAAGCATTGGACTACAGACCCATGCTGGCAGGAGATGATGGCAAGTACAAGTCCATCAAT
This sequence comes from Varanus komodoensis, assembly GCF_004798865.1. Classification (NCBI taxonomy): domain Eukaryota; kingdom Metazoa; phylum Chordata; class Lepidosauria; order Squamata; family Varanidae; genus Varanus; species Varanus komodoensis. The sequence goes on from NW_025335761.1 coordinate 16,179,018, forward strand.
TGCATCTGCAAGCTTCCAAATTGGGCAAGGCTGGGCTAGCTGACCACCAATGCTAAACTAGCTGGACTTTTGGCCAGTTTTGGCAAAGTACTCCATGTATTCTTATGCAAGGCTGACTGAACCAAAGCTACTGCAGAATTCAAGGATGGACTGGATAGTGGTCCTGGGGAAAGGAAGAAAGGCAGAGGCAACTGGGAAAACTGTAGTGCGCTTCTCTAGCCAAGATAGGTGGTGAGAACCAGGTGATGGAGATGAAAGATGAGACATCAGAATCCAATGCATGGGCCTCCAATACAGCTCCTTGTGCTGCTGCCACCAGTGCCTTCTCATCTGTGGTGTATATGTATTGACTGGCTTGGCGCCACCAGATCAGATCAGTGATGAGAGTTCTCCAGGAAATTTTGGTTCGGAAATTCTCCCCATGTAAATCAGGCTAATGTGAATAGGGTCAATTGTATCAGAAATGTTTCAGTTTGCATTAGAAAATCACTAGAGCGTCATCTATTTTAGCATGTTTACTAACTACAACTATGCTAAAAAAGCACCCTGTTCTTTTTTGGTCCCAATACAGCTGAATTTGAACTGAAAGACTTGTGGAATTAAGACCTACTCCTTGACATGTTTTTTCCTGAAGTTTTTCTCCGCCTTTATTTATGTTCCATTACACAATCACTAGGTGGCACCATGGTACAGTGGAACTGCACAAAAGCAACAGCGTTTTGCCCCCATTCAAAGATATATCAGACTTTTCAAGTTTTTTTTTAAGGCAAAAATGGTTGCAAAGAATGGGAGAGGCTCTGCAGAACAAAGATGTCATTTAGAGCACCTGAAGCCCCCAGTGTCTGAGAAATCATAAACGCACAATGTCTCATAAATGTGACTGAAATGCTATGTTTTGCAGGCATTTTCATTAGAATATTCTAAAAATGTAAAGCAACCATAGCTGGCTGGATATGCTGGGTCCTGTATTTTGGAGGGCATCCAAAGGCTGAACTGATTTATTTAAGCTACACAAGGAATAGTATATAGTCTGCTAATGACCACCAGCAAACACTCTTTCACTGCAGTTGCTGAGATACCCTCAACCAGCTATTAGTTCTACATCACACTAAGACACGCGTGCTTTAGTAGCATGCCTTCTCATCTACTCACTAGGAAAACCACCTGAAAAACATTAATTGCGTCCCCCCAAGCTGCCATACTCACCTAATACAGTATTTGCCATCGCCATCTGTTAATTGCTACTAATGAACTCATGAAACTGCAAAACAAAAATCTGTTCTGGAAAGTTTTCAGCTGAAAAATAAAGCCCTGGGAATGTCCTGTGCCTTTCCACTAGCTCCACTGATGCCCTGCTGCAGCCGCTGAGAAGACGGAAGCCATGCCGGGCCTCCTGGAGCAGCGTCTCCTCCTGGCACCGGCTGCGCTGCTGCTGCTGCTGCTGCGCTGTTCCTCACCTTCCTCTGGTGTAAAGGTGGTGCTGTTCATGAAGCCGCTGCTGTTGCTAACAGCACCACCGCTGCATCCGGTGTGGCTGCGTGCCTGGCACCTGCTGCAGACTGGAAGACGGGGGTGTGCCTACACACACACTTACATTTCCAGAGCACAAGCACGGATGGTCGCTGTGGCCTGAGTTTGCCCCCCCTCCACACACACATGAATTCTCTTCAGTGGGGCATCTGACTTTTGCCCCAAGGATTGGGCCTGACAGCCCCACTGTTTCGAAGACGGGTACATGAACATTAGACTTATTTATTTATTATTAGATTTATATCCCACCCCCTTAGCCAAAATGGCTCTCTGGACTTCTGGACTATGGCAACATATAAATAAGAAGGAACTTTCTTAATGTCTGTCCAGTCTCAGCTAAATATTTATGTGTACACCCTCCCCCTCCACCAAATACAGGGAAAAAGACCTTCACTCGTATTCAGCACATTTTGAATAACCAAATAAATGACGGTAACATTTTAGTCTGTTGGCCACACATACAACTTCTGATGGCACAAAATGTTAACCTTTCTATGGGAAAAATAACCCCTTATGCCCTTCTTGTACCAGATCCAGAGGTATGATTCCCCCTTTTCTATTCTAAGAGGTGAAGAATAACAAGGGTTGCTTCTTAGTCCATCTAAAAATACTACTTGGATATCTCACCCATGACTCAAATTACTTGGAAGGTTAACGCAGGAACTGTACTACAGGACGCATCTATATTGGAAAGATGATCCAAAGACTTCTGAATTTTTTCCAAATCCTTGCATGGTCTCAAAGACATGGCAGTTGATTTTGCACCATTTATCTATTATTTATTATAAAAATTATATGCCATCTCATATGCTAAAAAGTAATGAAGGCAGCAAGCAATTCAAAGTAATAAGACATTAGAACACGGAGAACAGTAAAGCTGGCTATTTTAAAAGGTTAAGTTGAAAACACATGTATTCACAGATTTTGTAAAGGCAAAGAGCGTCTTGAAGAAGGACATCACATAGTTTGGGGCAAACATGCTCCTTCACATGTTCTCAGCAAATGGAATTCTGCAGGTGATAGAATGCTCAAACGGATTTCCCCTGCAGATCTTAGTACCAAGACAAGTTCATAGCAAAACAGCCAGTCTTTTATATAGCCAGGTGATGAGACATTTGAGTCTTTTAACAGCACCTACACTCTGAAGTACAGCAGGAAAGCAACTGGCCACCAAGGTAGGTCTTTCAGAACAGGTGTGATCTGCCTCTTGATACTGTGCACCTGTTCACTATCAGGGGGCCTTCGGCTCTGCTACTCATTTGAACCATAAGTGAGCAGCAATCTTGAATTCTGGGTCTAGAATTTCCATACATGTTGGACACATGGGTGAACTTCAAGAGAGGCAGCTAGATCTTCGACATGTAAGGGAGAAGCAGCCCTTACTCATTGTGTTCAATGCCTCATGGATATCAGTTTTTGCTCAATATATGGTGATGTAGATCAATTATTTTCTTAGAGACCCGCAGGAATAACAACAACAACATTTGAGTGCAGCAATATCCAGGAAGACTTTTACGTGATCATGTCCTGGGAACATGCATTGATTAGTATCACATGCGCCCAAGTATTTCCTTGCTGTAGGTGTTGCATCTTTAGAAAAAGCAGATCCCACCTAGTTTAGGGCATCATTCTGCATGAAAACAGTACTCTGGACCTTCTGTAAAGGGTGTTGTCTAGACGAGAAGCACTCTCTTCCCTTTAAAGAAGAAATAGTTCCGACAGCTTCCTCTCACTAAGCATTTCAGAACACTTCATGTCCCTTGATTTTCTCGCACACTGAGTGGCTTGCATGCCATTGCCATCTCTTTCCCGCTGTGTGCCTCTTCCCTGGGGATGCTGTTAGTTGTTCCAAAGCCTAGGAAGTCTCTAGGCCCTCTGATCGCTCCTCAGCAGGCTGTGAGAGGAACAACCTCACAACTGCTTTGCATCTCTGTGCTGATCTCTGTTCGCAACAATGACACCTACAGCCCCTAAGTTAGCCCTATGCCAGGTAACCCAAACAGGCTTATCTCATTGCTTTATTTTCCAATACACATGCAAAACCCTAACTCCTCCTCCTCCTCCTCTAGAATAAGGAAGCATCTCCAGTGCAGTGCCATGGGTATCAAATTGTCTGTGAAGCTTTGGGTGTCTGCCAGTCTTTCTGTCCCTCCTCATTTTTGTTTCATTTCTTAAGATGTTTTTAAGTAATAAAAAATAACTGGGAGGTTAGCATAGCATGCTGCAAAGCAAACAGTTGCTATCTAGCACCAACCCCATCTTAACATGGGTTGAAAAGTGCAGATTTGTGTTTTGCAGTTTGAATGAATTGATCTTTATTTATTTGTTTAATATATTTTTATACTGCCCAATACCTGAAGCTCTCTGAATGGTTCAAGAGCTCCCTTGGAGCCATTTTGTGAGAGTGACCACAACATACTCTCAAATTCAAAATATGCCCACCAAACAAAAACCTGGGGACCCCTCAACCAGCTGAGTCTTTTGACATTTAAGTTTAGAGTTGGTAGCATGGTGGGTCCAGTCACTAAATATTTCCTGGTTTGCTGGCTAGAGCATGAATTTATTTATTTATTGATGTGCTTGGTACCTGTCTCTCTGCCAAGCAAAAATGACACTAAAATGACTATCACTTTAATGGACAAAACAACAATAACAAAAACTACCAGTCTCTGCTTAGGGACTGGCTTTCACTTACCTCAAAAACCCAAAATCCCATAAAAATTAGCTTTCTCCCACCTTGAGAACCAAGATGCTTTCTTCCAGACTATCCTCTCTTCAATGCACTCTGCATATGGTCTGGAATCCAAGACTCTATGTAACTAAGTTAAAAGAGTTTTCCTATTTTATTATTTGGGTATGTTGCCTTCCCTTGTTCCCCCTCCCACTTTCTCCCAAATAAACTCATTCTTTATAGAAACACAGAAACAGAGCGAGTCAGAAGGAGCCTCCCAGGCCATCTAGTCTGACTTCCGGCACCAGCCAGCTCCGCTCACGACATGCCCACCATGTGGACGTCCAGCCTATCCTTGAATAGGCTGGACGTTATATTTGGATGTTGACATGCATTGTTTGAATGTTTTCACCAAGCATTCTTCATGCAAGGAAATGTATAGTTACTGAACCGACATTTCTATTCTCAGGATGTTCACTGGTTTTGTTAAACCCTGGCCTTTGAGCAAGAAGATAGAAAACACCTTTGGAAAGGAAGTATCCACAGAAGCCAATGCAAGAGCAGCAAAACCAAAAACCAAAATAAAATAAAATAAAATAAAAGCCCTTGCCACACTTGCCAAGCCAGCCCAAGGATAGCCAATGCCAGAACTATCCCTGCAGAACTAAAGCAGCACCAGGGAGGAGGCAGCTGGTGCTAGATTCCCCCTCCCCACTATGATTTGGAACCTTTTAGGGCTTATCATGGCTTTTCTCTTGTCTTTTTATCCTTTCCAGATTTCACTATCCCTGTTTTGACAGCCACAGACAACCCCCTCAAAGTGCCTCAGCATGGAGGGGTTGCCCATGGTTGCTAAACATGTTTAATTTATCTCCCTTCTTAATTTTTGTAAAATGTGCAAAAATATTTTAATCGAGTTTTTATTTCTGTAGAATGGGGGACATCTGGAGTGGTGTGGCTGTGGGAATGGGAAGCCTTGGGTGAGAAATGTGATGGCAAAATCCAGCAGATAGCCGACCTGTGCATTGCCTTGCAGATGACACCTACCTTACCAATACAGGTAAGTTTATTTTCCTTTTGGTTCTATTTGACCACTGCAAAAGGCAAGCTTTCAAACGCAACCAAAGGTGTGAGATCTTAGTTGACAAAAGAGCAATGGTGCCCTTCATGGTAAGATCCTTGTTTGTGGCTGTGTGCTTTGAGGGGATGGGTGGGACTCAGGTCCCATGGGTACCCTCAGTTTTGATGTTTCTGAGATTCTACCACCTTGAGAACATGCAAGAGTCTGAGCCACCCTACTTACAGGAGTAATGACTTTTGACAGTTACCAGAAGTAAAATTTGATTTTTAAAGTGGGATTTAGTAGGGGTTAAAATAGGACTAGAATCTGTACAGGTGTAAATAACATCAAAATGACATTTTTATCCTGTTATTCCTCTGAGCTTAGGTCCTCTACCTCCTTTTATCCCCACAACAATTCTGTGATTGTTAGGTCAACAAAAGGTTATGCCAACAAAAAAAGTGAGCAGCTCAAGATCATCCAGCAAGGTTTATAGCTGAGTAAGGATCTGGACCAAAGTCATCCTGGTGCCAGTCTCACATTCTGAGCAACTAAGCCATATTGGGTTTTTTTTTCCCACCTTTTTCAATTTTCCCTAGATTTAAAAAGGCTTTGAACAGAATTAGTTTTTCTCTTCAATCCACCCAGAATTTTCAATGTCCTTGCACTTGACAACAGAAACTGTAGAGCACATTGCATGCAGGAGGTCCAAGGTCTGAACCCTGGCATCTCCAGGCAGGCCTCTGGGACAGCCATTGCTGGGCACAAGGAAGGCCATATCGGGTTAGATGGACGATGGTCTGACTTTGATGAAGCAATTCTCCCTCCCTCCCTCTCTCACATACACACACACCTGGAGACCTGCTTACTGCAGACAGAAAAGCATACAGTTGGATCACCCAGTTTTCCCACATGTTGCTCCATCTGCCAAAGGTCCTACAGGCCTGCTGTTCTGCTTTCACTCCTTGAAATGTGCTCCCTTACACTACCAGGTAAAGTGTTCTGCATCTCTTGGAACGGAGGAAAGTAGTTGGGGCAAGGTATGGGTAAATAAGGCCTGGCCTCAAGCTAGTTTAGGCGTGGAGTTCACACCTGAAGAAGTGGCAGAGACGCCTGTAGGCTGCTCACCACACCCAGTCAGGGTGACTGTCCTGGTTGCTGATGGGTTACTTTCCTTTATGCCAGGGGTGCATAAACTCAGGCATGGGGTGCAAATCCAGCCCTCCAGAGGTTCTACTCAGGCCTCCTGAGATACCACACATGCTTCATTACTGTCCTCTCCCTCTTTTCCTAACCACTAATTGACAGGTGGTTTTCTCGCTTTTGTGTGTCCTTTCCCCAAGCCTCTTCTTAGTTACCAAAGTCAAGCTAAAACACATTGGTATTTTGGGCTCTACCCTTTTTGCCTTTGGCTGCACTGAACTGCGCTCCTTGAAGACTTCCCTGAAATTGAACTTGGCTCGCAGCCGGAAAATTCCAACGTCCCTGACTTCACAAGAGATTCAGAGGGAACCACAGAAACCAAGGGACAGTAAAAGTAGATGGTTGTTTACTGAGGGGAAAGAGAGCCACCCTTGACATCCCTCACCCTAGTTTCTCTACAATAATTAAGCAGCTATATCAGGGTGAATCTAAGACCCACTGAACACCCACCACATACCCAGAATGAGAAACAACTGTTCTGCCCTGTATTCATAGGCTTCCAGGTCTGTTGAGGAGGGAACACTGAAATATAACCCTAAATGACACAAGTGTCTCACTCAGGTGAAACGGATCCAGCAGATATAAAGTTTCCAACATAGCTTTGTCAACACAGTTCTGTCCCACCTCCTCCCCGCTCTTCCTGCCCTGATCCCAGCATGCAGCTCTCCTAATGTATCTCAATCAATCTGTCAAGCAAGATGCACCAGTGGCTTTTCAACAATGCCATTCAGCTCTAGCCTTCGACTGGCATGTGGTTATCTGAGCCCTAGGAGGACATGTCAGAGAGGACGCTGCAGGCAGTGCCAGACCGATGGTTTTCGGTCATCAGACACGGCAGGACACACAGAAGCTGTGTCTTGGGAGGAATCCCATTAGCCAGTTGGGTTCCATAAGGGCTGGAGCCCAGTCTCCTCAGGTCCCTAGGTCAGAGTCAGGGCAAACTTGAAGGGGCTCTGGGAGTGTGACCTCTTCTGCGCCCTCTCCTCTGACAATGGTTCCAGTGCTCCAAGTACTCTAGGTACCATTTCCATGTCACACAATATCCCAAATAACCAGCCATGCGGCACTCCAGTTTGATTTTTTTGCAGTCTGTAGTAGCAGCAGATCTATAAAAACAGGACCTTCTGCAACACCAGCTATGGAGAAGAAGAGGAAGCCAACTGGTCAGTATAACTTGTCGAAGGGGTTTGCCTGGAAGTTCATTTCCTTTAATTGTTGATATCTCACTCCTTTCAAAAAAGGAGCCTACATGGTAATCTCTCGCTTGGATTATTGTAATGCACAGTATGTGGGGCCACCTTTGAAGGCAGTCCAGAAACTTCTGTTGGTTCAAAATAGGGCAGTGGGGCTGTGCCAGTCCTCCACCAACTTCACTGGTTACCAACTGAAGCCCAGGCCCAATTTAAAGTGCTAAACTAATATTTAAAGGCCCGAACAGCTTGGGGCCAGGGTACCTAAAGGAATGCTTTGTCCCATATGTGCCTACCCTGATGCCGAGGCCATCATCTGAGGTCCTTCTCAGAGAGCCCCCTCTTAAGGAAATAAAGAGGGTGGCAACTAAGGGAAGGAACTTTTCATCTGTGGCACCCCGATTGTGGAATCAGCTCCCCAAAGAAGTGCGCCTGGCACCTACCCTCTATTTTTGGCGCCAGGCAAAAACCTTTTTATTCACCCAACATTTTAATAGATAAATGATTTGAATTATTTTAAAAACCATTTTAACTCTGTGTTTATGTTGTATTTATTGTTCTGCTGCTGTACCTTTGGACTAACTTGGATGAAGTTGTTGTAGGCCTCCTGTTGATTTTAGATAATGTGTATTTGATTTTAATGTTACTGATTTTGGTATTTGTTATTTTATTTAATGCTGTTGGTTTTGTGACTCTGTGAACTGCCCAGACATCAGTTTTGGGCTTACTGGTAGTATAGAAATTAAATAAAAAATACCCATAAAATCTGTGTGGGAAACAAAAATCTTAATTAAAACCTGATGTAAAAACAAATTAATTTAAAATACAGCAATGACACAGAGAAATGAACTGCACCAACCTGTTGAAAAACCTCTGTTTTTAACTAAAGCATGCAAGTTTCTCAAACACATAAGCAAAGAAGCAACACATGGAAACTAGAACTTTTCTTAAATGAACTATTTGGGCACCCCAGTGGTCTAACCAATAAGTCCAATTCCCTAAGTCCATCATACTGTGGAATTTGCTGCCATGAAATGTGGCAGCAGCCATCTGTTTGGATGGCTTTAGAATGGATTCTGTCAATTTGTGGAGAAGATTAACAATGGCAACTTGCTGGGATCACTATATGCTGCCTCCAAAAACAGGAAACAGCAGTAGGGAAGGGTGATTCCTTGTATCTCTTGCATGCGGGTCTCCCGTAGGCATCTGGGCACCCCCATAGGAAACAGGATGCTGGATCAGGGAGATTCTTGGTCTGATCCAGTAGCACACTTCTTATGTTCTTACATCTCCTTAAGCATCTTTACCCAGTGAATTCTATCATCAGTAAATACCCTTATCTTCCCCACCAGTTCTTGCATTTTTCTTCTATCTGTTGATCCACTTTCACTTAGCCTACCTTCTGCCTGACAGTAGACAGGCCTTGACTCATACTCCAACAATTCACTGACTCATATCATATTACATTTCAGAAAGGTGAAGAAACAGCCTTTTCTCTTAATGACGTAGCTGCTAATGAATAGGTTTTTTTCTTTCTTGATCTGCTTAAATAATACAAGAATTAAAAGAGAAGGACAATAAGCTATCCTATAACTACCACAACAAGAAATTTGGATTTTATTTATAACATGTATTGTCTCTCTCTTGGTCCATCCCCAAATACATTAAGACGGTATCTTTTATGCAACTGAACTGAATTGCTTGAAGTGCCCTGCTTACAAGGCCAACTTCACTTAGGGACTGGGTAATAAGCTAGGAACTCAGCCAACTCTTTCTCAGTGAAGAATAAGCAACTAAGAAGCAAACACTGGAATCCGAGTCTGTTTGGCCACACTAAGTACCACACCACAGAATGCTGCATCCATTTTGTATAATGGTGGCTCTTAAGTCAACATGGACACAGAGAGAATGTGAACCTCCTCTGCCACAATAAATGTTAAAAATGGCTTGCATCTTAAGAAGGACAAGTGGAAAGGGAGCTGAAATAACTATGCAAGCTTAGCTTAGAGGAAGTAGAGGCACTGAACTGGGAGAGCAGCTGTGCATACACATGTGAAGGGACAGCTATGTTATGTCTATTGCAAAGGGAGAGGAAGTTTTGGTGAGTTGTGAGTCTCCTCTTTACTTAGAACATAAGAAAAGCCCATTTAGCCCAGAGTTCAGTCCATAGAACAGCCAATCAGTTGCCTCTCAGTAGGACATGAGAGCAATAGCATCCTCTCTGGCACACTTTCTAAGAAGAAGTCTTTTCCTAATCCCTTTTTAAAGCCATCCAAGTTGGGGGCCATCACTACATCTTGTGGCAGCAAATCCCATGGTTTAACTATATACTGTGTGAACTACATGCACGTTTGATCCCCTGACTACACCCACAGAGATCCCTACAATGCATACACCTCTCCATGCTGGGGAGAGATACGAGGTCTGACATTACGCATTGGAAACAAACAGAAAAGCTTACTTTATCTGTGCTTCTTCTCATGCTGTTTCTTCAGACTGCTCAAAGTCACTCTTAGAAGCAGCCAGGGAAGTGTTTTGCTCAGGATAGCGTCAGTCAGGGAATCTGCCCATGACATAAAGTTGCCCACTGCATCAAGATCTCTCATACTATGTGAGGTCAGAAAACTTTTATGGAATGAATGCTAGTCCTGCTTTCCAGAGATTGTGGGATGAAAAGGCCAATGCTGAGTGCTAAAAGGGCACTAAATAATTGAATAGTGTAAAGGACATGGAGAATATGCAGTTAAAGACACTATTTTGCAGGCAGTAGGTCTTAAAAGGGATCTGCTGAGCATGGATGACCTTCAGTGTATCTCCACAAAACTAGCAACTGATTGATTGATTGATTGATTGATTGGATTTTTATCCCACATTATTAGCCAGAAGACTCCCTGTGCGGGTTACAAGATTAAATGTAATGTAAAATGTAATCCTGTCACAATGCTGAAACAGCTGTCAGGATTCACACCTTCTGCTCATTCTAGCCAGGACCAGGATGGGGATGTTTTCAGAGATTTTGTATGAATAACTGTGCCAACAAATACAAGTCCAACTCTGCGATATACGTAAGTCAGCACTATAAGAAGGCACTGTGATACCTAGGGCCCTGATGAGGAACTTGAGAGCCAGGCAATGAAGGGCAGATGGAACATGTCTGGCACCTGCAGAGATGGATAAAGTGACGTCCTGGATGTCCTAGCCTTGTGGTATCCTGCCCTTTATACACATACTCCCTTGCACATTGTTTTCCTTGCACTGCAGCGGAAAGGAGGGCCAGATAGCTCTTGCCCCAGTTGCTGAAAGCAGATGAGCACCGTTTGTACAGCACAGCTAACACATAATTACAGGATTGGGCTCTCACGCATCCCAGATGGGTTGGATAAATTGAACAGAGCATTTTTTAAAGAAGATTTTCTTGTTTGTTCTTAGTTATTAACACTTGACATGAATGCTTTTTGTCAGGAGATTTTTTGGCAGTTTCTGCCCCAGCAGGAAGTGCAGACACAGCACAGAGAGAGAGAGAGAAAGAGAGACGGGGTGAGGACACAGCGGGGGGAGAAGAAAACACAAATATAAACTCACATGCTTCTCCCACGACTGCCTGAGTTTCTTTTGACTTGGGGGCTGTGGAAATGTGGGGTTATTTCAGGATTTCTTTGTTTTAAACACATGCACTGCATTAATCAGAAACATCGTAAAAATTCAAGCTAATATCAGAAAAAATCAAATCAGTAATGCCCAGCAACTACTTTGAAATAAGCTTTAGGATGAATTTAAGAATAATACACAGTATGAATGAAGGCAATCGGACAATATGAAGACAATGTTCATACGCAATATGAATGAAGACAAAGCTGCTTAAATGGCCCCTCACGTGGGGGTTGCTGTTTGTTGTTTCATGACAGCAAGAGTGAAAGAACCCAGATAGTTTCATTTAGTTACTCCAGGCACCGGATGACCTTATCTATCAACCAATCTTTGCAATGTTCATTCCCTCCTTTACCCCACACACCAAGGATCACAGCGCATCGCCTCCAGCACGTGTAGTGAGTCAGCAGGGATGACATCTTCCAAAGCAGGGAAACGCTCCCACATTCACTCCGAGTATTTCCATGTGTGGCTTTGCAATTAGGCCAGTCTGAAGAAGGTACAGATATACCAGTTGGGATGATTTTATGATGAACCCAAGCCAGCATGTGGCACAAGCTGCCCCCTCTGCTGGAAAGTTTGGTCCTTTATCTATAATAGATTTTTATTACATCCCAAGGCAGAGTCTACAGGTATAGACAGGAGTGTCTCTTCCAGGCAGTCCAGAAACAAGTGCTAACACAGACCACCTCTCACAATCTCATTAGTCACAAAAATAAAATTTTCTCTTTTACTTTTGAAAGGATCTATTTTCTGAAATTACACCATGGTCCACAGTGGAGCTTTTTTTGCAATTCCTACAGTCTCCTGCTGATTTGCTATTTGTTAACATCCAACCTGAAGAAAAGTCCTACAAAGCTTACTATTTTGTTGCTTTGGAGTTGCTGCTTGTAAAGGCATTATATTGTTGAAGTTATATTTCTTATTCCAGTGGACCAACAGAAGTACGAACAATTAATAAACATGCCATTTCAATTCAATACTTCAGTTAATTTCATATTGCCCTTTCATATTGTGAAATCATGAATGATCTCCGCAATGTAATTTTGTCTTGCAAGTTCACATTTGATAGACGAGATAGCTGGGTACTCTTGACCCTCAGTAGAAAACCTGCTGGTTATTATGACTACCTTGCACAGTCACTGCCAATATGCAAATAATTCAAAAGGGCAGATATACTTCACTGAAAATGAATTGCTTTCTATATTGTTGTTGCTATGCGCCATCAAGTTATTTTCATCTCATGACATACTATGCGTAAATGCCCTGCTCAGCTCTTAGACTTCAAGGCTATGATCTCCTTTATGGAACTGAACCATCTCATGTTTGGTTTTCCTTTTCTTCTTCTTTCCAACTTTCCCTGGTTTATTGTCTTCTCCAGGAAGTTCTGCCTTCTTACGATGTGCCCTAAATATGGCATCTTCAGTTTCATCAATTTTGCTTTTAGGGGACATTCTGACTTGATTTGATCTAGGACCCACGTGTTCATCCTTCTGCTGCCCAGGGTATTCGCAAAGCCCTAGCCCAGCACCATGTTTTGAATACATTCATTTTCTTCTTGTCAACTTCCTTCATCGTCCAGTTTTCACACCCCTACACAGCAATAGGGAATACAATAGTGTGGATGATCTTGGCCTTAATCTATAATCCAATGTCCTTACACTTGATGAACTTTTCTAGTTCCTTTCACTGCTGCCCCTCCCAGTCTTAGCCATCTTTTGATTTCTTGCCTGCACTCTCCATTTGAATTAATAAGTGAGATAAAGTATGCAAAATCTCGCACAATTTCAGTTTCATCAACTGATTTCAGCATAGGCCTCATAAAAGCCAGCATAAGTTGATTTCTGTTTCTGACAGGGACTTGCATTACTTTCTCTTCTACTCTCAGAGTTGCAGTCCATGAGTCAATGGAACATATCAGTCACAACTAGCTGACTAGTCATAGAATAGAGCTGGAAGGGGCTATAAAGGCCATTGGGTCCAACCCCTTCCTGCTGCAGGACACCAGTTTACACCATTCCACTCACAGATGGACACTCCAAGATGTACCCCTGGATTCTTTCCAGCACAGAAGAATGGCAAGACTTCAGGATGTCAGATGACTGTTTCAGGCTGGCCCACTCATCTCTGGGCATGTATTAATCTTCAGCTGCTCCAGGGGGCACTCACTCCATCCCAATAAAAGCTTTCTCTTGAAGCCCTGTTTTAGCAATGCTGTGAAGAAAGTCTGTGTGGCCAGATTATCTGCCACGGGTGATTTCCAAAAGTCACCTGTGTCATGACTCCTTCTGGAAACATCAACATGGACATCCATCAACAACCCACTGTAGCTTGTCTTATCATGGATTGTCATGTCATGCAAAACAGAGAATGGCCACTTGCATTTCAACAAAAAGGAGATCCAAAGAAGGTATCGATCTGAATATTATTTTCCTGTGCAAATGTACATGGACAGTTGTAAATTTAGCAATAATTAAACAGAAATACATCTCACTATGGTGGGGCACAGTATGAGAAGTTGAGAGGTGGGCCTGCTCAGCCTCTACTGATGGACAACTCAAAGACCCTTCATTAGCCAACTCTTCAGAATAGTGCCTCTGTAAAGTAGAGCACATGCCCACATTACTTTTTAAATTTATGCTACAATCCCATACACATCTCCAGTCTCTCATTACCCAAGATACTGTGTACCAGTTACATCAACTGCAGTGGAAGTGTCTGCACACATTTCTAAAGCTGATAAATCTGACTTTATAAAAAGCAGATGAATGGATGACAGAACAAAAGATGGATGCCTGACAATCCATGAATCACACATGAAATGAATTACAGAAAAGCAAAAATGGAAAGCAAAATTAAATTAAATCTGCACATCCCTAGGCTGTTCTGATTTGGGTGAAGGTGGGCCCATTTGTTAGTAAATAAATAAGAAGGTGATCCTATTACTCCTAAACAGTGCTTACATCACCATACGATGCTAAGGGTTTCTCCCTCTGAGGAAAGAGCTCTCAGACTACACCACAAAGAGTGCCCTCTAGCCTTGAGCCAGAGAACAAAACCTGTTAAGTTGTTCCTCCTTCATCTGTTTCATGGCTGTATGGACGAGGGGAGTCCAGCCAGACAGCTGCAAAATCACCCCATCTCAGCCACACCATACTGCTTAACTGGCACCTGTGCAATGAATGGGGTGGGTGGCAGAAAGGTTACAGGTAGCGATGAAGGGCAGCAGCAGTTTCTCTCTGTTGTATCGCGTATATAACATCTCTGGGTGGACAAATTGCTTGAGCAGCAGAAGGGAAGTGAGAAACACAGAAAGAAACCCTGGGAGGGATATGTGTTTCAGGTGATGATTTATGTAGCTTCTCAAATCCCTGAAGTTTGTGTATGGCCGTGGAGAAGAAGTCCTGTGATTGCTGTTTCCATCAGGGCTCTTTACATGCCCCCAGATTTGCCCACCATTCAGTTCTGTTGTCTGGAAGTGAGGAATTCTTGCCTTTCCTAGCCATTTTCCATTCTGATTGCCAAGTTCTTTGTGTCCCAGTGCTAACCAGTTGTTGCCACATTTGCTTTTGCTGGGTTGAGCATCCTTTTCTGAAGGAACAAGCAGCTATTTTTACAATGTTATCATGTCTACTCAGAAGTAAGCCCCTTTGAGGTCAGTGGGATTTCCCTCCAGGTAACTGCATATAAGATTACAGCCTTACATCTATATGGGCTGCACGTTAAAAGCAGTCATGGTTTCACACTTGTAGTGTTTGTACATTTGCTCTGCATTTAAAAATAGTGAGCATAGTAAACGGATGTTTTTAACCAGTACTTTTGATGTGGGATGTCACTGGGAGAACAGAGCAGTCTGTGGTGATTGCATGTATTGATCTTTTCCTGCAGGGTTTGAGGTGTGTGTGTGGAGGGCTGTGATATTTCTGTTTCAACTGTGTCATGAGGAGATTGTGTGTATTCTCTTTTGATCTTTTCTGCTGCTGTGTAAAAAAGACAGATTGATGATGCGGCAGCAGCTAGATTTTATATTTATGGGCAATGCTTCCATTCCATGCAAAAAGTGTGCTATTTTTAATTTAGGCTCCAATCCCATGGAGTTTTACCTGGAGATAATTCCACTGTAATTATCAGTCCTTCCTCTCCTCCTCTTTTCCCTTTTTCTTGGGTGAGGGTATGGGTTAGGCTATTACAACTGAGGTTGCAAGCATATATTCACTTGCTTGGGAAAACACTTCCAAGGAGACATGCACATAATTTGTCAAAGATGCTTTAAACCACAGAAGACTAATATAGCCAAGAGACATCACCCACCAAAGGAAGGGCAGGGCAAAGGGGCATGATTAAGCCAAAGCACCACACTTTTAATTTCAACATTCTCCAAGGAACACTCCAGTACATGCTGAAAAGGGCACGCTGGGGTTCAGCAAGGTTGCTGCTGATTATTGTAGCATATTTTTCAGCCCATCTTTAATACAGCCTGGGAGAAATGTAGGGAGTTACAAAGGGTTCATCTTTTTCATTTTTAAAGCTATTTATGTACCACTCTTCTACCAAAAAGACTTCTGCACCAGTTTACAAATAATCAGTAAAAGAAGACAGTCTCTGCCCATAGGCTTACATCTAAAAAGACACAACATGAAAGGAAAAAGGAATGGGCAGGGATGAGAAGAAAGCTGCATGTGCAAACCTAGGGTTTGCAAGGCACAAGGCTGTGTCATAAACCAGGCATGGTTGGCTCCACCCTTGTGACCTCCCCTTGGCTCCACCTCTGTGGACCTGCTCTCCAACCCAGTAAGACTGTCCATGAACCACCACAGGAAACAATCCAACGAGAACTACCCCTGTACATTATCCCTTGGATTTTGTCCCTGAATCCAGAAAAAGAACAACTCTACAGGAGAGCCATCCCGTGGAAACACCTCGCTTGAGGACTGTTCATAAGCTAGGGGCCAAGAGCACAGACGTTAGTCTGGTCTTGTGATGACTCCTGGTAACTGCTTCTATGTTAATTTGCTATGCAGCTGTCCTGCTACGTACTGTAGATTCTATTAAATAGTGACAGAACATTGAGTTCATGCTGGGCAGTTAAAGAGAAGTTTTAAAGGTCACTGGCAATGGAGGTTTACTTGAAGAGCTTGATGGGAAAGTGGAAGGATGCTGAAGATCATTATTGGGAACCAATGATTTAGTTACACCTATTTTTTCAGCTGGGAAAAAATACTTCCAGCAGTATAAGTACCAAAAATGTGCATACAAATTAGTTCTTAAATGAGTTTCATTTAAATTTTTATTCGTGCTGTGACCTTATCCTGCATGATTGTCTGACAGCTTGCTATAATAAAGCTACTTTCTTTCTCCAGCTGATGAGGATGTGGGGAATATTGTGTGAGTGCGAGGAGTGAGAGGTGTGCCCATTGCCTCCTTGCTGTTATCCAAAATATTGATCAGTACCTCATTTTTCTTAAGAAATTGCACTAATTGGGAAACTACATTTTCTGTGTTGGGCTAATTGCACATTCAGCCATGGCTTGAGTGGCAGATTAAACAGAAAGGTGGGTTTGGATGCAGAAGACAAAGGAGCAAAGAACTCTGTTCACCAAAAACTGCTACGATTAATTATATACAGCTGCAAGCAGAAAACCAACATTTCTACAACAAAAGCATAGTCTCTAAATTAGAGCAATCACACACATTGATTTCAGTTACATAACTTTGCTTGCAGAGATGCTGGGTCCTTTAAGAGGAAGGTTATGAATGTGCACATTAATTATCTCTGTGAAGCAGCAAAGGCACTCGTTGGGAGAATGTAACGTGTGATCTAGGCTCTCCGTGAATACAGCCGCAGCTACCTGGACGTGAATGCTGGGGGTCAGAGGGCTCCTTTAAGATCCCACTCTGATAAAAACCACAGCGGTTGACTGCGTTTGCAGTGGGCTTAAGCTATATGTTACTTTCTCTCCACTAAGGTGTCCCAGAGGACCCTTAGGAAGCGGCCTATGAAGGATGCGGGATTTTTCCAGTGTGGTCCTGTGTACCCACAGGTAGCCGCTGACACATACTTATTATTTATTTTTTATTAAATCTACATTCTGTGATCAACAATCCAAAAGGAATTTCTAGGTGGATTACAGAGGAGTCACATAAAATCAAATATACCAATAAAATACCATACACACACACACAAAACAAACCAACAATATAAACAGAGCACACCAAAATACACAATTCACAACAATACACCATAATCTGTAACAATATACAGCTGAGAGTTAGGTATTAACATGAGAAATTAAAGCAGCATGAGTTAAAATTCTGAGACACTATAAAACTAGTTCCATTTAAAGTGTATCAGTTATTACAAATCAGTTATTAAATTGTCTGGAGAAAGATGCTGTCTTTGCCTAGCACTGAAAAGCTTTGTTTGTTTGAAGCTTTTATAGCCCATCCCAATACTGGCGTCTCAGGACGGTTTACCTTGTAAAGCAGCTGCCAGGCGAACTGCTCTTGGGAGGCTATTCCAAGATGGGGCATTGCCACTGAGAAGGCCCCTCTCCTGTTCGCCATCCTCCTTACCTCCTTGGAAGATGGCTCCTTCAGAAGGGCCTCCAAACACGATCTTAGGGGCCAGGTAGGTGTTGGGAGCAGGTGGTCCTTCAGGTATTCTGGTCCCAAGCCATTTATATGTCAAAACAAGCACTTTAAATTGGTCCCAGAGCTCAACCAAGAAGCAGTGGAGTTGATATAGTACTGGAGTGATATGGGTGCACACCAGCAATTGCTCGCACTAGCAATTGCACCACCCTATTTTGTACCTGTGGAAGTTTCTACATATTGAAGCCTTGTATACTTGGAAGCCTTGTTTTACAGGTATGGAGGCATGACTTCCAAAGTGGTGGTAGCCAGGATGTGTCTTAATTTTTCAAAACAGCAAATATAATTCACCTTTGAGGACAACTATCAACAACTTCAATCCGTGGTAGAGTATACAGACACAAAACCCAAGGAAACTTTTCTGTGTTCCACAAGAGGCTGCACAGTAAACTGCACCTGAAGGAGGATAAAATGAGGTGCGCAGAGCACATTCTGGATGAGGGGTAAAGCAGGCACATGTGTGCAGCATCATATAAAAAGGAGACAAAATGATATAATGAGATTCATGCTATAACCACATTGTGCAGGGAGAAACATAACCCTATTTACATTCTCTCTCCTCCCTCAAGAAGAGAGAATGGGATTAGGTACAAATGTGTATTATGCCTGCCTGCAGGAAATCAGATTTTACGTGAACTCTTTAAACACATAGGTATCTCAGGGAGTGAGAGATCTGTGAAGAATGTATAGAAACACAGAAACAGAGTGAGTCAGAAGGGCCTCCCGGGCCATCTAGTCTGATCTCCGGCACCAGCCGGCTCTGCTCACAACATGCCCACCATGTGGACGTCCAGCCTATCCTTGAAAACCCACACCGATGGGGCCTCAACTACCTCCCGGGGAAGCCCATTCCACACCCTCGGGGTCCTAACCGTCAGGAAGTGCTTCCTGGCATCTAAATGGAACCTTGGTTCCCTGAGCTTTGCTCCGTTGGAGCGTGTCCTGCCTTCCTCTGCCATGTAAAGCTCTGCCATGAGGATCTGGAGAGTGAAAGAGAGCAGGGAAGGGGGGAAATAGACAAGCTGTTAGCTGTCCCTTTCTCTGTTCCAAAGAGATGAGCCTGGTGGTTATGCTTAGCCAGAGGGAAATGGTCAGGAAGTCTGTGAACTTCCTTTGTGGAAGTGAAGTAGTGGATGCATCCTCCTCTTCTTCCTGTTCGTCCAGCAAAGGCTGGACATAATGAATCTCTCCCTGGTCACTATTCCTGACTGAAAACAGAAATGCACTGTGAAAATGAGGGCAAAACTCCTATCCAGAACTGATCAAGCACCAAAACCATGCCCATGCTGTGGTATCAAGTGGAGGATGCAAAAAATAGCTACAACTCTTTTCTTGATGATTCTAATGCCTGATATTAGTCTCTAGTATGGCTAAGAAATGGGACCCAGAGCAGAGCTACATAGTTCTCAGCAGCCCTGTTGTGTTGTGTTGGACTTCCATAAATGGACAACTGGGATTTGACAAAGATGGGACAAAAGCTGCATCATACACCATACACCAGGATCATGAAAAGCAGCCTTGCCATGACGTTTCTACTGACTACAAAGGATTTCAGTCTTTCCCAAGCCTGTATTTCCCAAGGAGATATAGAACTTGGAAGCCTCTGTGTGCTAAACATGGGTGCTGCCAATCTATGGGCCACTGAGGCAGGTGGAAGGAGTGGGGGGAACCATTCCTGCTCCCCATCTCACAGCATGCTGGACATGGCAGGTTTAGGAGAACAGTGGGTAGAACTTGCCCTGTCCAGTGCTAGCCAAGAAGGAGAAGGTGTGGGAGCAGGGAGCAGGCCTCCCAAGGGAGTGCTATGTGCGGGCTACTGGAGAAGGGAATTGCTCATATCCTCCCAAAAACACAACATTGCGATCTGCCTCATACATATATGAGTGTGCAGACAGACAGACAGAGAGAAAGAATGGATATCAGCATTGTTAAAAGGTGAGCAGGGGCCTCATTAACACTCACATTCCTTAAGTGAAAGAGATCCTTCCTGTGCAGAAATTCATATGCAATGAAAATATTTTAGGGGGTTAACGTTCTCCCCCCTCTGCAAAAAAGCATCCTTATGATTGCCACTCACCATACACAATCGCCACCAAGGGGTTGTATGTGGAAAGGTTCCTTTTTACCTCAAGGCTAAGTCCTGCAGAATCAGGGCAAGCAGCTCAGGGTGGCAAGCCAGAAGATTAATCACGTCTGTTTGCTGAAATTAAGCACTGGCTGTGGAGGCCTGTGGAGGCCTTGCTGCCTGAAATGCCAGTCCCACCTATGCACCTACCCCTTCCCATTTATCACAGTGTACTAGGCTTCTCCTGCAAATCTCCCTCTAATTTCCAGCTCCCTCGTTAACTCTCACAAGCGTAGATGGAAAAGAAGCAAGGAAGAATGAACATGTAAGTTGTTTCTGGAGTGACGCAGAAGAAGCCCACGGCTTTTGCTCCTTCCCCCCTGTGGGAAAGGCCATTTACCTTTCAGCACACCATCTCCTCCACTGACAGTCTGACTGCACTCTTCCAACACATTACATCCCTTCCACAGTTCAAAGCTCACCCCAAACATGTGAGGATCACTGCAGTTTCATTACACAGCTGATTCCCCTCAGGGTTCAGACACGTGCAGTCAGCTTGTTCTACATCCTGGATCTCATCCGCAAAGATCTCGAGCACTTCTCCACACGTGGGCCCTTCCCCTTCAGTGAATCCTCACACGTTCCCTCGCTGAGGCAAAAACACAGCTTTTTTAGTAAGCCACATGTCGCAGGGTTAAAAATAACCTCCCCCAACCCAATCTCACTTTCTCAGTGCTCATTCTTAGTTGCAAACGGGGGATATCCACGCACTCCTGCTGTTTTCTTGATTCCGAGAATATCCTCAAGAAGGCATTGCAGCCAATAAATGTAACAGTGTCAGAGGACAGAAACTATGAATGTTTTGTGATTTAGGAAGGTCATCCCTTTTGCTGATTGAAGAGTGGAATTTCAACAGTAGTACCTCAACAGAAATATTCTCTGTGTCGAGAAAGAAGAGAGCCGGTGCCTCAATTTGTTCCCTACCTTTAAAACTAAAACTAAAAATAAATCAATGTTATTTTAGGTAGCACACTGCACATTTTTGCCACTTTCTTTCAAAAGCATGCAGTGCTGCTCGATGCCTTTGTAAGGAAGGTCACATTTTAAACTGATATCAAACTATGCCTCCAAACTGCAGCTTGCCAACGAATTCTATCATTCATATTCAGAGAAGTGGAAGAAGCAACTTGGCAACCTATATTTATTTATATCTACATTTATAACCCAACTTATTTTCCTTTTGCAAGGGACGTAGGCAGCTTACCTAGCCTTCCTCCTCTCCATTTTATCTTCCAAACATCAATTCTGTGAAGTAGGTTAGGGTGAGAATCAGTGACCAGCCCAAATTCTCCCAGCGAACAGAATGGGGACTAGAACCTGGATCTCCTGAGATCTGATCCAGCACTCTTAACTGCTGTAATACACTCACCCCAAGCACAGAGAAAAACACCCAGAGAAATCTTGGCTTACCGCTCTCCTGTGACATTATCACTTCAAATTGCATGTTCAAAGGTTTACTCCAAGCTACCCCACACTCACTAGCCGGTTAGTGAGAAAGCCTTCCAATTGAACCTTCCCCCTCCCTTGCTGTTTTTCCACATGCACTGGCTGGCAAAGGCCTTTAAAACATTTTAGGTGTTTTAAATCCTACTTTAAAATACCACTTTAATGTTCATTACATTTCTATCCCATCTAACAGCCAAAAAGCTCTTACAGTCTTCAGTGCTTTCACTGATGAATTTGTTTGTTCAGTATTGTACTGTGGTTGGTTTCAATTAATGAAACTTTTAAACTGGTCTTTATGGTTTTACCTATGTTGTTAACTGGCCAGAAGAGCCTGTTAACTGCGAGGTCTATAAATGTTGTGTGCACATATAATAGAACCATGGAATGGCGGAGTTGGAAAGGGCCACGAAGGCCATGGGGTCCGACCCCCTGCTGTTGCAGGTTACCAATTTAAACCATCCCACTCAGTATTTATGTAAATAATTAAATAGATAAGGAAAAGATCCCCAAACAGGTATGTCTACTCCTGGCCTTCATCACTTCCAAACCACTGAAAGCAGGAATGGCGACCAAAGAAATATATTCCATATAACTGGAGTGGGGAACTTGTGGCCCTACAGATGTTTGGCTTAAACTCCCAGCATCCCTCACCATTGACTATGCTAGCTAGGGCTGATGGGAACTGTGGGCCAGCACTTCTGGAGGGCTATCCCTGCTATACAAACTGTTTCCTTGCAATCTCCACCCACATGTTCTTGGCCTGCCAATGGAGAAACAGAGAACAACCCAGATTCTGCTACTGCATGCCAGTTGTCCAGAGAACTGAAGGCCGCTCTCAGGTCTTCTCTGGGCTAAACATGCCCAGCAATTTTCATTGGTCCTCAGAGAATCTGACTTCCAGATCCCTCACCAAGCTTGTTTTGTCCTTCTGGTATATTAGCAAACTCCTGCAGACAAAGAGCCGCAGACAAAGATTGCTGGCTGCAATCAGGTGACATTCGTGTGCAGAAGCATGTGCTGCCCAAGCTGGACAGCAACATGAATGTGCAAACAGGTGTTGCCCACACGCAAGGCTGCACACATGGCCCTATTAGAAGAGAACCAGGAGGGCTGAGCAGCTTTTTGGAGGCGGAGGAGTTTCACAGCCTGCTCCTGCCAAACAGAAGACGGGTGCAGTTGTCTGTGGCAGCCTTCCTTAACCAGATATCCTCTAGATCTCTTGGACTATAACTCTCACCATCCCAAGTGCCATGCTGGGGGGGATGATGGGAGTTGTCATCCAACCTATCTAGAGGATATTGGGTTGGGGGAGCCTACTCATGTGGTCCCTTCCAGTGCATGTGTATGTGAACACAGCAACCTGGACTTTCTTCCCTCCCATCTTTTCAACTGAGAGTCGTCTTCTTCCCCAATGTAGGGCAAGGCCAAGGCCTGAGTCCAGCAGAGAGCAACTTGGTTACAGTCACCTTCTGCACACAGGCATGGTGAGCAAGTGCTGTGCCAAAGACAGAGGCTAGCTCAGTCCCTTTTCGTCTTTGCTTTTTTTCTTTTTCTCCAGCTATTTTTGCCCCAGCTTGACATATGCATATGGATGATTCATCCGTGCCTAAGCAAAAAGTGATCAGCATCAGCCACCTCCTGGAAAAAAAGAAAACGAGGTTGAGAACTGAATTGGCAGTGGGAGAAGGGTTATTTTTTGAAATGTCTATAAGTGTTTCCAACACAAAGCCAGAAATGAAATATTATGAAGAAAAAGTGGAGGGGAGGCAAAGATCCCTGCAGTCGTCCTATGCTTTCCTTTGACTTCTTATAGCTCTCGGCTGGAGCAACCTGAAGTATCTAATTTCCAGGGACAGCTCTTTCCCTATGAATCATCATTTTGACTACAAACAGTACCAGGCAAACATTCTGCCCTCACACCCATGAAACTACAGGAACACCTTTCCTCTTTAACAGGCAGCTTGGCAAAGAAACCTTACCTGAACTATGGGGGAAAAGATGGAGGTAAAAGAAACCCCATGCAAAACTTACAGGAATTTCCACAATGCCATTCAGAAAGAGGGGAAAAACAGAATTATGACTTTTTCCACACAGTTCACTTTCTCCAGGGTCAAAAATTTCCACTCATATCTCAGCAAAGCCATACATGTGAACCTGTTGTCCTTCTGGACCTGCCACAACAATAGACTGCTGTAAACACATTATTCTGTTGAAAGAGACTGAAGTGGACACACTATTCATATTAGAAAATCAAGGCTTCAGCTTCAAGATGAGATACTATTTGAGGAAACAGAAAATCTTTAAAAAGGTTGGACCTGGGTGGGGATGCTTAGGCCTAGTACTAGATTTGGAACATTTCTTTAAGAACTGCTATTTTTTGTAGTGACAAAAAAGATTCAGAAGACAAGAAATTACTGGCTGGCTGGCTGAGACAAGGAATTGTGTGTCAGAGAATGTCAATACACACACAAACCCCAGAAAAAATGTGGGTATCAATCAGGCTACCTATAATGGCATAGCATTTGAAGTAAAGAGGCACTGGGGAATGTGCTCTGAGAAGTGTTATTCAATATGTGGAATGAAGGCAGGAAAATAACACATTTTCCAACAACAGAAACATAGAAGCAAAGCAAGTCAGAAGGAACCTCCTGGGCCTTCTAGTCTGACCCCCGGCTCCAGCCAGTTCCGCTCATGTAATTCTCAACATGTGGTTGTCCAATCTTTCCTTGAACACCCTCACTGATTGGGCCTCAACCACCTCCCTTGGAAGCCCATTCCAATAAAAGCCATGGTTGGTGCACAGCTTGTAGAACTAGCTGTGGAAGAAACCTGTCCCTGTCCCTACCTCACTTGGCACTGGTGGTGACTGAGCTTGGAGTCTGTAAATTGGAGGTGGGAGGACTTGTGGCCCTCCAGAAATTTTGGCCTACAAGTCCCACCAGTCCTAGCCAGCATAGCCAATGGTGAGGAATGCTGGGGGTTGTTGCAGAAAGCATTTTAAAGTCTACAACCGGCCTACTTCTGCCATAATTAGAAGAGGTGGCTTGAATGCCATCAAGGGAGCCTAGGTTAATACAATTGTTGATTAAACTTTAGTTTATATGATCTACCAGGCATCCATCCCAACTCAGTGATTCTGATTGCAAAAGATCCAGGATTAGTAAGGCATTTTAGGAAACCAGATTTGGCAAGATTTTACCTGTGCTGACTCATGGTTATCCCTACCAAGGATCAGAAAGCTGGCAGGTGACTCGGTGAGTGTACCCCAACTGATAAACACAAATATTACAAAAGTCCAGTAAGCCTCCAGTCACCTTCCTCTAAAGGAAACCCACACCAATGGATCAGTTTTGAATCTGTGAAATGTTCACTTCTCAAAAAAGTGGGAGTGCACTTAACACTACAGACTGTGGGAGTCTTGATGGAAATTGAGGAATTGGCCAAATTGCCTGGACAGAAGGAAGCAAAAAGAAACCGCTGTCAGATTTTGTGTTGCAAATACTACAACAGACTGGTTGGTAAGACTTTATAGAAAATAGCTTCTGCTTCAACTGGATGTATGCCTTGACAGTGCTCCCAGTTTATAAATCATACATCCTGCAGAGTTAATGGATAGTCTTCCCCACTTTTCTTGTTTATGTACTTGCTCCTTCCCAAAACACTGTCCATACAATAATATCACCAAGTGGAGAAGGAGATTCCACAGGCTGAGAGTTCTCTTCTCAGACTCAAAGGCCAAGGGGTTTGTTAAAATATTCTGTATATAATGCTTGCTAAATACACAATACATCAGATTTATTCACTGAACAGTCTAACAGTATTCAGCAAATAACCTAGCAGTCTTCAGTAGCGTAAACTTTAAAGGGATATTCCAACATCTTCAAAAGTTTGACGTAACATAACTGAAGGAAATTTGATAATTTAATAATTTTTCTCATAAGGATCACAGCTTGGATGCATTAAATATTTTACTGGATGTTGGCAACCTTCCTGGACTCAGTCCTGCCAAGGCAATTCAGCCATGACCTCCATCGGCACCTGCTGTTCCTCTCTGCTCTCCTGCCAATTCACCTCTGTGCTGAACTTTCACAGATCCTTGCTACGCAAAACATGCTCTGGACTGTGCCACGGTAGAATGTGATTTCGACAGAGAGAGAGACAGAGAGAAATTTCTGCGCTCCTACTTTCTAGCCTGCATTAAGGGCCCATTCATACCTATGCTGAAGAGTGTGCACGAGCCTTCAGCTTACAATGTTCCCCTCATCCCTGATGTGACTTTCAGCATATGTGACTTGGGACTCAGGCATCTGTGCTCGGCAATGAAAAGGCCAACCGCTGCAATCCCTCCCCCTCCCCTAAAACAGGGGGTGACATCCAAGTGATGTCCTGGCTCAGGTAGAGGCATCACAACTCAGTGGTGGAGTACAAGCATTGCAAGCTGAAGGGCCCAGGTTAATGGAGGGGAGAAATGCATTTGGGTCACTTTTGAACTTAAACACTCCTAATTTACACTGCCCGAGCCAACATGCAAACTAAAACACAAATGCATGCAGTTTCCAAATTCTGTGATGCAGTTCTCGCTCTCTCTTTGAAATGTAGGCGAATATCCTTATATTAGAGGGAAATGTACACACATGCATTTGCACCAAACGCATATATTGGTAAAAATAAAATGTAAAAAGTACTATAGTATGGAAACATGTTTGCCAAAATGGGTATATTAATAAATATGCATACAAAAATGTTTGTTAGAAACAATGAGTACAAACATGCATGTGAATTCTAGTTGGTTTAATGGATATAGTGGATACAAACTGATACAGGAAATGGGATGAAACAAATTGAAATTTGGGAAAAGGAGAAACTGAGCAAAACCATCCTTGGTGGATTCATCTACCCCTACTCAGGTTCAACACCTGGCATCTCAAATTGATGGAGTAGCTGCCAGCAGAAAAGTCCTTTTCCAGATGAATGTGGACCACAGCTGCCTGCCAGAGCCACCATTATTAGGATCAATTGGACATACTTCCAGCTTGGCATAAGCTGAAACCTAGGAGTGTTCCCAGGTGGCAGAATGTCAGACTAAACTCCAACCTGTTGTCCACAGCTATGGAAAGGGCTGATGTGAACAAGCCAGGAAGAAATGAGAATAATGCTCAGCTGTGAAGAGGGTAAAGTTAACTAACTCATTAGGAGCTTATGATATGCACAACCGATAGTCTGCATATTTATGGGTAGTTTCCAAGGTAAACTTGATCTGTCTGACAGAGAAACTGTCACTCAGGGTTCAAACATGCCAGCCCTAAAGACAATTATTTGGAATCCAATTCCATTGATTGCAGTAGATGCAACTTTTCAGGACAAGGGCTTAGTTTATAGTCTTACATTCTTAAAGCTACAGGAGTATTCTCACCATATTGGCATGGGAATTCTTGTGTTCCAGCACTCAGGGAGGAATTCTGGTGTCAGGGCAATTCCTCTGCTCACCTACCCCATCTGAGGATGTCTGATGTCACTTGAAACTGCAGGCAGCTTGTGTGGGAGTTAATTGTGCTGGGCACACACTACCTTTTACATTCTAATCTTGAAATCTTGTAGGTTGCTGTCTAAAGCAAGATAATAGCATCTGATTAATGATAACAAGGGGGCAGCTCTACATGCTCATGTTATTTTATCCCTTTGCTGTGGGGAAGTGTTAAAATGGAAGTACAGGAGCTCATCATGACACTCGCAATGTGAGTCCAAAACTTCAGCTGCTGTGTCACCAACAAACAGTTCCTGAAGTGTTCCCCTCCTCTGCAAGATCTTTGATAGAGATAATGGGTCTTACTCGTCCACCAAGTTGCCCTGCCGTTCAGTGGCAAACTGCTGGAGAGGCTTTGCTGACAAGAAGACTAGCACAAGATTAGCTAGTTTTCTGGTCAGCAACCTGTGACTCCCCCACCCCCAAGGAAAAAAAAAAATAGAAACAGCAGGAGGCAGTGGAGGGTCACACTGGGGGTGGGAGGGGGAATCAGGGACCACACGAGGCCCATGGAGCGAATGTCACCCACCTCTGATATAAAGGCTTATTCTGACTGCTTTGTTCTAAATCTTATCACCATTCTACCAATGCTCGTGTGTGTTCAATATTCCAAAGGCTTGCAGCTGCTGTGGATTTTGTGCCTTATCCTGCAGAAAGGCTGGCCATCTGCTGCATTCCTCAAATCATCTCCCTGCCACCTCTTCATTGTTCCTAGGAGGTCGAGGTCTGTGCTCCGGAAAACATGTCTTGCAAACAGACCAGGACTCAGGAGCCTTGAAGTGAAACATGCTCTGCCTAATAGCTATGAAGACAGCTCCACAACAAATAGCTCAAAAATTGTGATTCCACTTAAGCTTCTCTTGGTAGCTGATATAAAATGGCAAAGGTCAAAGCTGCTTCAGAGAGGAGTGAAGTGAATCAGCGGATGGTGTTAATGAACAAATGCAGTGGGGCAGTAAATGAAGCTGAAGGTGGATTCCCCTGCATGAAGGGAACATGGTCTACACCCTTTGTTTGCGCCCTGTTTCAGTGTGCAAGTGTTGCTAATACAAGAAGAGCCCTGTTGGATCAGAACAAAGGCCGATCTAGTCCAGCATGCTGCTTCCTACAGTGGCCAAAACCCACAAGCGTAATGCAAAGGCATAATCTACCCAGCAAAGGGTACACAGGAAGCTGCCATATTCTCAGTCAGGGCATCAGTCCATCTAGTTCAAGTACTGTGTGGAAACTGACGCACTGCCTCCCCAGGGTTTCAGGCAGGTATTTTTCCAGTCCTACCTGAAGATGCTGGGACCTGAACCTTCTTCAGACAACATATGTGTTCTTCCACCGAGCTACAGCCCTGGCCCTACCAGCTCAGAGATGCAATACTTTTGGACTTGGAGGTGCCGTATGAACATCATGCAAATACAAATCAAGAGCCTTCCATGAATGTGTCTAGTCACCTTTAAAGCCATGCAGGGCTACTTGCAGGAGCAAATTCCATACATTAAATTGTGTTATGTTTCATGTTAAGAGCTCTGCTGTCTGACTTTGATGCTGGATGACCACAAGAGAGGGAGAAAAGCTTCTCTATTTTCTTCACAACATCTATAACTGCATAAACCTCCATCAAGTTTCCTACAACTTAGGGCCAAACTACGCTTGGCATAAGAGATCCATGCCTGGAGTCCCCAAAGGTATATTTCTTGTCCTAAAACAGGGCCATGGGGGGGGGGGGCAGAGATCTGGGCTACTGATGGCATCAGTCCTGGGACCTAAGGATCTTTAAGACCTATGGATCGCTATTTGTCTTCTTGCTACCATTTAGAATACAATCCTATGCATGTTTAGATAGGAAAACTGCAACTTCCACCATTCCCCCAACTCAACTGTGCCCTGATCTTCTCTATGTCAGTGCTATTTTAATTCATCAAGGACAAGTTTCCCCCAAGCTATGCAACTCTAGCCTCGAAGCATGCAGTCAGGTGTGTGTGTGTGTGTGTGTGTGTGTGTAAATGATGAACCATGGGGGATCTCCCTTCTCACCACAGCAAGTCCATCTGGGTTTTAAAAGCAGTGTTTCCTTCTCTCCATTCTTGGAGTCAGCTGGATATAATGGAAACTGAAGGCCATGGGAATCCAAGAGAACAGTCACCTGGGAAAAAGGACAGGGCTCCTCATGCTCTTTCACTGGCATGCTCGGTCCTCTTTTTCATCTGGCCACCTTACTATCTAACCACAGCAAAGTGATACTCCTCCTTTTTCATGCTATTAGGTGTGGATAAGGTACTGGGTTGGGCCTGCCATTGGGCATGTCCCCTCGTGGAGCTCAACTCTAAATGTTCCCCACTGGTTGAAAGGGAGAATGCCGTTTTCACCAGCTCCCTTCACACCCTGCAGCCCCTTCCCCTCTTTCCTCAGAAGTTTGCTAGCAGGTTTTTCAGTGGTCAGGGGACTTCAGGGGGAGCGAAAGGGGAATTGCCCAACACTGAATCTTCTCTTTAGCCAGTGGGAAAGCTCCATTGGATTAAAATTTTCCAGCTTCTAGATGAGGCCCTTCTGCCCAGGGAGAGGGTTTACTGGATCAATCCAATTGCTATTTGGAGATTCTCTTTATTTCTTGAAAGCTACTCTTCACTTTTAGTACAGGGATGCTGAACCTCTTGCAGCCCAAGGCCAAATTCCATTTGGAGATGCTCTCATAAACTGCATTCTAGGTGTGAGTCAGGCAAAGACTAAGGGGGTGGGACCAAAAATACCAGTATAATTTAGCTTCCTCCAGTAACTAAGTCTTAGGAGAGGCATTTCAGTCTTTTAGAACAGGTGAAAAAACTGCATGAAAGCCAGAAAAATTGGTGGCCAGAGGAAAAGGGGGGAGGCAGAGAAGGAGAGACCCTAGGAGAGCTAGATATGATCCCTGGGCCTGAGGTGCTGCATGCATTACATGCAGAAATTCAACAGGTGGAGCTTTCCCCAGTACAAAGAAAGAGTAAAAGGAAATGTACACCAATTGAATGTCTGCCTGTCTCACTGCATGTAAAGTGTAAAGCAAAGATCTTCTGCCAGGGAAATTCGCACTCATAACAACACCTGCACTTTCATCAATGAAAGGGCATTTAGGAGAGTATCGGCTAACTGTTTTGGTGATCTTTGACTGTCCATGTGGAAAGGCCCAGGACAACTCTGAGCTCAGGCAGGGGGATATCACTTCCCATAATGCTCTCTCCCTGCTCTGAATGGTACTCCCTTGTGGTTTCGTCTTCCCCAAGTCCCTCATTTCACAGGGGGACTGTTAATGAAAGCACTGAGAATGGTGGCCTGTGGAGGAGAACTTGGAATGTCACAGCTCATTTCAGGAAGGAGGAGATAAAGCACCCTGGAGCCCCAATTTCGAAGCTCTGCATGTCACATCAGTGTCTGCTAAGGGCGTCAGAGCAGTGGAAATCTCAAGGGGAAAAACACTATATGTGAAAAGAAATGTGCTTGTGGAAAGTGAAGGGGAGGGAGAAAAGCAGAGCACTAACTCAGCTAAACTGCTTTGGATAGTTATGAAAGGCTATTTTCAAGTTACCTTCCAGACAGAAAAGGCCCTGTATTGCTGTGTGTGTTTGCAGCTAGGGATGGAGATCCCTTTCTCCAACCATTTCCCTCCATCTTGTTCCCTCCACATTTCAGCCTTCTATCTTGTTCGTTATTCATTCTCCCCATACAGGCAAAGGAAAGAGCTAAAGCAAGGACTGGGTAGATTTGTGCGTTCTCACAAAGGCAACATCAGCAAGTTGTGATTCCATAGGTAGAACTGGAGTGATGTGTTGGTTTGTTAAATTTGTATTCCAGTGTTCCATCCCATGGTGCTAAACGAATAAGACTTAAGAAAATGGGTAATACATTCAGTTGTGGACAATACAAACCAAAAGGGAAGGTGCTGAACAGGGTTATCTATCAAGATTAATAGTTCCTTGGATCTCCCCCAGATGTTTTACAACACAATTCCCACCATCCCTGATCACAGGTCATTCTGGATGAAGCTGGAAAGAGTTGTGGTTGAAAATAACTGGTGGGATCCAAGATGGGGAGGCTGCTCTAAGCAATGCATGCTTCACATCTGCTCCATAATACTGATTTCTCTCCTAAATCTCCTAGCTAAAGAACGAAAGACAAGTTTTCTCCCCTTCTCTTCCTTTGCGTACGGATGCATGTGTGAACACATACCCAGAGATCTAGTGTGGAGATAAATTTAAGGTACCTCAAATGACATTTTAATTTTTGTAAGCACGTCATCAAAGCTAGAAGTAGGATTATGCATGGCTTATTACAGAAGAACAGGGGAAAAAGTACATAGACACGTTTCACCTCCTTGCTGCACTGCAAACCCAGGCATGTCCATATATGCCCTCCCGCCCCTTGAGATCAGCCATGGATGCCCTTCTCTGGGAACCCTCTGTGAATGATATTAGGAGGGTGAATACCCGGAGGAGGGCTTGCTCTGCGGTGGCGCCCCATCTATGGAATGCGCTCCCCAGAGAGGTCCACCTGGCGCTGTCGTTATTTGTTTTTTGGCGCCAGGCTAAGACCTTTTTATTTAAAACTTATTTTAATTGCTAAATTATTGAATTAATTAGGATTTTAAAATTAGCCGAGAATGCACCAGGGGTTTTTAAATGTTTTTTTCTTTTAAATTATTATATTATTATTATTTATCTATGGTTTTATGTATTTTTTGTGAGCTGCCCCGAGGCTTTGTTGCGATGGGGGCGGCATAGAAATATTTTAAATAAATAAGTAATTAAATAAGTAAATAAATAAATAAATAAATGTCTTTTTTATATATGTAAAACCAGTTAAATTCATCATGTTACATTGTTCCTTCTCTACTGGTAAGCCAGCTAAATCACCAGTTTTCAAAATGGTTCTCCTTTTGGTAATACTTAGAATCATGATGGACAAATAGAAATGTAGGCTAAGTCAATAAAAGGGGTGGACGGGATGTCCAGCTATCACGACGGACATCTTGGCCAGGCAGGCAGCAAAACCTGATGGCTTGTAGCCAAGCTGCTTGCCCACAAACAGTGGCCTGGCACCAGAATGGCACCCCCGTAGTTTAGTCTATATATGCTTTGAACGCAGAATTCTGTGAAGACCTTGTCAATTCTTCATTTTAAACATTTTGAAAACAGTGTTAATTATGAAAGACAAGAGGCACCCTACAAATATTTTAAAATAAAACGTGTGGATACATAAAGGGTGACCCATGGCCTCTTGAGTGAAGCCATGGGTCAGGAGCTATGGTTGGGGTGGGTCCCAGCAAAGCCCGAGGGGTTGGAGCATCAGAGGTGGGGCCGGCTAGCCTGTGATTGGGCCTGCCAGGTCTAGAACTGACGGGCTTTTCAGAATCTGGTACTCGCCGCTTGACAGAATCCATCCTTCCTGCTTGAACCAGTCCAATGCCTATTTGGTATCTCTGCACAAAGGAGAGCAAGCAAAACCATTCATCTAGTGGCCCATGGAAAATGTATTCTCGCCCTTGGCTGGGGAGCGGGATTCGTTGCGTGAGGGGGAAGGGGTAGGCGTTCATTGCTGCCTCTGTGCTTCTTGTCCTGGAGCTAAGTAAAGGCCTCAAGTTGGCAGAACTGTCACTTCAGCATTCTGCTCACTTTAAAATGTATTAATAAAAGTGAAGAATCAAGAGACCTTTGAGCACAGAAGGTCGGAGAAGGACAGTGAAATGATCAGACTATGGAAGAGATAGAAAGTACCCAGAATGCAGATGTCAGAGAAAAGATGAACGTGACAG
The DNA here is from genome assembly GCF_004798865.1 of Varanus komodoensis. Lineage (NCBI taxonomy): Eukaryota > Metazoa > Chordata > Lepidosauria > Squamata > Varanidae > Varanus > Varanus komodoensis. Next base: position 16,211,842 of record NW_025335761.1, read on the forward strand.
AGCCGGTCAAGAAGCTTCAGTGCAATTATCAACACTCCAATGTACTTGGTGACAAAAACATTATATATATGGCATTAAAATGTATGATTGGGACTTCTTACTCCCTGTTGTGTCCATTAGAAAATAAGATTAGACCTTTAAGGGGGAATTTGCTCTCCTTTCCGTTAGGCATCAGACATGACTAATCTTGCAGTAATAGTACTGGAAATGTACTGGATGAGATTCACAGGACTCAGAGATTTCTGCAAGAAACAGTTGTAGGTCTTACTTTTGAGTAGTCATGGATAGGGTTACAAACATAGAAACATAGCAAGTCAGAAGGGGGCTCCTGGGCCATCTAGTCTGACCCCCAGCCTCACTCATGTAATTCCCAACAAGTGGTTGCCCACTCTTTCCTTGAACAGTCTCACTTATGGGGCCTCAACCACCTCCCTTAGAAGCCCATTCCATATCCTAAGGGTCCTAACCATCAGGAAGTACTTCCTGACATCCAACTGAAGCCTGGTTCCTTGAGCTTTGCCCCACTAGAACACATCCTGCCCTCCATGTTGCATCATGGGCCTCTTTAATGGAGGGGGGGCATTAGATAGATAGATCGATAGATAAAATGAAAAATCATACTTTCAAAAGAAGAAATGCTGTTTATCTTTCTTACTTGTACTGGGACTTGAGGGCTATCCAGTCTAACTGTTGTGCATTAGCTCAGGATAGTTTCTCTTAACACATTGCACAAGCCACGCTTCCTCAACCCAGTGCCCTCCAGATGTACTAGGTTCCACTCCTATTAGACCTGCTGGCTGGGGAAGATGATAGTTGCAATCCAGCACATCCACAGGACAACAAGTTGGGCAAATCTACTGCAGAACCTCATGAGAGGATGACTTGCTGACCACTGTGTACAGTGGTTTTTCAAGACTTTTTCAACCTTGAGCCTTCCGGATGTTTTGCACAACTCCCGCTGGCCCTGGCACTCCAATGGTCAGGCATAACAGGAGCTGCAGTCTAATGCTGGGAAAAGCTGGGTTAGACAAATCCATGGAGGATTATAAATAAAACCCTGTTTGGAGTACCAGGACACTGGGGACAAGCAACACAGAATGGCTGCTGCATTTGCCCCGTGCATATAAACTTTGTAGTGGCAATCCGTTCCTATATATTTAATGACCTTTAGCGCATCTGCTGCAAAATAGGTGAGATTTCTTGTTTGGATCAGTCTACCACTAAATCACCAGCTGCCTGCGATATGAGTCACAGACCTCTCCCACAAGAACAAACTGCTCAGAACACTTAAACCCCAGATAAATAATCTAGAGTGGATTCAGAAGGGCATTAAAACATAGCATGGTGTGCTCCAGTAGTTCCAGTGTTGCATCATGTACAGAAATCTGTAGCTCTGCCTCTGACAGACGCTTAATCTAAATGTTCCCCAAGGTGCAACTGCATCCTGGCATAGGGGCGCCTTGATTAGGCATGCTGTGAATATCCATGAAACTGAAAGCAACACATTCACTGTTTCGAGACAGACAGTCGGTCTGAAAATATTTTTGTTAGACCTGCCATACCGACGGGAAAACCTGATGCCTTAATTGTCCAAGCTGCTGTGCAAACAAGTTAACCTGCATATGTGACGTGTTACGACAATCCAGCTCCGCCATATATTGCCCTCTGTTTTCGATCATGGAGCGTGATGTGTAGTCCAGACTGTATTCCTGGGATCTGAATCCACTTCCTGAGCAAGCCATTTATATATGTACTCATATATACAAACACACGTTTGTGGATAACTGTCCTGAATGAGCAACACCATCATGCAGGGTGGTGGAAGTACCTTCTGAAATAAAAGCTGCTTCCTTTACTTTTCCTTTGTCTGGATTTCTTCCTGACCTCTGCTGGTTAAGAAATTCATGCCCTAAAACCTGACAATTCAAAGACACAGTAATTATGACTGCTGGCTAATGCTGCTGCAGATGCTATTCTTACCCACAGAAATGTCTGATCCTAATGTCTAATTCATACAAATGCTCACAGCAAAAATGGGATCAAAGGACTTTGTACAAGAGACGAGAAACAATTACTAAAACAGGAACTGCAAACACAGCCTGCTTTCTATCCTCAGTTGGATTTCCATCTGTTAGAGGCTGGCTGGCTGGCTGGCTGGCTGGCTGGCTGGCTGGCTGGCTGGTGTTACTAGTTATCCATCTCTATGGCTCTCCAAAAACTGAAATGTTCCATCAACTTTCCATCCATACCGGCTGAATGTTGCACCCTAGAACCATGTGATATGAAATAAAACCCTGCCTGTTCTAAACGGATCTCTCATCTGATACTGAAATGCCTTATCATTCCCCTTCCATTTCCAGATGAAATTTACCCAAGGTTGGCTTACTTGATATCTTCCAGATATTTAGCCTTCCAGATGTTCAGCTCTAGTCAGCACAGAACATAGTGGGAGATATGGCAGTTGTAGGCCAAAACATCTGGAGGGCCACAAGTTGCACACCCCCATGTTAAGCCAATCCAACAGCCTTTGTCTTACGTAATAACATAAGAACAACTTTTGCAGAAAATCGTTAAACAGAAGTTGTTGTTGTTAGTCGTGAAGTCGTGTCCAACCCATCGCGACCCCATGGACAACATTTCTCCAGGCCTTCCTGTCCTCCACCATCCCCCAGAGTCCACTTAAGCTCACACCAACTGCTTCAGTGACTCCATCCAACCACTTCATCCTCTGCTGTCCCCTTCTTCTGTTGCCATCTATTGTTCCCAGCATTAGGCTCTTCTCCAGTGAGTCCTTCCTTCTCATTAGGTGGCCAAAGTTTTTGAGTTTCATCTTCAGTATCTGGCCTTCTAAAGAGCAGTCAGGGTTGATCCCCTCTAGGACTGACCAGTTCGATCACCTTGCGGTCCAGCAGACTCGCAGGAGTCTCCTCCAGCACCACAATTCAAAGGCCTCAGTCCTTTGGCGCTCAGCCTTCCTTATGGTCCAGCTTTCACAGCCATACATTGCAACTGGGAAAACCATAGCCTTGACTATATGCACCTTTGTTGGCAGGGTGATGTCTCTGCTTTTAGTATGCTGTCTAGATTTGCCATAGCTTTCTTCCCCAGGAGCAAGCGTCTTTTAATTTCTAATGTTTCTTAATGTTGAGTTTCAAGCCAATTTTTGCATTCTCCTCCATCAAGAGGCTCTTTAGTTCCTCTTCACTTTCTGCCATGAGATTGGTATCATCTGCATATCTCAGGTTGTTGATATTTCTCCCAGCAATCTTAATTCCAATTGGTGATTCATCTAGCCTCGCCTTTCTCATGATGTGCTCTGCATATAAGTACCAAGGCTTTTATCCATGGAAGATGTCTTGAGGATGAAAAGTACAGCTTTCTGCAACAGGGTTGTAACAGAGGGTTTAATTCCTTATACCATTTATCTTTAATTCATTAAATTTATACCCCCACTTTTCACCACAGAAACGGTGTTCAAGGTGTTCAACAATAATAGGAAGCAAAATTTAAAATAAAATAGTGTTTAAGCAGTACTGCAATACATTAAAATTACAGTTAAAGATCACAAGAATGAAAACAGCACATAGTCCAGCAGACCAGCCTACATACCAAAGGCCTGGCTGAACACACATGTCTTTAAGAGTTGGCAGAATGATCACGCAGAGAAAGGCAACCTAACCTCCCCAGTACTACTTGGCCACGTGACGGCCCTTCAGTGCTCCAGCAGTATTTGATGGCTTCCTCCGCCCTCACCATGATGCAGAGGCCTTGTTGGGTCCCTGCAGCTTTTTTGACACCTTTGGGACAGCCTACTTGACAACCAGCTTTTCCAAAGTGCATTTGGGCAGCGAGAACTGCTCCTTCAAAGTGCCCAGGGCCCCCTTGGAGGACATCACTGCATCTGTCCAGCACTATGAAAAGTAAAAAGCACGAAAGCACTTGTCCACTCAAGCCTGGGCAGGAGAAACGCCCATGGGGGAGCCAGGGCCGTCTTAACAGCATTATGGGTCCCGGGCAAAGCAGTGTACTGGGGCCTCTAGGACAACTACCCACAGGAATAAAAATGTAAAAATGAAGGGTTAACATACACAGATTAGTATGGGGCCCATGCGTTAAGACGGCCCTGGGGGGCGCTGCTGCCAAGGAAACAAACACATGAAGGAAGCATGGAGTTCTGCTGGGGCTCATCTGCTCCAGCATCCTGTTCACCCAGTGGCCAACCAGTATCCTGCTGGTTATGTTCCCCAGCAGCTGGTGGCCGTAGTCCTACTGCCTCTGATCCTGGACGCAAACAGAACCAGTGGCCACTGGCAACCTTCTCCTCCCTGATGAATGCACCTGACTCCCTTTGAAAGCCATCCAAATTGGTGGCCATCCCCACATCCTCCGTTACACTAGGTGCGATATTCCCTGGCGCCTCCTCACTGCTGTCCCCACTGCTGCCTCAGGAAGGGAGAACTGTGCAAATGGGCTACATGAAAGGACCAACTGGCTGGAGGAGCATCAGAGTAATGATTTCCTGCTCCACACTGCCTTGGCCACCACTAAAACTGTCCATCATGGCACAGGGGAATAATTCAAATGTCTCTTCACCTGCCATAGGGAACAACACACTGCATTTTGCTCACCACTGCTGGACTCACCTTTTGATTCAAACCTTTTGACAGTCAATAAAAAACCCTGCAATATACTGGCAGGAAATCTGCTTCTCTTTGCTCCTGCTTTCAGAGACCTTGTGAGATTTATTATAGAAATAAAAAGGAACAATGGAAAAAGCAGTGGGAGGGGCAGTGCTCCGTGCAGAGATCTGCTTTAATAAAGTCAGGACAGGTTCTCTGGAGGAAGATGTTGCCAAGGGGCACTGGATGGCCCAAAAGAGAGTGCAGCCAAAATATAATGCACATGTGTGCTACCTGCATATGCACGATTAGTTCCCAAGCAGCATTATCAAGAAAGATAATAGAGTAGACTTTGACACAATTAAATGCAGAAGGGAAATTATGAGGCCCCTAGCTACACAGTACACATCCGGGCTAGGTTTCCACTCAGCTGGGTCAGTGCACTTTGTGCAATGCCACCAGATCAAGTTCCACAAACTGGTCACATCTTTACCAATTTGCGTGGTGTTTCTGAAGGCAAGCAGCATTATTGTGATAAATGATGTTGTGTGTCGGGAGGGGGGATTGTTAGGTGTTCTTGTTGTCGGTGCTAATATTAAAGATTGATATTGAAATTAACTTACATTGGAGCAATATAATTCTTCTCAATTTTAAGAGGCCTTTAAAACGTTTTCCCCCTTGTCATAAAAATGAGCAATACTGAGGTTTGCAGAAGGTAAGGTCTGCTTCCTTTCCTGGTTTAATATATCCTGCCTGAGAATTAATTATCTCATGCAACTTGCATAAAGCAGACGTCTGTTAATGCTTCATTCATAGTTATTGTTTCACTGTGGCAGGAGCTGTTAAACAAATTCTGATTCCCTTCTTTTCTTTGCTGCATGCTCTTCTGCTTGCCTTTTGGGAGGGAAGGGATGGATGATTTAAGAAGACCCAGCATCCCACAAAGTAAACCTCCATTCAGTGTGCAACAGGAAATAATTCAACCCAGCTCTTTTGCCATCAATCCTTTCAATGCACCTTTCCTGCCACTTCTTGGCAAGGGGAAATAGACTGCGGATGCTTGCCAGTCTGTCATTTTTGGGGGGAGGGGATAAAGAGTGCTGAGAAGGGAGTGACCTTGCAATTTATGCCAGTAAGCAAGGCTATGCCTTGTTTGAAGGCAAGCGGTGGTCTTTTCAAAGGCATCTTAGCTTTGCAAATTAGACGCTTCGAGAGGTGGAGGGAGCCTGAGAGATGGAATTGTCTCCTTAAAAGTACGGCTGGCTCCAGTCAGAAGAGAGACTCTGTCATTTGTCTTTCCCTCAATGGCTTCCATATGAAACATGCTCTGTACACAAGCCAAAGGAAATTTTTTGAAAGCACTAACACTGCAAACCAGCCCTCCCCAACTTGGTGCCCTCCAGATATGTTGGACTGCGACTCTCAGCATTTCCAGCCAGCAAATGGCCTTTTAAAACCTGTTATTTGAATCAGCCTCCCTGCTTCTTATCCATTGCCATAAAGATGCAGCCCTCCGAAATGAACATGAAAGCTTCTTGCTGGTGCACCAATCAGAAGCATTTCCAGAGCAATGCCCTGTAACTGCTCCTTCTGCAGGTCTAGCTAGCATTATATGGGATGACTTGCAGAAGCAAATCATTATGATGGGACCTGGTGGACAGATCTATGGATGAGGCAAGAAGGGGGTTATCTCTAATGGTCTGCATAGCATAAATTATTTTCTCAAGCCCCAATAAGGGAGAGTGGAAGAGAATATGGATCTGATTGTAATTAGCATCACTTAATGCACTGCAGCAGCCACGCTTCAGGGGGCCACCTCTACTCTGAGCAGGCGGCAGCTTTCCCGCCAAGTGAGTGATTCAGTCTGCTCAGCCCTTGCATAGGATGCCACGACAAGCTCTCACTGGATGCATTACCAAAAGCCACCTCCTGTTACCCGCATCTAATACAATTGATCTGGTTTGTGCTCCATCCATCACGCCTGCTAAGAAAAGGGCACCAAAGTGGCCTGCATGCAGTGAACGACGAGGTATGAGAACACAGGCTCCGCTCACCGCCAGCTCCAGGCTTGGGGGTCCTCTTGGCACACTGCCCACCCTGGCAGGCTTGCTCAGCAACAGTACTCCAGTAGCAATATGTGCTGCGAGTTAATTACTCATTGTATACAAATAGTTCTGTCTGTTTGGGCTGACTCTTCTGCCAGACAGCTTCATACGAGGATCCTGTTTCAAGATACTTTACATCTGTTGCAATTTTTAATCTTCCATATTGTACGGAAATGTAGTTAAGTAATCTTAGACTCTGCACTTACAGGAAGACTCTCCTCAGATCACGTTTGCTATTTCACTTACTTCAAAAGCTGTGCTGCTGCGCTGGGGGCCCTGCTTGTTCATTCAGCTGAGTGGTGTCCTGAACATTTGCCCCAAAGTCCTGTCCTGATGGTGCCATGGATTATGTGTACAAAAGCACCTCTTCCTCTTACCTTAAATGCAAGAGTTGCTCCATCGCTCTGATAATTTTAATACTGTACGGTCATAAAGGTTCTGTGCCCCTCCAGCTCCTGCAATTCACTTCTAGAACTGGCAGAACAGAACTATTTTCATAGTGCTCTAAATATGGGCTTGGTAGATGTATACATGATAGCTGCTGTTTTATTTTCAGTCCTTTTGAAACTGCGATTTTGAATTCCCATGTATTATCATTCATTTCTGAATTAATTTGCAAAACAGCGGAGTGACTATTGCAGTGCCCCAAGCAGTCCCTTCTAGCTCTCAAGTACATCCATTGTAATATTATCCATTGATACTGCCATGAGAAGTGTGCCTTTGCACCTTGCCAGTAGTGATCTGGTATTCATTCCAAGGTATTAATTTTACTACAGAAAATTCCAGTTAGGTTGGGCATCCCAGGAGATGCAGTATTAAGGGGACATAGGTGGATTATAAGCCTTGGGATCAAAGTAGATGTGACAGAGGAAATCTATGATCCGATCTCTTAAAGTCTGCTTCTTTGCTTACAAGTAGCTCCAGGGGGTAGGCGGTGAAGAACCTGGATTGGTGCTGTGACATATTGAGCCAGGGATTAACCCTTGCTCAGCTGTGTTGGTATAAATGCCCCATAAACTGCTATCAGTTGGACACTGGGGTGATTTAATTTATACTTATTCCATCTATATCCCTATCTTTTCTCCTTTCAAAAATTCAAGGAGGCTTATATAATTATCCTTCTCTGCTCAATCTTATGCTCGTAACGACAACCCTGTCGGTAGGTTGAGCTGAGAGTCTGTGCCTGTCCCCAAGTAACCCAGTGAGCTTGGTGGCTAAGTGAGGACTAGAACCCAACTAGTTGCTTCTAAGCAAAGAAAAGGTGTCAGGAGATCCTGGCATGGATCTTCCACCTGATGCCTAATTTAGCCCTGGGGGAAAGTAATTCTCTGCCTTTCAAGACAGGAAGAAGAGATGGCCTGTGCACCTTTCTTAAATGCAGTGCTTTGGTATTCCCTTAGGTAGGTTCTATCTGACCCAGCACACTGAACCTAGTGCTGGTGGAGGGCACACACCACACCGTACCTGCAGCACACAGCACTTACCCGCCCCCCCAGAAGAGGATGGGGGCCTGCTGAAATGACCACACTGAGACCGAGCCAGCCTTGCCATACAGCAAGGGCCTGCTCCAGGTGGTGTGCGGCGATGAGGAGATGGAATGAACGAACGAAGGCAAGAATTGGCCTCAGGGTAGCAGAGGACGCCTTTAGGTCGGGGTGGAGAATCTGTGGCCCACAGACAAGATCTGGCCTGGCAATGCACCCTGAGGCACCTCCTTGGATTCCTCAGGGGAAAGTGCTTGGCCCAACATCCCTGTGGAGATTCCTTTGGGGCTCCTCCTGCAAGGGACACAATCTCTGCAGTTATCCCCATCTGAGCGTGGAGATAAAAGCTGGACTCCAAGGACTGGTGGGGACTAAAAGGTCCCCATTCTTCCAGCACCAGCCAAGCTGGCTTCCTGCTATACATGGTGACCCCATGGGGATGGTGCACTCCAACAGCCGGACCCCTTCTCCTTTCTCTGCAACGCATGGAGAGAGGAAAACTGGGATGGGGCAGTGCCATCAGCAAAAGTGGTCATGCCTGCTGAAATCCTCCAGCCCATGGAAAGCCAGTGGGGGGATCTTTCCCACATTCAGAGTTTTGCATCCCTAGTTTAAGTGCTGGTCCTAGTAGAGGAATGAATGGTGCCATATTTTTGGCCTCACTTCAGGCAGCAAAATGTCTTGGGCTAGCACTGCATTCCTGGTTCCAGGCTTGGCAATATGTAAAGGAAACGGGCAGCGTTCTCTGCATTTAACCTGAGCAGCTCCGTTGTTCAAAAGCCACCTGTCCCCATTCCCCTGCTGATATATGTGCATGGTTGAGACCGTCGTGTGCTTCTGTCTGCCACAGCCAGCACATTTTTCTGACTCAATCCTTATCCGGTAGCGTTGTTGTTACCAACTCTGAGTATCAGTGCCCTAGAATCCCCCCACAGCCCCACAGAATTTGAGATTTTGACCTTGTGGCTGCACAGAAGTTTCCTCACTGTAGACATGACCTCATTCAGGCATTACCCTTTCCTGACTGACTTTTCAGAAGTTGTCCTTCTCCAGATTCCTTGAGAACTTGTCAGATCCTTTTGCTGGGGGAATGAACACCCTGTGCCAATAATGGCCATTTTTCTGTGAAAAATGGAGGGCTTGTGTCAGGACACAAGGCTGGACTAATGTTCATTTTTCTTGCTCTATGACCGATCTCGTATTCTTTGGGCACTTTGATGCTAGAGCCCATGAAACACATGGGTAAATCCTTTTTCAAGTTCTTTGCAACAGTTTGAAGGAACAGTCTCTTAGGGGATCCTGTATGGCTTCTTAAGGTGGACATTTGTCCAACTTTAAAGAACACAGTCCTCTGGCTGAAGGGTATCAGAGGACAGTCCTTGATTCAAAGGCATTCTCTGCTAGAGAGGGTGTCCAGTCCGAACAGCTGGAAATGGCCCCAGGAGCCTTCCAGTTGCCCATCAACTGTTAGACCTAGGATGGCAGAACTGGGGGCACAGAGGTCACTTGGGCACAGTTCCCCCCAACTCTGATATGATGTATTTCTATTTAAATTATAGTCATTATTCTAAGACTACACATAAACCAGAACAGCAAATTTTATGCAAATCTGCGCCCTATTTGTCCTTTCTTGGGTGGTGATTCCTCTTTCTTGTCAATGCAGAAGTGGCCACCTTATTTTCTACCTTTGCCAGGAATGTTGAAATTAATTTTCTTAAGGAAGCTTGTATTTTACTATTTTGTGTACTATTTAGCAAGTTTTAAAATGCCATATGAATTGTGATATCCTTTCAAATGAATTGAAGATTGTTTTTTATTTACAATGCTGGGTTTGAGTTTTACCACATGAGCACGCATGCCTAAACGCACTCATTATGTACATAATACTGCTAACTAGATAATTTCAGGGTGTTGCTTTTTAAATTGGAGGCTCATAACAGGGCCAAAAACCTGGCTGACACTAGTCTGTTGAATGCCCTACTGTGGAAGGCAGGTCTAGCTTTTGCTTGGATATTTTACCCTGCTTTTGACTGATAGTGAGCTCCATTTTTCCACATCCACACTTTGTAGAATGTATATACCATCTATATATTTAGCTGCATATCTATCATATATAGTGCTCAACTGTACCAAAATAGTATGTTGAAACTGCTGCTTATATAATTGCTTTCCAGAACACTATGAACAATTTTAACATTCATTTCATTAATTGCATTTCTGTATCACCGAATAAGCAGTTGATAAAGATTAAATATGTCAAGCAAATCAGTAAGGGCCAGGGGTAGTAACCTATAGTGCCTGTGTGCTGGCAGGACTCACCACTTTTGTGGTCCCTAAAATAACCCAAAACTAGCAGAAACACTCATTTCCAGATTGGGGAAAATGAGCTCACATGACTTGTCCCAGACTGGAAACAGTCCTTCTCATTTATGGTGCTATTTTTAGAAGCACAAAAGCTTGGAGTGTGAGCTGCTAGTACCACAAGTGCAACAGAACTGACACCTCTACTGGATTTTGGCATCAGATTCTGGACCTTTCTGGGAGACTGAAGTGAAAATTAAAAGGACTGCGGGGTGTAGGAGCCCCCTGATAAGGCTTATGTTCTACAGACGCATATCAGAGTAATCCTGGAGACACATTCAAAAGGTGATTTGTCCTTTTTGAAGGTGTGCCGAGTGGCCCCACACCTGTGGTTTTATTCATTATGGGACGTTATACCTGACCATTCAACCAAACACTCAGGGAGGATACAGTTTGATTAGGTCCTAGGGCAGCTGTGCACAAGCTACAAAGTCTGGACACATCTTGTGTGGCCCTTTTGCTTCCACATTAGGGACCCAGGAGATGAGAACTGGAGGAACCTGCCTTTTTTTAAAAGCTGGACACTGCAACATTACCATGTAGTCTTGTTGTTCCATGTTGCAGAGGAGTATGAGCAGCCCAGATCCAAAATTAAAGGCATGAAGCAAATGGAGGGTAATTATTGTGATAACAATCATACCAAATGGTTAAAAAGCAAGTTAAAGAGTTAACAGTTGAGTATAAAGATGCAATCTGGGGGTGGACTTTACTTCACAAGAGATATTTATATCATGTTCATTTCACTTCCAAAAAGAAGCCCAGAAGGCCAAACAAATAATAGGAAGATATAAAATAGTAATATAATGAAAATGCACTAATAAATAGCAATTCCTAGGAATAAATAGCAATGCCTGGGAAAATTAATCAACATTACAAAGAATTCAAAAATATTTAGCTGCATTTTTAAAATACAAACATTTCAAGAAATGCACAACTACAGGAAGCAGTCCGGTCTGTTGTGGCTCCTTTAAGTAGCTGCGCAGTGGCACACTATGGCCACAGCGCAGGATGCTGGACTACCCGTCTTCAAAAGCTGCATTTCAAACCAGTGCTTCAAAACAAGGTGAATCAAAGGCAAGAGCAAAGGAGAAGTGATCTTTGCCTTTGCCACTCTCTCATGCAGCATCTTCTCTGCAGCTGTCTCTCTGACTACCACCAACAGCAGCAGCAGCTGGGATTTTGGGGGCACACGGATGCCGTGCTTCTGCACTGGGGGGCAGACACAACAGTCAAGCCATAATGCACGACCCGAGAGTTGCACACAAGTGGTGATGGTTGGACGGTTACTACATAATGGCAACAGCAGCGGCCACTGCATAATTGAGGATTTCCACTTGACTTTTCAAAAGACCTGGACAGTTATAGGAAGCAGAAAAGCCAAACAAAAACTCTACACACCCCCAAGCTTGATGCCAATCCACTTCATTTTTATTTCAGAAGCACTATCATATATCATATATTGTCTTTATCCAAAATCAATAAACCAGATTAAATGGAAAGAGCCAAAGTGTTGGATGGCTATCTGCGGCTTTGCTCGGACTCCACCACCGTTTAAAAATTAAACATCTCAGGCTATTTTCCAAAGTGATGTAGAAAAGAACTGCAACAGTAATTCCATTCTTCTTGTCCAGAAAACAAAAGTGCTTGCTGGAGATTGTTACCGTGTAATAATGCGGTTACATTGTAAGAGCATGTGCTACAGTGAAAAGCGGGGCAGGGTTTATTTGTGCGAACAACCGGAAAATGGCACATTGCCATTTATTTTCAATGTAGTCCTGCAAGAATGAGGTTCTCAAAAGCAACCCATAGAAAGGTACACAATTTAATCATGGTTAAACACGATGCATCCAGGGCTTATTTAATGACAGTTAAACAGACTCCAGTGTGTTTTGTTCCAGAACACGCCCCTCAGGGAAATGTATGGCAAGGGGACATATGCAATGCTCTACATTAGATCATTTGTATTGTAGGCGTGCAGACATGAGCTGAAGTAGTGGCGGTTTGTGTGGGCAGGAGAAGTGGTATTTTGCACAGTTATGTAGACTGTAGGCAAACACTGGTTTTGTTTGCCCTCGGGATGTCTTCATATGGCCCATTCTTACTGCCTACATACAAGATACAATACCTTTCCCTTTGTGATCCCTGATTGGCTGGGATTTAGGAGAAGGAATAATCTTACAGGAGAGGAATATGACAGAATAACAGAGGGAAATGAGAGCTGAACATCACTGCAAATAGATAGATAAATATTAATATCTAGCATGCACTATCTCTCCACAACCCCCCCCCTTTGGCCCTGAAAGTATATGCTAACAAAAATTATAAATATGATTATTCCAGGCTATTCCCCTGCTAGGGCAATCTTGTTGTCCTTCTAATTATAACAATATGCAATTTTATTCAGGAGAGGGGATGGGTTTGGAGGGAGAGGAATGCTTTACGATGGTTGGATGGATGGATGGACGGATGAATGGCTATTGCACAACCAGCGTGGTACAGAATGGCCATAACTGGAGGAGAAACTTGTGACATTTAGAAGGGAGCAGAACCTGACATTTAAACAAGTCACTGAGGGAACATGACATCTGAAAGAGTCCTACTGGAAAACCATTTTCCTCTGCTATAGGCCATGTGTATATCTTAGGAAAGAAAATAAACATAAGATTGGTTCTGCTATTCTCCTTTCATATTTAGGAATATAGGGATGTCCCTTTTACAAGTCGGACTGTTTTATGCATCTAAACCTGGACTGTCTATTCAGCGTACCTGGCAGGGCTGGCTCCATTATTAGGCAGAATGAGGCCCATGCCTTGGAGACAGATATTTGGTGATACTTGTGAAGGGGACAGCTGTGCAGTTCTCTGCTTGTTCCCCTCTGTGGGAAGAGAGAGCTGAGTGTTCCAGGCAACCTGAACTGCATCCCTTAGCAAGCCTGCTGCCCTTAGGTGAGGCAGAAGATTATTCACCAGCCCTGAATTAAAGTTACCCTCCAGTCTGGTCAACTTCTGCTGATAGAATGGCAATGAGTGTGTGCCATCTTGTCCTCTTCCTCAAGGAAGAGCCGCTTAAAACCTCTGCCATTTCTGCCTCTTGAACCACACATAGCAGAGTGTTTCAAAGGGCAGGTGCCACCACTAAGTAGGCCTGCTTTTGCACCATTACCTAGCAATGTTCTGTTAGCTGTGGCTCAAAATTCTGAGTCTTTTTGGGCTTTGTATGTCAACAGCAACTCCTTGAACATGGCTCGGTAGCTTATCAGCAGCCAGCACTGGTCTTTTAACACAGGTGCAGTAAATGACTAGCTAGGAGCTGCACTGAACATCCCAGCTGCTGTATCCTGCCCTAGCTGCAGCTTCCAAACCAGGCACATGAGTCTTCCCAAGGCATTTCAGTGAGTTCTAATTCCAGGAACCGAACACAAGCGTAGAACTCAATTCTCTCTCCTGAGGCTTCGGGCGCCTCATTTGGTCTTTTGCTTCTTCTACCTTTTACCTTCCATCTTTGGGAACAGATCTTTGGCTCTTAATATTGCTGTTCAGCAGATGCACAAGTTTCAAGGTGATGCTAACAATAGAAAGTCCATCATCCAAGTGACCACGGAACTGCTGCCCTAAGCACGTGCCCATAGCTGCTTAGCTAGGAAGTCAGACGATCCCCATGGAACACTGTAAGCAGGACCCATGCAGCATCCTTGGGCAACTGCCCAAGCACCCTGGCAACCCCCTCCCCTCCACGAAGTGCTAAAACCTGGCCCACTTATGTGTTCAATCCCCCAAACCAGACTTTCCTTGAAGCAATGCCTGCAAGTTGCCTGCCATTTTGGATTTCCCACAATGCCCCAGAAAAGCTGCCTTAGAGTTGTTCAAGGGCCCTGTGGGAACATAAACTGGCAGGCAGTCCTAGCCACCACTGCTGCCAGGTAAGCCCTTGGCAAGAAAAGAGACTAGATGGCTAGAAGATAGGACACCCATTACTACTTGGGTGGGCACGTGGACCACCACGAAGGGTTTTTAATCAGTTGGGTGCTATTTCTTGTATTTCTGTTTTTATATTTTGTTTTAATGGATCTGTTTTATGTTGTGTTTTAAGTAAGATTTTGTGTTTAATCTGTATTTCACTATTGCTAGCTGCCTTCAGCTCCATTTTGGGCAGAAAGACCAAAGTTAGTTAACTAATTAACTGAAGGTGGTGAAATTCTATGCAAATTTAAGCAGAAAAAAGGCCTACACCCAGCATTTTTTTTCATCTAAAGTGCCCTGCTGTTTGTCTCAACTTGCACAGGATTGTACCCTAACAAATTTTGCCAGGGGTCCCTGTAACAGAGAGCCAGCCCTGTGAATCGGGCTTTCCGTGCTGCCTTGCAGCCCCAGAGGATGCAGCACCTGGTTAACAATGACAGCACATTCTGTCCCATTTCTGATTGTTATCACTGGCCTGGCTCTAAAAGATATCCGAAGGCAGAAATCTTAAGCAGAGAACAATTGCCTCATACGAAGCCCCTCCTGTAAAGAGGGCGATGCTGATGGGAATAGAGTCCTCAGCATCTCTGGCATAAGTCAGAGGGCACAGCAAACAGTCACACTTTTCCCACTGCCAGCATAAAGCAGAACTGGAGATTTCCACGGACAGGTGAGTACATCGCACTGGCACATGTGTGAAGAGAGAGCCTTGCTCCCTGCTGATTGCCCATTCACAACCACATCTCCTCCCTGCCTTTTGGGTTTTGCAGTCTTGGGTGTCTGTCATCAAAATAAGAGTTACATCTGCCTGATAAGATTCTGTTATCAGCAAAGCGGGACTTCAAACCCAAGGTGCCCATTCACATCTCTGACTCTGAACACTCGGGTTTACTTGCATCTGTTTCTGTTTGCTTCATCTTCCCCTGTAGACTCTCCCCAGCTCCATGCCCCCAGTTTTATACTGTAAACAAGTTTAAAAAAAAGATGCCAAGGACAACTCCTGCCCCCAATGATTTGTTGTGTGAGGATCTGTTTCAGCATTCCACAAACAGTAACAAAAAATCAGATATCTGTGCAACTAGCATGTTCCATAATAAAAAAAACACAAAGATCTATATCAGAACATTCTCTGATGCACTTTTATAGAGCATTTAAGAAATTCCTAATTCATTCAGCCTGTAAACTAAATGTCCACCAAATGTTTAGAACATATGAAGAGCATTTGCACTGAAAGAAGGTAAGAATTATAGCCCTTTTATAAAATGTAGGCTGTAATTCTATGCACGCTTACATAGGAGTAAACTCAATGTGAATTCTGAGTAGACAAGACTAGGATTGCCCCATCAAGGTACAAATTTCCATCAGCATCAAATGTCAAAGATACTAAATGGTGATAATAAACCAATGGCTGAGAGAATGGCTACGTTCTCACCACACTCTGCATAAGGGCACTGAGACAAAAAGAGCGCAGGTTTGCACGATCATTGTGGGGCTTGTCATGGTTTATTATCCTGAATATTCAGGCCACAGTCACAGTTTGTCATGCCATCCAAATCTGGGGGCCATGGGTTGCACAAGCATCAAACACCAGCTACAGCTTGAATATTAACAGGACCTTTTGCGGAAAACCACCCACCTTCCTAGTAGAACCACCCACCTTCCTAGGAATAAAGAAATTATTGGTAGCGCCCTTTATAAATAAACAAATTTAAAGATACATAGAAGAAAAATTCCTGTAATCATTTGGCTGAAATCTAGCATTCATAATCCCCTCCTATTGGACTAATATGCCAGAATACACCATCTGATACTGACAAGCAGAGGGGAAAAAGTTGTATCTATTTGTTAATTTCCAGCCATGGGGAATGAAGGCATGGCGATTTGAATTTCCAAACTGAAATATGCATTCAGGCCTGAGTTGATCAGGATTGCCTTTGAATTGGTCTCCTTGAATTGTGCTGCTCTCCAAATGAGGGTCTGAACCACATATTGGGGTTGGTGCACAGCCCTGGTATGGAGCGCATAGGCTGCACTTTGTAGGATCCACAGCTACATCTAAACAAAAGGATCTAATAATTTCTGGATACTCCTGGATGAGGAGAAGTTTGCATGAATGGAGATGAATAAAAAAAGCAGAGATTGGCAGAATGAACAAGCAAAACAGGGGTGGTGTGAACACTCTAAAAACAGGGGTGGTGTGACTCTCTAAAAACAACCACAATGTATTTCAGGAGGCTACTGTGAGGAAAAGGACATTTTTACTGGCTCAACTTTCACTGTATACAAGCTAGAAAATTGGACTTTTTAGTACGAGCAATCCAGTGGGCTTGGCAACACAAAAAAATCTCAAAAAGATTTTGAGATGCCTGCCTTGTGGAATTGAACTTCCAAGATGGGAGATGATGCACTGTCAGATGCAAAGTCCTATTTTGAGGAGAAATAGAGGAAATGCACCAGCCTTTTGTTGTGTTTGCATGTATGTCTGAGAGAGAGAGAGGGATACAGACAGAGAACCATATCTTTCATAGGAAAGTGAGGAGTTGAGTAGATAAATAGTTCTACAGCTGCAGAGAGGTCAACATGAGGTTGATGCTTTAAACAGCAGAATTCCGCTAAGAAACCACATCCCTGCAGCAGCCTTGAAGCCATCAGTGACATTTAGATCTGCATCATTTCCTCAGAGAGAATGTAGCCTAATGCACTGTGGGTACTAAAAGGTGGTATGAGGTGGCTACTCTACACTTTTCAAAGATCTCTGCTTTCAGGAAGGGTGTAGATAAATCGGGACTGACCCTGAGAGGGTGTGTCACAGTTCTTTACACTGTACAGTTGAACAGAGGGGATGAAGCAAGCCGAAACTTTCCAGATACCCGTCATAATTGTCAAGTCAAGTTGGACAGCTGTGTTTGCCTCATTTTTACCCCAGGCATCTCACATTTCCCATTAGGAAATGGATTTTGAAAGAGCATCCTTTTTTTTCAAATCATTGAGAAGCTAGTGTGCCATAGTGGAGCCTGTGTGGTTAATAACATTAAAGTGCTGGGTTGGGACTTGCGAGATGCCGGTTCCAATCCCCACACAGCCAAGAAATTCACTGGGGGACTTTGGGCCAGTCATGGATGCGCAGTCTAACTGACCTCACAGGATCATTACAAGGATAAAATGGAGAACGGAGGTTTATGTCAATTGCCTTGTGTTCCTTACTAGATAAAAGCTGAGCTGTAACTATATTAAATAAAAGAAAGAATGGACTATATTTATTTCAGTAAGTGAGTCAAGCAGGTCAAGTACCAATAAGTTTCTGGCTCGTTTAAATAGATAAGGGCCCCATTCTTTCTGTCAAGGGCCACATTTCCACATTGGCAATTTATGTATGTATGTATGTATGTATTAAAAGCTTTTCTATCCTGTTCCCTACAGAAAGCCTTGGGATGACATACAATACAACACATTGGTGATCTTGGGGAGGGGGTCTTATATTGGTGGCAAGCAAGGACCAAACCGCAAGTGGATCACTGGCGCTCTCTTTCTGCCACCCCATTCCTTTGTCTCCCTGAACTGACTGCAGACAGTGGGATTTTGGAAGCCAGGCCAAGGTTGAATTGCTCGTAAACTGCTCTCCCTTGAGCCCCTGCAGGTAGAGCCTTGGATACTTAGCATCAGGGATGATGGACAGGTGTTATCCCGCACTGATGCTGCCCCGTGCAATGGTTAATCTTTCCACATGCGTAGCCGGTGGGAGGAGGGGTTCCTCTTGGCAAGCACCCTTGGAGTGAGGGTTAAACCCATCCCATGTCTCTGCTAACACCACTGATGAAGGAGCGGACACGATTTTGTCACCTCCTAACTATACCCCAGTATGTAAACAGTTTAAAGGACACAGATATTAGAGCTCTCCTTCCACAGACCCAGTTGTAACTGGAGAAGGGCTTTTTAGGTCTAGGAGAGCCAGTGTAGCACAGGCTTGGTCCCCACTCAGCTCTGAAGCTCACTGGGTGACTTTGGGCCAGTCACTCACTCTCAGCCTAGCCTACCCCAAAGGGTTATTGCTGTGAGGATAAAATGGAGACATGCAAGCTGCACTGGGTTCCTCACAAGAGGAAGAAAGGCAGGATACGAATGCCAATGCCAATGCAATAGGAAATGATGCAGAGGAATGCATTAAAATCCCCACAGCCCTTATGACACGTCACTGAACAAATCAGCACAGATACCCAGTAATAGCTAGATAGCATCTGGTATGTGTGTGCGTGTGTGTTTTGAGAGTGAGTGGCTTGATCCCAGATGTCATAGTTTGGCCACTGGTCATACTACAGAAATGAAAAAGTTCCCTTCCTTGGTAGCTGGCTTTTAGACAGATAGATATCCTTATATTTTATCAGAAGTCTGAAGAATTTCCACAAGCTAAAGAAATTAAAATCAAATTCTGATCATATTCTAACAAAGTGGAAATGCCTGTATTTTTTCTCACTTATATTCAGGCACATGCATACACATATACACACATATGCCAGCATTTATATGTCAAGTATTTCATTTGATTTTCTCCTTTAGCTGTTTTACCCAGACTGTCCCATAACCATATCTATGATAAAACAATTATAACCATTGAGCCTAAATTTCTTTAGGTTGCAATCCTCTACACTGTGTGAGTAAGCTCCATTTAACTTATTGGGACTTCCTTCTGAGTAGACATGCCTAGGATTGCACACTTAGAGTGCAACTCTAACGCAGGTTTAAACAGGAAAAAAGACCTACAACTCCCATCATGATCCTGCCAATGTATGAGGTATGTTGGAAGACCGTTTTTCTGCCCAAACATTCATAGGATTGTGCCCTTAGTGATCTTGCATTATTATGCATGTCTTTCCTGTTGCCTCTTATCTGAAAATGTTTTTAGAATAAAACTAAGTTCTGCAGAAGCAAAAAAATCCTTATCTGCAACTATCATATTAAAACACACGATCATATTAATATCACCCCTCTGAAGCATAAAGTGAATTATCTGGGGGTGAACATCTCTGCTCACCATGCTTGGGCCAGTGTAGAATCTGTCAGATGCAGCAGGCAAGGAAGACAACAACATTCTTTGTACCTAGCTGACACTGAGAGACTGGCAATATCTATACAGACAGAAAATTAGTTTAATTGCATCTAGCTGGTAAAAGCAGCAGAAGACTTCTGGACTCCTGGTGCCCACCTCCCAGCTCCCAATTTGCTAGAGACGCAGAACTGTGGCATTCACACACCTCCTTCTCCAGTTTACACTCTCTGCTTTATTCCCCAGCCCTAAAATTAAGTATATGTGAGCATGCCCGGTTTGGAGAAGCAAGATTTCTTGCTATACAAGTTGGCTTGTACAGCAACACGCTTTATGACTCTGCTTTCTTCCCTTCCCTTCCTAGCGAAACCCTCAGTGATTAGCACTTGATGTAGCAAGGGCTTAATTAGCGACGAGCACTTGGGGAGGAAAAGGGAGCACGTGGGGCGCCTGCATGGGAAAGGTGGAAGCTGCTCCCTGAAGCCGGCTCGGGCAGCACAAACAGCAGATGGAAGCAGCACTGCAGCATCGCCTGTGCCAAAGGTGGGCTGCGGGGAGAGGTTCTGTAACTACAATGTGCTTTCAACGCCCACACACACCACAAATAAAGCACAGGTATGCTGGAGTCAAACTATGAACAAACATCAGGCAAACCTGGCATTTCTGTCACATTAGGTGCTGCTGCGGGGCGCAGATGAATTTCTAAAATGCAGACGGCACAGTTATGAGGGACAGTCTGGATCAGGTTCTTGGTCCTGATCGGACTGGGAAAAGGGCCTGTCTCGTTTTCTGTGAGTGGGAGCAGCCCCCACCCTGTTGCTCACTGCAGGGATCATGACAGAACAACCCTGTGGTGGGTACAGCTCTTCCCAAAGCCATCCTGCTCCAACTGGCTGGCTCTGAGGGGCCCTTCCTTGGAGCCAGGCATCACGGGAGTGGATGTGCCTGGATATTGTGCCTGCACTGCGCAAATTCTATTTTCCCCTAAAAAGAAATGTCCAGGTGAAGATGGAGGTTCCTACTAGGATGAAATATCCAGGATATTTCATGAGAGGCAAAAGGATTTTCAAAAGCACTAGTCAAATTTCTCAAGTGGTACTTGGCACATCCCTACAGGAAACATTTATATATTGTTAGTCAAGCTGTTAAGCGAACTCATCTGCCCCAGTGCAGGATATCACGTTGGAATTCCAGTGCTGGTGATGGAACTCACTTAATGGGCAAAATTAGCAATCGGTATGGGTTACAGCAGAACCACATCTCAAGAGGGATTATAAATGGAGGCTGGAAATCTCCCAAAGCATTTCTGGTGGAAATGAATAGGAGTTTCAATAAGAGCTATGCTCTGACTTTGTTGGGGTCCTCTCTAAGTTCATACCAGGGACAATACATCATACTTTCCCAAATCCAAAGGGATCTTCCAATTAGTGCTGGCTTCAGGTTTTTGAAGGCCTCTGGGCAAGATACCCCCAAAGTGCCACCTTTCTCAGAGAATCCATCTTCTCATCACCAGCTGCTCTTGCTCCTCCTCCTCTTTCTCATCATTGTTACTACTTGGTTGCTTCATAGGCAGAAAACCAGTGAGCAAGGAGGCACTGGAAACTACTGTTTCTCCTCCTCACCACCTCCCCCCTTGGGCCAGAGAAAGGGGAAGGTGAGCAAGCTGATTCCAATGGCGAAGGGGAGGTGGTGGTTCTGCACCTTTACCAGTGGCCCTCTGCTGGGTTGTGGCCCTTCAGTAAGTGCTCCACCATGCCTCCACTAGCTGCACGCTTGCAACACTTAGACTGAGCGATAGCTGTTTATCAGCTCTTTATCATCACAGTTTTCCAGACTTTTCTTCTCTTTCATGGCTGTGTTTAAAAATAATGGATAGCAATTTCAATCAAATGGTCCAGCTGGAGGTGATTTCACAAATACTTATCCTCAAGAGCTGTTTTTTCCTGGAGAATGGCTTTTCCTGCTTTTCAGTGGCTCCATCTCCACTGAGATTCTCAATAAGCTTTTGCACTGACACAGATCTGGCACCTTCAAGGTCACTTCAGTCAGTATTCCCCCTCCCAAAAGGGAGTAGAATTTTCATCCCAACTCTCATCCTTTTCATGAAGATTTTATCCATTTTCTCAAAACATGATTTTTTAAAAATACCATTCACAAGGCACCCTGCCCACTCACAGAAAAAAGATTTAAAGCACATGCCAGATTTGGGGACTAGAGCTAGTCATGGTAACATATTCATTACAAACAGCAGGCAGCTACATTCATTTCAGTGAGATCTTTTTTAGCAAGGCAAGAGTTGCAAAGGAGAAATGAGCAAGCTCTGTCTTCATCGCTACTGCAGCAAAGCAGCCACAGAATGCCAGGAATCTGAGACATGTGGGAAAGGTGAGCTTTCATTTTAGTGTAAGACTGTCCCGAGACTATTTCGTAGTGGACGGTATGGAAAAGTTTTTAAATAAATAAATAAAGGCTTATAGGACTCAAACTAAGTCCTTCTGAATATATTATCACATCATTAGGGGCTTCCATGGGCCTTCCCACGGTGACCAAGCTCAGACAACACAATAGACCACACTCAGTGGTTAAATATGGGCTGTCTTTGAACTGTGGATTACCGCAGTGTCTTGCTATGGCTTGTTAACCAAGAACAACCCATGAAAAGAGCCTATAGTTTGTTCTTGGGTTGTGAACTCTGGGCTGTTCATCATGGTTTGTTATTTTGCTGGGGACAGACAACATGATAACTCATATTTCAGGAACAACCCATGGTTCAATGACAACCCACTCAAGTGAGTAAATGTACTGCCTGAACCTAGTCATTGTTTGGGGAACTATGGGGTTCCCAATGTGGACACACAATGTAAAGAGCTGCACTCATTTAGGAACTTTCTCTATTAAACTGAATGTATGACAAGAGTACATGATAAGAAGATATGAAATAGTCACCAGGCAGGACTCCATTTGGAAGCACTATAAGATCCAGCATGCTTGCTATGCACTGTTTTTGATGGGAAAAATGTTTGAATGTCATTTTTCCCATCCCATCCCTGGAAGCACACAGAGGAGCAGATGCCAAGACTTCTTTTGGCCAACTCAGTCCAGTGGAAAGGTGGCAACCATTTTTGTCTCTCTTGGAGTTTTAAGGAGTGCACCAGAGGGAGACTGGGGGCATGAGAGTGATCAGCTGCTCCAGGGAAACTGGTCCCTTTATCTTGCTACTTCTGGGATGGTTATTTTCATGTTTCACAAGCCAACACTTTGATGCACTGGAAAAGCTTGGTGCACTGGACTCTGACTTTCCCTTTACTGACCCTGTGCAGCCATGCTGGTATTAATGAACTTACTAGTTTGGGCTGTTTTTTCCCTGTAACAATATATGAGTTATATACAACATTGACGTCCTAGCATGCATTTTTGGTTTTGTACTGTTGTTTTGTATTGAGCCCCTTTGGCACATTGTGTGGGTGGTGAAGATGTAGATTAGCATACCTAAGTCCTGCTCTTGTAATCTACTTTGCAGATGACAGTAACATATTCTGTGTGGGGCTGCTCTTGATGAGATCTTGAAGGGTTTGCTCTGATGGCCGCAGGGAGCATATCTCACCACTGTTCCAGTATTTGCAGTGATGCCTTAGCTTTCTTCTGGTACTAATCAAAAGGCTACTGTGTATATTTTAAAGTTATACCATTCTTTTTAAATTAAAACATGGAAATAAAGTCAACTATAAAATATATCCAGTAATAAAATCTGTTCCAATCATAAAGTACATCAAGGTGGGCTTCTACATTTTTTTAAGTGCATATTTGTATTTTTCAAATTTAGTAACTTCTCCCTGTTCCACCTTCAACAAAACAGAGCTACCTTATTAAAGGAAATACCAAAACACTTCTCTGCCAACATGTCATTATCTGATGATTTCCCTAAGGTCATCCTGTTTTATAGCCTCAAAAAATGATGGTCATTTCCTGGTAATTAGGTAATTAGGCAGGCTCACCCTTCCCTTATCTTTTAAAAATAAGTTAATTGGCTCATTAAGGAAATTTGCCAAAAACTTCTAGGTTCTTCTTTGTGGAGTTGAGAAGCCACCATCTTTTCTAGTATCTTGCTCAAACATGGTACAAATGGGAAAGCCCTCCTTTTAAAGCAGAAATGTTTATATTCTGCCTTTTTTGCTTCAGGTAGCCCAAGGTGGCTCATGTAATTGCCCTCCTCTGAGTCTTATCTTCACAAACAACCCTGTGAGGTAGTTAGGCTGAGAGTCAGTGACTGGGCTGAGGTCACCTGGTGAGCTTCATGGCTGAGTGGGGACTAGAACTCAGATCGCCTGAATCCCAGTCCAACACTCTATTCACTACACTACATCGGGTTTATTCACACATCATGCTAAGCCATGTGGTTACTGCATGGCATGGCAACCCACCTTCTGTCCTGGCTTTGCACATCTGCAAGGTATCTACTCATGAAGCTCCATCTTACCTCCAAATGGTGGCACGTCTCCCATGAGTCCCCACAGCTGGGATTGAATCCCAGGGTGTATGGCTCCTGCCTGCCCCAGCCATAATCTTGCCTCTCCCCCAGCAGCCCGCATGCTTCTATGGGCCTGTTCTCAGCCGGCCACCAAGAACATGTCTCGCCACTGTCTACTCCTTAGAGCAGGCCAGTTGCTCTGCAAGGGCAACAGAGAAGCACTGCCTGCCACCGCCACACCCCACGCCAATGCATAAGTCCCCACCCACAGCCCACATGCACACGTGCCCGATGCTTCCCCCTTCGCAGGATGTGCACATGCTGCCAGGGCTGCCTCCCCTCAGCAGCCTGGCACATGGAGGGCAGCAGCACAGGCTTTTGTGCCAGGGAAGGGGGAAGCACACCCTGGCAGGCACACCTTCCCACAGATGCCCATGCGGACCTCAGCCTGGGAAAGCATCTTTGCAAGGGGCGAGGAGCGCGATTGTCCTGCAACTGGGAAGAGTGTGCTGTGAGCCGAGTGTGAGGTGAGTAACAGACTCACCAGCACTTCTAGCCAAATGTTTTTATTTTACTGGTAAGTTCCAGAGCATGCACAAAGCAAAACGCTGAACACCCTCTGGCCCCCTTCACCCCAAGCTTTGCTTATGAACCCTTCTGTGCTTGTCTTGGGCAGGAGGAGCACCGTGGAACCAGGCGCACCTGCGTCCCTCCCTCTGAGATCCCATCTGGGCCGCCCTGTGGCAGTGACGACAGACTTTTGGGTCCACCTCCTCAGGAGGCTGGATTCCCCATCTGATAGGCTCCCCATCTCCAAATCCCCCTCTCAGGATGTTGCAGCTCTTCTTCATTCCCATGGGCAGGTTGACTAGGTCCCTCGGCTGCCCTTGCACTAATCTCTTCCCCAGCAGGTACAGGCGGGTACCCAGAGCCTTGGACTGAGGCTGCAGCTGAGTCCATTTCAACAACCATCTCATTATAGCGCTGTCAGCCCTGTTGGGATCGGCCAACTCCCCCTCACACAGCTCAATCTCAGAATCTGAGCTGTCAGTCCAGCCAAAATGGTCAGCTTCTCGTGCACGCCTGGAATATTGTAGGAATGCACACGCATGACAGAGTGGGTGGCATGGGCTGTTCAGGGCTAAAGATGCCCATGCACAACCCAAGTACTCCTCATTAGAAGGCTACTGATCACACGAAGAGCCCACTCACTCCCAGCATGGGCTAATCACAGGATTCACCTCATGCAAGGTGGCGATCCATGCCAGGCTGCCCCCATGGTTGCTCCTGCTGGAGACAGTACAGTGCAATGCCCCTCCACTGGCAAGATTTGCCACAGCTGGCCACTGAAAAGCCATGCCCCAGCAGGGTAGGGGGGTGTGAAGCAGCCAATCAAAGTGCAGCTGCCGCTGCCTCAGCAGTTGCTAGACAGAACAGGAGAAATTGCAGAACCCTTACCACAAATGGTCGATTCTCTGTGGTGTTTCAAGGAAACCAAACGTGCCACACCTCACTTGCCAAATCCACACATACAAACAAGCCCCACCTGCATGGTTTCCAGCATGGTTTGTCGTTTTGTGTCAACACAGCCACTGGCTTTCATATGTCTCTTCTGAACTGGAATCATCTGTCCTTGTGGCCAAGCTAAAAGACTTTGAAAGGACATTGGCTGTAAAGAAAGAGCTAAGACATCTCTATACTTATCCCAAACTCTAGCAATAGTGATCTTATTACCATTTGCTCTTACCATATTCAGGACTCCAGTGGAATGTTTAAACGTTTCTGCTCCAAGTACCAGCACAAGCTCTATTTATGCGGCTTCAACCAGTAATACTTTGTGTTAAGATAGCTGTGTGATAATCCTCAGCTATGTTCACCATTGCTATTCTACTCCGTGATAAGCTTTGCTGTAATATGCTCCACATCACCCTTGAAGGTTTGTTATTCTATATCAGGGGTGAGCAACCTTTGGACTGCATGGGCCCTTTCACTGGCATACAGCCCCTACTGCTGAAGCTCCAATTCAAGGTTACAGCCGGGGGAGGGGGGATGGTCATTTGCCAAATTTCAGCAGCAAACCATTATCCAAGGCTGAAACTAATTCAGCAGCATGGCAGCAGAGGACTGCAGAAGGCTCTGGCGGTTCAAAAGTGGCCCCTGACCCTCTAAAGGTCTCCACTCCTGTTCTGTACAGACCAATTGATATGTTCTTATATCTGATTAACAGCACCTTATGTTCCAATCCTATGCACACTTATCTGAGAATAAGCCCCACTGAACTCAATAAGGCTTACTTCCCTTAATGTCTTTTCTTAAGGAACAAAGACTAGTAAAGTCAGTGACAGAAGTTGATATTTCAGTAAGGTTTCATTTTTACCACTGATTTCCGGCTCATCCAAGACAGCTTTAACCTCCAATAACCTTGAAAATGCCATGAAATCTTGATGGTTCTTGCGTGATACTGACTCTAAATGGTCTTTAAATCCATTTGAAATCTCATTCATTTTATTCCTAGATGATGGCTATCTATTATCGTTTTGTTTAAATATATTGGCATGCTCAGGATAGTCTCCCTCCACCTTAAAGACTAGAAATTCAGGTTTTAACCAGTTCAAAATAGGTTATGGCTTTGGCAATGCAAACCTTAGAGAACCTTTCCTCCTCTGTTCTTTGAGATTGCTTGGGAAGCCTCTTGTGTCTAAACTGCCTGTGCACCAAAGTTTGGCACAGAGCAGTCTTTTCAGTAGTGACTCCGTAACTTTCTTCATCTAGTCAGTCACCTACAGAGGAGTTGTAAAATATTCTAATTTGTTCTGTTTCCTCATGGCTAGCATTAAACTAGTGCAGGTGAATTCTGACATAGTGTTCTAGCAGGACACGGCAATGGCAGGGACGACCACTTCCCCCTCTCCCCTCCCCTCCAGCACCACACGGCTCACTCTGATGCCCCACTGTGAGGTTCTTCCTCAGAGCTAGGACTGGCAGGGAGGTGATCCGGCCCTATTTGTGGCACAGCAGTGGAGGCAACCAGTGCCTTGCTCTGGGGAAGGAGCCCTCTCAGTGAGGCATCTGGCCAGCCCTTTGGGGCTTGACACTGGCCACACTCTCTTCCCAGTGGCCTGCTCTGGTGAATCCTCCAAGAGAGGAAGCACAGGCTAGAGAGCGGTGCCACTCGCCCTTGTGGAATCAGAGCAGCTTCCAGCAAAGCTTTTTGGATTGCCAGGTGGGATACACAGTCTTCCCAGTGGTGGGATCCATCATCCTTCAGGATCTGCTGCCTCATATTTACCTGTGACATTTAAGGGCTGGCAGAGACAGTGTGTTTTCAAACACTGAAACTCATCTCCCCAAGCTCCAAGTATTAAGAATGCATGGACTTCTCTATAGCAGGAAAACAGCAGTGTGAGACGAGACAGGGTGGGACAGAGGGCAAAGAAGGAACGCAGTTTGGTGAGAGGCAACTTTAGCATCTAATCACAGTGAATGGTTTTACCGCAGCTCTCTGAACCCAGTTCAGGATTGTTAAAGTAATTGCTAAAATAATTGCAAAACGCTGGTTCTGTGTTCAGTGGTATTTGCTAGTAATCTCTCACAGGAACAAGGAGGAGGCTCAGGATGTGGGGCAGTGTAACATCAGGTGTTTGCTTTGAAGATGCTGGATGTTCACATATTTCTGCCCCTGCCACTGTATGCTCCACACCCATCATCCAGCCCTACCCTATTGCATTTTATGTTGCTCTGGTGCCAAGCAGGAGAAACCAGAAAGGTTGAAGCAATTTTCATTCATTGCAATTCCTACTGCCTGCACCTATCCTTCTAAAATATTGCAAGTTTCTTGTCAAGGCATAACTCTATGACATATGCCATTTTCATATGCAGATGCCATTTTCACCAAAACCCAACAAAAACAGTGCATCTATCCTGAATTTTTTAAATTTCTTAACTAGGGACTTCTCTTTGCAGTACATTATTTTCATAACCATTCTCTCAAAAAAGAGGGGAATGGCACATCTTTTTAATATAACCTCCAAATAACTGATCTTCCTGAGGAATTGATCTTGGCAGCCCTGATCTATTCAAAAGGGGAAAACCTCTGCAAATTTCACCCATTTTTAACAGGGAACTAGAACAGGTCATCAACCATTCCTTTTAATTAATAATTGAAATTAAAAACCTATAAATAAAAGCCTAAACACCTAAAAACAAAAACCTGCACCTATTCATCTGAAATTTGGTAGGCATTAATCTCCTCCTAAGGGATTTCTATGGCTGAAAGTCTTGTCCATATCTGATAGACAGAAAAAGCAGTTATAGCCATTTGCTTATTTCTAACTATGGAATGAGAGATGTGATGATTTGGATTTCTGAATCGAGATTCCAATTTGGACCCAAGTGGAAGCAGGCAGCCTTTGAATTGGTTCAAGCCAAACAGAGCTTATTTTCCAAAATCTCAAATCAGCTTCTGAATCTTATAGTTGGTGCACGGCCCTATTGAAAACATTCCAATCACTCCTTGTTGGAATCTTTGTCCTCCAAAGGAGGTGCAAGGTCATGAGGATCTTCCTTCCTTCCTTCCTTCCTTCCTTCCTTCCTTCCTTCCTTCCTTCCTTTGTATTGAAAGAGCTGTATTGAAAGACCTGCTGCCTGGTGAGCAGCTCTTTCAAGGTGAGTCCCCAATAGGTGGTGAGCACATGCCTTTAAAAGCTTTATTCTGCTGGCAGAGATTCCTTTCAGAGGCAGTTGGGTAAGTGCTCTATACCACCGAGTTCAATCTGTGCTAAGCAGATTAGTTCTTTCCCCGGCGAAAGGTTCTGGGCAGCAGGATAGAGTTACTCACCATGCGATTTGAGGAGGTTGTCATTAGGTTTCACAGATAGGATATAATTATATGCTCCCTGGAGGGTACTTCTAATTGAATTATAGGGTGTCTCACAAGCATTCTGGGCAGTGGTTAAAGGAAGCTGAGCCATTCTCTTGCCCAGAACGAGACAGAGACACCCCATAATTAAATGAGTAGTACCTTCCAGGAAGAGTGACATTACCTCATGAAGCAGGTCATTGTGAACATTTTTCAGTTTGCGATTTTAAGGAGGCTCTTAGATCGCCTTCCTTACCCCCAGGCTATTCACCCTTGCTTAAATCTGAGATATGAGCCAGACTATTTGTCACTTAGCAGACAACATACTACCCCCTTACTCCTAACTCTGCCTCTGGTAGCAATTGTGTCAGGAAGCATGGCACTACTGCAGCACATTTCTTTTTCCTCCAGAAACAAAGTTGGCTTATGCTGTGTGCAGGCAGTGGATGGTAAGTTATACATCACCCCCCAACTAAACTTGGAATCAAACAGTTATTCACATCCTTGCCACCTAGTATTCTCCCTGTGTCTTATAGGAGAAAGAGAGCCATGCCGAACAGACCAAAGGCCTACCCAGCCCAGCTTTCTGTTCACACGAGCCGTCAACCACCTGCCTGCGGGAAGCCAACAATCCGGATGCAAGAGCAACACCCCTCCCACTTGACTGCTTCAGCTCTTGGTATACCGAGGCCACCGCATGACTTAATTTGGAGGGGCTGTGCTGAGTTGTTTTGCATCAACAAGGTGGTCTCCCACTTCGGAAATGCGTGAGAGGGAGCACGCAAAGGGATTATTGTAAATATTTCTGGAGCCATCATTAGGTTTAATGGAGACCTGACTTGCACTTTGTAAAGCAATGATTGGAGGCCTGTTAACTCTGGGGCATTATATCTGGAGTCTATTTCATCACTCCTCTGCACCTACATTTCTTTTTTTTATTATTTGTACATCTTGGAAACAGCTGTCCAAATTTACCTAAGGAACAATCCTGCCTGGCCCACATTTTATGTATTATTTATATATTTATCAGATTTATTAGAGTTACATCTTGGTTGTTTTCTTACAAACACAAAGTGTAGGACAGAGTGTGCCTCCACCGAGGAGCTCTGCTTGCTCATCAGGTGCCAGCTTGGCACCTCACCACCACTATCATCCATGCAGAAAGTAGCTATCCAAAAATAAAAAAGCAGCTATCAAAATGAAGAGCATAAAATCACCTTTTATGCACTGGAAAGTGCCACAGAAATGAATAAATGCTGTCAAAATTGCCAATATGTGAAAATTTTTATTTTTTAAAAGTCTGGAGGGATTTCAAATTCTGTACCTCAACAGTTGAGATAGCTCTCCCTTCCACCGAGGCTTCTTCCGTGGTCTCCAAAACAGCCACCTCTTCCCTTTTAATGCTCTGACGAGCAGCAGTGGGTGGAGCACTTCAGATGTGATGAGGTTATTGGTTAATGCCGGCACCTTGCAAAAGATCACTGGTGACAATTATTTATTTATTTTCCAATTTATATCCAGCCTTTTCCCTCAAAGGGCTCAAGGCAGCTGACATCATTCTCCTCCTCCATCTTATCCCCACAACAACAACCCTGTGAGGTAGGTTGGGCTGAGAGTCTGTGACTGGCCCAAAGTCGCCCAGTTGGATCCATGGCTGAGCGGGCACTAGAACCCAGATCGCCTGAGTCCCAGTCCCAGGCTCTTAACCACTGCACCACACTGGCTCTGCAATTATGAACCTGCACTTTCTGCTAGCACTCTTAATGAGTACACTGGGGGAGGAAGGGAAGAAACGAGAGGTAAAACCTCTGTTTCCCTTTTTCTGTGTCTCAAGCAGCTCCACTGCTGCTCCGGTTGGTGGAAAGGGAAGGAAGAGGAGTTTGAGGAACAGGGTACTTAAAGACATTTACTTTACTTAAATATTAAGCGAAACGATTTCCAGTATTATTATGTAACTATTTTTCCCCATGGAGGCTTATTCCCCAAGTCATTCTAATGTGAATGGGGTAGAAGCTGATATCAGTGTAAATTTGTGAGATGTTTTTGTTTAAAAAAGATCAGCCCAGGCAGTGTGAGTTTCTGGGTGTGCTTACTATGTGTTCTATAGTGGGTAAAAGTGACTTTGCCAACATGTTCGATCTAGATTGTGGTAACTATGTAAAAGTTGGTTCAGGGAGATGAATGAGACTTATTTCAAGTTGTTATTGTGGAATTGCACCCAAATCTGGTATCTACATCAGGGATGCTGAACATTTCTAGCTGATCAAAGAAAGAGTCCAAGATTAGTTTATGTATTTAACAGTAGTGGACATTTTGCCAATTTGTCAGGAACTGCAAGGATCATTCTCAACAGTTAAACTTACGCAAGACAGAAAGTATGTGATATGGATTAGATATCTGAGATTATTAGTATTACTATAGACCAGTTCTATCCCACCGTTTTTCCTCTTGCAAGGAATCCAAAACAGCTTACGTAGTTCCCCTTCACTCCATTTTCCTCCTCACAACATCCCTGTGAAGTAAGTTAGGCTGAGAGGCAGTGACTGGCCCAAAATCATCGAGCAGGCTCATGGCTGTGCAAAGACTAGAACTCAGATCTGCCTGGTCCCTCCCCAGTCCAAAACTCTACCCACCACACCACATGGCATCATAATATGCATTTCATGCATCCTAAGAAGTTAAACCAGTACATTTTAAAATATGTCTTTTAAGGCTTCTATCCTTGGAACTCTCTGCCAAGTCTCTCATATTTTTCTCATATAAATGTGTGGACACGTGTGTGTGTGTGTGTGTGTGTGTGTGTGTGTGTGTGTGTGTGTGTGAGAGAGAGAGAGAGAGAGAGAGAGAGAGAGAGAGAGAGAGAGAGAGAATGGTATAATGAAAAGAAGCTTCTGTTCAGATACAAATAGATCTGGTCTTGAACCACTTATGAGGGAAGGATAAGGCTGCAACTCACAATGGGAATATTTACAAGACTTCAAGAAATGGGCAAAAAAAAGCAGCACAGTATCCCTCATTTATCTTTGTGTGCTTCTTCAGCACAGCGAGAGTCCTGCTGCCATTTGAATTGCCATTGAATTTTCTCTATTTCTGCTGGCTAAAAAGAATCGGCCATACTCCTACCCATCATGTGCTTGCTCATAGGAAGGCGAGTGCCAGCTGCAAGGCACAAGACACACAGCACTTCAATAAGCTAGAACAATTCCTGCCAGTCTGAAAGTCTTGGGGAGGTTTCACCTTTTGGCATTTTCCCATTGATCAGATCACTGTACAACAAAAACTAATTTTATTCCACAAATATAGCGATTGCATGAGACACATCAATCCTTACAGTTGTAACAACAAAGTCACCTTTGGAGCAAAACAACACGGTCATCACTGTCCACGGTGTTAAATGCATTTCTGCCAAAACCTTGATTACAGCACAGAGACCTTCTTAGCACAACTGTCTCACATGACCTGGCACGTAGGAAAGAAACTGCTACCCCATGTGCTAAATTCAGTTCGCTGAACTGGTGGAGAGAAAACGTATTGCTGTCTTTGCCCAGTCGTATTATATAATGGATCACCTGATCCAGAAAACCTTGCATAAGACTGATGTTTGCACTCTGTGCAGGTACTAAGACACGGTTGAGATACTACCAAGCTAGTAAGACGTAGCCACAAGAGTGTTAGCTGTGGGGTCCAGTCGAGTTTCCTCACCCCTGCTCAGGACAGAACTTGGTGTCACAGGAGACATGGGAGAGTTGAACGCAGTGCCACCCCCATGTCTAGTTCTGCCCCACAGCATCTAGGTGGATTCACTGCAAGTGTGATATCATCTGTCTTGTGCCCACTAGCAGCAACCTATCAGGTAGAGCAATTCACAGCATAAGAACTATGAAGCACAACTCCTTTCACTGGACTTTTCATGGGAGAACGGGAGAGCTTGATAGGCCTAAGGCTGTAACCAAAACACCAGCACGGTGCTGTAGTAAATCAAGGAAGTCATGTGCCCACTTTCTTGGCAGTTCATTTTACCCACTGAACTCAGTCAGACTTACCTCTGAGCAGACAGTGCTGTTAGAACAGTTGTACTTCTATTACTCTCCAACATGGAGAGCTGAAGGGATGCTGCTTTTGGAGGCAGGGTTATGTCTTCTGGAACCCAGAGGCTTGGGCAGTGTGATACCCTGCCTCATTCTCCATACACAGAGGCTAGCTAGACTGACAGCTTAGTCCCACTTCAACAGCAGTAAAAGGACAGTCTATTTCACCGAGGGCGCCAGGCTAACAGGGGTGAGGAGGTACACCAGCACTGTCCTCTGAAACCTCACCGCCATCACTCTCCCTAAGTCCACCTATCACCTATGGGGTGAACGTGTGGCCCTGCACTCTCCAGAACCACCTGAGATCAGGCGGACTGAGTAGCCACTGGCCATGTGCCTCCAGGACGTGCTGCATAATTAGGACTGAATGTCTCCCCTGATTCTTGATAGCAAAATTAACTAGAGAACCATGATGAACGGTTGCTTATCATCTTTTCTCAACTGGCTGAGAAAAGTGGTTGCCGTCTAACTGATCACAAGTAGTTTTGGAGAACTAACCTGCTATTCTGAATAATAAATTGATCCATATTGGGGTAACATCACAATATAGTTGCAACCTGAAACTGTCACAGCACCTGGTAGAGCCTAAGTTGAGCTATGCAGCCTCCTTGCAGGGTTCGCCTAGAGAGGGTAACCAAAAGCAGGGTTCACGCCTTCAGCACCAGCCACTCCTCTCTCCCCCTCCTTCATGTTTTGTTTACTATTAAACCAAAAGCAGGGTTCATGACTTCAGCACCAGCCACTCCTCTCTCCCCCTCCCTCATGTTTTGTTTACTATTAAGCCTGGTAGAGAGCTCTGGAGAACCTCAAGCCTCGCACGTCACTTTCTGGCCCTTGAACTGGACCAGTTAAAGTATTGTTCTGAAATGAATTTTGGAATTGTTCTTGGGGCCAACTCTATTTTTCACTGTAA
Source organism: Varanus komodoensis (assembly GCF_004798865.1). NCBI lineage: Eukaryota > Metazoa > Chordata > Lepidosauria > Squamata > Varanidae > Varanus > Varanus komodoensis. Next base: position 16,245,738 of record NW_025335761.1, read on the forward strand.
TAAAAACTGGCTTTTTACATCATGGTTTGACATCTTCTTTGCTTCGAAGAACAAAAGTGAGCTACTCTGTGGAGATCCTGTTCACTTTAATTGGAATGCAAGGTTTGATTGGGACCGAAAGGATTCATGATCTCTTTCTTTCTTGTTCACACATTAAACTTGAGAACAGTTCACTCATGATCAGCAAATCATACACAGCCAAGTGTTTCCTGGAAATGTAGGACCAGCAGACTATTCCCAGGAAAGGACCTGGTTTCTCAGGTATACTTCCTTTATTTCAAATTGTGGAGGGCTGTGCCACTAGGAGAAGCACGGGAAGCTGTTCTCTGGATACTGCATAACTATTGCATAAAAACTGGGTATATCTTCCTAGTATGAGCATCAACATCCACACTGTGATGAATTTATTTCCAAGAAAGCCCTTAGAAAACTGCAGGCTGCAAATTAGAGCATTACTATATACAGCATCCTTTGTAAGCCATCTCCACTGAAGTACATCCTTTTAAAAAAGGTAAAACAAGCCAGGAAGAAACCAATATGATCCACTAGATGAGAAAGGGCAGATAAGATACATTTGCTTGCTGAGCCTAATCCTCCATTCTACCCATAGGGCAAGTGAGGCAGAGATTAATGGAACAGAATTTCCCAGTTCAGTTTTGTTTATTCGGCATAATTTATAAAAAAGAGAGATGCAACACTAAGACATGTGTGTCTTTCTAATGGGGCAGAGAGAATTAAGGAAACAGTATAAAGGCAGGTGTAGGACACAGTTTTAAAAGGGTACACGGTCTACACATGCAGACCTATGGAGCCTCCTTCTCTTTCCTCACTGCACATGTCCATGCACATATACAAGGTCTTTCCATTGTAGCTCACTGGCCATTATCTTGAATGGGAAGCCACCAAGTTTCCAATAGCCAGACACAGAAAAGGCTTCCCTGGATTGAGGAGGAGGAGGAGGAGGAGGACACAGCAGGCGAGTAACATCAACATGCTGGTGGCAGCAGACTGTGAGTTTCCAGGTGATCACACCCAGTTAAGACAAGATTACAAGCAACCACTCATCACTGTTCTCTATTTATTTTGCTATCAAGAATCAGAGGAACCATTCAGCCCTAATTATGCAGCACATCCTGGAGGCACATGACCAATGACTACTCAGTGGTGTGCAGAAGAACAAAACAAGATCTAACAAGACCAATGGGATGCAATTTCCTTTACCAGGTTCTAGACCAGAGACACTGCTCCAAGGCTACAAATACAATCTAAACCCACTCAAGGGCACAAATGCTCTTTTGTATGTTAACCAAGTAGAAGTAAAGCATTTAAATCTTGAATAACTCTTAGGCAGATAATTAACACTTGGTTTGTAATGACACACCTTGAGGACAAAGCACATGTAATGTTCAACCAGAGCCAAAATCTGACTTTGTAACGAAATGAAACCTAGAAAGAGGTATCAGAATCAGTGTTGTATCTTTTAACATGTATGCATGTGTGTGTGTGTGTGTGGGGGGGGGATTTCAGCCCCCCCCACCAAAAAAAAAGTTTTGGCCTGTACTTTCCATGATCTCTCACCATTGGCTGTTCTGGTTCTGGCTAATGGGAGTTCTAGCACAAAATATCTGGAGGGCGACAAGCGGCCCAACCCAGAGTTGTCTCTCTTGCCTTTGCAGGCCATGCTCTTTCTTTCCTTTTTCCATGAAAAGTGAATCCACTTCTGATGGCGTGTTCCCTGACTCCTGGCTGAGCAGAAGAAGCTGCCCCAGATGGTTGATACAAGTAAGGAAGCTTCCAGCAAGTGAGTGAACAAGCAGAATGAATGGGACTTTGGCAGCAAAGTTTGGCAAGGGAGGTTAAGGAGGAGGTTTCTAACAATTCCTTTTTCTTGTAACACACACATATACTAATAGGACTCTGTTTTTAATCCTCAGGGAAGTCAGGACAAAGCACAGGCCATTCCAATACAACTGGCAAGATAGGATCAAAAAGAGAGTGCAACCTTTGCATGGAAAAGACTCTCCAGTGGAATGTCCTGCACGATTTCTGCGGTGTTGCTTTTCTGCAAGCTGGATCCCCTGTTGGAAGGACGAGTGGAAGCATGGAGTGGTGAGTGTCCATCCACAAGGGAATAAGAGAAGACAAAGAGCTCTTAGACACAGCAGTGGGGCTGCAACAGGGAAGTACAGGAACTGTAAGAACTGCAGCAAACTGGGGCGGAAGAGGAGAATCCCGAGCCAAAGGAAATGAAGTAGAAGAAACTCCCTGAAAAAGGACCACAGGAGAAACTCTGCACCTGTGGAAGAAATGCAACTAAGGAGCAGCTTTCAGGAACTTGAGGATGAGTATGGTACCCTACAGATGAGCTGCAGGGCACCCCATGTAGTGCCAAGCAAAAGGCTCTTAATACAGGAGGGTGGATATGACTTGATAAGTGTAACTGAAACTTGGTGGGATGATTCCCATGACAGGAATTCACCAAATGAAGTATAAAACTTGTTCAAGAGTCACACTAGATGTTAAGGATCCATTGATCTGGACAGAAATTCAGGAAGATGAGCTTAGTAGTCCGATTGAAAGCTTTGGGATTAAAATAAATGGAACAAAGAATAAAAGGATCATGGTGGTCGGAGCCTACTCCTGGCCTCTCAGCTAAAGAGAAGACAGTAATTAAACTTATTAAAAGCAACTTGGCAATATTGGAGGCATGGCATAGTATTAATGGGGAATTTCAATTTCTCATAATCTGATGGGAGACAATTCTACGAAATGTGACCAAGACAATGTGATGTGGCTGCAAACAAGGCAAATGCTGTTTTGGGCTGCATTAACAGAATTATCACTTCTAAATTACATGAAGCACTAGTTCCCCCTTACTCAGTACTGGCTAGGCCTCTGTTCTGTGTCCAGTTCTGGGCACCACAGTTTAAGAAAGATGCAGACAAGCTGGAAAAGTTTAAGAGGAAGGCAACAAAGATGATCAGAGGATGGGAAACAAAGCACTATGAGGAGAGGTGGAAATAATGTGGCATGTTTAGCTTTGACAGCTGAAGATATCATAGCATGCTTCAAGTGCCTGAAAAGCTGTCACAGAGAGGAAGACCAGAATCTCTTTTCAGTCATCCCAGAGTGCAGGACACAGGATAATCAGCTCAAGGTACAGAAGCCAGATTCTGGCTGAACGTGAGAAAAAACTTCCCGACTGTTAGACAATGAAACCAATTACCTCAGGAGGCTGTGGACTGAAAAAGCATCCTTTAGGGATGCTTTAACTTGGGAGTCCTGAACAGGGGGCTGGACCCGATGACCTCTTGGCCTCTTCCAGTTCTGCTATTCTATGGTTCCATGAACTACTTCTGCAGTTCTTTTGCAAAAGACATGGTGTAATCATATGCTAAAAAGGCTTGCTGGTGTCCTGCTAGCAAGCACTATTGATGTTGCACGAGCATTAGTTTCCGCTAGCCCAGTGTAAATGGTACTAACTGCCTGGCAGCATTGGCTCCTTCCCATCATCTAAATTGAGCTGAAATCCTTCACTTTGTCACAGTAATGACAATGAAAAGTAATCACAATGAAAAGATTGTAAGTGTTTCTGACAGACTGCCAAGCTGCTTTGCAGTTCTCCCAGAATGGTGGGACTGCACCTGTATAATACTTATGGTAACTGGAAACTATGGGTGAGATCCAAAGAAACTGAGAGTGGAAGGAAAGAGCCAATAGCACTATTCCATAAACACTTGCAGAAAAGGCCGTGTGGAAAAGAGCGCACAGTGATATAATAATTTGGTGCTGCAGCAGTTTTCATGGCTGCAACCGCAGCTGCAAAAGGGATAGACCTTTTTTTTGATGTATAGAAAAGTAGTCATGTCAGTGTATTGCTGCAAAACCAACAAAGAGTCTTCTGGCACTTTAAACACTAACAAATTTACTACGGCGCAAGCTTTGCACTTTCTCCATCTGATGAAGTGAAGGGTGTCCATGAAAATGTGTTGGAGGCTGGAGGAGATGTTGCACTGGATGTCAAAGATGCCACAGTGTCCAGCAGTCTAGAGAAACGAAAAGGGGCAGACTCCTCCCGAGAAGCACTCTGGGTGACAATATCTGGCTCCAGGCTAATTTAGTACTGGGAATAGGCTATCCCAGTTTCTTGCCCACTACCCTATCACAAGGTATTGTTCAGTATACAAAAAGGTACATCTGTATACCGAGGACATGGGCAAAATGCAACACTGCATGAGAGGACTTTTGCAACAACACTTCCCCCCCTCTCCTCCCCCTTGGAGCTCCCCCACCTGCTCTGCAAAGTCCCCCAACCATCCACACAAGGTACTGAGTGTGTGTGCAAGGCTGAAGCGAGACGGGGAACGCCCTCTCTCAGTTCTACTGCCAGAAGCCCTTCCATCAGCTGGAGAGGTTCATCAGCTGCTACCCTCCTACATATGCAAGGACACTTCAGGATCATCCAGACCCTCGTAAACTGGGATTATCATTGCAACGCGAAGTCCTGTGTCAGTCTAATAGGCAGAGCTGGCTAGTTTCCCACCCTGGGCTGCAATATTCAGTTGGTGGGTAATTTAATGAGAGTGATGATGTTTGCACTATCACTGCATATGATGTTCTGGCAAGTTTTCTGACTGTATTAACATGAGTACTAGCCTTTTTTTGCTGGAGCGTTCAAAGAGGAGAGATTTACATTTAAGGGAGCTATCAGGCATCATTCCCAGAGGTACTGGATGAACATCTGAATCAATGTTATTAATATTTCTAGAGACATATTTAATACCTAAAACAAAAAAGTATTGACTATCCCAATCCATGTTGTAAATTCTGGGTCCAAAGTATCTCTTATTAATAATACTGCAAGTGAGAAGTATTTTGGAATTGTTGAAGATCACAAGCTGAATATAAGTCAACAATGTCATGTGGCAGCAAAAAGGGCAAATGCTATTTTAGGCTGCACTAATAGAAGTATCACTTCCAAATCCTGTGAAGTACCAGTTCCCCTTTACTCAGCACTGATTAGGCTTTATTTGGAGTACTGGGTCCAGTTTTGGGCACCACAGTTTAAGAAAGATGCAGACAACTGGAAAGGGTTCAGAGGAGGGCAACAAAGATGATCCAGGGACTGGAAACAAGGCCCTATAAGGAGAGATGGAAAAAACTGGGCATGTTTAGCCTTGAGAAGAGAACACTCTACAAGTACTTGAAAGGCTGTCACAAAGAAGGACAAGATTTCTTCGATCATCCCAGAGTACAGGACATGGAATAATGGGCTCCAGTTACAGGAAGCCAGATTCCGTCTAGATATCAGGAGAAATTTCCTCCTGTTAGAGCAGTAGGACAATGGAACCAATTACCAAGAGAGGTTGTGGACTCTCCCTCCCACATTGGAGGTATTCGAGATGCAACTAAAAAGCCATCTGAGAGGTATGGTTTAACTTAGTCTCCTGCATCCTCCTGGACCTGATGGCCTTCTGGCCTCTTCCAACTCTACTATTCTGTGATTCTACTGTGTGAAAAATGGAAATAGCCATGGTCTGTTTGTCAGGTTTAACTCACCTACTGCACCCGCAGTACCTTCTCACATCTAGAATAACCTTTGCTATAGGGGTGCAGCAGAAAAAGCTGTTGCTGTCTCCTTCCCAGCATTTTCAAACCATTACAAACTTTTAGTGAGGTTCAGTTGTGGGGAGCACTTGGATCAGATCTAAGATACAGTGTACAGGCTTAAACAATGTTGAGATGTATAACCCTGGATCTACCACTTGCTTGCCTTGAAGAAACAATAGATATGGCCTATGTCACACTGAGATACAGACTAGTTTAAAAGAACATGTTTTATTAATTTTACAATATAAATTACAACTTTAAAAACTTACAGTTAAAATAACATATAACATTAAACATAAAATTGAAATAAATCATAAAAAAACCTGTGCACCCCATCACTGGGACCATGGGACACATGTTGAGAACTCATTCAAAAATTCTTTCAGGAAATTTCCCTCTTCTAAACTTGCAATTGTTCTTGTGAAGACTAGTTCTGACTAGTTTAGAAGTTGCTCATACTATATGTAATAGCTTTTAAGTGCCTTGAGGAATGTAGGCCAGTAGATTTATGTACTATGTAGGCCAACAGACATATGTAAAATAGATATACCTACATTCTATTTTATATATCTATTTTAAATTAGCTTAGCTACAATTCTGAGCAAATCAGTTAAATCTACTACATCTGTTATTATCTTTTCCACAACAATTATAATTCTCTTTATACACCATTCTTTAGAACAGCTCATTGTGAAGTTTAATATAACCTTTTGATAGCTTTTGATTATGCAGACTTTTACCTGGTTTATGCATCTCAAAAACATTTTTCCTATATCCATGAGATTTAAATAAGGTATGTGAGCCATGTGTGAGAGAGAGAATTTTAGAATCCTTAAAATACGTATGACTCAAATACAGGGAAAGAAAAATAAACTCATATCTTTTCCCCACCAAAATAATCAGGGAGCAGCTGTGAAGGACGGAGTTAGGTGGCGGGGCACTGCTGAAGAAGCCCTCTCAAGGGACGCTTCCAGCCTTGCGATAAAGAGACCCTCAACCAAAGCTGATCCGAATGAGCGGAAGGGCTCCTGTGGCAAAGGTGCTGCTTGCCAGCTCCACACTGGGTGGCACTGTGCCAACATCTGCAGCATCAAGGATGGGTCCAGAGGCAGCCCTCTCTGTCACAGTGCAGAGGGGCAGTGGGAGCCTTTAAATGATGGGTATCACCACCTCCCAGCCATGACACTAAGTAACTTCCCTCTTCACTGGACTGAAGTTCAGGACTGAAGGAATGAGGCTAAGACTACATATGAATCAGACTTTCACACACATGTTCACCCCTATGAAAAAGTAAAGGGAAAAATTTTGCCTGCATTTCTAAACAAGCGCAGACAGAACTCATAATTGTTACATATCACGTGGCAAAGTGCTTTCTCACCACTATGAACAAGAATAGCACAGCTGGAACCAACCATATAGTAGCAGTCTGACCTGAATCAGAAAGGGACATCTTCATATACCCTGGGCCTTCTTTAAAATTATTCCCTGTGATTTAATCTTGTTGCCTTTCCATCAAGGACCTGGTAATGCTAAGAACCGTCATTGCCTATCGTGTCAACATATTTCACTCAAGCCATGGATACTTGGGGGACTTTCCTTCATTTGTAGTTGTCACATGCCATTCTCCTTCATCCACCCATGACAAGATGCCATTTGTCCTTCACACGAACAGGAGGCATGTATGCCCAATCAGCACCTGTCAGCAAATGCTATAAGTGGGTAAAGATTAGCCTACCACATCGCTTGATCAAGCAATTGTCAGGGTGTCTCATTTCAGCCAGCTGATTTCATGCATCCCTGAAACTAATCTCCAGAAAGTTACACACCATAGACACCATCCACAGCCAGTCTGTGTGAGGCCAAGTGTGCCCAAACTAGGGCTGGGGGAATCCGGGTTCAAATCCTCACCCTGCCATGAAGCCCACTGGGTGCCCATGGGCCAGTTACCATCACTCGGCCAACCCAACGCCCTCCTAATCTCATCATTTCCTAATCTAAGCAATCTAAGCAAGTGTAAACAAGTGCACTGTTGGGACAAGAAATCCTCACTTTGAGTATAAGATGATTGTTTCTGAGCTAGTGGCAAATGATCAACAATGAAATCTTGGGGTTGTGGCGGACAGCACAATAGATATGTTGACCCAATGTGTGGCTGCAGAGAAGAAGGCGAACTCATGTTAGGCGTAATTGGGAAAGGAACTGAAAATAAAAACTGCCACGATCATACTTTCCTCAAGCAAATCTATGGTGTGATGTCACTTAGAGCATTGTGTACAGTTCTGGCCACATTAAAAAAAGGTATTGTATAGTTGGGAAAAGGGCAACTAAAATTATCAAGAGGCTGAGAAACTCCCCTGTGAGAAAAGACTACATCTGCTGAAATGGTTTATCTTAGAAAAACAGATGACTGAAGGGAGACATGACTGAAATGCACAGAATTGTGCAGGGTGTGGAGAACATGGATAGAAAGACATACTGGAATTCAGCGTCATCCCGTGAAGTCGATTAGTGCAAGCGTCAGACTGCCTAAAGGAAGTACTTCTTCACGCAGTGCATGGTGAAACCATGGCTATCAACAGCTGCCCATCCTGATGACTATGTGCTGCTTCCAGTATCAGAAGCAGGATGTCTGTCTACACCAGTTTCTGGTGGGATGCCGGCTGGCCGCTCCGCTGTGCCCCACCTTGTAGGAAAGCTGCCACTTCAGCACCACTGCTTCATCCTCTCCTGCTACTGGAACTGGGAGTGGCTGCTGGTTAAGGCCAGGTCAGCCCAAAACCAAATCACACTCATCCATGATCTGATTATGGATGAGCGGGCTGACCTGGCCTGTACTACAGAAACCTGGGTGGGAGGAGCAGGTTATGTTACTCTTTCCCGGTTAGGCCCACTTGGCTATTCTGTGCAGGACCAACATCACTTGGGGGCTGGGGAGGAGAGTGGCTGTAATCTCCGGTCTGTTTCTTCCAGCGCACCACCCACCTTGCTGCACTGTGGACTTTCTACCTGAGCTGTCAGAGTTGGCCCCTGCCTGATATTCAGGACTCCCAGGATACACATTTCAGGGGATCTCAATTTTCATACTGAGACGGCTCTATCTGGGGTAGCTCAGGACTTCATGGCCGCCATGACAACCATGGGGCTGTCTCGGCATATCATCAGCCCCACCCATGAAAAAGGATACATTCTTGGCCTGTTTTTTTGCCACTGGGCAGGAAGAGGGTGATTTGGAAGTGGAGGGTATAATAGTAACCCCTTTGTCGTGGTCAGAGAACTTCCTCTTGAGGTTTAGACTTGGCCTCTGTTTCCCTCCGCAAGGGTGGAGGACTCAATAAGATGGTCTGCCCCTGCTGCCTAATGGATCCGGATGGCTTCCAGAAGGCTTTGGGGGATTTTCCAGTTGATATGGCTGGTGGTCCTGTCAAAGCCCAGGTCGCTTTGTGGAACACAGAAGTGACCCAGGTAATTGACATGATCACCCCTAAATGCCGTCTCCCCCTAGACAGAGCTCAATCAGCTCCACAGAGCACTACTGAGCTGCAGGCAATGAAGCAGGTGGGAAGACGACTAGAGTGCACGGAGGAAGACGGAGGAAAACTCATGCTGAATCTGATAGGACACGTTTGAGAGCTCAATATCAAGCTTACTCTGTGGCAGTGAAGGCAGTGAAAAGAGTCTTCTCTGCCTGCATTGCATCTTCTGAATGCTGCCAAGCAAAGCTGTTCCGAATTGTTCATGGCCTTCTTCATGTTGGCCCCAAGGAAGATCAGGTAGAACCCTTGGCAGCCTGTTGTGAGAGTTCTGCACAGCATTTCAAGGGCAAAACCACTCAGATTCACCACAAATTGGACTCCAAATTAAATGTGGTTCTTTGGATGGAGGCATTCAGTGCATCATCTGGTTCTTTTGTATTGGATAAGTTTCAATTATTGAGGCCTGATAAGAGAAGATACTTGGACAAGTTCATTCTATCGTCTGTTTATTCAACTCTTGCCCAAGTTGAATGGTCATTCAAGCCAGTGAGGGAATATGGGTCTGGATCCGGGAAACTGTGAATTCTTCTTTAAAAGAAAGACTAATCCCTGGTTAAAAGAGGCAGTGATCAGGCTCCTTCTGGAGAAAACAAACCTAGATCCAGAAGATTTTAACAGTGTTAGGCCAGTGGCCAATATTCCATTTCTGGGCAAGGTGCTTGAGCTGGTGGTATCTGGACAACTTCAAGGTGCTCTTGGAAGAAACTGAGTGTGTGGACCCATTTCAGTCCAGTTTCTACCCTGGTTATGGAACTAAAATTGCTCTGGTCACCCTGGGGGTTGACTTTTGCTAGGAGAAAGACAAGGGAGTGTTGGTTCTCCTGGACCTTTCAGTGGCGTTCAATACCATCAACCATGGTATCCTTCCGGATAGGGTGGCCAGGCTAGGAGTCAGGGGCACTGCTTTGCAGTGGTTCTGCTCCTACCTGGCTGACCGATTCCAGTTGTTGTTGCTGGGTGAGTGTAGCTCTGTGCCATGGCAATTATTTCATGGAGTACCTGCAGGGCTCCATTTTATCCCCAATGCTCTTCAACATTTACGTACATGCAACTGCTGGGAGAGGTCATCGGGGGGGGGGGGGGTTGGGCTGAAGTGTCATCTCATTTTCATCCAACCCAGGTGAAGTGGTAATGGTTTGAAACCAGTCCCTGGCCAGGGTGATGATGGGTTGGATGAGGGCCAACAAACTGAAGCTTAATCCAGGTGCTGTTGATAGGTGGCTCCCATGTTCTGATGGGAGATATTTGCACTGTCTTAGATAGGGTTGCACTCCCTGTACAGGACAGGGTGTGGAGCTTGGGGTTGCTTCTGGATCCTGAGTTGTCCTTGGAGTACCAGGGAAGCTCAGTGGCCAGGAGTGCCTTTTATCAGCTCTGGTTAATTCATCAACTTCAACCATATATGGACAGGCAGGACCTGGCAACAGTAATTCATGCCCTGGTAATCTCTCAGTTGCACAACTGTAATGTGCTTTAAGTGGAGCTGCCCCTGAAAATGAACCAGAAGCTTCAACTGGCGCAAAGTAAGCAGCCAGACTGCTGATGGGGACTCGGAGTACTAAAAACATGGCACCAGTCCTCTATCAACTGCACTGTTGGGTCTGCTTCAAGGTGCTCGCCTAAATGTATAATGCCCTAAATGGTTTAGGACCTGAATATCTGAAAAAACATCTCCATCTGTATAAGCCTACCTGGACCCTAAGATTGTCATCAGAGGTCCTGCTCCAGGAGCCACCTCTAAAGGAAGCTAGGAGGGTGGCTCCCTGGGATGGGACCTTCTCAGTCATGGCACCCCATTTATGGAACCAGCTCCCCAAAAGTGTGTGTCAAGCGCCATCTTTGTGTACATTCCAGCAAAGAAGACATTTTAATTGCTTTAGGTTTACATTTTAACTCTGTTATTTTAATTAGTGAATTTTAGAATTTTAATTGTTATTTTTTAAGATGTATCCAATCAGCTATGTTAATGTACATTACTAACTGGACTGTTATTGTTGTATTGGTATTGATATTTTAATTGATTTCTTCATATAGTTTTTATGCTTTGTAAATAGTTTTATCATGTAAACCATCCAAAGAACTATGAGGCTATTGCAACGGTACAAAAAAGTGCTAAATGGGGGAGTGCCTTTCCCCAAATGTACCAGCCCGATCATTGCAGTCCTCATCTGAAGCCCTCATTCCTAACAAAGTGGGGGGGGGGGGTTGCAAGGAGGGCCTTCTTCATAGCACCCCAACTTGGGAATTCAATTCTGCTCGAGGTCCAGTTGACATGGACTCTTTTGGCTTTTGGCTAAAGACTTATCAGTTTAGCAGTTATTTTGACAGATGAATTTTTAGATATTAATAACATTATTCTATGCTGCTGCCAATGGGACATGATTTTAAAGGAGGGATATTTATTTCTAATTTTAATGTTTTATGCTTTATTTTTAGGGTTTTATACCTATGTATAGTATTTAGTATTTATTAATTCTATTTTTTCTATTTTGGTTTAAATTATTTACAGCTTTTATTGCTGTTACTACTGGTTTTTGTAGTAAATGTTATATTGTGTTTGTATTGTTTTATCCTGTTTTTTAGTATGTCAGTTGTCCAGAGAGCCTCTGGGGTGACATATAAATGGAATAAATGAACAAACAAACTTGGGTGGGAGGCTGTGGCTGCACTGTCCGTATGATCCTGTGGGCAGCTGCTTGGCCACTGTGTGAACAGAAACCTGGACTAGGTGGACTCCTCTAATTCTACAGGGCTCTTCTTATGTTCACTTGAATATATACATTTGCAATTATGAAATCCTCCAATGCAGGAGTTGGCAGAAGACAGATCTCCAGAAGTTTTAGACTTTAACTCCCAGAAGCTCCTATCCACATGGTTAAGCATTGGAATAGCCAGGAATGCTGACAGTTGAAGTGTGAAACATCTGGAGAGCTACCATGTGTCCATCAATCACCGTTCTAATAGATGTATACCTGTGCACCTATTAGAGGCTAGTACAGACGGTAGAGAAACCATGGAATTTCTGTTCAAATATCTCTGTCAAGAAGTAGTTAGACTGTCTTTGCTCTAAAGTAACCTTCCCCAATCTGGTGCTTTCCAGATGTGTTGAACTGAAACTCCCATAATTCAAAGCCAGCACAACCAACTTACCCATCACCATCTTTCCTTATTAAGTCACACTGACATTATCTTCACAGTAGAGAAGCATCTGTACAGAATCAAACTGCGGATTATTATATTAATTAAATGTATCAATTCATTGCTAAGGGGTTTTGGGGTGGTGTTATATGTTGGCTGAAGCTCTTGATTTAATATGTTGTAATTATTAGTCACTGTTTAATGTTTCAGTCATTTGAAGCTGCTTTTATCAAGTCCTTCTCTGGAAGTAAAAAGTACACTAAACATTTCTCAGGGGAATGATAATAAATAGATCTTTCCTGAAGATTTCTTTTCTCCATATAAATTATTAAGACCATTTGAATATAGAATATGAATCAAACACAATGCACGTAGAAACAGCACACAGATTTCATGCAAAATAATCATTTTCCCAAGCAAGCTAATTGCCTGCTCACTCCACGAGCTAAAGTCACAAAATTATTATGGCTGCACTTGGACGACTATATCATTATCTTATGCCAGAAAGGACAAATTCTATGCAGTCATTCTTCCTTTCTTCATATATGAGAAGAGCATGAATGAACTAGCTAGCCTGCCCCCTCCGTTGTATCAACATAGCCTCGTTCCACACCTTGGCTGTGTGGCACCTCCTTTATCTAAACCAGGCAGGGAGATCTATGCAAGTACAGGGGGCTCCCCGTGGCAGACCCTCTTCATAGTGCTTGAAGCACAGATTCCTGCTCTCCCTCCTCTTACACGATTCTAACTGTTCAAGGAGAGGACCACTTGCACCTGGTGACAGATACATGAAACCAGCAGCAACGTTCTCTGTGCCTGGGGAAGGACAAGTATATCAGTCCACTTCTGCACCAAAATCAAAAGCAGCTCTTCAAAGAGAAACCAGGAAGCACAACATTTCCATGTGCAATACAGAAGGGCTTCTCATTGCTCAGTGGTTTTCAAACTCTTGATTTTTAGGGAAAGTGATGGCTCTTCCCCCTTTTATTAACTATTATGTTTGGGAAGAAAGGAAGAAAAGGATTTATCATTAGTGTTTTTGCATTTGTTTCTATCATGCAGGTCATCCTGAGAGCCTCAGCTGCTCTTGGATTCATAAAATCATTCTCATCCCCCCCTTGCCTGTCCCAAGCTGGACTGTGCATCATATGCTTACTTTACAGGAAACAAAACAAGAGGGGAAGCTGTCCTCCACTGAGTTAACATTATCACCTGGTTCACACATAAAGATGACCCAGTTGAGTGCGGATTGTTGTTGAACTGTGGGTTGTTGTCACGTAAGAACCCTTCACTTTGGTTTAACTATGGGCTGTTAATGAACTGTTTAAGAGTTTACAACCCAACAGCAAACCATGGGTTCTCTTCTCGAGTTTGATAACTCACAATTCAGTGACACCTCAGATTATTGCAAATCAGGCTGTTACGTAGTTTGATCCCTGGTTGATTTTAAGAGTAGGTTAGAAAAACATCTTGGAAGATGCCTCCATCAACAACTATCTGGTCATGACAGGTAAATGTGTTCAGAGACACTTGCTGGAAACAAACAGTGTGTATATAGGTGGAGGGGTGGTAAGCTGCAAGGCATGAAGGCAAAATGTGGGCTCCCCAAGTGTCTGGCTGGCCTCAGGATGGGACTTGACGCATCTCTGGTCTGACCTATGGGGGCTCCTTTTGCATCTAAAAGAGAACAGCCTGTCCACACAGAGCCATAACCAGGTCTGTTTGGGCTCTGCTGCTGTTCTGAATGTGCCTATTGCAGAAGATCAGTAGTAGCCTGTAGGCTGCCCTTTAGGAAGCTTGCATATCTTCACAGATCTCCTCTAAGTAAGCCCTGATACAGAGCCAAGGGATCCTCAGGTTCGGTAATCTGGAGCCTGAAAACCACTGACATAACTTAATTTTCCAACCACAGCCATCACCCAATCTTCAAAGACAGTTGAGTTACCAGTAAGTGAGTTCAGAGAGTATGGTCCATACACAGTATTTGCATTCTGGGTAGCAGATATGAACAAAAATTGGTGCTTAGGCAGCCAACCTGATTTGTACCATCAAAGCTTTATTCATGCTCTGTGATAAATGTGGGACGAAGGAGGAAAAAAATAGATTCATGCAATTCACTTCTGACTCTTCCATACTAGCAGCTGCTATGTTTGGAAAGCTGCCATGCAAGAAAGATATGATATATGTGCCCTCCAAAACAGCAATATTGATTTTAAGATCAATTATGAAAGAAAATGGGACTTAGTCTTGCAGATTCTAAGACATCATGGTGACAGCGCAGGTCCTGTTGAAGAGACACCATTCTCCCTTTTGCCCTTTGTGGGCCCACTCAAGGCAGCACTGCAGCTGTATCAGTGTTGCAGAAGTGGCTTTCAGACTAAAATTAACTTTAAAAGAAAAGGGTCCAAAGTTTAATGTGTTCAATCATGATGCTTCCCCAGAAAGCACCTGAGCAGAAAGCAGTAGAGCATGTCAGCGGGATGAGGTGTAGGCAGAAAAGTTTATAGGGGAATGGATGCCAGAAGTCCGAGTCCACAAATAAGCAAGGAGCATGGGCAGAGCGCAAAGCTTCTGGTGGGCCGGACATTCTGAGGCAGAACTCTCAAGGACATCTGAGGAAATCGCCCTGCGGGTATCGGTAGAGGAGAGGGCTTGTGTGAGAAAGGCCTTCAAAATATTAAGAATGTGTGGAGTGCAAAGGCTGCAAGACATTGCAACTACTGGCCAGCCTGGTGAGACAACTGGTGGGGGCAAAGCAAGTGGCAGTGGGATTCAGGCTGCTAGGCTAGGCCAGGCCAGCGGGCCCTTGTTGTTGCTGCTATGTGCCATCAAGTCGTCTCCAACTTATGGTGACCCTATGAACGAAGGCCCTCCAGAACGCCTTGCCCATGACAGCCCTGCCCAGTTCTTCAAGGTTCAAGACTGTGACTTCTTTACGCATTCAACGAAGTAGGCATTTGCTAAGCCCCAAACTGAAAAAGATGATTTTGTTGTCTGTGGCCTGGTCTGATTCCAGGTTATTTGCACACTTCATCACAAAGAGCCTATAGGAGCCCTGCTGCAAAGATGTGAGCAGAGCCAGCGGACTCTGGCAGGAGTTACACATAGCTTGTGAGGAACTGCTGGGCACAAGATCTGGGTGCACTTGCAGGATTAAGCAGCAGCTAATATTTATTTATTTATCAATTTATATCCTGCCTTTTCCCTCAAAGGGCTCAAGGCAGCTTACATCATTCTCCTCCTCCATCTTATCCCCACAACAACAACCTTGTGAGGAAGGTTGGGCTGAGAGTCTGTGACTGGCCCAAAGTCACCCAGTTGGCGCCATGGCCGAGCGGGGACTAGAACCCAGGTCGTCTGAGTCCCAGTCCCATGCTCTTAACCACTACACCACACTGGCTCTCTAATAGACATCAGACACCCATCAAATTCACAATCACCCAATAATAGGAGACTAGGATGACCTTGACATACCTATCCACAACTGGAGGAATCATTTCTCCCATCCCACCTCCCAAAATAAGGGTGAGGAAACTTTGACCATTCTGGAATTACAGAAGCAACAAGCAAGACCCGGTGGCAGGATCTATCTGCTTCCCACACAGTCGACGTTTGGTTCAGAGAGCTTTCCAGCCCCTTGTTCCCCCAGGATGAATGTACTTAAAGATTCAGGATAACTTTTTAAAATAAACAAATAAATATTTGAATCCTTTGCTACTGACAAATCAAGGGAAAGCATTCTGTGCAATCATCCCCATGTACTAGGTTTAAGACATGTCCGGCAGATCCAGCACATTTTTCTGCACATTTACTTGAGAACGAGGTACCTGGGGACTGAACTCGGGAACTTTTGCACATCCAGCATATGGTCTACCACCAAGCTATGGCTGCTCGCCTCTTCCTGAACAAGCCTAGGGCCCGAAAGCTGACTCATTTGCATTTGCTAACATAGTCTTACTGTGACAGCCATAGCAGAATCAAAAGAGGTAGAGCAAGCAGAAAACCCTTCAGCAGCCCAATTTATCAAGTATTCTATAACGGAAAAAACTACAACAAATTTAGGAGGTTGTTAATGAATTTACATCACTCAAGCTTTGCTGAAAGAGATGATTGCACCGAAGGCATCTTACTGATTCTGAGCATCTCCACTTTTCAGCTTTAATTAAAATATCTTGTTGATCAAATGAAGTGGCAACAGAAAGTGGGCATGCTATTGAACCCTGACAGCAGAATGTGTATTTTCACTGTTTGGGTGGACTTTGCTAGAAGGGGATTTTCTTTACAGGAAAAAAATGGCTAGTAGAAGAAATCCCCAGGTAAATAAGGAGATTTCCTTTGCTGGAGCAGATATGAAAACTACTTGATTTTCAAGCCACATTTCTTTAAAACTTATTAAAAGATTTTTCTTCCCAAAGCAATCAACACATTACTCAGACTCACAGTGAACTATTATTGTTGTTGTTTGTTTGTTTTTTAAAGGCAATGATTGATTTAGTGGCTGGAAAGAAGAAGAGGTAGAAACTAATTGATCAGATGTACCTGTAAGGTAGATCCAGAGTTTGAGGAGCAAAAACCTGCTCCTGAAGCCATAACACTCTATTAATGTACATATGACAATTAATATGAGCAAGACTGTTCTGGATCAAGGCCCTAGCATGCTTTGGTATTCTGCCTCATCATAAATTTAATAAGTCCTAAGTGAAGTTTAGGCCATTTCAAAAATATGTGTAACCACATTTATTCTCTCCTAGGAAAAGAGCAGAAAAGACTAGATCCTGCTGTAGGGTTCTTGCCTGGAAGAGATAAGTACGGAGACTAGAAGAGAAGCAGAGTGGACAGTCCGCTACACGTTCCCTGAGTTTCCTGTGATGGAAGAAAATTCTGGAGTTAAACAGCTGATACAGAAAAAAATTAAGTGTGGTACTTACACAGTTTCATCATTCTTGAACTCCAGCTCCCCATAAGCATCTTCAAAATCCTCTCCACCTCCTTTTGCTGTTCCTTCAACTGTTCTAAAGGGTACTATAACTGTACCTCGGGCACCAGATGTCCTAAGAACTTTTACTTCCATTACCCCAATGCTCTCACTGACGTGTATCACATCACACTCAAAGGTGAAAATACCTGCGTGGTCATCATCTAAGATAGTCACAGTTGCCACACAGGGAGAGGCCAGTATGGCCTTGGGATAGGTCAAGTTGCTGAGCTCAGGAGGTTCATCTGCCTCAACCACCCGTAGGTTGCTGAGGCGTACAAAGAAATGCTCATCTTCCTCAAAGATGTCATCATCGATGATCCCTATGGAGAATTCCTTCTGGGTCTCTCCTGATTTCAAGACAATGGTCCCTTCTGTAAACTCATAGTCAGCCCCAGCATTGGCAGAGCCATCCTCTGTTTTATAGTCCACACAAATGGTCTTGGACACATCCCCACCTTTTCGAACAACATTGAGGAGGACAGCACCGCAATTCTCAAGACACTGGTAGGAGCAAGGATCAAAATAAATTTTTGAGATGAATTCCTCTGGCTCCTCTGGACGCACCTCATGCAAGCTGGTGCTCCTCTTGGCTTGTTCGGCTGCGTGCTTTTTCAGAATGTTTCCTGCTCCTGTCATCATTCTGGTTGCCTGAATCCGGTAGAACGCTCTGCTCTTTTGCTGATGAGATAAGGCATAGTAATTGGCCATCTCCACCAGTTGGTCTAAGTCTTTTTCTGGGTGCTTTTGCTTCAGATCCTTGAGGATCCGGATCATCTCTTTGCGAGACTCATCCACCTCTTTCCCCTCCATAGGCACTAGGTTTCCATCCAGAAAGTGGGAGTTCATCATTTTACCATCCATTTCGATCCCCTTAGGGTGATCTCCTTCAGACTCAATGATAATGCCCCTGTGCTTGTCAGTACGGTACTTTTTGTGCATATACTTATAGAGAAATAGCCTTCTGTCTGCTATCCAAGCTAGGATAACACAAACAGGGAAGAAGAACAGAGTGAGCAGGCCTTCCCAGACTTGGACTACACCCGGGGAGAAGACTGCAAGGATCATGTACAACCAAATATATGCAAAGATGCTCCATGCAGCTGTGACAAAGAAAACCCTCAAATGTTTTATCTTCCTAGTCTCACCATCAGGAATGACATAGACACAGATGGCGATGATGATAAACATATTGAAAGCTGCACTGCCAACTATGGTGGAAGGCCCCAGATCACCAGCAATGAATCCATGGCCACATACCTCTATCAATGACAGAAGGATCTCAGGAGCTGAGGAACCAAGAGCCATGAGGGTCAAGTTGGAAACAGTTTCATTCCAAATTCGGATGGTGGTGGTTGTAGTTTCCCCATTGGGTTTCCTTATTGTAATCTCTTTCTCTTGTGAGGTAATGACCTCTATGGATGCCATGAAACGGTCGGCAATGATAGAGACTCCAAGGAACATGTAGATCAGTGCCACAAAATAAACAATCACCCTGGCAATTTTGTCCCCCAGTGATGGGTTTTCTGGATACCATATTGGCAAGATAACACCCTCCTTGCATTCAGAAGAACCGGAGCATGTGGCGTTATGTCCTACACTGGGTGGATCTGCCCCTGTGCCAGCATCCACCTGTAGACCGTGTAAAAACAGCACAAAAGTGACAAGCCCAAACCGGAGGAAGGCTGAGGTGACAGGCTGCAACCTTAACCACGCCATACACAAGACTTAATGTCCACGGCACAGAGGCAACTGTCTTCTTTCCAGGATAAGAATCTGAAACAGACAGAGAGGAATGAGAAGGGTGAGACTGAAGAAAATAAATTGAATTGTATTTCTTACATACATCCAGGTGGTAATTTTGCTAGGAGTTGCAGTAAATTCCTGCGACTTGCTATTTCAGAAAGGCTTGTGTCTCTTTCCTTGAGAGTTGGAGCCTCGTTTAAGGATCAGAGCACCAGCCAGAAAGGGCAGCACCAACATGGCACAGATGTTATTGTTGTTGTTTTTCAGTTTTGTTTATATGACCAAAACAGTTTTGGTGAGCTGTACATTTGTGCAAATAAATAAATAAATGCTTCACAAATGCTTTAGTTTAAAATCTGGATGAAATGCCTTTAGAAGAAACAGTTTTACTTAATGCAACAAAGAAAACACCTGGACTCCATGGCAACTACACTGTATTTTCCCATATGCATTCACAGTCAAAGGTGATATATGTCTCGGTCCTAATACAATATGAGGGAAGAGTCATGTAAACTTATTATCAAAAAGGCAGCCATGTTACTGTGTTATAGCAAAAACAAAGACTCCTGTGGCACTTTAAAGTCTACGAAATATATATATATTCTGTCATAAGCTTTTGTGGGTACTTTCCACTTCACCAGATGCAAAATTGTAAAGGAGGTATACTGCTCAAAATAGAGGAGCAATTCTCAGTTGCCTTAGTCAAATTATCCCTAAAGGTTAGGGATCCTGAAAGGCCTCATTCTCACCATGTTTTTGGAAGTTCAATTCAAATTGTGCTTCTGTTTTTCCTTGTTGGTCTGCTTTGCCTCAGCTTGGAACAACCAACTGACCCAGGATTCAAAGGACATCCTTGAATAGTTGTGCTGATTTTTTACACACTTCAGCATTCAGGTCCTTAGACTTGTGCCAAGCATACACACACCACTTTATACCACATACAGAATCCACCTTAATGGACAACAACTTGAGAAAAATTAAGCTACTTTGAAATGATCTCCAAAATGCATGTACAAGTTGGTGTTCGGTTGTATCAGTGCATAATTTCATCCTGAAACTGAGAAATAGCAAAGAAAAGCAGCCATGATATGACTGCCCTGCTTTGTGATTCAGGGAAGCTACAGAAGCAAACAACAAAAGCATTCTTGTGAGGTAAAATAAATATTGGCCTTGAGTAGCAAGACATTTTGGTCCCGAGGAAGACAGCAAATGGTATGTTTCATCTGACAAAATATGGGCCGGCAAGGGAGAAAATACAGGGCAATGTATATGTCCCTGAACTTTCCCCAAGCTTCTTGCAAGGGCCTAGCTTCACATTTTGAGAAGCAGCCTCAAAGCCAGTTCCTATTACTTCAACAGCAATGGTACATCTATCATTTTCTGAAGTCAGAATTTAAATAACTCATTTGCAGGCTCTACTGGTTAGGCATTTCTGTCAGGCATTTTTGCTTCTGGAAATTTTCAAAAGCATGGTTAGAGAAGATGTACATGCTCATAAACAGTATACATGCCTAATCATAGAGTGGAGATGTCTCAAATAGCTAAAGAATGTGCTGCTCCGAGTATATTCCAGGAAGCATTTTAACGTTATCAGTGTTAACAGGTGCATCTCAAATGGCAGTTTTATCGCTATGTTGTGTCACTCACTTCTTCCTCAAAGCAGGGCACAATCTCACCAACATCAACGGCAACCAATCAAATAGATTTTTTCAAAGCTTTCAGATAATACATAATGACAGGCAAAACAGGAAGAAAAGAAATGAACAGTGACTGCAAATGAAAAAAAATGGGGCTGACAAAGTGGAGAAAAGGGGAAAGAATTGATTTTGTGGTATCAGAATCACAAATCCATATCAGACATCTTTGGGATATATGAGGCCAGAAGAAAATAACACATCTCCTTGGCACTGCACAAATTAATTCAGACATGGCATATTCTTTCTGCCGTGGTTTCTGAAAGCCTAGTTATATATTTCCTTTTCTAATTTGGACTTGGCTTTCTGGTGATGACAGGCTAAGGCAAGCTCCCCCTCTGTGGCAGCTTTGAGATGTGTTAGACACAGTTCCTGTAATTCCCAGAAAACCTGACCAGGCTGAGGAAGGCTGGACTAAGTTTATACAGTGGATTCAGAGACCAACCCCTCTGTTATTATTGCTGATGACCAACAACCCTATGAGGTCAATTGGGCTGAAAACTATATAAAGTTTCAAAGTTATCCAGTGAACGTAATGCAAGATGAGTCTTGGGAAAGCATACAATGCATCATGTGGTGATTTGCATGTGTGAATGTGTCATCAGAGATAGGACCTTCATACCATACCATTCCATACCAGTGTGGTGTAGTGGTTAAGAGCATGGGACTGGGACTCAGACGACCTGGGTTCTAGTCCCTGCTCAGCCATGGAGCCAACTGGGTGACTTTGGGCCAGTCACAGACTCTCAGCCCAATCTACCTCACAGGGTTGTTGTTGTAGGGATAAGATGGAGAATGATGTAAGCTGCCTTGAGCCCTTCGTAGGAAAAAGGCAGGATATAAATCAAAAAATAAAATAAAAAATAAATAAAATAAATACCATACCATACCATAGCTTTTCAGTGGAGTCAGTCTATACATTCAACTGCTCATTATTCAGAGCAAACTAATGAGTGTGCGTGTTTTGAAGCAGCGTACGTGTATGTATGAACTGGGTCTTAAATAGGGATCTAAGGAATCAAGAATTAAACATTCCAGTCTCTCAAAGAGTGGAATGAGCCTACAAAGCTCAAACACAGCAGACAGGCTCTCACTTCACCCCAGGCACTAATACTATTAACGGAGCCAGTTCACTATAAATCATTCGGTTTTGAAGTGTCAAATTATGTACATGCATATGTGAACCAGCCCTCAGAGGTTTCTCTGCTTTTAACTGGCCAAGGTCATTAAAGCTATGCAGACCAGGGTCGAGGAGCAGAAGAGGAAAAGTTGGCTACACCAACAGTAGCTTACATGGGGGCCACACCGCCATGTAAACATAGAAACAGGCATGTTAGATACCTGCCTTCGACCCTCAGGCTATGGGTCCCTCTAGGCCAGTACTGTGAACACGGACTGGAAGCAGCTCTGGTGGTCTTCAGGCAGGATCCTTTGCCAGCCCTACCCACAGAAGCCAGGGATCGGAACCTGGATCCTGCTGCATGCAGAGGGTGGGTTCTGCCACTGAGCTGTGTCCCCGGCAAGTTCCAATGTGGTTAAGGAATAGGGATCATCCCCCTTGTTGATTCCCAGCCATTCATCAAATGGAACTTCTACCTTGTCATACCACTTTCAACTTCGACCTCATCCTGGCTAGAAGAAAGCAGTTTGCTTCCGTATGAGTGCCAGAAACACCTTTGCAGATGTGGGTGGAATTACCCGCCAGCTTCCTGCTTCTTAAGTGAGGCGCAGGAGTAGCCCTCCAGTTTCCCTAGCCATTGTTCAGGGCCAGATCCCAGGATAGAAAGATGAGCTGTGTTTCCTATCCCCTATGCAGACAGATGCACCAATGAGCCATTTTTTAAAAAATAAAAAGCACACTGTGAATGTATTGCCAACAGCTGAAAATAAATATGTAAATTAAATAAGAAAAGCTGCTTTCATACCATTCAGTTCTCTTGTTAACTGTACGTGGATATTAAAGCTCACATTAAGAGAACTACTTGTGCATAATTTGCATGTGTGATTACCTTGACTACACACCACATTGCATGATTAGGTGTATACAGAATGATTTTTTTTTTTCAAGTACAATCACAATTTCTGAAACCTGGGCTTGACATTTTGATAAAATGTTCTGCTACCTTATGGAAATGAACTTTTCTTTTTAAAAGAAGAAAAGGGACATTTTAAAAAAATGACATGACAATTTACAAGTTCAGATTGTCCCTAATAACCTTCATCTCGGAGACATTTGTGAGTAAAGAATATAAAAATCTCGGAAAATCTATTACAAAATGCCAAAAATAATACTTTTCTGAGCCCTGAGATATCTAGAGGTTATGCCAGCTGAGAATGATGGAAATTGCAGTCCAGCACATCTGGAGGGGCCCAGATTGAGGAAGGCTGTTCCAGGAAATAGCAAACTACTGTGTGCTGCCAGGTTGTATTCCTACTTAGCGCAAAGATGCTCAGATGGAAATCTGCCTGGTCCAAGGAATGTGAGCCATCCAGAGACAAAAGTGATTGGACAGGCTAGAAATATCCCAAATAAAAAAAGGAATGCAAAACATCAGATCCCCAGTGTGCATTAATGTTAGATAAGGTTCACTGAAAGTAATTTTCAGGTAATACCTGATTCTAGAACAAATAAGCTTGATTTACAGCAACTTTGGACAGGGTTGAGTCCATTATTTGCAGCTAAACAAGAAATACCAATTTTCTGGATATGCTAAAAGAATCCATATAGTGGAAAAGTAGATTTTTAAAACCTGTGAAGGCCTTCTTCACTAATTAAAAATTGCATGAAATCAAAACAAACCTGAAATCTCACTCTCTCAATATTTTTTGATTTTTTTCTCTTATGTATTTTTCTCTTAGCATCATTTACTGAAATGCATCAGTATTCTTCTTTAGTGTAAGTGCCTTCCTGAGAAGTCTATGAAATATAATGTGAAAAAAATTAATAGGGCTCCCAACGAAAAATGCCACAAGCCTTTGTTACTAACAAGTAAAGTAGCACTAGCAACTCATAATACAATTCTATGCATACTTACTTGGAAGTAAGTCCTGATCTCTTCACCAGCACTTACTCCTTTGTATGTGTATATAGGATTGCAGCTGTTCAGCACAATCCTATACATCTTGACCTAGTCAGAAATAAGTACACTGAATTCAATGGGCCTTCCTCTCAGGTATGTATATAAAGGTTTGCTGTCTAAATCTCTAAACTGTCTTTCTGCATCAACCTGGGGAAAAGGAGAAGGTAGAACAAGGGGAATATCATATTTATTTGCTTTCATAATCGTATCACTTACAAATACCTTCCAACTCATTTGTTTTCAAAGGAAATATTTTAGGAGACAGCTCAGATTGCAGACAGTGCTCAAAAAGGAATAATGTCATTTTCAAGCCTGAAACAGGTCACAAGTTTAAAAGTAGCACCTGAACGGATTCCTAAAGAGGTTCAAGGCAGAAAGAAGTCCAGGAGATTGGCTGCCCTCTGTAACACCACCTATACTTCTGGTTGCTGAAAGGTAGCACATAAAGACTCCATGATGCCTGCAAAAGTAAAGGACTAGATGGGATAGACAGATGGCTGTAGCTGAAATAACTAATGCAAGCTTACCCAACTGGTGCCCTCCAGATGTTCTGGGGCTGACAGGACTTGAAGTCTAAAACATCTGGAGGCAATAGGTTGGGGAAGGCCAAGAAGGAAGGTGGGAGCCTGTTTCAGCCTGCTTCCCTGACTGATTATTCCCACAGATGTGGAAGAATGCCGCATGACTGCAATTTTATTTCTTGTAACACAATAACAGATGCTTTAAAAAAAACCTTGTGTGAGTTTAGTAAATGTTCTTCATCATTAGGAAACAAACAAACAAGTATGAATCTGTGACTCTATAAGGGCATTTTGGCATGTTTGAAAACTGTTGCATGCTACATTTTCCAAGCACATGTGATAAATGAAGTATGGGGGGGGGGGGGTGTCCCTGCAGCAATTCCTCCTTTCCCAACCATATTCTTCCCATTTTCTCCCAGCCAGCTCTGAGACAAGAAAAAGCGGTCCAGCAGGGTGAAAAAATGGTTCTCAAGCAAGAGGGTAAGTAGGAGAGGAATATGTGAGAAGGGAATGACTTCAGCAATCCCTGGGCACCAGTTCTCCCCTTCAAACACCCTCAGCTCTGTCTCCCCATTAATGCTAACTGGCAAACACATTATGGGGAACTAAGTAGCTGCTACGATAATGCATGGCATAGCTTTGCCCTTAATGTAGACCATTGGTTAAATATGACATGGAACAACATGGAACTTGCTATTATTAATAATGAATAAATATGGAACTAAAATGAAGGAATGCAAAACCAAAACAAAAAAGCTCCCAACCAGTTCCAAAAGGGGCAGGGAATCTACTGATTTCTGAAATAAACTAAGTGTGTATATTGCAAGACTAAACTGGAATTATGTCATTGTAATCACTCTGGCTGCTACAGATGCACACACATGCATGGCCTCTCGGTTTGTATTTCTTTTTTTTTTTTTTATCTGTAGCATTTTACAAAAGAGAGCATAAACATTCAAGGATAACTTAACATTGATTAGTTAACATGGGTGGGTACAATCCTCCACATTTAGATAGAAAAAAAGTATTTTCTTCTGTTTAACATGCATAGGGTTGCAACCTAAGAAATGGACAGAAATTAAAACCACTACCCTTTAAAGCATTTAGTTGACTAGCCAAGACAGTTTTACAGGAGAACAAATATCTTGCTGTAAACTCAGTCCCGGCTCTTTGCTAAACAAATACAGGGGCAAATACAACGGAGTGATCAAATTAGTAAGCAAATTGGCAAGCACAGTTTTACCAGGTACACAGGTTCTTCCCCAGATCAAGGTCTGAGGTATGACCAAGGTCAGAAACTAGGCAATCAATCAAGGAAAAACACGATCTATAAGCAGAGCGTGATAGAAGGCCAGAGGTCAATGGCATGAAGAGCCAAGTACACAAGACAAGGGAAAAAAGATAAGAAGAACAGAACTGAAGATCAAAGAGTATTTCTAGCAGTTCGCAGAAAGTGCCAACACTCCACTCGGAGCTCAGCCACATCTCATTATAAACCTTGCTCCCAAGGAATTCTGTCCCCTTGAGGAGGAGCAATCCTACTAGCCAGCCTCTTGAGGTGGCCATGCTCTGGGGAGCCGGCCATGAGGAATCCCCACCAGCCTCTCAAGCAGGCAGACATGACGGCATCAGCCGAGAAAGGCCAGGTCCATACTGGGTCCCGCCAATGTCCTCTGAGGCAGCCAGTTCCCATGCAAAGCACCAAGCTCATGCTTTAATGAGGAATCCCTCTGAACAAGCATGACAAGAGGTCCTCTTATCCTTAATGGGGCTTGTGTGTGAATAGGGATATACAGAATTGTGCTGCCATTTGTCTTTTCATATTGGCAAGCAGCCATTTTCAAGGACTGATATTCTTATCATTGTAATGCCAACTCATAGTGGAAACTGGGAATTTTAATCCATTTAGCTATTGTAAATGTGTAAACAAGAAGCGGTCATGCTTCCAGTTATAGGATCAAATTACACATTAAGTAGGAGAGGCATGAATGGATTTTCTGACTTTGTTGTTAGTGAAATCTAATCACTAACAACAGTTGAGGGCGTGGGGGAGGAAGTAAGGAGAGATGTCTCAGTCAAAACAGCTTTCTGGGGCTGCTTGGGCCAAACAGAGCACCATCTACTGATACCTCTGCAAGATCCAACACAACAAAGTACTGCATGTGATGGAGTGGTTTTACCCAGAAAACAAATGCAGGAGCCATTTAAACATCTCCTGCCCTTCCATTGTTATAAAATAATGACAGCCTACAGTAGATGGGCTTCAATTTTAAAAAAATCATTGTGACATATGATTTTCATTTATTTATTTTAAAAAATTTCTATCCTGTCCTTTGTACAGCATCAAGAAAGCTTACAACAAATAATCATATAAAATACAATTAAAATGTTCAATAATAATCATTAAAACATTCAATCATAACAATTGTTCAGAATTAAAAAGAAGAGAAAAAAGAAAAAGAAGACAAAGAAAGATTTGACTCAGAACAGCACACAGTAGGACATTATGATCTTACGTATCAGAGGTGGGAAACTTTCAAAGGTGTGGGGACTGTTCTCACCCCAACGGCCTCTGCCTTGTGGACTGCAGTTCATGGGTAACCTGAATGCCTTTTTAAAAGGGATTTACTACCAACCCCAAACACAAGCTTCCTGAGCCCAATGCAGGGTCAAAAAGGTCAAATCTAGCTTGCAAAGAACCCTAGACTTGACCTTTTGTGCATTCCATATACTGTGGCTGCTGCTAAAAAAATACTTTGGGAAGGAGCACAGGGGCAATGGTAGCTGCTGGGAAACATGCAGCCCCTGAGCAGGTATTTATAAGACAGCAGAACAGGAGAAGGCTGGGTGTTTCTCTGCCTAGTACTAGGCTTACTAGCAGATCCACCTCATAAGTACATACCAAGTGCAATAATGTGTGTGCTTTTTTAATGAACTCACAGCAATTTCCGCCACCTCTTTACTTTGCCAGATGACTTGCCTCACATTTGCTTTCATGTCAAACATCCCCAAATACTGAACAAATCAAAGGGGGATTTAATTTGGCACACAGACACACAGAAGATCGCTTTTAAATTTTATTTTTGCCTGCTTGATAAGAGGTGGATGCTGGCTGCTTGCCACATCCTGGGAGCCACAGGCAGGTGGCAAGTGTTAAAAGATGAAGCAATTGCCTCTCACTCATTCCATGGCACCATAATGAAGAAGAGAAAGAAAGAAAGAACCCCTCTGGGGTGACACTTCAGCACTCTTTACTTTGCAGACTGACTGGGGAAGAAATAAACATTATATAATAATTATATTATTAGAAGACAGAACATAGAAGGAAATCCATGTGATCATTATGAACTCCAAGTGAGAACCTTCATGGTTTTTGCTGGCTACATGGCTCTATTTTGTTATTGCTAAACCAGAGCAACATGGTTAGGAAGGGGGTTTTTTTTCTTCATTATTTCTTTAAAACATTTGTATCCTGCCCTTCTAATACCAAGCCTTCGAAGTGACTCACCCAATCAATAAAAGCCATTTTACAATATCATCCACATAAAACAATCCAGTTAAAGCTGCTGCAGTGACAGTGGAGGAAGAATGTTGTAATGTCGTTCACTAAATGCTCAGGAAACAGAAACAGGTTTACCTTGATACTTAGAAAGTAGAACAGTGGATGCTGCACGACTCCTTCTGGAAAGAGTGTTCTGTGACTGGTGTGCCACCAGAGGAGGCCTTATCTAGGGTGGCTTTGGAGGCAGGAGAACACACAGCAGGTCTCGAATGATGAAACATGAGCAGAATCCAATGCTGACTATCCATTTCTGGAATGGGCAGGTTCTCGGGTTTGTATAAAGGAGCTCCACTGACTTGTCCCATTCCAGAAACAAGGGTTTCTGTTCGTTTCTGGGCTTGCTTCCAGAAGTACTAAATGTCCATTGCACAAATGATGGGCACTATTTACACAACAGAATAGGCAGAGTTGTCTGCCTGGAGAATGGAACTGGCAGTGGGCTTCACTTCCAGATGGCTACTGCCTTTTGTTGGTATGAGAACATAGGAAGATCCCTGCAGATCCAACCAAGCATCATTCTAGCCCAACATTTTATTCACACAGTGAGCAATGAGCTGTCATGCAAAACATGCAAGGAATGCATGAATGCCATGGCACCTTCCTGCCTATGTCCTGCGCCCCCTCTGTTTGTACACTCATCACCCTGCTTGTTTGGAGGGCAACTGTTCGCAGGAGCAGGGGAAGCCTCTTCTATCTATGGGGCTTTCCACGTGATCGAGAACGCTGATTGCAAGGGCACTTGCTTACATATATGTCCCAAAGGAGCAGATATGTACAAATAGGGTATTCCTAGGTCCAGCTCTGAGACTGGAGGCCAGGTGACCTCAGTGGCCTGGAATGCCCATTATCAACTTTGGTGAGGCACCACATTTCCCATTCCTGGAGAATCTTGGCCTAACCACAGTGAGTCATGCACTAGTTGCTCACAGCTGGGTGACTAATTCATAAGACCATACGAAAAGCCATGCTGGATCAGACCAAAGATCCATCAGGTTCAGTACTCTGCACACACGGTAGCAAACCAGCCGCCCACAGGCTCCCCAAGGGCCACGGTGCAAGATCTCTCCTCCTGCTGAAGCTGCTCAGCCACTGGTAAATGCAGACATGCCACCTCTGGGAAGGGAGGTAGCACTCAGCCAGCAAGCCACAAATAGTCTCCTCCCTCATGAATCTGCTCAATCCCTTTTAAAAGCCATCCAGATTGGTGGACATCACCACTTCCTGTAGCAGCAAATCCCACAGTTCAACTCTATACCGTACGAAGAAGTACTTCCTTTTATCTGTCCCAAACCTCTCACCAATCAGTTTAAAGGGATGACCCCGAGTTCAAGTGTTATGGGAGAGGGAGAAAAATGTCTCCCTTGCCACTGTCTCCACACCATGCATCATTTTAAACACCTCTATCATGTCCCTCCTTTATCACTTCTTTCTTAAAGCTGAACTGTCCTAGTTATTGTAGCCGTTCCTCACCGAAGAGCTGCTCCAGCATGCCAATCATTGTTGTTGCCCTTTTTTTGCATTTTTCCCAACTCTATAATGCCCGTTTTCAGGTATGGCAGCCAGAATGGAACACAATATCCCATGCACGGTTGCACCAAAGACCTACCAATTCACCCTATCTGGGGCTGCTGCTCTTGCATGATTTGGAAGTTGAAGCTAATGCCAAATGCAGCAACATCTACTGATGCACCTACATTAAAAGAGCTGCATTGGCAGCCTATTCGCTGCTCAGACATGCTCAAGGTTGTTGTTGGTATTTAAGGCCCTAAACAACTCAGAGCCAGGATACCAACTTATCACCTCCTCTATATAAATGAATTCGACCTCGGGAACCTTCTAAGAAGGCCCTATTGGGCAGCCCACAACCAACAGCATGCTGTCAGGTGATGGTATATCAGCAGGCCTCCTTGGTGCTGCATCCACCCTCTAGAAACCCCAGTACATGGTGTGAGAGGTGGAAACGGTGGCAAATGCACTCAGGCCTTCCCTGGCTTGTAAATGACCGTGACAATGCTTTGTTTCTATTGTTCCTTTTGTAGGACTTTAAGGCATTTATTATTTTATATTATTGCTATAGTAGGGATTGAATTGTAGTGCGTGTGTTTTTTATGAAAACTGCTTGGAGAAGTAGGTTAAATTAGGAGTCAGAGAGCAGGAGAGCAAGTGTGATGCAATGCATAGAGTATTAGACTGGGCATGTGGGAGATCTGGGTTCTAGTCCCCACTTGGCCAGGAAGCTCCGTAGGCCAGTCCCCGACCCACTCTCAGCCTAAGCTGCCTCAGAGTCGTTGTTGCAAGGATAAAATGGAGCTTTGTTAGCTGCCTTGGGTTCCTCACAAGAGGAAGAAAAGGTGGTATATAAATGCAATGTTATTTCTGGGATCGTGCACATATTGAGCAATTTGAGGAAAATGTCATGGGCACCATCAGCAAATGGAGGGGAAAAGGTGACTATGAGAGGAGTTTTCTGATTTGTGAGATAACAACAGGAAGAAAACTGGGATGGGAGGGAATGTTTTCTATCCCTTTTGAAGGAGACAATTTCAAGAAGCCATAGAAATTTGAATAAGGGGTTTACTGGGGGAATAAGAAAGACTTTATCCCCTGTTCAAAGAGAAAACTGTCCCTGAAGGAAATGATGCACAAATACACACAAACCCGTTAATCACCATGGCAAATCTACTAACAGCAGCTGCACATTTGAAAGAAGGGAAATTTATTCATTTGATAAATATTTAAAGAATAAGGATGGTGGAACTGCTTTGGCTCAGCCATGTTCTTTAGAAAACTAATTATTTACGCTGAAGCTTATGCTGTGCCAAACTAACATGTGTGCACTGTCGTCAAAAGGTCATTTTTCAAGCTCTGGCAGATAGATCTTAAAGTGACTTGATGGAAAAGGCGACCACAGCTCTGAACTTCCTGTATCAGGGGTTCAAAAAGCTATTGCTTTGAAGGTTAAAAGAAAAAAGAAAAACCAGTGTCCTTTCTATCAGAGTGACAGTGCAGTGTTGATGCATGACCTGGAGGCGTGAGGCCCACAGCTAAACAGACGGACTGGGACTCTCTCCGGGGAAGGTGGGAATGCAGGCCTTGGCATCTCACCAGCCTTTCCCTCACCTGGCTTCACTTCTCCCACCAGGTCCCTTGTCAGACCTTCTCTCCCAGCTGACATTGTTGCTGGCTGGACTGAAGGAAGTGGGAGAGGGCAAAGTCCCCAGAGGCCTGCCAGCTCCCACTGAAAGCATCTGCCACCAGGTGCAGGTGCGGATGCCCTCCATCTCTCAGCCTGAAGCAGGGCGGCAACAACCCCAAAGGGGGTGGCTCCTTTGCAGGGGGACCCTTGAGGGATGCAAGGGCCACTCCTTGAGCAATGCAAGTGTGGGGGGGGGGGTATTCCTCCCTCACAGGTCCTGCATGTGCACAATGGAGGGAAGTTATGAGACCAAGTAGGTGGTCCTGATGGGGCACCAATTAATGCAGTGATAGGTACAGGAAGAAATGCTATGCATTTGTTTGTTTGTTATATGTATATCCCAGCTTTTTCCCTTCCAAGGAACTCAAGGCAGTTTGCATAATTCTCCTCCTCTTCTCTACAACCCGGTGAGGTAAGCTTGCCTGAAAGCACCTTGCCATTTGTATGCTGATGACAGGTAGCTCTATTTCTCCTCTTCATCTTCAGCAGGTAAAGTTGTGGAGGCGCTGAGCTAGTGCCCAGCTGCCACAATGGACGGGATGATCCTAGCAAATGTGCTCAGTCCAAATGAGCCTACTATGCTGTTGGTGGATGGTTCTGCTAATTGGATAGAGGGGATTAAACCTGTCCTTGAGGGGGCTGCACTCCCCTTGAAGAAGCAGGTTCTCTTTGTCACCTGAGACCCAGGTGGCCCATCGAGTGTCTTCTATTAGTTTTGGCTGGTGCCCCAACTATGCCTCTGTTTGGAAAGGGGTAGTATGGTTTCAGTGACCTATGCTCTGGTAATCTCTAAAGTGGATTATTGCAACGCATTCTACCTGGGGCTGCCCTTGAAGGCTGTCTGGAAGGTGCAGCATGTGCAAAATGGAACAAATTACTCACAGGGACCAGAAAGTCGAAGCGATACCAATTTTTGCCCACTTGCTTTTTATCTTATTTTTTTATTTACACATATTTATATGCTGCCTATAACTGCTGAGGTCTCCCTAAGCAGCTTACAATACACTTTGCCGATAATATGTTTCCAAGCCCAGTTCAAGGCTCTGTTTTAACCTATAAAGCCCTGCATGGCTTCAGACCGCAATACCTGATAGAACGCTTCTCCCAAGCACCATCTGCCAGGCACTGTGATTGAGTTCTGGGGCTCTCTCTGATTGCCGCCTCTGAGAGAGGCTCAGTTGGTAGCGACAAAGAGAAGAGACTTCTCAGTAGTGGCCTCCCCAGTTCAGGAAAAAGCTCCCTAATGACACCTGCCTGGCACCAACTCTGATAACTTTTAGGCATGGGGTAAATACTGACCTTTATGATAAGGCACTTGATTAGCTTTAATATTATATTGAGACATTATATCAGCTGCTTAACAACCCTTTTGATGTAATTTGTTTAAGCTTTTTTGAAGCTTTTTAGATTTTATTTTAAAACTGGCTTTTAAATCGTGTACTGTGATTTTATGATGTTTTTATTATTTGTATTTGGCCATTGCCTGTTAAAAATAAAATAATAATTAATTATTTACTCAAAAGCAAACTTCATTGACTCTCATCGACTTACTGCTGAGAAAGGAGGCATAGGCATGAATGGCAGTAGTCATGATGTGCAGAGCCCTTGTGGGCCCAATTTGCTGCATCCAGTGTTGGTGGGACCTCCAAAGGCCACACATGTATGTGTGCATCCATATGCACATACTTCTGTACACACACACACACACACACACAGAGTTCACCTCTTCATCCTGCCTGTGTTCCAGCCAGGCATGAGCGTTACACAAAAGGTACCCATGCTCTTGATGGAAGAGAAGAAATTACAAGGAAAGGCAAGGGATGGAATTTTCAGAAGAAAGGAAGAAAGACCTTTAACTCTGCGCTATAAATTAAAATGCCTTAAAATTTCTGTGAGGCAGACATAGTGTTATGGATAGTTAGCCAATGCTCTGGCTTAGCCCTATTAGTGGGGATTTTGCAGAATTACTGAAATTAGAGACAGAAGAGAACTATTAAGTCGCTTGCTCCCTTCCCCCTTCCTTGCTGCACTTTCCCTTCATGGCAGCCAGGACTATTTTGTCCCTTAAGTACCCTATTTTCTAATGTGCTGCCCTTTTTTACTTTTAAATTGCTCAGGAGAGGACAATGCTGCTGCTTTCCCAGGAGACTAATCTCACAATCTAATTTATCTCAGAGGTTCAGGCTTCCCCTTCAGCCTTCAGAATGAAATTAGGCCATTGCAATTTTACTCCACCTTGTTATATTCTGCTGCTTGGTACTTTCTGGCTGTCTCCTCCTCTGGCTGGCATATAACACTGCAGATTAATGCCTGGATTATAACTGCCATACACTGGAACGGATCATCCTTTGGCTAAATTACACACTTTATTTCCGTAAGTGCTATCTGATAGCAATGCAGCCATCCTTCCTCCTGGTCTTTCTCCTTCTTCCTCACTGTGTTGACATTCCAAAACATAGGCTGCTTCGCATTCAACCTTTTCTGCATGCTGGGCACCTCTAGACGGTTTGGACTACAAATTGCAGCATTCACCAATCAAAGGGTATTGTGTAACTAATTCCATGTTTAGCTCTGTAAGAGGCTTTATGAAGTCAGAAAAAAGTTAGAGGAAATGGTGGGAAAACATGGGAGGCTTACAAATGTTGGAAGCACCCCTTAAATTCCATGACAGAAGCAGAGCGATTGCACAGTATCACCTCCTCCGAAAGCACCCAGAATGTCTATGTGCAATACAAGGGCACTGTGGTACTCAACCTGTGTAAACCATCTTGAGATTTTGTAAAGAACTGACGGTATATTAAAGACTTTAAATGAATAAAATACATAAAATAAACCTTCATGACATGATGCTGTGATCTGTTGCTCCAGGGACTGGGAGTTAGAGAGAAGCAGATCCACAGAAAAAGCAAGGGATGTGCAATAGTGCAATAGACCAGCTTGGGAGAAGGAGAGCTGTATTTTGCTGGAGGCACTGAAGCAGAGGCTGGACACTATCTGCCAGGGATGCAGGAGCTGCATCCTCAATAGCAGAGCGATGGACTGGATGGCTGCTGGGATCCCTTCCAACCCTCTGATCTCTTTGTCTGTTCAGCCCAGTCACAGGCACTCGGTTAAATCTTTCGGTAATGATGTCTTCTGGAGAAGGCAATCCTGAGAGAGCAACTGCCAGTGGCAGTCTATTGTCATTTGGCCAGCGTATAAGAATAGGATGAGTTGCTCAGATGAAAGCAAAGATCAAGAAATTGGAATCGTGATGGTAAGTGACTAGCGCTGTCGATTGATGGGGTAAATGCACCCGCCTAAGGACTGCTGCATGTTTTCAGCACCCACATACACTTCCTGACCTATAGCACAGAATCTGAAAGCCTTTAACCCCCTGTGCCTTGATATCCAGCAAGCACAAATCGTAGATGAGGATGTAAGAAGAGCCTGGCTGGATCCAGCCATGCTTCTGTGTAGTCCAGCATTCTGCTCC
Source organism: Varanus komodoensis (assembly GCF_004798865.1). Taxonomy (NCBI): domain Eukaryota; kingdom Metazoa; phylum Chordata; class Lepidosauria; order Squamata; family Varanidae; genus Varanus; species Varanus komodoensis. Next base: position 16,280,268 of record NW_025335761.1, read on the forward strand.
CACAGTGGACAGCCAGATGCCTTTGGGAAGCAGAGTGTGAGGGCTCCCTCCACTCCCCCGTCGGGGGTGCTGCAGTTGCACCCTGCAGAGCCTGCCCTGCGCAGAGGGGTGGGACCCCTCTTCCAGGGACCGGCATAGGGAGCGCTCCCGCCCTGATACTGAACATTAGAACTGTTGATGGCCTTTTCCAAGAATTGGTCCAATCGTCTTTTAAAGCTGCCCACGCTGAGGGCCTTTACTACATCTTGTGCTAATGTATTTCCTAGTTTAAAAATGCTTTGTCCTGAATCTCTCACCATTCAATTTCATAACATGGCCTGGGTTCTAATATTATGAAGGAGAAGAGCATCTACCTATCCAATTCCTCCACACTGTGCATTATTTTTTGTACACTTCTATCATATGTCCTCTCCCTTGCATCTTTTGTAAGCTAACCTGCCCCCTCCCTCACCGTGATTATACTCATTGGGAGCTGATAGAGCCCCTTGATCAATTGGGTAGCACATTATTTTATATTCAACGACTCAAAGAAATAATCCTAGTTCCCCCTGCTGCAGAAGTACCATGAAAAGACCAAGTCTTGTAAACATTCTTAGCCAGTAAGGTTTCAAAAGTCAGTCCACAGAAAGGCTGAACTGATGGGTGAAGAACACATTTTTAGAACCCTGGAAGTTCTCCGACAGCGGTATTTGAGGCTGCAGCAAACAGCGCAACCAAGCCCTGACTGGAATCTGTTGAGAAACTGGTCAGCCCTTCCTCTGACTTGAAGAAAAGGCAGAAAATTAAAAGGAAATGTGTGGGCGTGACCGGGGCATCTTTTACAAGCTTCAAAAGATGCTGACTTAAGCTGCTGTCTGATTTTTGCTTCATAAACATTGCATTTCATCCAAATTAACTGAAGACATCTATTATCTTTTCTCCAGGGCTACATACTTAGGGGTTGGGTTGCTTTCTTTATACCCTAGAGCTGCTGCTCCACCATTTCCAGCCTGGCACCCTCCTGGGGCATTGAGCTACACCTCCCAACTGGGGATGATAGGAGGTATAGCCCAACACCCTGGGAAGGCACTAAAATTGGGGAAGGCACTGCATTAGTTTTCATGTTCTTTCCTTGTCCATACATATAACATTTCTCGTTTAATTTATTTGCTGCTGTGGCGTCACTGAAGCTTGCAAGCCCTCCCATGTTATTCTTGTCAAAATTAGTTAATAGACTCTTTCCCTCTGTTTTGCTCATTAATGCAGATGGCAAAGCAAGCCTTTGGTAGCTCCTGCCATCACTGCACCTCAGCGATCCCCTTCCAAGGCAGCAGCGATGCCTTGTGCAATACAGTCCTTCACCTGATACTTGGGCTGTCTTAATACACATATATATGAGCCAATTAGAAATAATATTGCCGGTACACTTTTGTAGCAGGCAGTAGCAGATTCTCCCTCTAAACAGCACTTCATCACAGTCGGTGAACTTCACTGATGCACTAATTCTGCAATTTAGGTGGGCTTAAAAAAACCTGATTGAGTAGCTCATCTAGCATGATTAATGCCTTATGAGCCAAACAGCTCATGCTGGTGGCTGTTACATATTAGAGACATATAGATTTCTTCCATAATATTGGCTCCCATTATTTAACCAAAGTTAAATTAACCATATGGGACTACTAGCAGAGAGAGAACACACCGGCAATAGTGCAAGGAAGTTCAGCTGCCCAGCAAAATTAGGGTGCCTTCCTCTGCAAGGCAAGCCCCCCTGCTCTCTCAGCTGCACTAGATGTTGCTCCTTGCATACATTCATTCACTGAATGCAAGCGCCTTTGAATTCATTGCACTACCTAGCCAGACTGGGGGAGGGCATCCGGACACAGATGGACTTTTAAAGAAAAGGGGTAGATGATTAATACTGGTCAGGTGACACTGCATATTTAAGCAAGGTCAGGTGGACATATTTACTGTTCTATTGCCCATTATTTACACCAAATCATTAGACTTACAGTCTTAGGTCTAAATATAGCCTTCCCCATCTGGTGTCCCCCCACCACCAGATTTTGCACTCCAATCCCCATCGGCCCCAGGCAGCATGGCCAATGGTCAGGAATGCCAAGAACTGGAGTCCAAAGCACCTAAGGGGCATCAGCTGGAAAAGTTAGCCTTGACTTTATAGCTATCCCACTGTCATACTGGGGATTGGCTTTCTTAAGTTTCTGATTGGCCAGACAGTTGTAAATCTAGTTCCTAGGATCAAGTAGGATTTCAGTCAGTTGTTTTCTGTCTGGAATCTGACACCTGCTGAGCCCTTCTGAGCTCAGATATATATATTCTACTGATCTGGGAGCACTTTGAGTGCTGGAGGCAGCTGTCTTAAAGTACCTCATATGGACATTTTGACAATAGCTGCTTCAATTCTTTTGTGTGGCATTTTCTAGTATTGTTGACAACCACACATATCGACAAAATCCGGGGCCTAGCTCACACTATCATTTTTACTACAATTATTTGTTTTCTGTAAAAGATCAAAAGAACAACCAAACCTGATTTGGGGTCATGTTCTAGGTATCCCAGGGACAATCTTATGCCATTAAGGGTGCCATCCAGCATGGCTGGCTGAGCGTGCTAGAAACTGTAGGAATTTTTATGTTTAAACTGGCACAGGATTGTACTTTAAGAGCCTTGCAGTGGGATATGCCTTATAATCAATGTAATTCCAGAAATGTATTCTCACTTACTCATACCTGAGGTGGAAAAAAGAACTACAAATAGTGCAACAATATGAATAAGGATGATAGTTTATTTACTGAGGGGAAGATGTGTTTTTGCAGCCAGCCACCGTGACCCCCCCCCCCAGAAAAAGTAGTAAAGAAACTCTTAAGGGCTCTTGGGGTATTGATTCAGGCATTCAAGCAGCTTGGTTCCTGAACATGCCATGTCATGATCTTGAAGCACCAAGAACAGACATGGGAAACTGCTGGGGCCAAATCCAGCCCTGTGGGACTCCTCATATGATCACACCTAACAGTTTGGTGGTTTTCCAGCTTTTTGCCATTTTTCCCATTCTGAAAGGGTTCAAACGCTTCTCCTAAGGTTTGATTATGGGCAAAAAGAGCTTTAGGTGGAAACATCCTTGTGTATTTGATAGCCTGGTCCCACCCCATTGTTTTCAGCACAATCTATCAGTGGAATGTGTACCCCGCGAGCTTCTCCAAAAGTGCTTCTGCTGAGGGAGGTTCCCCACCCTTCCTTTAGAAATGCTCCCACCACTATTTTCCAGAATGCCTGTGTCGGGGTTCATGGTGGCTGGTTGGTCGTGCAGCCTGAACCCAGCAGCATGGCATGTGCACGGCACCATGACTTATCATGCTATATAAATCCAGTTCAAAAGAACGGAAAGAGGACTGCTTCTACCAGTTCATTCAAATTAAACACTTTTCCAGGAATGATGATTTAAAATGAAAACTGCCCGGTTCTGCACAACAAACCAGATCAATTATATCCAACCTGGTTTTCCTCCAAGTATGTTAAGGCATATTCATGCACATGTTTAGACAGAAAACGGTCTGCCTGAACAGACAGACTTTGCCGTTCCCAGCACCCCTCAGCCAGCATGGTTGCTGCCTAAACATGGGCAGGATTGTGCCCTCAGCCACAGATAGGCATTGATGCAGTTAGTCCTACGTATAAGTGGCATACACTGATTCCAATAGAAGTTATTCCCAAATTTATTGCATACGAATGCAGTTAACGTTACTTGTGAAATCTGCCTTGAGCTTCTTTAATATAAGCTGTAGAAAGATGGCAGATGAGAATGTCAATGAGACATGCATTGACCAAACGTACATATTGCAAGGAAGTAAAGGAACAACGCTGGATACCTGCAGCAAATGCCGTTCTAAAAGATTACCCCTGCCCTGGACACCTCTGAAATGCCTTCCATAATGAGCCCTCAGCCATGCCCTCCAGCTGGTAGAAACGCACAACCCATCTAGGGGGTGAGGATGCCTACTTATCTAAAGGCAAACTTCAGCATCGCCAGAAGGAACATATTGTATTTTTAGCTGGGATGCTGGTAGGGTCACTGCTCATGCCGCATTCACCCACAGAACCAGTTTTTCATGCAACAGAGCTGTATGCACTTGATGTCAGTGTAAGGGCAACATCTGTCAACATGGGTTTGGGAAGATGGATTGTTTAAGGTACAATAAGGGGAGCAGCAAGTAAAAGTGGCCATCTGAAATGTCCAATAAAGCCAGACACCAAGAAGACAGTCTGGAATCCATCTGAAGGGAAGATTTGATGTCCCAGGGGTGAAGAAATGTGTTTTGGGGTTCCTAATGCAAGTATCTGTCCTATCACTAACAATGCATTTTTGCATTTTCGCCTAGTGTGCTAGTTTAGGTTGCTGCTGCTGCTTCAAAAAAGCAAACACCTTTGCAAGGTAGAGGCAGAGCATCAAAGCAGACTGAGGAAGGAAGTAAAGATGGGCTGCAAAGAGGCATGTGGGCCGGGGAAACAAAATAAATGTGGAAAGCAGGAACTGCTGTGAGGAGAGTGTAAGTGCAGGGAGAGAAAAAATATTAATAAAGGAGGGATATAGACTGGAGCAGGAAAAGAGGGCAAGAGGCAATGCCTGAGGGGAATAGGGAAAGATCTCTGGGATGGGAATACAGAAGAAAGGGATTAAAAGATTGGAGTGCAGAGAGAAATGAGTGCATGCCATCAAGTACAGAATGCAGTATGTAATGGAGAGAGGAGAGAGACTGGGGCCAGCAGATTAGGATGGTCACTTCCCCTGTGCAATGTTACCAAGGACTCGCCTAGGCGTGGCCCGCTGATTTTCTGAGCTGTCTCCATTGCCACCATTGACCTTAATGCAAACTAGTTTCTTCCCTCTGAATGCGGAAAATGCTTCAGTTACGCTTCTCGTAACTCACTTAGGACTCAATCAGAAGACTGACGAGGCATGGAAGCAAGAAGGTTCTAGTCTTTCAAGCACTAGGCCATCTTTCCTTCCACAGTCTGCCCATTATTTCACCAAGCCCATAGGCAAAACTGCCTAACAGCATAGGTTAATTTTTTCTGCCTGAAGAGTTTTTGTTTTGGTTTTTCCTGAAATCAGATGTCTTCTCCCTTCCCTGTCCACCTCCCCCTTTTTAAAACAAATTTCTTTAGGAGACAGGACATGTGCAAACACAGAGACACAAAGATTTTAGGGCCAAAGCAGCTGCCTCCAACAACTGATTGAGGAAGTCGTGGAAAAAACAGCAAGTTATTCACTATATAATGTTGGTGATTATTGTCATGGAAGGGAGGCTGGGCTTGCAGGATTCTCCTCCTCAGGAGACAAAGCAACTGTGGCAGAGGATGGGAGGATGTGCCAGTCACTGCTTTGCCCCAAAGTGTGAGAAAAGGTAACTTGAGTCAGTGCAGGAAATTATGTGGGGTAGGGAAACAAGTGGAGATACAGAGAGATCAGGATTACATCTAATTTACTGTATAATCCTAAACAGGTTTACCTAGAAGTAAGTCATACTGAGTTCAATGGGATTTACTCCCAACTAAGAGAACTGGAAGCTTACTCCTTGGTAAATGTGCTCAGAACTGCAGTTCCACTGTCTGGCTCAAGAGAGAAAGCCGGGGATTGATAACTTCAGTGATTTAGAGAACAAGCAACCACAAACAAAGCTAGCCATGCTGATCCGTGAGCGAGAACCCCACACCTCAAAACCACGCTTGCACATCTTTAAGAATTTTGGTTCATCCTCATAAATCTATCTGTGCATGTTAGCACTTTAATAGCTGCATGATTATGAGGCTGCTCAAAACTTAGTATAGTATGATCTGATATAGATTTTTGGATTTCCAGAAATTAGAACACAAGCATTCTGGGGTCCTAGTAACTACCAAGATAAAGTATTTGAAGTCAAATGAGGAGCCACCTTTTAGGGTGGGCATTTCTGCCTCTTCAGCCAGTCCTGAGATCTGGAGCAGCAAATCCTGAAGCCTCTGTCCAGTGCTTTTCTGCTTACAGGCCACAGCAGGAGGGAGAACAAACGAGAAGTAAATCCCACTATGTTTTCTGGAGGTTATTCTCTAGTAATTGTGCCAGGGCGACTTATTTTATATTGTTATTTTTTGCATTTTAACTTATGTTTGTATTTTTAATTTAATGTTATAATTATTTTTTAACTTAATGTTGTAAGCCACCCCGAGGCTTTGGTGAATGGGGCGGCATAAAAATGTCTTAATAAATAAATAAATAAGTTTTTAGGCCATCAACATGAGTTTTTCCCATCCCTCCCTTGACAATGTGCCATGTTCATATTCAATTAATCAGTACATGTTTAAGGGGTCACACAACTCTCTGGGGGTCCCAGGTGCTTTACCCTCCTCATATGGATCAGGGCCTGAAAGACCAAGGAAAAGTGTGGGCAAATTTTAAGTAAGCAGTTTGACACATTGCACAGTTCTGTCCTGAAAGTAAGCAAGAAACTGATTAGCTTTCCTTCCGTAAAATTAAAATTATAGCAATGTTTGCTAGTTATGTACATATATTTGCATATGTAAATTAGAACATGCAGATTTATGCAATTGTTTGTCTTATGCACCTCAGTCCGGATCTGTTAGACACTTAGCATAGCCCTTGTCACGATAGCATTGCCAAAAAGGAGTCCAATTTGTATAATATTTGAATATGATAGTACTTGTGTACAGATGCAAATTTAGAAATAATAATAGAAATGCAATAAATAGAAATGCAATAAACCTCACCATAGTGAGGAACACTGACCAGATGACCTGGATGTCTGCTGACCAGGTACAGCCAGCTGATGAATAAGGTGAAAGGCCCCATCCTTCCTTCCTATGGCTTATCTTTAAACTGGACACAGACTGGACAGCCCTTCAAATAGAGGACTATCCTTTGTAAAATAGGAAATATGGTCATCCTATAACTGATATGGGAACACAGAGCGGAGAGAATGGGCTATTGGGTGAAGCATGATAAAACCTAGTCAGAAAGGAAAAAGCAAGTTTTAAAAAATGAGCAAAATACTTTGCAGATGTGGTCCTCTTGAATTAATTAGAAGTGGCTCGCAGACAGAAAGTCTTCCCCATCCTGCCTGGCCAATCAAGATACTTAAAAAAAAAAAAGAGGATGGAGTGGAGTCTATATGTCTCCTCCATATTTCCATGCATGTCTTTGGGGGATAGCGGGGCAGGCAGGGAAAGGAATTGGAGAGCACAGAGACGTTTCCTTTTTTCCAATGTCAAATGTGAAGAACTCATAAACATGAAGAATTTTTTAAAGCTTGCATGAAACATTTGCATGTGCAATTCACCTTAAAATGCATTTTAATTCACTTTTCCTAACAGACATGCTTTGCAAACAAATTTCTGAATATACAGTGGTACATTTCTAATCCTCATTCTCAAGACATTTTTGTGAGCATTTTCCCCTCTATATTTATTCTGGCATTTTTCCTTTGGATGGGAGAACTCTACTGCAGAATTTGGAGACATGCAAACTTCAGAAGATGGTCTTGTTTTGGTTTCTGTGTTCATTAGAAAGTTTGAAATTAGGTGAAGTCCACATTCAAATTTGAACTGAACGATTATCTCTCCATTCCTACACTAGAGGCAAGCAAAGCCTAGTCCCTTGCCCACAGTACTGATTGTCCACCTGAAATCCCAAGCCCGCACTGACCCTTGCTTTCTGATCCCATCTGCTCACTCTCAGGGGCTCTGAGGCAGAATCTGCCTCTTGATCTCCTTGTTTATCACTTATCTTTGTCCTCTGGCTTCTGACTGAGGGCGGCTTCCTGCAAAGAACATTGGCTTGCCCTAAGCAACCCAAAGGCCTCTGGCTCTGACAATGTTTCAAGGCTGACCTGGTGACCTGGTCCCTGGCAGGCAAAAAGGGAAGGAAAGCTGAAGATCAGTAAGGCGTTTCTTTCTTTATTCTTTCAAGCTTTGGACATGGCCCAATCCTGCCTTTGCAGAACTGACACTCGGGAGTCATGCAGAGTGGAATGCATGCATCAGTAAAATGGACCAGAGATGCCCAAGACCACAAGATGGACAGAGAAGTTCATAAAGCAGCGAAGCAACCAAGTCAAGTGTGTTACAAGGATGCAAGTTACATTTAGTGTTGTTCTTCAATTTATATTGATTGTAAAACCTACACAGGACAATAATATGGTGCTTTCCTAGCAATGATACCCACTGTTCCTCAATGTGCATCTTTTACCTTTTCCTTTGCTTTCTCCTTCATCTTCCAGAAAGCTACATCTTACACATGGTAAGCATGCCAAAGTGCATCCATTAACATGATTCAAATATGCAGTTTCCTTGGTTGGGAAGGATCTGCAACAGCCTTTCTCAACCTGATGCCTCCAGATGTTTAGGACTCAGCTCCCATCAGCCCCACACTTCATGACCAATGGTCAGGAATGCTGGGAATGGTAGTCCAAAATTCCATGCTCTCTCTGTTTGGCCCCAGTTCAATTTCCTGGGTTTTCTGTGCTTTTTCCCGGTTCTAAAGGGCTGAAAGAGTTTCTGAAGGTTTAGTTATTAATAGTGAGAGCTTTAAGCTCCAATAAGCTGGTCATTTTTGTGTTTTGGCCCTGCTGTTTTGCCTTCAGCCTCATCCACCACTGTTGGGCTGAAAGCCTTTCTGAAGGTTTAGTTATTAATAGTGAGAGCTTTAAGCTCCAATAAGCTGGTCATTTTTGTATTTTGGCCCTGCTGTTTTGCCTTCAGCCTCGTCCACCACTGTTTCCAGAGAGCTTATCTGAAATTGAATTCAGCCCTCAGGCTGAGAGAGGTTCCCTTGCACTGTATTAGAGCTATGTAAAATTGCCTGATTACTGGGAATGGCTCCATTCCAAGAGATGGAGGGGAGAGACTTGTCTGATTCCAAGGCATTTTTGTGATTGTTCACAGACCAGACAGATAGGCACGAACTGTTTGTATCAACCTCTGCCAGGGCAGGGGGCAGAGCTGCTTTTCCCCTCTACCAACACTCTGGAGGGATTGTTTTCAATTGATTATTGTTTACCCTTAGGTAAGCCTCTGGATATTGGAGCCTCTGTCACAGAATGCTCACGCATCACAGAGGATTCTGTGGAGCCTGGCAGGGCGCATGCCAATCTGCACACAATGCTTAGGCTCAACAACCTTTCCTAAGCAGCCCACATCCTCTGTGGGTGTCCACAATCCTTCCAATCAAAGAAGCCCCGCAGCTCTTCTCTGGAAATCTATGGAACATCTAATTTACCTAAGAAGCTGGGAAACTAGTCAATGGTTTTCAGAGTCAGCATCTCCTTTAGCCTAACCATATAGCTTGGAACTCTTCTCTTCTCTTCTCTTCTCTTCTCTTCTCTTCTCTTCTCTTCTCTTCTCTATATACTTACATGTTAGTAGTGCTGCCACTGTGACCAAGCATTGGTCAGGCTGTGACCCTGAAGTGGGTTTTCCCCCAACAGCTTGCTTGCTTGCTTGCTTGCTTGCTTGCTTGCTTGCTTGCTTGCTTGCTTATTTATTTATTGCTTGCTTGCTTGCTTGCTTGCTTGCTTGCTTGCTTGCTTGCTTGCATTCATATGTGACCCCATATCCCCAGAGCTCTCTGGGCAGCTGACAGGAAGACCTGCTGAAGATCAATTATTTAAATAACTGTTTCTGTAACCTTTAAGTTATTGTTTTCTATTTATCATCCTAAAGGAACTCGATTAGTAGTTACTGACCATTTTTAAGCTGCACTCCTATGCAAGTTTAGACAGAAACAAGGCCTACAATTCGCAGCATGTCCCAGTCGGCACTGCTATTCTATTAGAGTAGAATGCAGATTAGGAGACCAAGCTAGCAAGCAGCAAAAGTTTTTATTGCAATAAAAACTGAAGAATACTTGAGCCAGTGTTTTATTTTTACTCCCTCTGCAACTGTTGCAGTTTTTCCAACATTTAGCTGCATTTAAAACTCTAATAAATGTATGAAGCCTCCTCACCCAAATGTCTGAAGCAGGGATCTGGCAGTGGCTTGGACTAGAGAGCTGTGAAACTCTGCAAGATGCTTCTCTGCTAGGTAATGTTTGGATACTCAGGGGGCCTTGCATTGCTAAGTGCAAAGACACGGCTGCTGGGGTGATGACAGTGACTGGATGTCGGTCCCAGGGTGATGAGGATGCTCCACTTTGGTTTTTAAGTATTGTCTTCCAACTCCCCAGCCAGTTCTGAGAGCAGTACAAATGTCAAGAGTGACCACCTCTGTACTGCAACAAGCTGAAGGGCAGTGTGGACGGCGTTATTGTTGAACCAAGTGGGGGAGAGAACTCAGATGACACAAGGCACCTCAAAGGAGTGGACTGAAAGTAAAGAAAGGGATATTTCTTTCCTCAGATAGGCCTCGTTCGTTCGACCAGCCCTATCACAGAACCTTTCTTTACAATTAGCTGACTGCCAAGTAAATTGCATTTGATTCTTATTTATCATGTCTCCCCCTCAAGTCACATATCTGAGGCAGCAGCATCATGTTTCTCCAGCACTGAAACAATATTTTATAGATGAAAAAAATGAGAGACTTGCCCCTGGGTAGCCCATGCATTGCCATTTTGAGTGCTGTGTGGGAAATGGCTCCATGAGTGTCACAGGAATGCTGTGGATGCCATTTTAATCACATAAGTAATGGTGTGTGACCAGTTCCGTTCTCCCCCTCCCCATTCCCATGCCATTTTGAAAAGCTTTCTGAAAACTTAAATTTTACATATTTCTAAACCTCTATTGGAGAAAATGGACTCTGCCAGCACACAATTCCAAATGGGATCACTTTGCATGCTTGCTTTTTAAAGAGATAAACCCCAGCAACGTTATCTTCCATCCCCTGGCTGTACAGCAATGCTCTGCCATTTTGCTTAAATTTATTGGTTTTATTCCAGTTGTCCTTAGACACAATTCCTTAGACACATGCATCCCCCGTCTCCCAGACAGTGCAAGGTTATTATTGATTTTCATGGGGCACGGGCAGCTGCTCCCCACAGTTTAGCTCTCTTTCACTAAGGATGTATTTCTGCCTGTTACAAGTGGCCATGATGCTCAAGCAGAAACAGGGCATGATCCAAGGGCAGATGTAGTTTCTCAATCTAAATGGATCTGGGCATGTTATGCCCGTATGGGGGACCATCTGGAAACCTCATGAATGTCACCTTGAGTTCCATAATGGAAGCAAGGCAGGTTAGGACCATATTATAATTAGTGAGTTGTCATTACAGGGGGCCTTTAAAGAGTATCAAGCACAGTGGCTGGAGCACCCACTGGCAAACAACCCTGCATGTTCACATGCAACACCAAGAAGCAGGTCTGTCTTGCACTTTTTCATTCTTGGCTTCACATTGATATGGATGTTGTTTATCAAGGACAGAATCTGTAAGAAAAACTGGACATACACTACACCCACATTTAAAAGCTTGCATTCACATTAAGAGCCAACTTAAAATGATCCAACCATTTAAGTTGCATTTTTTAAAAAAAAAACCCTATGATAATTTGCCATACATCCCTCTGCTCTTCAGGGGAATTACATACCCTGTATGTTTGGGGTAAGTTGTCCCCAGTGTTTCAAAGTTTTCTGCCATCAAAGGATCTCTTAACTGGCCTACACAGCTGAGCTAATGTACAGTATCCTGAGTTGGGATAAAAGCTTTTCACTCAAATATTGGTGTGCATCTCTTTTTCCACCCCATCTCCATCTTGTTCCATGTTAATGACTCATAAACAAAAATGGGAGAAAATGTCATTCAATTTGCATTTTGTTAAAAACTAAACAAATTAACACTTCCCAGATCAATATACAAACCACAATGCAGTTATCCTGCAGTGTTCACATTTTGCAGAACATTGTGATGTGATTTTCCAAATAAAACATAAACACAAAAATGCATATGTGGGGGAAGTTTACACAAAAACCAAATGTGCCAAAATGTGCATGAAAATCCATACAAATGTCCATTTGGGCCTTTAAAAAGAGAGAGAGAGAGAGTCACAAACTGAAGCTGCAACAAGACAAAACAAACTTCTGATAGTGGCAACATGAGAGAGAAACTGAAACTGACAGATTCATCCACCCTATCAGCTAATAGAGGTCCATAAATAAGGCCAATTTGGGGGGAAAACCCAGTGTAAGTTGTGCTTTATTTATTTATTTATTTATCAATTTATATCCTGTCTTTTTCCTACAAAGGGCTCAAGGCAGCTTACATCTCCTCCTCCATCTTATCCCCACAACAACCCTGTGAGGTAGGTTGGGCTGAGAGTTTGTGACTGGCCCAAAGTCACCCAGTTGGCTCCATGGCTGAGCGGGGACTAGAACCCAGGTCGTCTGAGTCCCAGTCCCATGCTCTTAACCACTACACCACACTGGCTTTATTACCCTTACTACTTCCTCACTGCAGCTGGACAACCCATCCACACCACTACATTGGGAATCGCTCCTCGGGTTGATATTAATCATAACTGCACTTTGCTTGGAGCTCTGTTAGAAAGTGGTACAGTTTTGCAATAGCCATGGCCTTATTTCTGGTTAGCTACCCCAACGTGTCACCCAACTGGCTTTTGGATTTTCATGGATTCACAGACAAAAGTATTTCATGGGCAGTAGGTCTGATGTTTTCAATGACTGATGCTTCTTAGTTTCTTTTTGTTAGGTATATTAAGAATAAAACCTATTCTAAAAAAAAAAAAAGATCTGGTTATCCAGCTACCTGGACCAAGCTGAAAACATACAGTGAGTCAGAAATTATAACAATTCACATACTGGGGAATGATGCACATTCACCAAATGTGTCCTTTAGCTAAATGGAATGACCAAGAACTTTAGCACAATCGAGGTAGGGACTCAAGGTGCGACAAAAGTGCACTCTGAGCTGTGATAAATGCCAAGTCATGCTCCCAAAGTAGCTTTGTATTCAAGTGACAACAGGAGTGATGCATATGTCTTCCAAAGCTCTTTGAAATCTTTCTGAACAAAAAGCCATTTTGAAATGTCAGTTATCAATATTACTGACTCCAGCTGTACCTCTCCCTTTATTTTCAGCAGGGGACTTTTTGGTGAAAAAAAGAAATAAGAATTCAAGTCGCTGCCTTCATGTAACTTGCCAATGACTTGATTTGCCATCACAACTTGCATTTGTTACTGTAAAAATCCTAAACAGGCCAAAATCTTCACACACAAGCAGGGTAAGGTAAACAATGCATAGCCTTTTATGTCAGCTTGGTTAGCCTGTGTCCATCAGAAATTCTCCCCAACAAACTGGAGAAAGAAACTGGTGGACATATATGCTACCCAAGAAAAATTAACAGAATGAGCCCTTAACAAAGATGGCAAACACAAACACAAAATCCTCTAGGCTATCTTGCCACAAGTAAGCCAGATATGTTGGGATGGGAAAGAATCTTGTCCCGTTCACATTTTTGTGCACACATACCTAATGCACACTTCCCAAAGAAAAGTACCATCTAAAATACAGCTGCATTCCAAAATTCACGTCTTTCCAAAAGTTGAGCTCATGTTGGCATCCCCCTCCAAAATATGCATATTAGGAAAAAGTACTCATATTTATCTCATGTATTCAGAAAAATGTCTACCCCAAAATTAGCTTAGCCTATGGTGGGACAATTTTAAACTGTGCATTAAAATGCTTAGATTTGGAAAGCAGCGCTTTAAAAACCTGTATATCTGAAAAAATGCATGTAGATTTTTGTGTAGTTCAGTGGGATGTTATGAATTTAACTGCAAAAATCCAATGGGCTTACCAGAAACAAACATCACAGACTGATTCATCCCCGAGGAACATGAACGCAAAACTACTATGCTATTCCATAAAAGGATCCTTGCAACATGTGCACCACCACTGAGCTCTGGCCAGAGGAGAGAACTGCAGGGAGAACGAGCTGATAACCAAGAGCCACCAGCAGATTGGAGGGAGCCATATAAAAAGGCCAAGAGGAACTTTTAGGTCAGAATTACAGTTTTTGGTCTCAGCAACATAATCTGCCCATTTGGTCCATATTGGGGTGATACATTTTGTTCATCAAGTAAATTCTCAGAGCTGCCATTGGCTCTAGATTTGAAGTAGCTCTTGGCAAACTAGTGCCTTCTGGTGGGCCTTCTTCCAACTGTAATTGGACCTTCCCTGATGCACTTACATAGAAGCATCAGTGGCATGCAGACCCACAAGCAATACAACACTGCTAAGCCTTGGAGCCACCATATTGATTTCTCGCTTTACTCTGAATGCAGCACCACTTGGGGGATTGTGAAAGACTGAAATGGTAGCTCTCAGGTACCACCCATGCCCTGGAACAGCACCAGATCAGGGGCATGGTAAGTTACAATAATTGCACTAAGATTCAGCTGCCCAGCATTCCATGGTGCATGGAGACAAGGAATGCTTAACAGTAGAGATGACCCCATGGACCCTAGATGATGGGCCCCCAACAGCTACCTAAGAATGCCACATTCTGACCTTTGGTTCCTGCTGCCCAATAAAACCTAGCCATGAATTGAGTTTCCAAATATGAGATGGACTGATTGCATGAAGTCTTGAGTTCTCAAGAACTGAGTAGGGCTGCCAAGGATAGAACATTTTGGAGGGCATTCATCCATCCATTCATTCATAGGGATGCTATAAGTTGGAGGCAACTTGACAGCATGTAACATGGAGCTGAGCTTCACAGCCATACTCCTGATATGGCTGCCAACGGGCTTTCTCTGCCGTGGCATCCTCCCCTTCGAAAGGTCTCCTCTCTGTGGAAAAGGAAAATACATTTCTAATAAGAAAGGTGGACACAGCACCCTTCTATAGTACATGTAATTGCTTCCCTGAAGTGAACAGACCAACGTTCAATTAAGTGACGGTACAAAAAGAGAACAAAAGGAGAGTTGAAAAAACCATTCTCACCTGGTCATCTGTTGGGAGTGATCATTTCTTCCAGGTGTGCTGTAACCTAGAAGAGCTAGTTCTGGTCCTCTTCCAGGCTACTGCCAAAAGATGAACAGAACTGAACACATGACCGACATAAGTATGTCTGGACAGGCGAATGGGTTTTGCAGGCCAGCGGCTTTTTCTTGAGGGTGTCTTAAAGACTTCCAGTAAGAGCATCTGATCTTACATTTCCATTAGGAATTCTGAGCCATTTATTATATATCAGTAACTTGCATAAATATTAAGATTGGTTCTACTTGCATCAATTAATTTTTTTTGCAAAATAAGTTATCAGTATGAAAAGCAAAAATATGGAATCTCTATTGGGAGCTCTGCAGATGAATTTCTGACTTGAGAGTTTCTACTGTTCTGTGTGTTTATCTAATCTCTTTAAATTTTGAATTATAATAATTTCTTGATTGGAAAACAAATGAAATTTGGCAGGTAATCAAACTGGTTTATGAACAGGAGCATATTAAACACAGCTCAAAACCAGCTTACAAACAAAAATACTACTTGGGCATTGATGTATAGGATAAAACAATACTGAGCCTGATTAAGGGGGAGCGAAGGCAATAGATGCATCTGTATTGAGTCTATCAGTTATTGACTGTAGAATGTGAAAACTATCCATGTTTGATGTCATAACCAGTATTTTAAGTCTCCAATCTTAAGGTCAAGCTTATGGAAATTTTACTAAGAAGTATATTCTAATAAGTTTGATAGGATTTACTCTCAAATGGGCACAGGATTGTCATTTTAGTCAGGATACCAGTCAGCCTCATTTTCCCTTGCAATTTCAAGAAAATGAATATTTTATAATACTATATTGCAGAGTTCAGTAAGATACTTCTTTGTTAATCTAATTCTGCTCAGCACTCATTTTGTCTTCAGTGAGAAGAATTCTATTTAACTGAATTATATTCTTGGGGGGGATACTCCATGCAGAAGGTCATCCTCATCTACCAGGGTAATCCGTTTTGCACATCCTTCAACCATTCTGCGGTAGCCTTGTGCACATCAAGTCTGAACCCACCTGCCAGACCTCTGATGGCCAAGCTGCTTCGTTCCCCATCCTGCCTACGCTCAGCCAAAATCAAAATCTGGAGGCCAAATCTGAGCGACCATCTATGGCCATTGCCCATGCTGGCTGGGCATTAGGGAAACTGTAGTCCAACATCTGTGGGCATCCTGGTGGGGGAAAGCTGGTCTAGAGGGTTGCTGTGGATGTTTGAATGGCCTACACACACTCCTGAACTCAGTAGGGCTTACTTTTGAGTAGATATAAATAGGATTACACTGTACATATCAACTCAGGAGTAAGCAGGAGTTTTAGGATTTTCTTCTGTCTAAACATGAACGGGATTGCATCCTCACTTAAGTCACACACTGCCACTGTTACCTCCTTCTCAGTTGCAAGAATTTTAACAGGCTGTGAGCTTAAGCACTACCCACTGCTTTGCAACCACAGGATGGCAGATGTTGTTGGACTACCACTTCTACCATCCCCAACCAGCACAGTCAATAATTAGTGATGGCAGCTGCAGTCCAACAACTTTCTAGTGAGGGAAGAAAGAACCCAATATAACAGTAAGAGCACTCAGCAATCAATTATAGGGTTAAAGTGTCAAGTGTTGGTACATGCCATTTTAATCCTGGCTGGAGAGAAATGTTCAAACCCATTCATTTATTAAATTTATTAGATGACTTTCTCTAGAAAAAGGCTCAAGACATCTTACAGAAAGGGTTAAAATATACAAAGATTTAAAACAATTTAAAACTATGCTAAACAATTCAATAACAAGCAGGACCTAGTGAATAGCAAGATGAATATGCCAGAAAATGCATGGTACTGTAATACAAAGTCTTAACCTGACCCCTAAAAGATAACCTCACTGGGGACAGCACTCCATAACTAGGGGCTACTGCTGATAGTATCAGGTTATTCTCCATGTTTAGTAGCGCATTTTTTTTCCTTTGTCAGTATCAGTGTAAGAAATTCTGGTAGGGTAGCTATGTTTGTCTGTAGCGG
Organism: Varanus komodoensis; assembly: GCF_004798865.1. Lineage (NCBI taxonomy): Eukaryota > Metazoa > Chordata > Lepidosauria > Squamata > Varanidae > Varanus > Varanus komodoensis. The sequence goes on from NW_025335761.1 coordinate 16,297,262, forward strand.
CAAAACTGCCAAAAGGTCTTCTGTCACTTGAAAGACCTGCAGACCCATCCTCTTTGTCATTCTGAAAGAAATAGATATATGTGAACCTAACTAACCCAGAAAATAAGTTAGGATTTTTTAGGCTTTGTAGTATGCCTTGTTAGCTTGTCTTTCTGGTAACAACAGCCATGAAAAATGTAGTCTCCATGCTGATGGTCTACAATGGTCACGTGAAATGCTTTATCAACTTCAAAATTAACTTCAGTTATAAATTATTCTTTGATAAAGACTTCAGCTTCAAGTTTGGTTTCAAACCATAAGCAATTTATGCATTGTTCTGTCCCTGAAAGCAGGAGAACATGAGCACAAGCAGATCCAGGTCCTGCCGTTCTATATGGCTAGTTATCAAGATAAACACATAAATAACCAGCACTGAGTTTTTGGCAGATCAACTCCCTACCAGCAGTATATGATGCACCTTAGAGGAGGGCCACCTCACTTAACATTTGTATGCTTTAGCAGGTATACAAGGAACATAATATCATACAGTTCTGTGTGTCTGTTCAGAATTAAGCGCCATTAACTTTAACAGGACTTACTCCCAGGTTAAGTGTGTACAAATTACAGACTTGGTTGGATAATTCTGCTAAAATCAATGATAAGCAATCCCTGCAGATTTTTAGCAGGAACCTTTTAATGCTAGTAAAATTCAGAAGCATAGGCCAGCTGTTTTTCCTTGACATATGAAGAGCACACATGGAATTCTAATACTTTAAAGTGCTGTGCAGATACTAAGTAATTCCAGATATGTTAGCAGCTGAGTGTTCAGAGTGCCTCATATACATGATCCCAATAATCTTTACAATAGCCCTACCAGGTAGAACACTGTTGTTATTCCTGTGCTACACACGCAGGGGTGAGAGACACTGGTTTGCTTGAGACAGGATCAGGCAAATGAATAGCCAGTGGGGAGGGATGATGGGTGTTTTTGGCCAAAGCGTCCGGTCGGCCACATTTGTGTGACCCCCCCTGCCCCGCCCGCATTGGTCTAAAGCCAAAGGCTAGTTCAGGGTAACTGCATGGTTCAGGGGCTTGGCCACACCACCAGAACTCTCGCTCGGTTTTTCTTTAAAATGTGAAGACAATCATTTTGAATGTACAGAGAATACTAAGCACATCCTCAGTCAAGGGAAAGCACATTCTCACCGATAAGTGAACGGACAAATGTTTGCAATACAACCATTATTCACTTTGGTGACCTAAGCATGCTGCTAATTATTAGAATGCAAACAGGGTGTATGTATTTGGGGTGCGTAGGTCAGAGTAATTTGCTACCCTGCTGTCAACAACCATGCAGAGATGGCAAAGCTTCCTAATCCTCCACATGCAATGTGACCAACAATTTATCAGAGACTTGTCCAACAGCCACAATAAAAGGGAAATCCTACTGGACTGGCAGCATTTCTAAATACATACAATTCCCAGTGCTTACACAACCGCTAATGGATTTGCCCTTGAAACATTTAGGATAGCTGCAGAAGGACCTTCATTACATGTTGTAAATAAATGAAATTATTTACCCAATGCTGATAAAAGAACTAATGACATAAACAAGTGATCCAGGCCTTTCTGGTCAAATCTCTCCACTATGCTACACAGATAGGAGCAAATGCTTTAAAAACTATATGGACTTGGGCATCAACCCTTGGCATCCTAAGGCAGCTGCCAGAACCCCAACAGGACCCACAAACACTGACAGCTGGTGGCTGTGTCTGTAAAGCATTTCCCAGAATGCCCAGCAATGATGTTACATTGGGCACTCTGGACATTTTGAGATATTAAAGCACCATCTCCTAGCCATTCTTGACAGCACTGCTGATGCTTCCTGCTGTGTAGGAGGGGGACCAGCAGCATAAAAGGGGTGCCAACAGAATGCACTTTGCCTAGGATCCCCTCAAATCTGAAGCAGGCCTGCTCCCCACTGCTGGAGAAATGGGGGTATTCTTATTCTGAAATGTGTATTTTACATTTCTAAGCACACATTGGATAGCTCCATGTGGGCCTCAGTCCTACATTTGCCACTGTGCAATATTCTAATCTGAAGCAGAGGAGAGGAAATTCTGGCCCTGCAGACTTTGATAGCCTACAACCCACCATGAGCTATGCTACTAGCTAGGGCTTATGGAAGTTCTAGGCCAAACTTATGGAGGATCACAAGCTGCCCACCCCTGACATAAAGAATGTAAAGCAAAGTACTGGTTGACATCTAAAGATGCTCCAGAAATCATGCTTCCCAATGCCCAAGCCAGGTTTGAAAGGCCTTCTACTTTAATTCAGATTGTGCCCTTCAATTGCACAACGAATGCAGAATTTCTACTAAATGCATATTCAATCATAGGCTTAGCTTTTCTACAGAAAGCAAAGTCCTGTAATTGTGGGCGCTGGCTTGTGGCTCCCATGAAGAAGCAGTTCCATGGAAAGTACAGCATTACACAACGGTGTGTGTGTGTGTGGGGGGGGCATTTGTTCCAAGTGTCAGTTCTACAAGAAAAGGAAAGCTATGTTGCTCAACCACACATGAATGAAATTGTTTTGCAAATAGAGAGACTATGACTTCCCTCATTGGTACAGCATTTAGGTCTTTGGTTTCTGCGGAGCTGAGAGGTCACAGCTCAACGGCAGAACACAGGTTCTGCAGGCAGACGCGATCCCTAGCCTCTCTAAGTAGGGTTAGGAAGGAAACTTATGAAACCCTGAAGAATCAGCACCAGCTGGTGTTGACAATACTGGGCCAGAGGGACCGCAGGCCTGCCTCAGATAAGGCAGCTTCCTCAGTTCCAGTCTCAATCCATCCAATGTTCCTTGGTGTATTAGTAACAAACAGCCATTGAAGTGATGGAAAAGAAACCCAGTTCTGTTCAGTGGCTGCGGAGTTGAACTAAGACAAAGTGGGTTTAAATCACATTAGATGGCCTTGATCAATTTTCTTTCTCTCGGCCTGCTTTCCCATCTCTAAACTGAGAACAAGTGACCTTCCATTACAGCCTAATTATGAAGATGGATGGAATAAGAAAGTGTTGTCAGGTACCCTCAGCAAACAGAGCAGGGAATACACTGTATATAGGAGGGCTGGTTGTGCTTCTACTGCTCTGGCAATTCTCCTTCCCAAATCAAATACCACAGCAAGTAGATTAGAGCCAATATACACATCCAGTTGTGTATGTGGAGAACATAGCTCACCATTACCTGAAAAACCTTCCCAAGTGTGGAATGAAGTGGGACTTCTGGATTTGCAATCTCAACACATGTGTTGAAATTCTCAAAAGCACCAAGCCAAGGTAATTCACGGCAGCCTCACCACATAACCTCAAAGTCTAAAAATGGCCATTAAAAAGAACCATTAGAATTATGGAGGTAGCAGCAGAACAATCTTGGCTCCAACAGAAAGCTCCTCATCAAATAACCCCTTCCCATTATTTTTTCAGGTTCTACTACGTGGCTTAGAGTGAGGGAGGGGAGAATGTTGACCTGGAGCCAGTATAGTTCACTGTGATTTACAGTGGATCAGCAAGGATTTCTCACTCCCACCTGTTTAACAATAGCAGCAACAAAATGGATCCCTGCTACCTACATAGTTTCTCACCCCAACACTAAATTGTCATGCTCAAGTAAAGAAAGCTTGGGGTAACCAAGAGTGCAGTTGGTGTGGGAAGATGGCAAGCTATGTTCCTTAAAAGAACTCAGAATGCATTAATTTGGAAGGCAAGCCTATTGCATATCTCCTCTTGGTAAATCTTGCGATTGTAGTAAAATAATAAAGTGGGTCCTGCAACTTTGAAGCCTTCCCACCCCCAGTTTACTGAAGTCCTACAAAATACCTATACCTGACAAGGTAAGGGGCCACATTCTCATGCCTCTGTTTAGCTGAGAAATATGGTCTTGCAGCTCAGGCAAATGTGCAATAGAAGAATCACATTCCTCTGGAAAGACAGAGCATAAAGTTTCAGAACTGGCTGCATGAATAAACAATATATGCTCCTGTGTTAAGCTTGCCAATTGGCCCTTAATATAACCAAGAAAAAATAAGTTCACCTGTCTATATTTTCACCTATTTCTGTACAGGACAGCACTGCACCTCGGAAGAACATCACCCAATCTACAAGTGCCCCTCATTTTCAACTGGATAGAAGTCTTGCTAGGAAAGGTTAAGGCAAACACGTGATGGTTCATTCTAGGCTTGGGGGCTGCATGCCTGGCCTGTCCCTCCCTGTCGCTTTTTAGGGCACGGGCTTTGGTAGGCCCGAGAAGCTAGTGCAAGGGGCAGCGCTAAGTCACCCCCTTCCGCAGGAGCAGCCCTGATCCCCAGCTGCCTCCTGCCCCCCACGCTTACTCCTACTACGAAGTAAACTTGTCCTATTTAGGCAAAGCGGGTGGCGCAGGAGCTATATTTGAAAGCCGAAGTAAACAAGCGCTCAGCCAGAGTGGATGGAGCACAACAGCTGCGTAAGATTAATCGTCCCCGTGAGAGGACGAGGGAGAGCCGCGCAGGTCGGCGGCGGGCTGCAAAGGGCCCCGGGAGCTCCTTGCCTTTGGAGATGAGGAGCTGCCGCCGCCGCTGGACATGCCTGCGCTTGAACCGCAGCCGGACCCTTCTGCACGCAGGCAATCCCGCCTCTTCTCCCAAAATAGTCAGAGATAGTTGGAGGCGATCTCCTCATTTCCTCATATTATAATTATTTATTAGGTCTGCTGCGCCCTAATCGCTTTCAGTCACTTTTGTGCAAAACTGTACGGTTTCCCTCCCGCGGCTTGAGACCAAAACAAGCCGTGGTCGGACTGCTTTTACACCTCGGAAATAGGGCGTTTTGGGGAGAAAGAGGGAGGGAGGGAGAGAAATTTATAGCCACCGCATTAAAGGCATTTATTCCGCCTATGACTCCCGCCGTCCCCTTCGCCCGCCGCCTATCATAAGCCCCCGCGGGTGCCCTTCCCTTCCCTTCCCTTTCCGCCTCCTGCATCTGTTCCGAAGAGCTGCCCGCAAGTTCGGCAGAAACCGGGATACCAGGCTTTGGGCTGTGCAACGGCGCATCCTCCACGCTTCCCGTCGGAGCGATCGGCGGCGTGTTGTTATGATATTACAATTCCACCGCCCCCCCACCTCCTGATCCCAGAATAAAATCGCTCGGGGAGGGGGGCGGGTTTGGAGCGGCACCAAGGGTCATCCTTCAGAATGCACGTTGGGATGGAGCACACAAGCCCAGGCGATTCCCTCCTTCCCTGAAATTTCCTCCAGCTCCTTCAGACGGTCTAAGCCAGGATGGGAGGATGCAGCACCCGGCTTATCTCCATATGCATGTGCAACGCGCGCACATACACAGCTTCACACGCAGGCAAGCTCCAGCTCCAGCCAGGCAGGAAAACAAGCCTCATGTTTGCATTTGCAACATTTATTTCCAGCTGTTGTTTCCTGACGGATGGATTGGCGAAGCCATTCCATCGCATCTCCTTTCCCCCGCCCCACCGCCAAAAACCCTGTATGGGGATCGAACGCAATACTGAAACTGTCGCTTCCCGGCTGTAAAGCCGCAACCCTTTCCGGATTTGTAGACGCCAAAGTGGGGATGAGCCACTATCACTTACCTTTCTGATTCTTGTCGCGGGGGGGGGGGGGTCCTCCTTCCTCCCCAGTTCCAGATCCTTCCGGTTCTTAAAGCGATCTCATTGCAGCTCGTGGAAAATCGTTCCCGGGGCGGGGGGGGGGGGGGTGGGGCTGAGGGGGGGGGTGGAATCTCCTTGTCAATCCAACTTGCCTTGCTTGCTGGAAAATTGAGCTTCTCTTTTGCCGGTACGAGTGAGGAAGTACACTTGGAAATGTGGGGTGCTAGGGTGGTTTGCGGGTGTCAAAGGAAAAGGCTGGGAATTCTACCCGCCCGGCTTTTTTCCTCTTCTTTCGGTCGTGTGCGGAGTAATTTGGAGATGGGGAGGAAGGGAGAGAGTGAGGGAACAGTGAAGGAGGATGAGGAGGATGAAGAAGGGCTGGGGGGTGGGGGCCCTGGAAGGGAAATGACGATGGCACCCCCAGATTGCGAGAGAATAGGATGGGCTTTCCCCCCACTGCTCTCTCGCGCTCTCACACCATCACTCATTCAGCTGAGCGACTTTCCAGCATCACAGAGCAGGCAGGCGAAACCCTCGGAGCCTGCCTGGTTTCTGGATGGAGAGGCAGTGCCCGCCAGCCTTGTGCACAACTGCAGCAGAGGAGCCAAATCAAAAAGCCAATCTCCAAGCCTCTCCAAACTCCACGTCACCCTATCAGCTGGGAGCAAGAACTGCAACCGAATTACAAGCCATGCATATTTATCCTTTGCAACGCGGGGCGGGCGGAGGAGAGGGAGGATTTTCAGGCAGGGTACTTTGAAGCAAATCACAAGGCAGGAAACCACAGGCGAGCCCCGTGCCGGAGAAGTGCATGAATGGGCGGCCTGCCTCTCTGGCCGACCGAAAGTCTAGCAGGCAAGGAGGGATTCCCCCCGCCCCCGCCGCCCTTTCGGGGTATATATCGGACCTTAGGTTTTGCACTTTCTGTGGGGCGGGGATGGCGCAAGGAGGGCATGAAACGGAAGGAGATGCGTGAAGGAAACGCACGCAGGCACGACGCTAACCCGCGGCCCGCAAAGAAAACTAACCCAGATCTTTTTGTTCAGTTGACCAAGGGCATCTGAGCGTAGTTAAATATAGCTGCTACAAATTGCTTAGGCAGGAGTAGCCTTGGCTTGGGTGCTTTGGGAATCAGTCGCGGCTTAGTGGTGGCTGTGGTGGTGGCAGAGGGAGAGAGAGAGAGGCTCCATTCACCCAGTGATCTGTCTCGAACAAAGTCAATAACTACTTGGGAGGTGGCGCAGGAACCATTTGGAGGCTAAAAATATGACCCGCTGCCTCACAAATTGCTGTGTGACTTCAGTGACAAATGACCAGGCTTGAAGCTGCGGGTTCCATCAGCCTGGAGTGGAATGATAGCTTTTGCATGAGGTCAGGCACAGATGTGGCCTGCCTCTGCAGGCCTCTGTGTTGGTCAAGAGCAAGCCTGCAGGAGAAAGGGCCCTTGCTCTGCCACCTGGCACGGCCTGTCCCTCCTCTTCAGACCATGCATCATGGAGCAGCATTCCCCCGCCGTTGTGCCCCCAGCAAGTGCGGGGCCACAGCTCCCACTGCTGGAAGCTGTGACCCAGCCAGGCTGCAGGAGGGTGTCATGCAGCCAGCGTTCCACAGAGAGAAGCTGCAGAAATGTTCTCCTGGGCATGGCATGCTGAAATCGGCAGCAAGACAGTTGCCATTTTCGCTTGTCGTCATTTGCCGGTTTAATTCCAAACCAGAAACTCTTTCATTGGACGGATCTTATTTGTAGTGCTTTGTGAAGAACATTTGTTGGGTTTAATTCTCTCAGCAAGAGCGGAAAGTAGACTGAGGCTTAAAGATAATACTACTTGCCAGCAAAAGAAGGACTACAGATGCATTTACAGCTGACAATAAGTTAAGACAGACACAGCTATTTGAGGTACACAGATGTTTCACTTCAGTTCAGCTTTGCAACCCAGTGCATCAATCCGTGTAAAATAGAATTACATGGATTTCTCTTTCTCCCAACTCAAGAGGGCTCAGGAACTTGTGCCAGAAACGACCATAACCTCATTGTTTTGTGTTTCTAGGAGCTGATTTCCCACTTCTGCTCATTCATGGGGGCAAAAACTGCAGCTTCTGAATCTAAAATTGAAGCATTTAAGGGGTAATTTCATGCACGTTTTGGCAGGAATTTTTTTTTCAAAAGCTCCCAATATTTCCGGAATGCTGGAAGTTGTACAACTTTCTTCTGTCTACCCAGATATAAGATTGCACGCTCATATAATTGCCCTGCAAAGTAGGGATATATCCCAGTGGATTGTTTTTGACAGGTTTTTCAAATGAGTTGGGCCAGGCTTAAGTGATTATGCCCCTGTGCACTGTTATATTGTCTTCCTTCATGGGGAGGGAGAAGTTGAGGTACTGGGTTCTCTCAATACCAGAGTCTATTTGCCAAATTCTACAAGATGCGTTTTTGTGGCTCCACATGATCTCCTCACTGGGAAACTCATAAGAAAGCCCAAACCTGGTCCTTTATGGAGAGTGAGAGGATGGGTCCTTAACTATAACTTGACACAAAAGCTAGGTTCCCATGAGACACTGAGCCACCATAACTTGGAAGCTTCATTTGCTTCGTGTGTTTGCTGAAGTCTGGTCCCCCTCCCCTCATAGCTTCTTTGTAGCTGTGAAGCCACCCCTACATGTCATGGTTTTTCATGGGGTTTTGGAGCCCCCCCCCAGGCTTGCCATGTTGTATGCGGAGAGTTGTAGTCCCACACCACCGGGCAGCACCAGTTTAGGGAAGGCTGCATGACTCAGTCCTCTAGCTTTGGAAGGACGGAATTGGAACAGAAAAGACGGGAGCAATGCAAGCAAAGTTGAGGAGAATTCACAGTGGCAGAATCACCACACCCTACGCTCTGCTGAGCCTCCATGAGCAGGGCTAGAAGGTTTAGACGGTAGGTTTGTGTGTGTGTTTCCTCCCGTTATTCTCTTGCCATTTGTTCTTTCTCTAATTTTATGCCCCATGGGTTGGCATATCCCACCTCCCCAACTACACTGCAGGGGTATGTCCAAGGAATATTTATTTATTTATTATTTATTTATTAAAACGTTTTTATGCCGCCCCATTCGCCGAAGCCTCGGGGCGGCTTACAACAATAAATAAAAGTAATTATAATATAAATTACAATAAATATAAACATTAAAAATCCAAAAATACAATATAAAATAAGCCGCCCTGGCCAGATAAGATCAAGTAATACTAACAGTTAAAATGCCGCTTAAATAAAAAGGTCTTCGCCTGGCGCCGAAAAACAAATAACGAATAGGCACTTTGTGTGCATTCCAGAGACCCCCTGCGCCAGGACGCCTCCTTTCGGAGCACGGCTGGGTTGGGCACTGTGACTCCAGGCCTTTCCAGTGCCAGTGATGCAGTCGTCATTCTGCACCAAAGCTCCCTCTGCACCGAGCGGAGGTCCTGGGACACTGGCCCGAGGACTGCAGGAAGGCACCCATAGCAGCTTTTGCCCTACACATTTGTTGCAGGGTGAAGTAATAAAAGCCCTTGACTTTCCCAGCCAAGTAAGGACATCTGTTATTAATCATGTATATGCACACCTCATGAAGACAGAGTGACAAATGAAGCTAATGATAATTATGGGTTTATTATGTGCAGAGCAAAGGTAAAATAAAATTGTGTCAGAATCTGCTGGTCAGCATCCTAAAGTGCTGTAACAGCCAGAAATGGCACTATTTTCACAGTAAGATGATATCCCCTATTATTATTATTTATTAGGTCATCTCCCCCTGTTCCTCTTAGAACTATCCACATTTACATTCATGGACAAATCCAGACACAAGTCACAAATTCTGGGTCATGTTTTACTATAAAATGTCCTGAATATGCAAACAAGCTGCTAAGGGTTTTAAAACATTTAATGCATGTCTGTTTTACTTTTTTAGTTAAAAGTGCACCACATTTTCTCAAATGACAGGCTATCCAACTCCAAACTTGGATGGCGATGGAAGATACATCCAATGGCCAGAGCAAGGGCCTGCTCTCCCCACTGCTGTGCCTCATTCTCTGCATTTTATCTACATGTCTGTTTCCAGCCATCCTGATCAAGTGACAGATAGGATGCTGGGATGCTAATAGGGAGCCATGTACAGCCGCCTCCCCTCCCCTCCTGCATGCTCCCTTCCCCCATTTCCAGGGGGCATTTGCACCCCGGCCGAGGCAGCCTGCGCATTTCTTTCTACACCAGCAGTGATAGGGGCTCAGCCTTCAGGGGACCTTGGTGCTGGGTCTCCAAAAATCCCATTCCCCCCCCCCCCGACCCCAAGATGATGTCAGGATAGGAGTTCACAGGATTGTACCCTCCTTGTCAGAATAGATTGCCAGAATGAACATAGCTGGCTGAGCAGAGGAAAAGCAAACCACCGTCATCATTGGGTGAGTGGTTTTATCGCATCTGAATGTCCTGTTAATAACAAAAGTTGTGCACTGATCCCCGGATTTAAACCCCAATTCAGTGCTTTGGAATTATCAGATGGATTTGGGACAGTATAGAAACATAAATAAGTATAGTAATTAATAATAATAATTTGGAGACAGTCTGCTTCAGTCTGTTTTGCACCTGAGCTGAGAGCCAGAACTGTGACACTTTGTGCTTCATTATTATTATTATTATTATTATTATTATTATTATTATTATATTTCTATGCCGCCCCTTGCCGAAGCCTCGGGGCGGCTTACAACACAATAAAATACATTGAAATACAATAGAACATAATAAATTACCATTAAATACAAAAATACAAAAAATACACTGAGATACAAACATAATAATATAAAATTAAAATTAACAGTATAAAATAAGTAAATAAAGAATATAGGAGAAAAGAGAAGGAAGAAGAAGTTGCCCTGGCCAGATCATATATTTTAACAATTAAAATGATGTTTAAATAAAAAAGTCTATGGTCAGACATATTTAAATGGTGACAATTCTTTTCTTTTGGTGAAAATTGAATGATAAGCTGCAGGCACAGCAAGTAGTCCCTTAGGAGGTGATTTGCCTGCCATATGTGAGAATAATTAGTGCAGGGGGGTTTTGTACTACACACATTTATATTTCAGTTTTTTGGAAAAAAAGCAGGGGGAACTGCTGATAACATTTTGAGAAAGATCCAGTGTGAAGTAGTGGTTAGAGAGTTGGACTGGAACTTGTGAGATCTGGGTTCAAGTTCTCACTTTCCCATAAAGCTCTTTGGATGACTTTGGAGCAGTTGCTCACTCAGCCTAACCTAACCCACAGAATTGTTGCAAAAATAAAATTGAGAAGAGGATTATGTAAGCTGCATAGGGTTTCTTGCAGGAAAGGGATATTAAGTAAGTAAGTAAGTAAATAAATAAATAAATAATAAAATTCCTGGAAGAATTGGATCACACTTACAGGGATAGTTGCCCTCTTTTGAGAAGATTGAGCCTGCTAAGTTATAGGTCAAGAGGCACAGGTTTTTCTTGTGCAAGAGTACATGCAGAGAGGGGACTTACTCCACTGGAAGGGCAGTCCTCCTTTTTCTTTTTTGAGAGAGAGGCGGGGACTGGGTCTCTTTCTTCCCTGAAATGGTATTTTGGGGCTATGGTGCAAGTCCTAGAGGATTGCAGGTTTCCATGCATGAAACCTGCAAACTTTCAGAGGATTGCCAGAAGGGTCTAGAAGATTATGAAAACTGGGAACCAGTTTAAGGCTTTTCATTGTCAGAACTGATGGCACTGGAAGTACAACCATCTCGAGGTCCTATCCTTGTCCTCTCACAAACCACAGTGATGGGACAGTCTGTAACAAGATGTCATTCGCACAATTACACTCCCTCCCTCTCTGCCACCCAACCACCAGCATTTTGGTGGATCTAAAGCAAAACAGAATGTCTGTATCTCCAAGCATGAATTGGTAACCAAGCCCTTGTTCTGGCCCAGCTTCCATTCTGGAAAGCCTCAGAAAGTATGAGAAATAGTCTGAAGGAGCCTGGATTCGCTCAGGTATCACCCAAATTTGGAGCTCATTCCTATCAATAACTAACTTGGTAAGACATCAGTAAGGCTATGGGAAGGGAACAGCTGCTAATAAACTAAAATGAGAAATCCTACTCTGATACTTTTCCATGTGTTTTACTGTCACCTGTCGTATTGTGTAATAATCTGCATTTTCCCCTAACAAACACATCACATTTAATTCTAGCTATTGACAGAGGGTAGTGCATTTAATGCTATTCCCCTACACAGAGGAAAGTATTGATGGGTTCCATTGTTTGAAGGTTTTCCTTACAGTTCTTCATAAAAACAAATGATGTTTAATCTCTTTTTCATTATCTGAAGAAAGGCCTTGACAAATATTGCTACCTTTGATTTGTATGTACAATCAAAATATGCTGTATTTTTTAAAAATCAGATATTTAGACTTTTCTCTTGTCAAGGATGCAGACCTAGGGGTTGTGCCATCATTAAAAGCAGAGGCTCCCGGACACCAATTATATGTCATCCACAGCAGCTGCGGGCACACGCCATTCTGTGGCAGTGAAGGGGCAGGATTAGATTCCAGAATCCCCTTTCAGAGATCATACCAATGTCTTTGGCCTTGGAGGGGGGACTCCAATAAATTTCATGGCCCCTGGGATACTTTTCAGGATCACAGAGCCACCGAGTTATTTTTTCAGCCTTAACTTTTGTGCTAGAAGTGCAGCAGTTTCCCACCTTTTAGGTATTCCCCAGTGAATTGCCATCAGCAATGTAATACTCTAGACGGTTTATTACTTCAGTTGGTTTTTATTTTATTACTTCACTAGATAACAAGTTCATAGTGCAGCCAATAAGCCTGTGATTTCTTTCTCTATTAGCAGAGGCATCCCAAACATGATACTGGGCTGTAGGCACTGCTGTTGGGAGTCTGACTGCGCAATCCTTTCCTCCTTATTCATATGTCAGCCCCACTGAACACGGGAACTTCCCCCCTGCTGAGTTTGTGAAGGGTTGTAACCTTAGAAAGTATATTCAAATATTCCCAGCGCCTTTTCTCTTTTCATCACTCTGTGGCACCATTGGTCCTTCTATACCATGTAATTGGTTTGGCTTGTGTCCAGACTGTAGCCCTAAGTATTTTGAGAAACCAGCCCTCTTCCAGTACAATGATAAATAGTCACAAGACTGGCTCAGGCATGTTACTGGTGCCCCACAAAGTACATGAAGGTGGTGGCCTCTCCTGGTAGTTGGTGGGTCAAGCCGAGTTCATCATACGAATCCATCAGAGACCCTGGTAGCACAGAGCAGCTTCTCTCAACTTGGTGCCGTTTGGATGATGGGAGGTCTGGCAGTCCAACACACACGGAGGCACTCGGTCAGGACGATTGGGTCTGTTCAGATACTGCTGGCATTTCTGTAGTTGCCTGTACCAAAGGTGTGTTCCTTAAGCCCCCCATGTAGGTGCAAGCACTCAGCTGAACAGGAACATATTGTCATGGACCTGAACCCTCCTCAGAGGATCCTGACCCCTTGTCCTCAGAATCAGAAATTCCAGAGTTGATGGTTCAGTGAGATGACTCAGCCTGGAAAGGTGTTACTGGGTCTCCACCTCTCCATGATCCAGTTCCCAGAAAGACCTCAGGGCTCAGTTTTCCTGCTTCCAAACTAGGTTGCATTAGCATCCTCAGAGTCAGGAGGAGTTGTAAGCATACCCCAGATAAAAACAGGCCAAGCTCCTTTAGGAGACTAAGCCTTAGTCAGCACGGAGGTGGGACCAACCAGCCTAAAGGCAGCCAAGCTCCTAAGTCTCGTTCTTGCCTCATTCCTTGTTGGAGAAGCGTGTAGAGAATGCTGCCAGGCATCCCACCCAGCCACAGTAATCTCTTTCCATTTTGCTCACCTGAGAAACTTGCCAGATCTGAATTGCGGTGTGATTCATAGCAGATCCCTGTAACCATGAACATGGCTATGGCATAGGACACGAGAAGAACCCATGGCCCCAAATGGTGCACACATATGAAGCTGCCGCCTGCTGAATAGGACCATTAGTCATTCTAGCCCACTTTTGTCATCTCTGGACCCTTTGACAAAAGTCCTTTCCAGCCCTTCGATCTAAGAGACTTCTAGACAGAGATGCCAGATACCTAGATCCTTGTGCATGCAACGGATGGGCTCAAATCAGACGTCCTGCTCAGTGGTGCAGCTAATTAAATTTAGACCCTGGACTCAGTGGTCTTATGCTCTGCCCCCTTTGGAAGGCCATGTGCATTACATCATTTATGAAGTGCACTTGGTTTCCCCCTGCTGCAAAACCAACCACTATTTGATGTTTTTAAACTGCTCCTAAATTCCTGACATGTTAGAACAACCAGAAAACTCTTTACCAACCGTAATTTAAAAAATAGCAATAAGCTGAGCATCTGCAGTTTTGCACTTCAACGACAGTTAAAGCCATCGTGTGTACAGGAATAAAATGGCATGTGCTTTTGCATCTGCTGCTCTCTGGAAGGGGGCCCTGCGTGCTGGCCCCAAGGTCTGGCTCTTGTCTCATACTGCTCTGTGTCCCTCCCCTCCCCTCCCCTCCCCTCCCCTCCCCTCCCGGGTTTCCCCTTGATGCCACCAAGCTGATAAATCATGAAGTGGCACTAGGATCCATGACTTCCTTTGAAAATTAGGGCATAAACACTTGTATGACAGATATTTGTAATAACTTTCAGTGGGCTGGTGGCACAAAGCCTTGTTTTTATGTTTACTCCATCTCTGTGTAATCTCCACATGCCTTTTATTGAGGGTTGTGTCTAAACTAATACAGTGGCTGCTGTATCTTTCCTTTATTATTTTCCATTAAAAATACCTTTTAAATGGAAGTGCTAAAGGGTTGAGTAGTTTTCTTTCTCAGTTTTCTTCCCAGTTCCTTCTCCAGCTCAGTACAGCTGTTTCATGCAAGTGTTGCACTTACCTGCCCTTTTTCAGTTAATGCGGTATGTTGCCACACAGTGCAAAAATAATTCGAGATTAGATTATTATTAATATAGACCTGTGCAGTGCACTAGACACTTTGTGATGCCCATGTGAATCCGTTGTCTTTTCATTCTGTTCACTGTGGCAGAGCTACGCGCAGCCCTACTGCTGTTAATGGATTTTGGCATGTTCATAATAGTCCTAGCCTCGGTGCTAGCCAATGGGAGAGGTGTAAATGTATTTGGCAGGGAATGTTTATCATACCATGAAAAGCTTCATCAGATGAATTCCTTTTTGACAGAAGCCATTGAATTGCATGGGGGGGGGGCTTTTAATCCTGCGTCCTGGGCTTCCCCAGATGGCCACACCACCTCCCCTGGTTCCACCCCATTCCCATGATCACTGATCTTTTATTTATTACACTGTATTACGGTTTTGGTTATGTCCCAGCTTTTATGTGGCTTTCCCCTCATTCTAAAAGGTTGAAATGCCTCTCCTAAGATGTAGATGCTGGCAAAAAGAGCTCCTAGTAAAATAAGCTGGCATTTTTGGCTCATACTTTTTGTTTTGGCCCTTGCCTGCCCCTGGAATGGAGCTCCCAGAAGCTCCTTCACAATGGGATTTGGTCCTTGGGCTGAAAGGGGTTCACTGTTGTTCCTGTGTTAAAAACATAGGGACCTTCATCAGGAAAGAGAGAAAAAGCAGGCAAGCCCAGCTCACCTCAGCTTGTTTCTTGCAGAGTGGCTGCACAATGGGGAAACAGCAACACTGGCAGAGCTGCGATCACTGGGAGGAGGGAGTTAAAAGCTCCCTTCCCCAGCAATCTTCATTGGGATGGCTGTTTCCCGTCTGCCAAGAGCAATGGGGAAACACTGGTCATAACTGCATCAGGACTGTGGAGGGATGGAGAGGTTCAAGCTCCCAGCAACCCTGATTTTATCCCAGTACTGAAAATAACAGTGACCAAGCCACACAACAGCTGGGCTGCAAGGGAAAGGGTGGGGATTTCTAGGGCTCAAGGGCTGCCCCTGGAGTGGTGGAGGGCTGCAGATAGCCCCCAGGCCACTCAATTAAAAACAAGTTAAGATGGGGTGATGTAAGATAAAACGGGTCCTACCAGATTCCACCCAACAGGAATCTGAGCTGGACTTTGACATTCATGCTGGGAAGAACTATTTCCATATTAGAATGTTCTCTGTTGGGTTCCCCATTGGGTTCCAGATCTGATTCAGAGGTTTGGAGTCCCCGCAAGATTTCTTAGCATGGGCACAGAAAACCGCTCTGTCAGTGTGGCTCAGAGATACCCTCATGCGGGGCTGAAGCAGGGGCCCATCAGCCATTCCTGGCAAGGTCTCGCACAGCCTGCATGTGACTGATTTCAAAACTCCATCTGCAATCTGAATCCCACTCTAGAATCCAATATATCTTGGCTGGAGGAGCACCATTAGGTAGGGTGGGGTAGGAGTGGCTGTCTTCCCAGAGTTTCAACATTACACATACTTCTTCTATGTTGTAGGAAGGGAGTCTTTCCCAGCTCTACCTGGGGATGTGATGGATTGAACCTGGTGCCATACTACAGAGCTACTATGCCCCTTCCTCATTTTATCAGATTTTAAAAAAGCAACCATTAAACGTGTTCTTAAAATATACTCTTCTATTGAGCGGGGGCAGAGGTAATTTAATCTTGAATGTAACCAAGATCAGGCTTCTCCAACCTGATTCTTTGCAGATCTGTTGGCCTACAACTCCCAATATTCTCAGTCAGCATGTTTCAAGGCACCAAACTGGGGTAGGCTGTCCTTTGCTGTAAATTTTGCCCCCTCCTTTCTCAGTCTTCTTTCCCTTCACCAAAACACGAAACCTCCCCATTTTTAGCTGCCTGCTCTCCCCACAGCAAAACCAGGTTTGGTATGGTGGGAAATGACCTTTGAAACCCTTTCTTATAGCTGGACCAATTGGTTTTTCCAGTCCTCAAGGGTCAAACAAGTAACCATTTCCTTTCCAAGATCACCTCTGCATTTCAGTCGGAAGAAGGACAATGAACAGGGTGGGAGGTGGAAGATGGAGGGTTAAAGCAGAAGTATATAAATAAAAGAGAAGGAAGCGGACAGTTCAAACACATTCCCTCTCCCTATTTTTTTTCTGAAAATCACTTCTAGAAGTTGCTTTTCACTTCAAAAAGCAGCCATCAAGAATATGCATGTTTGTGTGTGACATACAGTTCAGAAATAAGGTAAAGTTTATGTCAAGTTCACATAACACAGAATGAGGTGGGTATATTTTGATTCACTGCCGCCATTATCACAAGGTCCAGTTCGTTTATTTTCTTTTTTACACTTTCAATTTACCCAATAACCCAAAGTTCTCCCGGTATGCAGGTCAATTAAACAAACTGATCTCTTTAAAAAAACTCAGACAAACAGAAAGTGAAATTAATGTCAAATAGTCAAGGACTAGATGATAAAATCACCAATAAAACTAGAATCTTCCAAAGATGTAAAAACACCAATATAGTTCTTGAAATGCCCAGAAGAATAAGAGGATTTTTCACCTGGTGCTGTAAATGTCCTAAGGTAGGTGCCAGGTGAGCCTCTGTGGGGAGGACACAGATGAAGCACCACAAGAGATGGATGTGGACAAAGCCCAAAGCCTGAGCCAAACTGGGCCCCTCTGGCCTATTTTGGTGCTTCCCAAAGCAGTGTGGACTTCCCTGTGAAGTGACAAAAATTGAAGCTGGTCTTTGCAAGAGGTTTCATTTGCAATGCAGCTTCAGAGAGGCAGGCAGGATATCTCCTGCCTGTCTTTCTCTGAAAGTTTATGAGGGTGGGAGGAGCGGGGAAGGAGAGAGGGGGACTCAGAGACTGAGAAGCCCACTGTCTGATCATGACACATTTTACCACTGTACTTGCAGGGAGGGTAAGGATAAGGCCACGAGAAGGCTGTTCCTTCAAAGCCACCAGAAGAAGAATCACACTATTTACTGAAGCATCCATTTAGGGTCTGAGTAGAATCTTGAAAAGGTCCTCTCTCTTGTTGCCATCCATCCATTGGTGGTGACCTCAGAGAATCCTGCTAATTGGAAATCACAGCCATATTTTTCTCTCATATCTCAATCCATTTTCAGCAACAATTCTAGCTCTGATATGAGGGAAAATTCGACTTCCCATTTGGCAGTCGGAGTATCAAGCAGGTACATGTATTGGACAAGAAATTCTTGTCTGGCAAATGGTTTTCTCTGTCTGTGAATAGTGTGTTTCTGTTCATCCCATCCTCAATGAACATAAGAAGCGTTCATATACCAGATACAATGCTCTATCCACCCAGCCCTGTTCTGATTCTTCAGACTGGCTCCCATTTAAAGCTGCAGGTTGACTGAGTCAGCAACCCAAGATGTCCCTTAGGTGGTAATGTGGTAGCACTGGTAAAGCAGAGCATATAATTTAAGAGGTGTGGCTAAGGAACCCTTGCAGTGTTGCTAGGGATTCTGGGAAGAACTTTGAAGTCACATGATGCAACTGCTTGGGGCAAAAAATTGACCAACTCAGGTCATGTATTTTAATTAATAGAATCTTCAAGATACTTCAGAAATACATGCATAAGGAACTGCTCCTTGAGGGTGTAATTCTAGACCAATGAGAAGAACTCTAGTTAATTAACAAATAAAATGCAACAAGATTGTACTATTTCCCTCCAGGACCAATCATTTTCTTTTCAAAACAGCTGTGACTCTGGGCTCCCACAAAGATGTCTCTTTTATTACAAAATCTAAGACAAAAGACTTTCAAAGGAATATTTAATCTGAGTAGCAAGAGCTATGCAAAAATATGTGAGCCTCCTTCTGAGAAATGTCACTAATCCTATTCTCTTTGCCTCAGCAAGATCCTCTAGTGTTGCCTTGAAGTTTGCTTTAGGCAAAATTTGGTGACACTTTAGAAATGTGTGATACCCTCCTGAGGAATTTTATTGTGCTGATTCTATCAATGTTATTTTAACTACTCCTAGGATTCCTACTGATCTTTCATCTGAATAAATTTGCCTCGAATTTTGCTTTAGGTGAAATTCGGATGCAAACCGAAGTCAGTCCTAGCGTTACAGTTGGTGCACCAGTTCCTGTATTCCAGCAGCTAGGAAAGATAATGGTATCACAGGCAAGAAGACAGTGTAAATGCCAATGTGTGCTATTGTATTTGTGCAATACACAACCAACACTCATCTTCCATTCCTCCACTCACCATTCCATGCTTTACAACTGTTTCTACATTTCTGATCCATTAGAGCACAACCACAAGTTTCCCAACCCTAATTTAAAATAATAATTGTAATAATAATAATAATACTCCATGCATGTGCATTTTTGTATTTCAAACTCACATGGATAAGATGTTTCTACTGCTCTGGTGTTCTCATCACCTGCAGCTCTTGGGGTGATCTGCAGTGGGGGCTAAGCTGTGTGGCCCCAAGTCCAGCCTGATGGCCTGCATTCATGGCCAGAAATAAGGGAATCCATCACATGAAAAAGGAGGCAGATTAGCCTAAAATGTCCATTTGCTGATTTCAGTATATAGAAATATGATGTATCTCAGCACAGTAAAGGATTGTGATCTTGCCCAATCTTGGAAGCTAAGCAGGGTCAGAGCCTGGTTAGAATCTGGATGGGAGATGGGAGACTGCAGTGAGCAGAGGTTGGACCCAATGGCCTTCTAGGCTTCTTCCAACTGTAGCCAACTTTCTAAGGCCCCCACTGTTCTCCTTTCCTGTGGTTATCTTTACATTGGACTTGGACAAATGGAGGGTGCCTTCAAATGAGGGATGGGTCTAGTGAGGGCTGTTGTACTTGGGGCACATCAAGGGAAGGCAAGACTCATTGGAGAAGACAGATGTGCTAAGGAAAGTCGAAGGCAGAAGACGAGGAGGAAAATCAGTCATGAGATGGATCAGTTCCATAAAGAAAAATCAGAGCCTTGCATTTACAAGGGCTGAGCAGGGCTGTGAAGGACAGGAAATTTTGAAGGACATTCATTTATAGGGTTGCCATAAGTAGGAGACAACTTGATGGCACACTACACCAACAATATAAAAGGCCATTCATTTTCAGTGAAGTATGTGTATTCTTTTGCACCTTTGCATATTGACAGTGTGGTGCTGGCGGAGACTCCTGCGAGTACCTTGGACCGCAAGGCGATCAAACCGGTCAGTCCTAGAGGAGATTGACCCTGACTGCTCTTTAGGAGGCCAGATACTGAAGATGAAACTCAAATACTTTGGCCACCTAATGAGAAGGAAGGACTCCCTGGAGAAGAGCCTAATGCTGGGAACAATAGATGGCAAAAGAAGAAGGGGATGGCAGAGGATGAGGTGGCTGGATGGAGTCACTGGGGCAGTTGGTGTGAGCTTTGGTGGACTCCGGGGGACGGTGGAAGACAGGAAGCCCTGGAGGAATGTTGTCCATGGGTTGGACACAACTTTGCAACTAACAACAATAACATATTGATGGTGACTGTGCAAACTAGGAGTTATAATAACCTGCAGGTTTACTACTAGGGGGTCAAAAATACCAAACTATTAGTCACAATTTTCATTTTCGTAAAGTTCAGCTGCAGTCCTGCTTTTGCATTTTCTTTTTTCACTTTCATCAGGAGTTGTTTCAAGTCACTGCTACTTTTTACCAGTAATATAGTTTCATCTGCATATCTTAAATTAGTGGTAAATCTTTTCCCAATTTTCATGCCTCCTTCTGATCCTAATCCAGCTTTCCTCATGCTATGTTCTGCATACAGATTGAACAGATAGGGAGATAAAATACACTTTTGTCTGATGCCTTTGCCTGTGGGAAACCATCCTGTTTTTCCATACTCTGTCACAGCAGTAGCTTCTCCAAGATCAGCTCAATCAAGTACTGAGACACACGCATTTCATTCAGGACCATCCATAGCTTCTCGTGACCCACACAGTCCAAGACTTTGCTGTAGTCTATAAAGCATAAACTGCTCTTCTGGAATTTGTTGTGCTCCAGTAAACAACATATCTTTGCAATGGGATCTGAAGTGTCTCTTCCTTTGCAGAATCCACCTAGAACATTGGGAATTTCTAATGCCATAAAGGCAACATTCTTGGTTGCAACACCTTGAGCATGGCTTTGCTTGCATGGGAAATCATGCAATTGTCCTATAGTTGCTGCACTCCTTAGTATCTCCTTTCCTGAGGAATGGAAAGCATATTGAACATTTTCAGTGTGTGGGCCATTGTTTTGTTTCCTGTATTTGTTGGCATATTCTTCGTGAGATTTGGACTGATTCCATCTCTGCAGCTTGGAAGAGTTCTACTGGTACCCATTTTTTCTGGGTGCTTTATCTCTTCCCAGTGCTTTCAGAGCAGCTTTCACTTCGCTTTTTAATACTGCAAGTTCTTCTTTACAGGATTCCTCTTTGAAAGATCCTGTCGTATTTTATCTCTTCTATATAGTTCTTCTACACATGCTTTCCACCTTCTCTTCATTTCATACTGGTCAGGCAGTTTGTTCTTTTCTTGGTCTTTCAGCATTCCTAATCTAGGTCTGAACTGATAAGGATCTTCTGGATCTCTTCTTTTTCTTATGCCGTTGTTCTCTTCTATCTCTTTGCACTGGCCATGCAATAGTTCTTTTTTTTCTGTGCAGTGAAAACGTGCATTGAGACTTCTGATCCCGTTTGTACCACTTTTTGCTCTTGCTTCTCACCTGTCCTTAACAATTGTGTTTATTCTGTTACCCATTTAGAATTTTTATTTCTTTTTGCAACTGTGTTAACAGGGACAGCCCCTCCCCCCCCTGCCACCCCACTGGGCAAGGGTAAAGTACACCCCCTACTAATGACTTTGGGCAATTGGGCTCTTGGCAGAGCTGACCTTCACTTACTGCAGCCATTTTTTAGCAGGGAGGTTCTTCCTTTCCCTGTTAAAACCAATAGGCAGATTGCTACATTGGCTGTAGGGAATGGGAATGGGAAAGAGAGGCAGGAGCTGGAGAAGGGAGGGAATAAGGATGAAACAGAGAGAGAAAAGATGAGGCAGGGAGAGTGAGGGGCAGAGCAGGAGGGGGAGAGGGAAGACAAAGAGCGAGAAAAGAGGAATTAGTGAGATGGATGGAGAGAATCTGGGGTGGGAGCAAGAGAGGAGCCAGAGTGAATAGCACACACACAATCATGCACACAAATAAGGGGGCACTCCTATTTTTTTGTGATTAGCTCAAAAGCCTGGAGACCCCTGCTCAAGAGCAACAGGTAGTAGCAGCAACCTCAGGCCTGACAAAGAAATGCAACAAATTTAAGAGAGGAGAATATTCTCTAGCACCTTTGCCTGCCTGGAACTGGGTTGCAAAAGTACTGGATTTCCCCAATGAATTACTAATTCTGTCTTGTGTCCACATTTGCAGGAGCAGAATGATTGCCACCAGTGCTAATGTTGACTTTGCAATCTACAGTGCTGCCTTCTGTGAACAACTACAGACCTTGCATTTTCAGGGCCTGGCAATATTGAATGAAGAGTGAATTCACATAGAACACATAATTATTTGGGGGAACCTGACCATGGCAGACGTCCTCCTCCCCTCTCTCTCCAGCCGCTGCCGTGGCTAATCATTTTCATAGTGTATCAAGACGTGTGAAATTGCTGTTTAATTTTATAAGTGCAATTTTCACCATGAAAGGTGGAGACCTAAAACCTCAATGTCGTCAATGAAATCACAGCTGCAAATTTGTTCTCGCTTTGTCAAGTCACTTTGCTAACCTCCATTATAGAAACATGCGAAGAGTTTTATGTATCTTACCCTGTGGGGTACTCAGCCAAGTGGGATGAGTGTTTTCCTTACACAGAACTATTGCTATTATAAATTATGTGGCGGCCCATTGACTGAGCTCAAAGACATACCTTATTATTATTATTATTAGCTTGACAACTGGCACTCTGGTGCATAATGTAACGCTTAAGGGTATGCTTAAAAAACAAGAGTGGTCCTATGAGCCTGAAAGCTTTGCTGGAGCAACTTTTTCATTTTCTATTTACAGAGCTGCCTTATATCATCAAACCCTTTGCCAGCCCAGGGCTGGCCCTCCCACTTGTGGGGTGGTGCAGGAGGAGATGCTGGTGTGCCGCGCAGCCTCTAAGCCGGCCTGCTGCTTCCAGGCGCAGTGGGGATGTGTCCCATCACTGATGCTCAAGATGGACTTTGGGGAGGCTGCCATCATGCTCTCTGTCTCTGAGCAAAATGTTTTGGGCTCCCTCGATGTCTACCTCCTGTGGTCTACTGCCACTGGCAGTGGCTTTTCAGAGACTGTTCCCAGCCCAGTTATCTGAAACCCTCCAGACATAGATGGCAGGAATATAAATAAAACTTACCAGCTACTACCACTCCCCACCCCACCGCATGACTTGTGCTCTGGGCCTGTTGCCACCACAAGGGCCCTTTCAGAGTACCTTTTAGCGGCCCACTGATACATTCATTTTAGTGTGGGGACTGGGGTAGAGGGAGAAATAGGTGCCCTCTCAGCAGGTCTGGGGCCTCGACTCTTTGGCTCCAGCCCTTTGGGGTTATGCAATTTGCACAGCACTGCATAAGGGGAATCAGACACACTCTGGGAGAATAAGGCCACCAGTGCCTGCTAGTGACCACAGCTGCAAGGTTCTTCTGAGTTCAGAGGCAGCACTCCTCTAAATACAGGTGACCGGGGAACAATGGTAAGAGAGGAATGCCACTCTCATCCTGCTAGTGGGCTTCCTAGAGGTATGTGAAGGCTCCTGTGGACAGCAGAATGGTGGACTAGTTGGGCCTCTGGCTTGTCTTAAGTTCTTGCTAACTGCCAGAGGGCAACTGGAGTTGCTAGAATGTACCATCAAATTGTCTAGGGCAGAATCCAAAGAGCCACCTGTCTGGTCCTGTGGACCAAAGGCAGAACTGGACTTGCTTTCTTTGCTCAGGTTTCCCCCCTACTGTATTGCAAGGCTGTTTTCTGACATGCATGTGAATTTCAAAAGCAGCTTGGGATATGGCACTAGTGTGTGTAAGAACCTGCTGTTCACAGCCAAAACAAACAAACCCACTGGGTACGATTCGTAAGCCCTTGGGCATGCCTGAAGTTGTTTTCTGGATCCTAGAGAACTGCATGCAATATTAAACACATTGATGAATCTCACTGCTAGTATTCTCATCTCTCTGCCTATTCAGTCTACATCAACTAAGTGAGGGAATCTGGATTGGAACCATGGCTCAAGGGGAAGGGCTCAACTGAGCGTTTTTCTGCTAGGAGTCCCCCTAAAGCTATTTATCCCGAAAGCTGCTACCCGCCAGGAGCAAACAGTATATTCAAGGTGGGCTGGCTAGCAACCTGTGTTCTAGCGAATCATTCAGACGGTGCTTGTGCTGAACTCAAGGAGAGAGCTGTTGGGACTTCCAGTTTTATAAATTATTCCTGGAAATATAGGTAGAACTTTCAGTTTCGCCTCATATCTCATGCAAACGGATAGGAAAGCACTGTGTTTGTATGCGTATGTGTTAAAGTTATGAAAGAAACTAGAAGGGGTGTCTTTTCCTCTTCGTTTTCAATATGAAACTTTATATCATGGGTTTTTAAACAGTCTATTTTGCCCTGAGCCTTATTCTTTGGTACTGTGGGTTCTGGTTCATACATTTGGGGGGTTTTTCCCTCCTCCCCACTGATCCTCATTGCGTTTCTGTTATGCCTTTCAGAATGTAAATTTGAGGGCAAAGGAGGACTCATTGATCTTTGTAAGCTGCACTGGAAGACTTTTTCATTGAAGGGGTAAAATGTTATAAATAAATAAAGGAAAACATATTTTATGGATCTGTATCTTCATAAACACATAGATTCTTATAACAGTCCTGCATCACATTTCATTTTGCTTTTTACCAGTGTAAAAATAAAGGAATGTTTGCCCATTTTCCAGCTTGCATTTGATTCCACTTTTTCTTAGAAGATGTTCTAGTTCAGCCAGAAAGGAGGCGTCTCATGGGTCTATGTAGACTTTCTCAACTGGCCATCCTTGCTCACTGGCCATGCTGGCTAGGGCAGCTAGGAATTAACTATCTGGAATGGGCCAGCCTGGGGAAGGATGGCCTCTTGTCTCAGGTATTTCAAAGAAGCAGAAAGAGACGCCAAATGAAGGGGCTGAAGTTGCCTCATTGACTGCTGCTAGCAACAGTCAACCAAATGCAGGCTCTTGCTGTGCTGCAAATTAAGGGGCAGGTTTGTGGGTGAGGATTCTGGTCCAACTCAGACACATGCTGGGAGAGGTTAGGGAGAAGCTGGGGCTTCCCCAGCTCTTGTGTGCACATTCTGAAGGGAGGGCTACCTCTCATGTTGTGAACCGTGACAGGGATACAGGACATCAGGCAGTGGGCCAAATCTGGTCTTCTTGGAGTCCCAATCTTTCCCCTTCAGTGCCACTCAGATGGTCACACCTCCTTCCCTGGGCTCCATCCCCCTTGACCTGGCCAAAGAACATTTGATGATTTCCCAGCTTTGGCCGAACTGCTTCTCCTAAGGCTTCACTGCTGCTAATAAGAGCTAAAGCTGAAATATGATTCTATTTTTAAAAACCAAAATATTTTGACACACGCAACCTTTGTCCTTGGCCCTACTCCCACTGGAGGGCAGCCCTGCGGAGCTTCTCCAACATGGAATTTAGCCCTCAGAAGAAGAGCGCCGCTTTAAGATAACTCATGAGGAAGGTCACAAGATGTACAGTCAGGTAATACCTTCCTTAGGACCAACCAAAGTGTCACAGAACAGCAAGTGAGTGCTCAGATTCTCCAGAACCTTTTGTCAGGCTGGATGTGAAGCAATTTGTCCTTATGCAATTTCACAGAGCTCATCTCATCCCACTTCTCTACTAATGCGGCATCCAGCTGTCAGCCAGGAATTAGGGAACGCCCACTCCCTTGCTCCCAGTTTGACAATGCTGCTTCACATCTGCCGGGTGCTCCTGGGTCCTCTCCCGTGGCTTTCATCTCATCTTTTCAGCACAGGGAGCTGGCCCACTGTGGGCAGAAGCTGCACCCTGGCGCAGGTTCATGCAAGAGTGAATGACACTTTCCCGGGCATTAATTTCTCCCACACCCCTTGTTTCTGTATGAGGGATTGTCTGACGATGACAGGTGGAGGCTTCAGCTGACATGCACAGAAAAGTGAAATGGCAGGAAATTGGATGCAAGGCTCTGCGCTGTCTTTCAGAGGATCCTGGGACCACCAAAAAGACATTCCATCAGACTGCAAGAGCCATCCTGTTCCCCGTGGCCTCAGTTAGGCTGCTCGTGTTCAATTTCCTGCCATCAGTTGTTATGTCTGTTACATGGCCATGCAACAGGAGTAGGAAGACAAGCTGATACAGAGATTTCTATGAACAAAATGCCAGCTTGCACGCACAAGGCACGAAGGAGCAGGGAGGAAACACTGTTGTTGTTGTTGTTGTTGTCGGGAGTGAGAGAGATGTCTGTTTTGGGTGCACATTCTCAAGGGCTGCTGGCTGGGCTTCAGAAGAATAAGAAGAAGGGGAAGGGGGATAGGAGTAGGGAGGGCTGGAGATGTGGGCCACCCCAAGACACTGAGATGAAAGGAGTGGAGACACTTATCTCATGACCAGACTCCCCAGGTGGGCAGACAATACCTGGGAATAACCAAGATGTGCAGGTGGCAGGAGGGCACTTGGAACAGGGGAGCTTCTCAGACACCAGTGAGGTGGCCCAGCTCTAGATCCCATGATGCATCATCAGCAGAGGAGGGTGGCCCAATTAGAGGACTGGCGTGCAATGAGGAGACGTAAGCCCGGGCATGCTCATAGGGAGAGTTCTTGGAGATGAATACTAGTTTGGGCTCAACAAACCAGTCTGTGCATGCTCAGAGATTCATTCTGAGTGTGTTGTGCTTTTGGTCAAGAAAGAGTGCTTTGCAAGGAAAAGGTGTGTGGCTTTGAATGCATGAAGGAGGAACCTCAGTTCACAACAGTTTTGGGGTTTTCTTTCAAACCAAAATTCCTTGAAACCAGTGGTGAGAGATACTGAAGTTAGCAGTGAGCAGTAGGTCTTGAAGTGCAGGTGCTCATCCTGCCCATCAGCACAGCCATGCCCCCAAGCAGAATCCAAAAACAGACTGCCAAGCCAATCCATAACAGCAAACCATCCTGGGGCAGCTTCTGTCTCCACCAGGAGCAGGTCCTTTGTGAAATTAGTGGGATTTGATGGCCCATTCAAGACCAGGGCTTCCTAGTATATCTTGCATCATGAAAGGAGCGACTCACAACAATACCTTCTTGCTGGGGAAATCTATTTCCCCCAACTACTGGGAAGGCTGCAACAAGCTCAGAGAGAACAGGGAAGTCTGGGGAGGTGGCAGACAATGCCATTATCCCTGGTAGTAAAAAAAGCCCCTGTGCTTTGACCCTGCAAGCCCACAATCCACTGGAGCAGTGATGGCAAACCTATGGCACGCGTGCCGCAGCGGGCACAAATAGCCCTCTCTGTTGGCACACGAGCCAAGTCGCCCCAGCATCGCCCAGCAGCCAAGCATTGGATAACAGCACATATAGGGGCCATGCGCATGCTCGGAAAGGAGTGGCAGCACCAGGCAATGATGTCACGAGCCATGACTCATTAGCCGTGATTCATCCGAGCTTTCACAGGGCCGGGCAGTGCACTGCCAAGGATATATATATATTTGCTTGGACTGGCTGTGAGTGTTAATACATTCATTTTTATTAAAACAAGATTTTAGCTTTTGAGTTTTCTTATGAAAAAATAAAATTTAATATCTAAGATTTAGCAAAGAGATGTTCTAATTAAGAGACTAAGATTCTTTTAATGTTGTGCTGTCCCCCTGGCATATTTGAGCCAAGGATTGACAAATTATCAGCATGCATACAACAGCAAAGATCACATTAATTGTGCAAAAGCACACTAAATGCAAATGTTGACCTTTCAATAAAAAGCTGTATATATCATTGAAAGGTCTGTTATTGTGTTTTTATTTTAAGACAAAAGATGTTAATGTATGAGTTGTTTTTTCTAAACTAAAACCTCAGTATTCAGGTTTTGTTGCAGTGTTGGCACTTTGTGATAAATAAGTGGGGTTTGGGTTGCAGTTTGGGCACTCGGCCTCTAAAAGGTTCACCATCACTGTACTCTAGAGCATTGATGAAAGTGTTAGTTGCGATGGGGCCAACATAATCTCAGTTCTGGTGCTGGCCACACCATAAGGATGGGCAAAGAGACATTGGTCTAGGGGTCAAGCAGGTGTTCCATGTAACCACAATGGGCTCCCCCTCTTCTGATACCCGCAACCACCCCTTTTTTGACTCAATGAACAGTGGCCCAACCAATTGCCTCGAAAATACTCCTCCTTTTTCTGTAGCTTGTCACCTGCAGGCTGTACACAGAACACACAAGTTTAGTTCTCTTGGAGGGAAAACTGCACTCCTAGCCACAGAGAAATTGCTTTTCCACACGAGCCTTTTACTGTGCATTCATATTTCCCCACGTGCTCTTTAGATGAGGACATAACCCTTCAGTTTTGCTTTTGTGTCTAAACAGCACTTTTGTGAGGGTTTTCTTCCTTTATTCACAGTAGGGAAAATGCCATGTTTAATTGTGAAAGAAACAGGTTTTCACTGTGCTACAGGGCCACCTAGAAAAGGTCGAAGACGGCACCAAGAGGTAGGTGGCTCTTCCTTAGCTGAAGATGGGAGAAGGGCTTTGGACCACCAGCACAGGCCAAGCATTCAAGCTGGCTGAAGGACGTAGCTGTGGTCTTCCTACCAACCAGACTGAGTTCGTCAAATCCAAGCAGAACCCTGCCTTGAATGACAGATGATCTTCCAGTCAGAGAAATCACGAGCAAGCCATTTAGTGATGGACAGCCCTGGGCATGTGCTCCCAGTGCTTCAGATTGTGCCCACCTGCCGTGCACAGAGGCAGTGAGCCAATTGGCAATGGCATCTCTTGCGCACCCCCTGCCTGGGCCGGCACAGCACCACATGGCCTGGTCTGGAGTGCAAAGAGGGCAAACGAACAGGTGGTAATGGAGACCAGGAGGGAGTCCAGGGGGACCTTGTCAGGAGACGGCTGCTGGGGTGTTCAACCTCCAGAATTTATACTTAATGTCAGCCCAGCCCTGGTTTTATCCCTTGATGCAGTCACTTCCAAACGCCCATGTTGTGTTTTTGAAGATCCAAGCACTTGAGCATTGCATTACACCACACAAAGGGCAACCCCACATCGGCAACACTTGGTGGTTGCACAGCGGTTGCTCCATGGGTTGCTTTGGCACCATGTGATAGTTCAGCAGCGTGTGCAGCTACTGGTGGGTCTGGTAGGGAAATCAGGTGCAAGAGGCAGCACACCTACCCCAGCACTATTCAGTATAGACTGAGATGGGCAACCCAGGGCCCTCGACATGTGCTTGCCTACAACTCCCATCAGCCCTTGCCATTACAGCCAACAGTGAGGTATGATAGGCCAAAAGATCTGGAGGTGTACAAGTGGCCCACCCCTGCTGTAGACTGACTCCAGGATTTGTCAAATGTCAGTACACTTTTAGTTTTTAAAACTATTTCTGTTTTAGAATTTGCATGATGAAACAACGGCTTAAAATTTTAGCATCTTCTGGTTAACATGGAATGCAAGCTGGATGCTCAGTGGGAAGATGCTGTGATGCATTATTCTTTTGAAGGCTCCAGTAATTCCATCCCTCACTTAAAAATCAAAGGGAGGAGTGTTTCAATATTGGTCTGCTCTCACATAGTTCTTATGTAGATGGTGAAGGGAGTATTTACTTCTATGCAAGGGAGCAGGGGGAAATACACTGCAGGATACCTCTTAGTTGCTGAACAAATGTTATGCCAGACCTGTATCTTTCAAATGCACAGAGCCCTTCATCTTCTGCTCTAATACAACATAGGAAATGACACACAGAGAAGAACTGGGACTACGCTGAGAGAACACTGTGAGACAAAATTGCTAAATTCTGTGGAAAATCGATATTCTCTTCTATTAAGTAGGATACACTGAATAATCGAGAAAATATTGATGTGACATCAAACTCATTGAGCTTTTTGATATGAAAAATATGGGGACTGCTTGTTGGGAGGAAACACACTCTATGGAGAGACAGGAGGCAGGGTTAGCTGGCCATGTGCAATGAATCAATTAATGAATAATTAAAAGACACCTTGGGAAAGAACAATTCGGAGCATGTGCAAAGTTTTATATACAATGCTTGTATCTGAAGGCACCATTTATTTATTTATTAGTTTTATATCCCGTTTTTCCTATGAACTCAAAGTGACTTACATAAACCCCCTTGTCCTGCTCAATTTTATCCCCAGAACAACAACCCTGAGAGGTAGGCTGGGCTGAGAGTCTGTGACTGGCCCAAAGTCACCCAGTTGGCTCCATGGCTGAGCGGGGACTAGAACCCACATCGTCTGAGTCCCAGTTCCACGCTCTTAACCACTACACCACACTGGCTCTTGATTATGACATGTTTAGGCACCAATTAATGAGCTACCTTTTCACGCAGGCCATCTCTGATTGCACTGTCCACTATTACTATTTTTTATTATTACCTTTCTATATTGCCCACAATCAAAGTTCTCAGGGCAGCTCACAATTCTCCTCCTCAGGGGGAAATTCAGTGAAATGAATAGCAAGCCTTTTTAAAAAAAAAAAAAATTTGGTCTCCTCTTGCATAGGATTACACCCTCACCCAGAGAGCATTGCAATAATACAGAGTTAAAAACGGACCCTAAATAAAAGAAGCATCTGATGCAAACAAGAGGAAGTCTGAGGCTGCGCCCCATCCAAGCTTCCATGGGTGCTTGCTGCGTGCTGGCAGGCAAGCTCATTTCCTCTCCATCTCAGGGAAGAGAATGGCAGCGCTGCAAAAGCAGCAGCGAGAGGCAGCTCCGGCAGCACGATCTGGGGCTTATTTACCCAGAAGTAAATCCTGCTGTGCTCAATCAGGCTTACATCCCACAGCTTTAACGATAAAGCTCGCATGAACCTTTGCAAGGAAGGGACTTCAGCCTGCAGCTCTGTGGAGGCTGCTGATCAGGTCTGCAGATAAAATAACATGTATTTTAAACACAGAGTTGTAAACTGTTTTCTTACTAGTTGATCAAAAAATTAAGGGGTAGAGAAAATTTGGGTGGGAGGTCCCACAGTTCCCCCTGGGGCTGCAGGCTTGCAAAAATGTCTACAACAGCATTTCATGTTATGGACAAAAGTTTTCTATGGATGGCATAACTCAGAAGCCATCTTATACCAGGCCCTGAAATTTGTCAAATGAAAAATGAAAGCAAGTGGCCATAAACAACATACCAGTCATCATTACTGGCTTGGTGCCAGGCTAACACACATTTCACACACAATCCTGTGTGAGTTTACAAAGTTGTAGATCTTTGTTAGATAGAAACATAGGAAAAAAGGGAGTCAGAAGAGGTCTCCTGGGCCATCTAGTCTGACCCCCAGCTCCACTCATGTAATTCCCAACATGTGGCCGTCCAGTCTTTCCTTGAACATCCTCACTGATGGGGCCTCAACCACCTCCCTTGGAAGCCCATTCCATATCCTAGGGGTCTTAACCATTAGGAAGTACTTCCTGACATCCAACTGAAGCCTGGTTCCTTGAGCTTTGCCCCATTGGAATGCACTGTGCCCTCCACTGCAGGGAAGAACAGGTCACAGCCCTCCTCCGTATGACATCCCCTCACATACGTGTAAGCTGCTAAAAGATCCCCTCGGAGTCTCCTCTTCTCCAGGCTGAAAAGACTCAGTTCCCTCAACCTCTGACAATTCCCAAAGGACCCTTGGGAGTAGCCCATCAGGGCCCAGTGCCTCTGTTCCATTCAGGGCCCTGAGAAGCTCCTTCTAGTGAGGTGATTCCAGTCTGTGCTCCCATAACCCCAGCCTCATCTAGCCCCCCAGGTAGAACTCTCCCAACCCTCTTTGGGGAGAGCACAGAAGCAAGATAATAATTTAACATCTGTGCCTGTTCCCTTACATCAGTTACCAGATCCCCTCCCTCCCTGTTAAGTGGTCCCCCCGCCTGTCTCCCCTTCCTCTTCCTTTCTGCATGAAGGTAGGAGCACTTTTTGTTGCTCTTGGCATTCTTCACAAGTCTCAGCCTTAGCCTCGTGAGGAATCCTTCTGCATCATGCTGCCTCTTCCTGGTAAGCCCTTTGGTGCACTTGCCCCAGTGTCCGTTTCCTGTGTAGGTCCCCTTCCTTCTAATCCCTCTTACCACCTCTCTTCACATCCACGATGGCACCCCCTGCATCTCCTCACTTTGCTAATCAGTGGTATCGTTAAGGCTTGCGCCTTCAAGACCTCCCTTGTTAGAGCCATCCACCCCTCCTGAACTCCCTTGCCTCCCAGTACCCTTTCCCAGGAGACTTCCCCCAGCTGGGCCTTCCACTGACTGAAGTCAGCCCTTGAGAAATCCCAGCTCCCAGTACTTGACCTACTGCTCATCCCCACTCCCCTGATCTCAAAGCATAGCATGGAGTAGGCACTGGCATCCAGAGCTCCCCTAACCTGCACATCACCCACCAGATCCTCCCTCTTGGTCTGAACCGAGTATTTGATGTTCCCTCCCCTTGTTGCCTCTTGGACCCTTTGGGTGAAAAACCTTCCCTCCATAGCTTCTAGGAAGCGGTGGGATCTTGCTGCTGCCACCAAGTGCATCTCCCAACTAATGTCAGGAAAGTCAGTTTCCCATTATGACTGTGTCCTTCCCATGGGATACCCTTCCAATATGGTCTATCAGAGCATCATCCAGGGTCTCAGGTTGACCTGGTGGGCAATAACATACCCCCACTAACAGATACGTGGCCACCTTACCCACACTGCCTCTACCTGATCTCCTTCTACCCCGCTCCCTCTCTCATTGCACCCTATTCCTTCCTTAGCATATAGTGCTACAATCCACTCCCCATTTTTCCTTCCTAAAAAGAGCGTATCTGTTCTGTCTAAACTCACATAGGATTATGCCTTTAATTTCCCAGGCATCTGGATATTAGTTTGGCCAAGCTGTTGTGTGCTGCAAATTTGTGTACTGTGAATGAACCCTTTTTATATATTAATGTTTGATTAAGTCTTTAAGGTGGTCATTTGTGTATGCACTATTGTGCTGATGATGGGTTATGGGGAGGGGGGTCCTCGTAATTTAATTCTGGATTTCTGGATTTCTTTGCCAAGTTCTTTCAAGGCCGTTTTTCTGTTGGAAAGCGTAAATTTAAATTACAATGACAATGTAGAACATGCAGCTACTAACTTGACCTTAACTTCTTGTCTGTCTCTCTGTGAGGCTCACGCATAGTGCAAGAGAGAAGCAGCACCAGCTTCTTTTTAGTTGTCCTTTCAGAAGGTCACCTCCAATTAGCTGCCTTCCAAGATTCTCAGTGAAGCTGTCTCAGGCTTGGCATGGCGGAGTCTTTTGTATGTGGCTTAATTAGCTAGCTGCCTTTTAGCAGCTTGAGTGAGGCCACCATGTCCAACCTCTGTTTCCATGATGAGCAAAACAGGAAGACCAGGAAGATCTGCCTTTGATGAAAGACCTACTTTGGAAGCAGAGGTTCCTCCCACTATTGCAGACCTTCAGTTTGTCACTTTGCCTGTATTCTGGGACCAGTCAGGTGCTGCTGGACTTTGTAAAGCTTTTCAGGTCAATAACACATTTTTTCCACTCCAGATTTTTTCCACTCAGAGATGTTGCTTCCCACCTCTACCCTGCTTCTCATGGTCTGCCCATTCTGTCATCTTCTATACACAAAACATATGGTGACTGAATATTTTATCAGGCATGGAATATCAAGCTCTTCATTCAGTGACAGAAGGCATTTAGTGCTTGCTAAACCAGGACACTGGTCACTCAGGCAGCTGGACAGAGCTTCAAAACATGTAGATGCTTCCCAATGTCCTAATATAATAGACCACTGATGCTCCAGTGCATAGACATATATGCATGAGAACAGGAGCTTCCAGTTTACTTCAGGGCTCCCGATATATTTAGTGGAATCGAAGTCCCAAGTTGTGGTAAACTGTAAAGCCCTTGTGTATGGGTGATTGCTCCATGCGCACTTGGACATTCCCACACATGTATGGTAGAGAGACCGTTCCTAGCACTATCAATCCAAAGAGAAGATGCTGCTATTTCCCCTTTAACTGAAACTTGTGAAAAGAAAAAAAACATGGAGGCACCAGTGAAAAAATGCAAGATTTGCAATAACCAGATTATGTGATTTCCTGGATGCCTTCTAAAATATATGAACAAGGCAGAGTGATTGGATGATACCAGCCTCAT
Organism: Varanus komodoensis; assembly: GCF_004798865.1. Lineage (NCBI taxonomy): Eukaryota > Metazoa > Chordata > Lepidosauria > Squamata > Varanidae > Varanus > Varanus komodoensis. The sequence continues at coordinate 16,331,183 of NW_025335761.1, forward strand.
CTGGAAATCACTGATAGATGAGAATGAGAGTTGTTAACTTTAATTCACATGAACACTTCAACTGAACCCAATGTACTGAATCCCGTGGCACAAAGATATCCAATTAACATCCTAACTCTATAAATGTGCATAGGGGTTACACAGGGAGTAGCTCATGCTGATATACTGCTTAGCTGCTACCTGGAAATAACCCCTGGCTCCATTTATATATACAGTAGGACCCCTGTATCCACAGGGATAGCTTCCAGGCCCCCCAGCAATGACTGAAACCATGGATGATAACAAACGCTATATGTACTATAAACTGTACATATGCATTTCTTGTTTTACAATTTCACAGATAGAAGATTTGTTCCTACTATACATTCTAGCAACCTTAGCACATGATTTTTTTCTTTTCCTATTAAATCAAGAATTTTCACTTAAACGAAAGACTTTATGACTTCTCTTTGACACTTTACAACTTCTCTTTCAGACAAAGATCAACCATGGTTCAGCAAAAATGTAGTAACTGAACTAGCAGATATGGGGGTCCTGTTGTGTATTTAAAAAATCCAAGATGCAATATTGCAAAATCTCAGTAGTCTTTCCATAAATATGCTGCTGTGTACACTGCCCCAGCATCCATTGCAGATGAAGGACAGTGTATACATTTTAGGGAAAAAAATTACCAGAGCAATCCAGTGACTAAGGGGCCAATGAATTCCTTGGATTCCCAAATCCAAGACTGGAAAAAGAGCTCTGATCTCAGATCTCGGGACCTGTGCTTGGATCCATCGCACCCGTGTGGCCAGGCTGAAAAGACGAATGCAGGCTGCTTCTTTGACATCATACGAGGAACCCTGCGAAGGGATAGAGAGGGCGGAAGGAGAGGAGAGTTGCCAGGTAGAACGAGAGGCTGGCAAGGGTGGTCCTCTGTGGGGATGGAGATCTAGAGCTCTGTGGCTGAACACAAGCCAGGTTCAGGCTGTGCCACCTTTAGGTAAAGCAGAGCTACAGAATCGCAGGCCAGGTGGCTGAATCCGGTCCTCCTGGGATCCTCAGAAGGGCCTGCACCCAAGGACCAATTGATTGTAGGTTTCCTAGTTTTTGTGCCGGTTCCTCCCATTCTACAAGGCTGGGATCCCTCTCCTAAAGCTTAGTCACTGGCAGACTAAGCCTGTCTGGCAGACCACCTCTCCCTGCCCCTAATAGTAAAATACAATCACCACCACCACCACCACCACCACCTTCATCATCATGGTGGCTGGGGGATGCCAGGACTTGTAGGGCTTTTTCTGCCTAAACATGCAAGGGATTGTGCCTTCAATAAGGAACCACTGGATGTCCATGCATGATGCCCCACACCAACCACCTGGGGGGCTGCCTCACTCTAAGACAAGCCTTGACCCCAGTTGCCAGGTATTGTAATCAGCGCTGAGTCAATGGGCTGATTCAGAACCAAGGGCTCTTTCCCAAGTTCATTCAGAGATGGAAGCTTTGGGGGCAAGTTCCTACAGTGGCTCCCTGAGATATTAGTACTGTCTGGAGTGCTAAGGTTATTGTTAGAAAAATCCCGGATGGAAGCGACCTAAAACAAACTCAAACAAATGTCTTTATTTATTAATCTCAATTATTTCTAAGTAAATAATAACTCCAACTGTGGTACATGTGCAAAAAGCATTTTGAAACAATTACTGTGCTGTGCAATGAAATGTAAATCAAACTTCTGATTGCCTTGAACAGTAAAAAAAACAAAGCAAAAATACTGCCTCCTTTGAGATCCAGAGAACTAAAATAATGTTAGAACACATGAGAGATGGGAGTGAATTAAAGGCACATGGTCTGGGCAATTCTAATTATGAGACAGATTGCGGACAGAACACAAGAAGGACATAATGTTCTCTCAAGCATGGTGCATTTGGTGAGCAGGGACATTTTTAAAACAGGGTTTTAAAATAGGGTTACCTGTTCAAATGTTCTTGTACTCAGGTCCATTGTGCATGCATGGCTGCAGTCCACTGTCTCCTTCCGCAACCAGCCCTGCGCTCCAGCAGCATTTAGAGAGAGGACGCCTGTGCTGTGCACCATCCTATTCAGGCCATTCTCCCCAGCTGCGCCCCCCCCACCCCACCAACTGGCTGCCAATGAATTGGCTTGGGGGAGGGGGAGGCGTTGCACGACGTAACGTCACATCGAGGGCTTCTCCTATTAGCAGGAACCACACGTGTGTGTTCATAGGATTTTATTTATTTTTATTTTATTTATTTTATTTAAAACATTTCTATGCCGCCCCATTCGCCGAAGCCTCGGGGCGGCTCACAACATAAAATTAAAATATAATACAATCAAATATACAACAAATTAACAATATAAAATAAGTCGCCCTGGCCAGATAAAATAAGCAAATAATATTAACCATTAAAATGACGTTTAAATAAAAAGGTCTTCGCCTGGCGCCGAAAAACAAATAACGACGGCGCCAGGCGGACCTCTCTGGGGAGGTCTTTCTGAGCCCTGCTTCCTCAGGCAGCCTTCAGGGCAGCGCACATGGCTATTCTGCCCTCACCCCAGTTTTACCCACGAAGAAGGTCAGGCTGAGCGGCAGCGAGTGCCTCAACGTCCCCCACAGAGCTTCAGGACAGGGTGAGGGACAAACCGCCAGTGCCTCACATTCTTGCCAACGCTCCAACTCCGTCTATCCCAGCCAGTTGCTTTCCCACTGCAGCAGATTGTCTGCTCCATCATCCCTGGCCGGCTTGTCCCCTGGTCCTGCTGCCTTCCTTGGACCACCTATAATTTGGTGATTTTGAGGGTTTTATGTGTCTTCTGCCCATTCTAAATGTTCTTGAAATGTCTCTCCTAAGCCTTGCTCACTGGCAGAGCTTTAAGCTACAGGATCCTATATTAAACACAAATGAACAAGCAACAATGAACTACTTTGCTTCAGGCCCTGCTTCCTTTGCCTCAGGCTGAAAGAAGTCCTTCCACCCTGCTTTATTTATTCGTTTATTAATTACAATTGTATACCATCCAAAGCCCATTGGACTCTCTGGATGGTTTATAAAATTTAAAAGACATATAAAAACAATAGTCATGTTTAAATAAACAATTTACAATAAGCAATAAAACCAATGCAACAAAAAAGGCAACCCACAGCAACTATAATAACATTAATATATGGCACAGCAGCCATAGAAGCACAATTAGAGCAAATGCTGTCTATTAAAATGTCTGCAAAATAAAAAAAGGGGTTCATCTGGTGCCAAAAAGAGCACAAACATGGTGCTCAGGAGTTGCATTACACCATGCTAACCCAAAACCACATGAGAACTTAGCTGGGGCTTTTAAAATGGCTCCAACCCACAGAACCCCTGTTTCATCTTTCCGTCCTGCCAGCAAGGGCAAGGCCCAGAAAAACTGCCAGAGCACCTTTTGCTCAACACCCGTGGTAGGAAACCAACAACTGGTGTGTGTTGGTGCACGCATGTGTGTCATGAATGGACCTTAAAAAGGCAAAGGGAAGTCACACAGATACAACTCACAATTCAGAGTCAGCCATTACCTTTCAGACCCTCCAGAACTCTTCCTGGGTGGGATGATAAGCAAAGCAGAATGTGAAAGAAGCAGAGAGGGGGGGAAACCTGACTAGGTTTTGAACCCAGTTTGGATCTAGTTTTATGCTGAAACTAGCTTGCTGACAAAAGGAGTCTTCCCTGCCCGCACCTTTCGTGGCCACACGCTGTCTCCTGAAAAGTACACAAGCAAGTCAGGAGGGCCTGCTAGGGAGAAAGGCTGCAGAAAATAAAATTAGGCAGAGATGGAGTTTTGCCTCCCATGGAAAGACCTTCTTGTGGAGGGAAGGAAATAAAACCAAAACTTGCCTTTAGTCACAGGCTTAAGGCAGAATACAGGAGGAGAGAGCATACTTACAGTGCAATGCTAGCCCTCTCTATTCAGAAATAAGTCCTATTGAATTCACTGAGCCTTCTGTCCACTCCTAGATAAGTGCATGTAAGATTGCAGCCTTTGTTGGACTAGGCTCAGGTGCCATGCAGATTTCAGACTGCACAAAATCAATGGAACAAAGAAACACACAAAGGCAGGTCCCTGTTTTCGACAATTAAAAAACTAGCAGTTACTTGGCCTTTTGGATGACAAAAGAATTTGGGCTGCAAGGGATTTGGGCTTTCCTTCCATCCCACCTATATGATTTGCTAATGCAGGGGATTGTGTTGAAGTGGGTGGTCAAAGGGCAACGCCACTTTTTCTGGTGTGGAGCCGCAAGAGGCAGGCAGAGACTTAAGGGGCTCCAGGGAAGGAGCAGCTGGTGGTGGCCGCCCAGAGGTCAGTGAGGGGAACAGCAATGACAGGACCAGGCGTGTAAGCTGTGCGTGCCCAATTTCCTCGGTGCCCACAATTCAGCTGTTTCATCCGTGCTTTGATTTCTGTCTTATTCCAGTACACAGAGTGGATTTGGGATCATCAGCATATCAGGATAAGCAATAAATAACCCTGTAGGAACACGCCAGTTTTCTGTGGCTTTATTAAGGCCGACCGGTGTCCTCTGCACAGTGGGAGGTAGAATAAACATAAAAACCAAGGTTTGGAACAGAGAAAACATCACACCTCTGCCTCTGCCGAGCCAATGAAGCACAAATCCAGCATACTGTTCAGGGAAGGGACCCACGGAGGGAGAGCAGAAAACAAAGGATCTGATCACCAAACTAGCTGTCTCTCTGTCAAAGACATGAGCACAGAGGTGGATGAGTAAGAGGGCCAGCTTAATTAGTCAGGCCACCGACTGGGCCCATCTGTCACACAGGCACTGGCTGTGTTTTTGCTCATTTATTGTGCATAGCGGCAAAAGGAGCAAGTGACCGATTCACCTGCAAGGGATCTTCGGGAACAAATGCTCCTTTTCACAGGATGGCCGTGCTTGGTGTCTCTTCCTGAGCAGAACAGTGGCCAAAGCATTTAGCAAGGGCCTCCCATTTCTTCTGCTTTATTTTGGACTTAAGGTACCAGTCTGCGCAGACTAACATGATCTTCTATTTTTACAGTCTACTTTTTATTTGTTGTTATATGTTTTATTTATTGTGGTCCACTTAGAGGGCCCTTGAGCCGATTAGCAGGAAATAAATCTAAAAACAAACAAACAAACAAATAGTATAAACATCAAGCCTGCGGGCCGAATCTCAGTGCAGCTCCCTGGGCCTCCCCAGATGGCCACATCCCTCCCCAGCATTCCTCCACATTGGCCTTGCTAGCTGGGACTGAAGTCTAAAGCAAATGCAGGTCGCCAGGGTAGGGGAAAAGGCTTGGCTACATCCATTGTGGGAAGAAATAAATGTTTGTATAACTGCAGTCTTAACATGGACTGACTGCCTCAAGTCTGTGAGCTACCTCTGTGGGGAGGGGGGATTGAGTGGCACCAGCAAATCAAGCCGGTTCTGTCGTTAATCCAGAAGTGACCAGGGGGCCTGCTTGTATGCAGCATACACAACTTAGCTTTGATAGTTCTGCCCTCAACTATCAGGGGCTTCTTCACTCTGAGTGCTTCCAAACAAGTCTTTTATTCTGCAATCACACTGCTCCGTGCATGGAATTTTACTGGGCTCTGGACTTCATTATCTTACGCTTGCAACATTTCCATGTTTTCCAGCTGCTTCTTTGATCTTTTTTCTTTTTCTTTCCAAAAAGAATCGGTTAAAGAGGGAAAGATAGACTAGCTACATGACATCTTTTGATTGGGAAGGCCAGGCGCTCTCTGTCTGCGAGCATTCTCCATGAATGCAATCATGGGGTAGCACTTCACAGAGAACCTGTGATTGCAGATTTGTGTCTGCAGCCACAATGGACGTTGCGGGTGAGTCAGCCCTACTTTACTGAAAAATCTGGCAGAAGTATGTGAAATTACAGGGAGCAAGCTGACCTCATGGACATTTGAGATCATGGCAACCTGTTCTGCATTAGTGCCTACCAACGCACTCACAACATTACAAGGGATTTTGCAGTAGCTGACTTGTCCTGAGCTTATATTAAAAAAAAAAAAAAAAAAAAACACACAGTAGAAGCATCTTTGCCTGGGCTGTTCATTTATCTGATGAGATTTCAGAAATTGACAAAAACTGCTAGATCAAAGATGACAAAATAAAAGTCCTAAACACTATAGGAGGATTCCTTTCTAGCCATTTCCTCTTTTGTTTCTTTCCAGCCTGTGGTGCTATTCCTTGCAAATGAACTTTCTGGGAAAACTCTTGTTTTAGCCGAACAAACTGTGATGCGGTTGGGTCATTTCAGATCCTGGGGTTAGTGCTCTGACAGCTTCCCCCCTTTAGTCCAGAGGATCTCTTTTGGCCCAAAGGCTAAATTCCATTTTGGGGGAACCTGGGGGGAAGGGGACATTCTGGGGTTGGTGGAGGCAAAAGAGGGGGCCAAACAGCATATTGTATCTTAAAGCAGCTCCTACTGCTGGTAATGGAGGCACAGGCATTTCACCCTTTTGTAATGGGAGAAACACTGCACAGAAGGTGGGAAGTGTTGGGAAAATTCGGATAAATCCTGTCTGAAAAGCATTACTCCTGTGTGCCTTTGCATTGTGGGATCAAATCCTGTCTTCCTTCTCAAAACCAAGCTGTCACTGTTTAAAATGACATTCCGCCCTCCTTTCTCTCACCTTTAGCTGTAGGCTACAGCAGACAGGCCATTTTAGCCCAAATATACATTGTAAATAGTCATTGTTGGAATTCAGTTTACAATAATCTTTTGATAGTCCAGAGGGCTTCATGTGCCCTGATCATGCAGAATGTTTAGAGTCGAGATAAGGGTCTGAGCTTATCATGAATAGTTTCTCTGAGCAGACCTGGAGATGGGTTCAAGTTACTCAACTAAAGTGTCAATACAGACAACTATAAATATTGTAAACTCATTGTTACAGTGTGATTGACTGACATTTCTTTATCTGTTCTGTATGTGGAGACCTCAGAATCTTATTGTAATCTGCAGGCATGCATTATCGTGAGTGTACTGCAGGAACCTTGGGGTAAAACAATAAAGCCTCAGATGGTCTGGACGCTTGGTCTTTCCCACGAACCCGAGTTTTATTCCCTCTTCTCAAATTGAGATTCCGGGATTCTGACAGAAGCTACCAAACTGTTGCTGGTTAGGAGAAAATAAGTGAAGCCAGGGGAAGGGGGCATGACTCCAAAGAGACAGAATTGGGATCTCTACATGGGGCCTGAGGTTTTAGGGGGTAATTTGTCTTACTGCTTACCCTGTTTCACATTCTGGCAGGTGGCGTCACAAGCCTCTGCCCCAACGCTCTGCTGCTGCAGCCAGCACTGAGAACAGAACAGCAATGTGTCTCGTAGCGGAGATATTCCCACCCTGAGTTCAAATGAGAAGCAAACTTTGCTCTTGTGCAAAAGTGGAAGAGAATGGTCCTGCCTCTTCTAAAGACACCCAATTCAGAGGCTGATCGAAAGGCCGTAGGGCAGTGGGACTTTTAGTGGGGGAGGGCTTGGGCAAGATTTTCTCAATGGACCCCCTTTCTGGAGTCAGCCTCTATTTCTTGCAAGCGGAGGAAACAACAGCAAGGAGAATGGGCAGCAGGCGGGGAGTTCCCAGAGTTGGCAATGGCTGCCCAAGGACGCTGGTCCCTGAAGCTGCCCACCCCCCGTCCCCCCATTGCTGGGCCTGATACAGAAAGAAAGAGAGGGAGAGAGAGAGCAGACTCCTGTACTGGTGGGCTCCTTGGGGTGTACAAGGATCCTGAATCTGTAGCTAATTTGCTGGGTTTCTCACAACATCTTGGCAGTTCATTTTCCACATGCAGTTTGGGACTCAGGAAAAGGGAACTGCCTTACGGCCAGGCCAGACTTATCATCTACTTAGCCCATTATTGCCAGCTCTGAGTGGCGGCTTTTCTCTGCAGTCTGAGGATGAGCCCCTCACTTGTGACCCGCTTCCTTTAAACTTGGGATTGAACCCGGGACACTCTGCATACACAGCAAATGCTCTGCCCCTGAGCTATGGGCATTCCTTCCCAGTTACTGCCAAAATGAGAATGAAGCAGTCGAGATTATACCCCTCTTACTGTACTTGCAGAGAGAAAGTTGCATTTCTCTCAAGAGCCCCTGTCAATAAATGTTCCCTCAAAACGAATGGATTCATTAGTGTTCAATAAAGCAGATGCTTATCATCATTTGAAAAATTGGGAAAGAGAAGGGGAGTCCTAACACTAAACATACAATTAAACGTTAGACAGATTGGAACCAATTTTGTGCATTGAACATTGCATGCTACTCTCTCCAGAAGAAATGACAATAGCTAAATTCATATTCACACATCCCACTGCATGATCTCGATTCCATGCAGAGAATAGAATAGACCTACCATTCCCACCTTGTCCTAGCTAGAATGGGCATGCCCGCTGGGGTGTGCGGGGAGCTGTAGGCCTTGTTTTCTGTCAAAACTTGCCCAGGATTGCACCCTTAGTGGCTTGGGAGCATAGAGCAACTCTAGGATCACCCATCTGTCAGGAATGCTCTAAAGTAGATTGCTGCACTGAGCGGCGAGGGGGACCCAATGGCCTGAATGGCCCATCCCAACTCTACAATCCTGTGATTCAGCAATGTAATAATTCCATAGGCTGCTTCAAGTTTAATCACTGAAACACTTAAAGGATACTTTTAATGTGTCCAAAACCCATGATGAACTGGTCCGACAAAGTCAAGGCCAATTTCACATGGTACATGAAATCAAGTATCACATGATATGCAGCAAACATGGCAGTTCAACTGCAGGGAATTTATCGGTTATATTACATTCATTGTACAGTTATTTCTTTCTTTGTTGCATTTCTATCCCACCTTTTCTCCAAGGTGGTGTATATGATCTCCCTTTCCCTCTCCATGTTATCCTCACAACAATCCTGTGAGGTAGGTTAGGTGAGAGTGACTGGCCCATCGTTACCAAGGGAGCTTCATGACGTCGTAGGGAATTGACCACAGTTCTCCCCAGTGCTAGTTCAACACACCTGCCACAATATACTGCAGGTATCTTTCCCCCAACAGGAATGCTCCTCTGCAGGTTTCTAGCTAGCCATCCCTCCATGCCGGGTATTCCACCCTACCATTTCCCAGCCCTCCATGTTCTTGTCCAGCTGACACTCAGCACTGCATAGCTACTAAGAGTGCTTGTTCGCCACTGGGCTGTTTGGAGTTCTCCCCCTCTCCCTGCTTCGGGCTTTAAAGAAAGCCTTTGTTGTGGTAGCCATTTCATAGTTCTGTAAACCTCCATGTTGCCCCATGTATACTGACACAAGATGGAGGTCCTGTTGGTAGGTGGCTAAGCCTTCCAGGCAAGTGATTTTAGCCCTGTTCTGCACGGGGTGGCACTCCCACTGAAGGACAGGGTACGCAGCCGGGGAGTGCTCCTCGGCCCTGACCTGTCCCTGGAGTACCAGGTGTTGGCAGAGGCGAGGAGCGCTTTCCTGCAGTTGTGGCTCATGCATCAGCTGCGCCCTTACCTGGATGCGCAGATCCTGGCAATGGCGGCCCATGCTCTGGTAACCTCCCGTTTTGACTATTGAAATGTGCTCTATGTGGGGCTGCCCTTGAAGACAGTCCGGATACTTCTATTGGTCCAGAATAGAGCTGCCGGGTTATTGACGGGGACCGGCAGAGACTCCCATATCATGCTGCTCCTATACCGTCTACACTGGCTGCCAATTGAAGTCTGGGCCCAATTTAAGGTGCTGGTAATGACCTATAAAGCCCTGAATGGCTTGGGCCCTGGACACCTGAAGGAGTGCCTTCTTCCCTATGTGCCTGCCTACCCCCTGAGATAGAAGCAGAGAAACAGAGTGAGTCAGAAGGACCCTCCTGGGCCATTTAGTCTGACCCCTGGCTCCAGCTGGCTCCGCTCATGACATGCCTACCATGTGCAGATCTGAGGTAGAGGTCCTTCTCCGGGAGCACTCTTTGAAGGAAATTAGGAGGGTAGCTACCTGGAGAAGAGCCTTTTCAGCGGTGGCGCCCTGACTTTGGAACATGCTCTGCAGGGAGGGTCGTCTGGCACCGCCGCTTTATTTTTTTTGGCATCAGGCGAAAACCTTTTTATTTTCCCAACACTGAAATATTTAATTGGTTTTATCTTTGAATTTATCAGTAATGGTAGGGTGCAATGTGTTGTTTGTTGGTGTGTTCTTGTTTTGTAAGCCGTCCAGAGACTGTGGTATTGGACGACATATAAAAACTTCAAATAAATAAATAAATAAATAAACACCCCGCTCTTGTTTCACAGCAGCCCCCATTTTGGCTGCATAGCTGTCAATGCTCACCCTTGGCCTTTCCTACCAGAGGGGCTGCTACCAAATATATACATCCATAAAGCAGCTTTTCTATAGTAGAAAGAAACTGAAACGCCATCCTTCTGCCAGCTTGCTTATAGATCCCCCCCCCCCACCCTAGCCTGTACCCTATTTAACATGATCTGTAGTGGTAGAAGATGACATTGGGACATTACTCATTCTGTTGCCTTAGATGCAATCTGGAAGCCAATGGCGCTGGTCTCATTGCTCATGCAGCTACGATCTTGCTGAAGGGATGCTCTCTGAGCAGCACTCTAATTATTTGAGGAGGTCCTGTTAAAAATAGCCTGCTTACCCAGAGGTCAGTATTTCGTCTGCCCCCTCCCTTCTTCCAGGAATACATTAGCTCCTCCTCTACAATGGCACACCAGCGTTTGTATGCGGCATGAAGTCTGAGATTCGGAAGTTCACGTACATTATGGAGGAGGTGGCCCCTGTTGAACAGAGATAAGGTGAAGTTTCTCACTGTGGTGTTTACTGATATTCTTGTGATCAGCTTTTGAGTTTATCGCCAGATATCAACCTGATTCATTCTGTGATTCATTGGACGACCACAGTTAGAACATTCAGATTCCTGTGGGCTATGGAATTAAATTTAAGCCATCAGCCTTTCTAATCACTATTCACTTCCTTGGCTTAGAGGGTCATGCCACTGCTTATCAAGGGGTTGAGCTGGAAGTGACCATGTGACATGAGCTGAATATGTGGTTTGCACGTGCTCATAGTTCCGTTGGTTAAATACTAGCATGTGACGACTTGCACATGAATGCAAAAACTCCAATGCTGAAGAGGAGGATGTGCATTGGATTCAACCAAACACCCCAAACCTGAGCTGATTCAAGCCCCTTTTACCATTTCTGGTGCTTCCTGATGTGAAGTGGGCATCTCTCCAAAGTGACCAGGCCTGAAGTGGAACCCACACAAGGCTGTGTTCATGATTCGGCAGACATGGTATATCACCCAAACTAGCATATTTTGTTTCATTGCTCTAAACCAGGATGGGGAACACACAGCCTGCCTTTGCTCCCCCACCTTTTCTGCAACCCCACTAATGAACTACTGCCAAAATTTGGTCTTGCGGCAACAGCAAAAAAATCAGCAGATTGCTGCTAAAATCTGGCGGAACTGCAGTGATGGCAAAACAAGGATTCTTTTGCTAGAAGACAGGCGTGTGAGGAGCGTGTGCTTTGTTTCCAAGCGAAATTGCACTCTTCGAAGAATGGGTCATATTGCGGGTTTTTAAATGACATTATTTGTCCAGAACATTCAGACCATTCTGTGGGATTACAGGCTCTGGCCTCAGCCGTTGGCCAGGGAACCCAGGGCCACTAGGAGCTGCCCCCTGCTGCTTCCCAGGAAAGGGGGAGATAACCTGCCCCCACATTGGCTGGTGAAGGGACAGATGCAGAGGGACATGTTTTGCCCCTCCCTGTCAGACATAACAACTAGCAGAATTGTGAATTTAAGAACCAGTGCCTGGGTTTTGCTCCCCTCACTCTGCCCTCTCCTGATCCTTCTCCCTTCTGTGCCCTGACTTTTAGATTATAAATCTGAGGGCAGGGATTGTAAGTTTTGAATTTATCTACAGGAGTTGCTCTGGAAGGCTTTATGGCCGGAGTGGGGTAAATATGCTGTAAATGAACACTGCATTATTTTCAGGGACTGTGTATGCATAAACCAATGGATTGGTCTCCATAGACATTTTGAGTCTGTGGCCTTTGATCCAGGTCTTGCATTAATCTCTAGGTTAGGAAAATGCAAATTCAGCATGGGGGTGGGTAACCGGTGGCCCTTAATGGTGCTTTTTGCAAGCCCCTGCCCAGGCAATCAAATTTGCTGCTGTAGTGGGAATGACAGGGGCAAAAAATGCTGATTTTGCAAGAAAGCATGGTGCCAAGGAGTGCGTACATTGTCTGCAAGCAGAAATGTGTTGCTGGGATGCTTTCTGGGAGATCAGTTCTGCCTGCAAACAAGATATGTACATATCTGTTTCCTTGCAAAATCACCACTTCTTTGGTCACTATCCTGGTCCATTCGGAGGTGGCAGCAGGGGTCAGCTGTGGCTCTGGTGGATTCTAAGGGACAATGTGGCCCCCCACCCCTGAGGTGGCCCACCTGGCTTATCAGTAGGGCCAGCCATGACCATTCTTTCTTTGCCACTCTGTGTGTGTGTGTTCGTTCATGCAGGAATGAACACACACACACACACACGGCGCAAAGTAGCAGGGACACAATCCCAGAGGGGCAGTCCAGTGAGCAAGGATAGACCCACAGCGTTGAATGAGGCTGCCCACAGTTGCCCGACCCCGGCTCTCCTTCAGGCAGTTGGTTGTGGGCATTCAAACAACATGTATAGGTCCCCATAAAAATGAATAGCCAGAGCTGCAGGGTAGGTGCCACCTCAAGGTACCATAACATGTTGTAACAAATTTCCAAACAAAAAGGGAACAAGGGAACACATAAAAGATGACTTACAGGGAGTTTTATTTGCAGGCAATACTTCTTCAAAAACACCCATTTATGGACAGGTGAATTATGAAATTTTTAACCTTAGGTAGCTGCTGGGACTCCTTTGTGTGTCCTTCTAGTGCTTGCAGAGACAGGAAACAGTAGCAAATGCCACCACTGCCTAAGGGATAAATAAATCGGAGTCTGGCACATGATATGATATGATCTGTGCAGAGAGGGCACCATCAGGTTAAGAGCAGTCTTGTCAAGGGCATCGAGACGCAGGTGAGTCTGAGGTGCTGTAATGTGCAAGCCCAGATGCCCCTTCCACACTTCCTGGGAGGGGGAGTGTCGGCACCGTCACACACACTGAATTTCAGAGGCTATTTCATAAAGCAGATCGGGGGCTTAATGAATCCTGCATGTCTACAATACAAGAAGAGGGAAAAGTACAGGGAGATCATAGCCATTTAAAAGTGGTAGGTATGAAGAGAGAGGAAACATGTGGGTGCTTGGTCAGTCTTTTCAGAAAAGACAAAATAGAAGTCACCCAGAGCCATCTAGACTCACTGGGGCTGACAGGGTGAACACTGACTGACTGAACACCCTGTCAGTTCTGCAACCATTAGATTCATAAAAGATGCAAGCGTGCAATTGAAGTTTGTGCAAGACGTGTTGCAAATGTGTGGGTAATGCATGGTGGAATTCAGTGGGGAGTGACAAATGCAGTTCAGTGTAAGCATGTGTAAAATGATGGCAAAAAATCCCAGTATCACATATGTGTTGATGGGATTGGAGCTAGTGGCAACCGACGCAAAAACAAATCTTAGTGAGAAAGTCAACCCAGAATTCAACTGCTCTGAAAAGGGCAAATTCCACATCAGGCATAATTAGGAAAAGAGTCAAAACTAAAACTGCCAAGATCAAAACTGCCCTTATGCAAATCTATAGCTTGACCACGGTTGAAATATCGTGTAGAGTTATGGTACCTAAAAAAGGGTATTGCAGGTCTGGAAGAAGGGCCACAATGGAAGCCTGTTGTACGTTTGGTTATATGCAGTTTCAGTTGAGGCAAACACTGAAGAGTAGATGTAGTTAAGAGACGGTTGCCTGCACCTGAATCTGTCAGAATTCACACTGAGAGACTTTTTAATGAAAGGTCCAAGGTTTGTTTACATACAAGCAATCCATTTTTGCCTTGCATGAAGGAGAGGTGTTGGTATCCAGGTACAGGATATCTTGCTGCATTGTTAGCTGGTTCGCTTAGAGAGGAGGAGAGAGAAGCACGTGCTTCCGTGCCCCTGGTGGTGGGGGGGAGAGGAGGGGGCAAATGGTCATGTGACCCTTTTGCCTTTCCAGGTGAGGTGGGGGGAGAGGAGGGACAGGAAGGACCTAGCTCAAGCACAGAGGTCAGTCTCAATTTATCTATAACATTAACCCCTTCCCTCCCACCCTAGTTAGTGGACAGAACCATGCAATGTTAATGCTGGCAATGTTATGTATTTTTTATTCGGTTGCAAAGTTGTGCCCGACCCATCACAACCCCATGGACAACATTCCTCCAGGCCTTCCTGTCCTCCACCCTCCCCTGGAGTCCACCCAAGCTCACACCCACTGCCCCAGTGACTCCATCCAGCCACCTCATCCTCTGCCGTCCCCTTCTCCTTTTGCCGTCAATTGCTCCCAGCATCAGGGTCTTCTCCAGGGAGTTGTTCGTTCTCATGTTACATGTATCATGCATAAAAGGGAAGCTAAAACGATCAAGGGGCTGGAGCAAGTCCCCTGTGAGGAAAGGCTGCAACGCTGGGGGCTGTCTAGCTTAGACAAAAGCTAGGGAAGGGGAGGCACGTCAGAGGTGTTCGGAATGAGGCACAGTGTGAAGAAGGTGGAAAAGGAGTCGTTTTTCTCCCTCGTCCACAATGCTGGAGCGCAGCGTGGGGGAGCTGTGACAGATAAAACGAAGCACTTCACATCGGTGCATAATTAAACTATGGACTGTAGTGATGGCAGCCAACTTGGTGGGCTTCAAAAGTGTGTTAGATCGATCCATAGGCAATGCCACCAAGTCCTACCAGTCTGGATGGCCATATTGGTGCACCAGTGTCGGAGGTGGCATGCCTCTGTAGGCTAGTTGTGGGGAACTTGAACGGAAGGGCGCTGCCGCACCCCCCCCCCCACTGGTGGACTTCCCACAGTGTGGCCATCGTGCTGGACTAAATGGGCTGGTGCACTTATCCTGCATGGCTTTTATTCCCACGGTGCCCTGCGCATGGTAGGGATTGGTACTGGGTGATTGGCTGCACTGGACACCACCTTGAACCATGAATTAGGAATGAGCTTCAAGACTGTGCACTGCCCCTTCCCTCTCCTTTGGCAAAGTTGTGAAGAGATAGGAAGCATCTCTTTCAGTTTCCAATTAACCATGCTTTGTCAGAATGCCTGAACCAGAAACTGTGGCTAGCCTTAACTATGGCTTGTCTAAAAAGCCAACTTTAGACCATGGGTTACACTCTTGGCTTATTCAAATAAGCCAAAAACTAATCTCTGTTCTCTGATGGTTTTCCTTATGGCTATGGCAGAAGAGAAAGAGGAGTGCACAAGTCTGAGGTTCATGTCCACATCTGTGTAACACTAAACCATGGTTTCTTGTTAGATCCAAATGAGGTTTGTGGACATTTGCTATGTGTTGGTACTTGGTGGAATGGCCCCGTGATTAAGGCAGCCAGCCTTGGAATGGGCCAAACCCCATAGATGTTCCATTTACAGCAGCAATAGCCAACCTGTTCCAGAGCACTTTCTTAGGTTGCCTATGGCTTGTGGTTTTTTTTTAAAAAAAGCAACACAGCTTGTACAGATTAGCCAAATTTGATTATATCACATAATTTATTCTGTTTCTGCAGGAATTAAGGCATATCAAAGAACACTACATCAATTGAAACCTGTTCTAATATTTTGAACATCTTGCTCAATGCTTCCATTCACACAATTTCAGTGTAACTTTCACAAGTCTTTCTTTGCAGTTTGGGCTGCAATCCTACGGTCTCCTGATGTTGTTTGGGGGTCATATGGTATCTGGAACTCCTGCTCTGAGGTCCTGTGAACTATAGTCGGTGCAGAAAGAACTGTGCCAGCTGCCTTTTTGAGGATGCAACTGGTCCTTGGAGAGGCTGAAAAGGGGTATGCTGGGGAGGGGGCAGTCTTGGGCTGATGGCTTATGCAGTTTCCTATCAGTATCCCAGCCTCTTTCCCCACCTGGTACATCATATAGACTGACGAAACGGCCATGAGGAAATGCATGGTATAAAGTACAGTGGAATGCCTTGTTTTATGCACTGGATGAAGGAAGCTTCTGAATTCAAAGGCTTATGTGCATCTGCAGTGGAAGGCATTGGATAGTGCTCTTAAGAATGAAAAGCTTGGTTTTGGAATGGAAACAAGACAGCCAAGATGTAGAATAGCAGGCTCTGAAAAAGACAGTATTTGAGAAGTTTACTTTTTACTGCTTGCTTTCCCTTTTCCTTTGCAATTAGTTTTCTTCAGTTATTCTTTCTTTCCTAAACTCTACTTTATTCCACTGTTGTTCAACGAAAGATAGTCCATTAACCATCAAATTGCTATAGAAGCAATGTCTCTTTGATCCTTTATTATAAGGTAGGGATTGGTACTGGGTGATTGGTGGTACATCATTTAAAGAAGCAAGTAGTTTCCTTCGTACATATAGCAGAAAGT
Source organism: Varanus komodoensis (assembly GCF_004798865.1). NCBI lineage: Eukaryota > Metazoa > Chordata > Lepidosauria > Squamata > Varanidae > Varanus > Varanus komodoensis. The sequence goes on from NW_025335761.1 coordinate 16,347,714, forward strand.
ATACAGTTATGCAGAAAAAGATAACAAGACTCTATTGTAGGCTAGATGCTGTAATTTAAGGACAGTAATGCTAATCCAGCATTTCAGAGTAAATTGCTTAGATCTTCAAGGATGTCTTCAAATTAATTTGGAAGTCTTCATTTTATTTCTTTCAGGAGACAAGGATCCATTTTTCATAAATATTATTTTCCATATTAGTTCTGTAGGGATGAGATGTATTTGCGATTTAGATTTTCACAGAGCCTAGGAATTGCCATGCTGGGAGATAACAGTGTTTCACTAGTCCGGAAAGAAAAACAAGTTGAGCAAAATAGTTTTTGGTTATACCTGGTAAGCATCTTGATCTGTTTCAGTGTCTTTCAGAAGATGCTGGTAGCATCTACAAAGGCCTCTATTATTTGGAGGGTGAAGCCACTGTGTTTGGCACTTGCCCATTCCCTCCCAGCCCCTAACCAGTTTCACACAATTTTAGATCTCTCTGGCATATCATTTAATCAAACACCTCCTTGCATAAATGTACATTAATAAACTTGCATGTGGGATGTGTCTGACCAGTGGGATGGGCTGGATGAGGGCCAATAAATTGAGACTTAATCCAGACAAGGCGGGGGTCCTGTTGGTAGGTGGCCCAAGTCTCCAGTGATCTTTGCCCTGCTCTGGATCGGGTTGCCCTCCCACTAAGGCACAGGGCGTGTAGTTTGGGAGTGCTCTTTGACCCAGAGTTATCCTTGCAGTTCCAGATGACGGTTACAGCAAGGAGCACTTTCCTTCAGCTTTGACTAATTCATCAACTGTGCCCTTACTTGGAGGAGCAGAACATAGTGATGGTGACCCATGCTGTGGAAAAGTCCTGACTGGATTATTGTAACATACTCTACATGGGGCTGCCCTTGAAGATGGTTCGGATACATCAGTTGGTCCAGAATAGAGCAGCTGGGCTGTTAACTGGGACCAGTAGATATGCGTATATAACACTGGTCCATTACCACCTGCACTGGCTTCCAATTGAAGTGCAGGCCCAATTTAAGGTGTAAATATAAGATAATTTATAAAGCCCTAAATGGTTTAGGACTTGGGTAACTAAAGAAGTGTCTCCGTCTATATACACCTGCCCACCCCTTAAGATCTGGGTCAGAGGTCCTTCTTTGGGAGCCCTCTTTGAAGGAGATCAGAAGGGTGGCTACCCAGAGAAGGGCCTTCTCTGTGGTGGCACCCTGGCTTTGAAAGATGCTCTCCGGAGAGGTGTGACTGGCGCTGAAACTTTATTCATTTTGATGCCAGACTAACCCCTTTTTATTTTCCCAATATTTTAAGAGTTGATGTAATTTTAAACATGGGTTTTATTTACTTATGATTTGATGCTGCACTTTATTGTTGTATCGCTGTCCTGAGGCCTTCGTGTACGATGGTTAGAAATGCCTTTAATAAATAAATAAATAAATAAATAAATAAATAAATAGCATGCAACAAAGTGTTCCAGTTCAGAGCCCTGGCCAGCCAGTGGGGCAGTTGTGCACTCTTCAAGGGTATTCTACTCCCCCTCCTGGTTTTCTGCCCCCATCACCAGACACTTGGGATTCTGCAGTCACTAAATATGCTCAGTCCTGATTGGTCTGTCTTAGGATCCCCCACTTGATGGTTTTTGTACCATTCCTTCATACTTTTGCAAACTGTGGGGGTCCCTTAAGCCCTCCCACTTTTGTGCCAGTTTGGGTACATAAGCAATGGAACCCACAGTCAGAACACTGAAGAGAAAGGTACCAGTACATTCTACAAAAGCTCTAATTATGTTGCTCAGAATACAGCATGCCAATTAAGCTTTTTTATATAAATAAAGTAACTACAGATTTAATGGAATGCTTTGTCTGATGCTAGATATTACATTCTAAATGCTGACACCAGCTTTCTAGAGTTTCATAGTGCCTCTTTGCAAGGGCTGTCTCAGGCCTGCTTACACACATCCTCTCTCTCTCTCTCTCTCTCTCTCTCTCTCTCTCTCTCTCTCTCTCTCTCTCTCTCTCTCTCTCACACACACACACACACACACACACACACACACACACACAGCCTGTATATAATCTACAATGATAACTTCCAACATTTTCAGTATGGCCTACAAATTCTTTTTCATTTTGGCTCTTTTAAAACCATGTTCACAGTGAAAACAAGCACACCAGCAGATGCTATTGCAAACACTATTCCAAACATATTAGCACGTTCACAAGACTAGCTCAGTATGAAAGGGTCAACAGTATTCTTCAGTAATATTTACAGAGTTTCTAACCTGCTGTACAGCTGCTTCCACATGGTTCCAGGCAGTGCTTGATGCCAGGTGCCATGACCTTTAGCAAGGTAATCATTTCATGTGGTTTCACATTATTTTCCAAGTCTGGCTATAAAGAACAGTCGCATTCATTCTGAGAAACAAGGCTGTTGAACCTCTTTCAACCAGAGAGCCAAATTCAAGGTGAGGAAAAACTCTTGGGGCTGCAATGCCGTGGTAGGTGGGGCCAAAAGCAAAGAGGACAGGGCCACATGTGGAAAGGACAGGCCAAAATATTCCCAAATTCTGGCACAGTTGTTCCTTAAAGCTCTTCCTGCCAGAAACGAAACCTTAGGAAAGGCGTCTCAATCTTTAAGAATGGGTGGAGAGCCTTGTCAAAGCTCGGGTACCAGCAAGTGGCAGGAGACCACGAGAGGAAATGAGGACCACCCTGGTGATGCTGAGAAGTGGGTATGGTGGTCAGACAACTCCAGAGAGCAGCCCTGGGATCCCAGGCAGGTCAATTTGGCTACCGATGTGGAAGTTCAGTAACTTTGCCCTAAAAAGCAAAAAGGCATAGAAGAAATGCCACTGGCCCAAGCCCGGCACATGGATCTGGTTTAGGGGCCCTGGTGGGCAGACAAAGCCCTGCCACCAATCCAAAATTCCATGCAGGTGCAGAAATGCTGGTAGGTCATGACATCTTCTGCTTTTCCTCAACCACTCGCACTCCCACCAAGACCTCTCCCACTGCAGATCTCCTGATATAATTTCAAGATTATTTACGCTCTTTGCTAGTTAACATTTTAACTGTTTTAAAGCTTAAAACATTAACTGTTTGAACACCTTACTCTTACAGGTTGCATTTTGCTTAGCTATGTTTTGTGATTTTCAGGACCCTTCTTGATTATTTTTACAGTTCCCAACTTTAATTTTTAACTGTCCAGAGGTTAACGGAGCAACATGCACTGGATGTAAATGAGTGGTGGGCAACCTCCAGCCCCAATCCAGCCTGTGGGATTGCCCAGTCCAGTGTTGAGAGGATTGGGCACCCTCCATGGCCCCCATGCTTCCCCTGGCCTGGAGAAAGACATTCTCATGTTGCTGCAGAGCTCTGCAGGTCCTCGGAAGGGGATTCTCTGCCCTGGCTGTGACTTACAGTAGTGGCTCATGCAAGCCCATTTATTTATTTATTTTATTTATAGCCCACCTTTTTTCTTTTAAGGAACTCAAAGTGGCTTTCATCATTCTCCTCTTCCTTTTCCCAGATGTACCCCCACAACAACAACCCTGTAAGGTAGGTTTGGCCAAGGGTCTGTGACCGCCCCATGACTGAACCCAGATCTCCTGAGTCCCAGTCCTGTGCTCTTAACCACTATGCCACACGGGTGCACACTTGTACCTTGGTTGTAAGCAGAATCATTTGAAGGCTTCAAGGCCACATTTGTGAGGTGGATTTTTTCATGCCACTTGCACTGTGGTATTAAAAAAAAGCTGTACCCATGCAATGTCTTGCTTTTCTTTGCATTCTTACCGGGACAGGAGCTGTTTGATTGTGCAGCAATCCTGTGGAAGAGAACTATGCAAGCAGTATACTGGTGATATCATGAATCATCCTTTTCTTCTCCATTATTTCCAAATATGGGTTGCTGGATTATTTAGAGTTTCTCAGACAGATTCAAATGGTTCCACCAGCAGTGCAGAACTACAGAAGCTGTTCCCCTCTCAGCTGACTTCAGGAAGTCAGAGCTGAATGAATATGGAGCCGACACAAAAGAGTCTAAGCTTTGTGGAAAAGAAGTAGCCCAGCATCATTATAAATGGTCTGTTTTGGTGGCATAATTTGACTTATTTAAAAGATCTGTGATCTTTAACTGAGTGATCGTGGTGACATTTTATTAATGCAAGCTTTCTTGCTCTAAAAGGTTAATTAGTCATTAAATTATGATACACTGTGCTGTAGTCAAAGATGTGCTGCTTTTTGAGCAAGTAGAGAGTCTGGAGCTAACATCATTAGAAGTGTACACTCTTTGAAAATAGCTTTACATCCTGGAAGCCTTTAAAATTGAAAACATTTTCTCTGCAACTGCTGTAATTTCATATAGTCAGAAACAAAACAGGAGGATCTGTGGTTAAATTATTACAGGTTATAGTAAACAACTCTGTGCATTGTTTTAGGTTCACAAGCAGCTATATAGTTGATGGGCTGCAAAGCAAATATTTACATTCTATCAGATTGATTTTATCTGAAGCAAGTCTTTATACAGTTGTTACAGATTTGGGATATTAGCTGTGCCCCCTCTTTTATCCCCCCAAAAAATAAAAATAAAAGTCAGGCTGCCACGGCTCAGGTGAATCTTCCTGACATGCCCTACTTAGCCCATCCTGCTGCCAACGGGATTTATCTAAGCCTTTCTATCAAGAAAGACTTTCCTTAGTCAAAACAATAAAGAGGAAAGGTGCCTTAGTTTTGCTTGCCCAAGGCCTGTAATATACAGAACTTAAGAACATTATGAGGCAGCAAAAGAACACAAAGGGTAGCTAAGCAACTGTGCAGTCTTGCAAACAGAGGAGACTTTCGTGAGAAAGTCCCCTTTAAACATGGCCTCCAAATGTCCAGATGGAAAACTAACCCCCATCACCATAGTCTTTATTTGATTATTCACATAAGCTACTGCATGTGTGTCGTTTTAGATTGAAAGGCAGTGCATAAATAATTTTCCATAATAAGTGAATAAATAAACTGCTATTTCCTATGATATTGCTCAGCTACACATGAGTCAGGAAACAATTCATATCTATAGCTAGTATCTTCTTTCGCTTTTTGATTGGGCTTGCAATTTTACATTTTCAATATTTCCCAAAATCATTTGAAATTATTTCAGAAATTCTAAAGACCTTTCCATTTTGGCTGGTCTCCAGTTGCAGAAGGAGCAAACTATCGCCGGCACAGGTAGTTTTTTGTCCGAACAGATTTGATAAAGCAGTGCAGGGATGCCTGCAAGTCATGCAAAAGACTTAATTTTGTTGGCAAGATCTTTTTTCGTATCAATTGAGTATCTGTACAGTGAGATTTCTGAAAAATGTCCATTAGGGAGGAGCAGAGGACACAAGGCTGAGCAAATGGTTGCCTAGCAGTGGCTTATGAGATGACTCCTCATGATACATTTCCCCACAAACCCAAGTGTGCTTGCATGAAGAAGTACGCGTTCCCAGACGGTAACGAAACTGTGCAAGCATCCATTTCTCCTTATTACATATGTAGATGGCAACTCTATTTCTTGTTGATGAGCTGACATCCCTTTCTCAGGAATAGACTCTTGCTCAGGAAAACATGATGTGAAGTTTGTTGCCAATGGGGCTGAACTTGGAAACTTCCAGAACATCTCAGGATAAATCCCATTCATTTCATGCCCTCAAAGTCTCTTCCTACTTTTTCTCTGCCCCTCAAATCCAGGCCACCATTAAATAGCTTCACAAGAAATTGTGAGTATGAATCCAATTTCATCAAAGTTCCTCATCTTTTTTTGTAAGCTGTCCCAAGACGCTAGTAGTGGACGGGTTAGAAAAGCTTTTAATTAATAAATAAATAAATCTAGCAAATGATTTAGCAGATACAGAACTTTGCCAAATAAGAGACTTGGGCAAGCTGTGGCCCACCAGTTATTTTGGCCTACAACTCTCATCTTGCCTTGCCATTGGCAATGCTGGGTAGGGATAATGGGAGCTATAAAACCGATCTTGAAGGGCCACAAGTTGCTTGTCGGTTCTTGAGGTGATGCTAGGAAGCAAGACAAGAGATCTTCCACAGTGCAAGGCTGGTAACTACTAAAAATGTGTAGTTCAATAACTGAAGGTCCCTTGGGGTTTTCCATCAGGCATGTGCTAGGCAAGATCTCTAGGGTAATAACAAAGAAATCCCCAGATACTTTAGTAGAAAGCTCCCTGTGAGTAGAGAGCTACACTGACAAAGGCAGTCTTTGGGGTGGGGGGGAGACATGGCCTTAAAGAAGATGCTTTTTATTAGCTCTCTCAAGATTTCCTTCTCCTGCTAAGATGGAGTTTTTGCTCCTTAGGCTCACAGTAATTATGTGCTACAGACTGCCAAGCTAGAGTCCTCAAAGGCCTATGGCAATACAGCCAACAGAGTTTGAATCCTTTACGTTTGAGATTGCATTTGTAATTAAAACATTGTTCCTAGCAAATGCACCATGCATAGGATGAATGTACTCAAACTGGCATGTATGCTTCTGAGCAATGATCCATAAGAATCTCTAATGAAACATGAGAGGAAACGCCCGCTCCGTATCTGAAGATATTGCAGTGTCTAAAGCAAAAGTCTCTCATACCATAAGAAAATGACATCCAGAATAGCAGCTACCCAGGGGAGGGTTTGCGATCCAGTATACTGCAATGCAAAGCCCAAGACTGAAGCCCCATGGGGTTCTGTGGGGCATTTTTCTAGACAAATAAACACAGGATGGATACACTGCATCCCAGTCCTATCTCCATGTCAGTATATCTCACTATGTACAATACAACCGCCTGCCAACCAAGTGTGAACAGGATGGATGGCTCAGTCTCGTTGAGGCATCATTTTAAATAGCCCAGGCCTGCTGCAGCTTAGAGATACCAGAAAGTGGGACGTATGAAACAAGACAGAGAAAATACAAAGTTTGGCTGAATCGAACTTACCATTTTAAAGTAATGTCAATTTTGAGATGCATCAGAGCAGGCATGCTCACACTGTAGTGCACATTCTGGACAAAATCTGAACCAAATGTCCCAAAGAACCATAGAGCTGAAGGGGCCACTGAGGACGTCAAGCCCAAGCACCTGCTCAGGGCAAGAATCCAGTTTACAGCATCCTTTACAAATGGCTGTCCAGTCTCAGCTTGAATAACTTCCACAATGGATAACACCCCCCCCCCCACCCGAGCAACAAATTATATTGCCTGATTGCTCTGAGCTTTAGGTTTCTCCTGATGTTTAACTGAAATCTGTCTTCCTGTAATTTGAACCCATTATTTAATGTCCCAACATCTCAGATGAGAGAAAACAAGCTGCAGACCTTCATTTCCCCCACTTCACTCCACCACCTGAGTCTTTTCTTCTCAATATCCAGTTCCTGCCATTTTTCCTTGTAGGTTCTGTGTTTCCTGATCTTTCATTCCTTCTGGTGTGGTGTCCAGAATTGGGCAGAGTATTCAAGGTGTGGTCTAACTAGTACAGGGTGGAACTACTACTTTCCACTGGTCAGACCTCACCTTGGATATTAGTTAGAACCACTTTTCCTATGCTCGCTCGCTCTCGCTCTCTGTGGGTGAGTGAGTGAGTGAGTGAGTGAGTGAAATACTGCATGTGGGCAGAGCTCAATTGGCAGGTCTTTCCAGCTTGCCCAACTTGCCATGGAGGGGGATGTCAATTGGCTAGGGAAAACTCTCACATTTTGCCTGGCTGTTGCAGATGCAGTATTCACACACAAGCACACATGCAGGCGCATGCACAGTCCTACCCCATATGAGCTCATGAGCTATCAGCATGGTGAAACAACTCCCCTAGAGCCTCACACATGAGGGATTTATGATCAGTTTATAAAAAGCAAAATGAAAATGGATCTTCAGCAGTAGACTGCTTATATAACAGAAAACAGAAGTCTGAAAAACTTGAACTAGACCGGAATAGGATTTAGGGCAGCTGCCTCTGCTCTGACTGAGGTGAGAATAATTCTATACCCAAACTTCTGGGATAAAATCTGTCTGCAGGTAGCCTTCACTTTATCCCAGGAACTAGAATGTTCCATGTTTCATTTACTTGGCAGTTCTATTTGCCCTCATGGTTTGTATTAGCAGGAGATAAGATGTAAATCCCTTTAAAGTAAATACATACCAAATATTAACATTAAAAGACACAGGATTACATCATGACTTGACTGAACAGAAAGTCAGTTTTGAGGTTGTCCCAGTTTTCCTAAGTACAAACTCACACACAGCATCATAAAATGCAGCCAGGAAGTGCTGGACTTCAAACTGTTGTGTCAAAATGAACTGCAATTTTATTCTCATTTCTTACAGATTTTGCAGAGGGAAAGCTGCTACCAGCAAACTGACGTCGAGAAAAAAACCATTGCAAAATAAAATGTCTGGCAGGCAGAATGAGCAATAGATGGGCCAGAATAGCCCTTGTGGCTTCATGAGCTTGCATTTCATCTCAGATTGCAACAGAGGCTGATGGAACAATTATTTTACTGGGAGCCACTGGGTTAGGGAATCTTGTAACAGCAAACAAAGGTCTCTGTGTAAGAGAAGGCTACTTGTGAAGAACTCCAAATCCTTGAGGAACTGAGGTGTCGCCTTGGCAAGTCATATCCCCAGACGTGAAACTGGTAGCTTGGAATTTTCCTGAAAAACTTTACTCTTCTTAGCTGGAATATTTTAAACACTCCCAAAAATAGTAACCAAAGACTTGACAGGTTTGTCTGGTCCACAGTAAAGTGGCAGTAAAGGTCCCTGGCAACTCCAGTGTAAGATCTCAGCAAACAAGAACTGGGGGAGACCTGACTGGGACTCATGTATGACCAAATCTGAGCTGTTGCTATTCAGAGTTGGCAAGACTAGACCAAGATAGGCCAAAGTCCAGATTTGATATAAGGCTGCTTTGTAAGCTCCACCGGAACAACAAGCTCTTTCTTGAAGGAAAAAAATGTTGCAGGCTACCCACACTGCTTTGGGAAGCACATGTCATGGACTGTCTACACAGTCAGCTGCTCAACAGCCACTCTACAAGTACAAACTTTTCATTTGCACTTGTAAAGTTGACAATGCTGCCCAGAATGGCCAGCACTGCACTGATATTTTTAACATTCATGTGAAAATTTACAGTGTTGTTTATGTAGGTAATTATGATCCATGTGTGAAAATGTATTGCCTTAAATAACAGGGATAAATCATGCATTAAAGTCACAGTGAACTACAAATGCAATAAAAATATATTCAAAAACAGAACCAATAAAGGAGTATGCGTGGGATACTATTTGGTTCAGGGCTGGGCTTGGAGGAGCCTAGTTAGTCCAGGATTTGGACTAAGTTACAAGATATCAATCCATCTTTTGATGTCAAGATTGTGGCCTTAACTAGTTGAAGAAACACCAATAAAAGAAACTCTGGCATTGTTGGCAAAAATGGCATGATTACTGCCCAAGTAAAATGTATGCAGTATATCAAGTATTCCTGGAAAACTTCCAGATCTTTATTTATAATGTTTCTACTTAACCATATCAGACCAAGATAGTTGTTTATTCCTGGCATTAACCTCTAGTCAGCCCAGACATTGGAAAAAGTCACAGTTCAGTGACAACCAAGTGAATGACATCAGATTGGCTTTTTGCCTAAGTTTGCTGCTTCTCCCGCTGTTGCTCTTGGACAGACTTTGAATCTTCCCATGGACGGGGACCTCGAATGTTCTTCCAATCCTCATAGGTGTCATTTTTCATTTTCTGTAGGAATAAGCAGAAAGAAATACCAATATACAGGTTGGAAAACATTGCTAGATCCATCAGATATCCTTGACTCCAATAAATGAGTTGCAGCTTCCTTGAAAGTCATGACAAAAAATTCTAAAGGAAATGTAGGGCAGTATCCAAGCAGTGCTTGTGTCCCTGTTGACTCTTTGTGTCCCACCAATTCCCATCCACAAACAGTGAGTTCTGCTGATTCCACTGTGCAGGTGGGATGCACTGTATACCCAATGGGGATTTAGGGCTTCCTAGACAAAGCCCCAAAATGAACAAAAACTGCATTTCTTGATCAGGACAGGTAAGCAGAGCTTCCTTTAGCAAGTTCCACTGATCTACAAATAAGCATTTTCCACTTGGTTTGGCTTGCCCCTGGAAGTGCAACGTTTCTACTCCTACTGAAGTGAAAGGGAATTGCATACTGCAAAGAAATTGATGGGGCAATAAGGAAGCTGGCAAGAAGTTGCAACAACAGATTTGGGAACCTGTCCCAAGCCTGCGAATGGGTAACAAAAGAAAGGGAAAAATTGTAGAAACCTTTATACAACTCTTTAAAAAAGGAAGACTAGTGTAGATCCAGCTTCACAATGCAAGGTAGGCCTTGTCCAAAGGGCATGAGAAATGAAGGTATATTCTTTTCTCCGGGCAGAATCAATCTAGTAGATTCTTTGAGCAGTATCTGATTAATGCTGTCCATCTGATAGCAGAATGGACACCACTGGTGGAATGGATTCCCCCACCCAGAAGTGCACTGAACAACCCCAAATCTGATCCAAAGGGAAGCCTCTCCAAATAAGACTGGGGGGGGGGGCATGGAGTGGAGATAAAGGGAAATCCTTTTGTGTGAGCAGAAGTCTGTATGACACTACTATATTTTTACACTGCTTTTCAATGATGTACTTACCAAGTAGTTTATCATCTCAGAAGCAATAAACATTCTAAACTAGAACAACAAACTGATGACAGGATTGTACCTAAGCAAGGGTTACACTAACAGATCTTAAAGACGAGGCAGGGGAAGGTGTTCAGTATGGAAGAAGATGCTTTTTGAATTCTTGACCCTAAATCTGATGGAAAACTGTTTCCACCCCAGGCCACCCGATCTTGTTCAAAGACATTTTAGCTAGATCTACTTATGTTGTACTGGTGAGGTCAAAATGTAACAGCAGCATCTGCCAATATTTTCCTTTAAACTTTGCATTTACTTAACTAAGGAAGCAAGCTATTCCGACCCCAGTGTAACTTCTGAAAAGAGGTCTCTCCCCTGTAGTTTAAGTTCTATGTGGATGAATGAGAATTTTGTTTTCAAATATCTGGCCAATAGTCTTCTAGGCTTCAGACACTTTGGTTTGATGTGGCAGATCAAATTTAGCTTCTCAGAAGCTCAGTGCAGCTTCCTCAGTAGACATCCTGGAGAAGTGCAGAGATTCCGCTGGGACCCACAGGTGTACCATGGAAAGAGGATGTGTGGCAGTTCCTCCCAATCCAGAGCAGCCAGCATGAAGGCCAGAGGGAACACTGACTGGAGGTAAGTATTACTTCACGCAAGGGTTGCCCAACATCTATAGCGTAGACAACAGAACTAGGTTGCAGAAATAAGAATCTTTTCATAACGAAAAGAACAGAAAGCTGGATAAATGGTGGGAGGAGGGGAAGAAAGACAAAAAAATCACCCCATACTTCCAATTGGAGTTCATTTTTGGTATGATTCCTTTTATTAGATGTATACAAGACAAAAAAAGGTTGACTTGAGAGAATAATAAAATTGAAAATGCACACCATGGCATGGTATGGCATGCCTTCTGTTCTTTCTTCCTGGGTCAATTAGTGTAAGAGATCATGGCTTGCATTTTCAGTAGTAAAGACAGAAAATACTATTTGTAAATAATGTTCAGAAAAGTAAACTGAACCAATAATCAGGAAAAAAATTACAAGCATCTCAGAAATGATATGTTGACATTTAAGATTTAGAACACCTGTTCAGTGTTGGCTAAGGCAATTAACTAAAACGTTTGTGCTTCCTCCCAAGAACCTGAAACATTTTCCCTGAAAAGAGCAACCCAGTGTATAACATGCCTGTTAAATGGCGTAATAAATACTGAGAGTGGGGGAACAAAGGAGCGGGAATCTAAAATATTGACTTTCACTCCCTGGCCTTGCAATGGGTTGAAATATTAAGAGATCTTGGTATTAAAAGCCATAGACTTATATATTGCAAGACATCACCTTATCAATTAACATTCACTGCTGAACTTCTAAAACCCAAACAATATTTGAACAGAGAATACAGAAGACAGGCCCAAAGCTGAGGGGTCACCAACTGAGGTGTTTAACAGCAACAAATAAAATTGAAAGGAAATGTGAACTGGGACCAACATAATCAATTGCACCATTCTATTTATAAAACACTTTTTTTCTAGCCAATCTCCTAGAGACAGTTTAAGTAAGGTCTCCCATGATTGCTTTCAAGTTAGTACCTCAAGTCACCTTTCATCTGGTTTTGTCATTTTACACTCCCCAACAAAAAATCTTTTGTTGCTGCTATTACAAACCTCATTTTTCATCCTGATGTTTTTTAAAAAGAAAAAGAAAAGGTGGTGGTGAGGGGGAAGCTGCCATTTTTTCCCTTGTGGCTGAGAAAGGTTAATATCTTTGGAACTCTGTGTCCAGTCCTTAAAATTTTCCTCCAGTAAACATCCTTTCTTGAATAGACAGATTCCTTACAGGTCAGAGCTCCTGTATTGTTTTTCAGTAATTTTATACAGAGGGAAAAATCAGTTGATGCAATTCCTTCTCAAACATACACATAGTTTATAAACAGAAATCACCTAAAACAGACTGTTTCATTTTTTTAAAATTCTGCACTTGTATTAGTACTCCAAATAATTACTTCTCATACTTTTAACCAACTGATCCCACAAAAGGCAGAGCTGCAATGTTTAGCCAAGTAATCAATTAAGTTTGATTAAGTTGATTTAAAAAGCAGATCAGGCAGATTTTTACGTTAAAAAAAAAGCCACAACACAACACACACAGGTACTTAAATGGGATGCTTCTTGTAAAACAGCTTGTCTGGCAACGTAACACCTGAAGTGTTACTGATAGTCCTTGTTAATCTGTGTATGTGAACCAGTGCGCATATACATGACTCAACAAACCTGGAAAGGATCTTCCACTGAGGCATGGTGAGCACTTGAGCAACTTTTCACAACAGCCTGCTAACATCAGAATCCGCTTGTTCCTAGCAACCATGAGCTTCTTGCTTTAGGGCAGGGGGGCAAAAAGTGCAGCCTATGGGCCACATGCAGCCCACCGAACCATTTCTGGTGACCTGCTAGACTCCCTGCATCTGCCCCCATGAACTTTCCATCTTTAATTAATTCCTTAAAACTGAAAGTATCGATCAGCTCAGATGTCTTTAAATTGGGTAAAATGGACACTGACAGCAACAAGGATGGGAGGCAATGAATCAGGAATAGGGATTTATTTTCCTGTCAGCAGCTACATCACCTCCGTGAAAAGCTGTTGGCTCTGTATTCCAGCAGCGGGTATAGCAACAGCTGAAAGTGGGCAGATGCAAATCTAGGATGCAAGTTCATCACGCAATAACAAAGATATTCATGTCCAGACACTTGGTTTCCTTCATCAGTTTGCAGCTGGGATACTGAGTACACAGAACCCAGAAATCAAGGCTGAAAGACTTGGGAGATTTGATCAATCTATTACAGGTTTCCCAACCCACCCGAGCATCTTACTTGTATATATTGGATGGTATGGTTGCAGCTAACACCAGTTCAATGTCCAATATGAAGTTCTAGTGTTTTGCATTAGACAACTCAATTTGCCCCAAAACACAGAAACACAGCGAGTCAGAAGGGGTCTCTTGGGCCATCTAGCCTGACCCCTGGCACGAGCCGGCTGTACTCATATAATGTCCAACATGTGGGTGTCCAATCTTTCCTCAGTGATGGGGCCTCCACCATCTCCTGTGGAAGTCCATTCCAAATCCTAGTAGACCTAATATCCTAGTAGGCCTAGTAGGGATAAACAATAGAATGTATTCTGTACTGATTTGTTATTTAGAAGTTGTGTGAAATACTGTTCCACTGGGAAACAGGAAAGAGATGATGAACAAAAAAAGGGCTTCAGGCATTCATGAAAAGAATCTAAAATAGAATCTTATTATGAAGCTACACTAAGAAGAAATGCCTTTTCTGCTTCTGGTAAATGCAAAAATTAACTTTTGATAAGGAATCCTACCATTAGACAATAGCCCTTCTGGTAAGATATTCCATAATAGAAATGAAACAATGTAAGTAATTATATTCCATAATTGGGTGAATTGGAAGGAGAAAAGAGACATAAATAGCCAGGTAGATACCATGCTGAGGTCCTTACGAGGCACCAACATACTTGGTTCATCTATGGCTTAAAACTTTGTCTTCATATGAAGCAGAATGAGCTGAATCTAGGTAGAAACCATTTCATGGGTCAGCTGTAAGATACTATTTTTAAATGCTTCACTACTCACCCCCCCCACCCCCACACACACACACAAAGGTCCATACAATAAGAAAACTGGAATAACAGGAAGAAAGAAGGTAGCGCTAGAATCTGAGCTCTGATGCTCTAGTGCTATTCTTTTTTTCCCTTTAAACCACTTACAACCTTAACTGGTGCAGACTACTCGACCAGTGCTTTATCACCTAATTCTGCTGAAAGAATGATGCCAGGGCCAGAACAGGTACGCTCCATAAACACAGTTAAAAAGGAAGGGTGGACAGAGTAGGCTCCTTCCTTGATTTGAAGTGTGTCACTTAGCTCTCCCCTTAATTCCTAGTACCCAGCTCCAAACTTTCACTTCCTTTCCTACTCTAGCTTCAGCTAGGACTGTGCCTTTCCCTCTCCTTGCTCCAGTTTGTACATTTGCCAGAGCAAACAATTCACTTAGTCGATGGATGAGCAAGCTTAACCCCTTGCTTTCAGCATTATGGTAAAGATTTTTGACAAGAAGAACCAATTGTACGGTGGTCCTATATTATATTGTATTGTACTCTACTGTGCTATACTATACTAAACTGTATTGTGTTTTTATTCCGTTTTGCTGAAAAACCATCAAGTTAGTGAACAGCAATGTAAAACAATAAAACCTTAAAATAAGGACAACAGAAACAGTATAACATTAGCACAGAGGAGCAAAATCTTAAGCCGGGGCCAAATACAGCACTTCAGGTTTCCCCTTTTCCAAAAACTCCAAAAGCTCCTCCAACATGGAATGAAGCCTTTGGGCTGAAAGAGGTTCAAAGCCCTGCATTTGGATATTTTAAAAACTACACAATTTAACAAGCTAGATTTAAAAGCCAGCCCTTCATGCCTTTTCCAAAAGCAAAAAGAATGAGGGACAATTTAAGTTCTTGGGAAAGTGCATTCCATAATTTGGTAGCATCCTTGGAGAAAGATCTTTCAGGCATGCCTGACAAACAGGTGTCTGCATGTAATGGTGCCTTTTCTAAAGATTTTAATTCCTAAGTAGAATACTACTGAGATAGGTGCCACCCTGGACAGCCAAGTCCTAAACTGTTTTCCTTAGGTTAAAACTAACACCTTGTCTTGAGCCTGGGAAAGAAGAGGCAACCAGTGCAGCTGGTGAACTTGAAGTAATTGTGTAAACTTGCTCCTTGCCACCACCATCATCTGAAGAATTGAGGACAGTGTAAGATCAAGGGGCATCCTCAAGTTACAATCCTGATGTTTCTACCCATTCCAGAACAGCTCAATCCGAATCCCGAGGTCAAGTTTTCTACTGAAGAACAATAAATTCTTCCACTTTACACTGTACTAGGGATGAGATTGGCTTTGCCCATCTACACGCTTGTGTGAGAAATCTGGTTCATGTGAGATATTATCTGATTTCTAGGAGTGGAAGAAAGTTTGCTCTTCTACTACACAAGCACTTGCCCTTCAAGTAGTTTGATCAAAATGGAAAGAGGATGGTGGTGACAGTGGAAATGCACTGGCCAATTCATTCAAAAGCTGGAGACAAAGGGAAGCATAATGGATGAAGTTTCATTATTCCTCCCTCACTTTCACATCATTTCATCTCTCACTTTCCTTATTCCCCCTCACTTTCATTCCTTCCTCACTTGCATTCACATTAATAAAGCAGCCTGAGAGAAGGTGAGGGAAAGAGCCAAAGTTGGGCAATTCACCTTCATGATCAATCAAATTGGTGTTCCAGTATTTGTAAGGAAAATTAGGGGGTCCCTCTCCCCCTCCTTCTCTACTTGCTACAGTTAGGTCACAGTTGGCTCTACCGTACACATGAGTGAGGAGAAAAACTAACAATGAAATAAATATTCCGTGTACAATGAGAGCTACGCAACCTCCTGCGAGCAGCAGAGATTGGAACAGACAGAGATGAGCAGTGGCTTGGCAGAGTGCCTGTCAGAACGGCCACATTTGGAGAAGGCCCGCACAGGCTGCTTGAGTCAGGTGAGTAACCTGCCGAGGCAAGGCTCGACTACGGAGCATACTCAAGATCCAGCTGGTTCCCGCGAGCTTCTTCCTAAGAGGGTTAGCTTAAATGCTTGCGACAAGCAAAGGATTGCTAGGTGCAAGGAAGAGAAACAATCTCTTCCCAGCTAGCCTGTGGGCGGTTTTGCACTTTGTACACCAGCTGATGGAATCCAGTGCTGTGCTGTTTTGTCAACAGGATTCTCTATGCCACTGGACACCTTCAACAGGCACACTGTTCCACCACTTTGCAACCACGCCTAAGCAAGGAGGATCACAGTCAGGCCCTTGGCTCTGGGTTGGCAAAACATCAGTGAAACCTTTGGGCACAACTTCACCTCTGACCTTGGTGAGTCTAGGGCCTAAACTGCTATTCTGCATTGCTTATTGTTGTCCATTCCAATGTGTGGCCCATGCTGGAGGCCGTATTATGTCCTCCATTTATGGGGGCTATTTGTTGGGCTTTTGCTTTCCCCGCATACTTCTCTGTATAGTTTAGCCAACTGTGAAATAGCAGTAGCAAATGGAGGCTGAGGAGCAAGGCGGGATGCGAATATGCTAAGTTCCTTTGTCTCTCTGGGGATTGGAGATATTTTGGAATAAAAAAGATGACAGCAAGAAGTGCTTTACTATTTAAAGCAAAGTAGCATATCAGAGTATCTTTGCCATTTATACCAATCTGTCTTTGTTTTTGTGTTTTCTTATTCACACTCTGCCACCCCAAATAATGTAGACCACTGTGTTCTAGTATGAAATCCTGTGCGTTGCATTTTTACAGTCTGCTTTACAAGGTGCATCCCAGAAGGGGAACTATGTTCCCATTAGCTCTGGTGGCACTTGTAGAAAGACCGATGATTTATTAGGCAAATGAGACAGCGAGGCCTAGCTGGCTGCATAAGAACATGCACACGTGTGAGCAGAATACTTAAACAGTGCGGATAGGGGTACTTGGGGCAGTCACTTATTCCCAGAGCGCTAGACAGATAGAACACATGATAGACCTGCAAGTGCAGTCATTTGATATATAAATATATGCACCAGTCGTAGCTCTCACTTGAGACCTTGAAAGAACATCAATATCAGAAGCAGTGCTGTATGGATAAACCTATCTTATACAATAAAGTGTGGCAATTATTCAGCAGCACAAACGCCTTCTCAAGATACATGGTACAAAGAGCAAACTACTTCCCTCTTCTAAATATGTTGTTTAGAGACTGTGCTGCATCTCTCACTTCAAAAGCAAAAAAGATGGGGATTTAAGCTTCTAACATTCTAATGAGATAATGGATAACAATTAGCATGCACTTAGAAAGGAGGGGCTGAGTGCCATTACCATTAGAGATAGGCACAGATACAGAAGAATAAGCCCACCCTGAAGCTCATATAAAGGGTAACTATAAAGGGCATTTTGCATTTATCAATTACAAGTAAAGAAATGAGGGTCACTTTTCTCTGTCCTGAAGTTGCATCAGTATTACAGACATTAGAATTTTAACTCTTTCTCCTAGGAGTGTGGACACTGTAAACATTCTGTTATGAATTCATACACCCTTCATAATATCAAGGTAGGAAGAGATTTGTTTGGCATTTTTTAAAATATGAAGACGTTTGCTTTTTGTCTTAGCATCACTTCAGAAGTAAGAATGAAAGAGGTTCACCACTTCCAAATTAATTGTGTGTGGGCATGTGTAAAAGATGTAAACTACCCAGTTCAATTTGCAGTAAGGTTCTCACTGTGGAACAAGTCCCTGGACTGCAAGACTCCTTTCTACTGTACAATTCTTTGACCAAAGTGCAGACTCTATAAAAGTTTTATGTAACAGATGGGAATTTGCTACTACTCTTAACCCTTTATCTTTCTCCTTCAGAGGCCACCAATCTTCTCCTTCAGTGGCAATGAGAGTGAAACTAATAATTTCATTTCTGTTTTACAGCACCTTAAAAGTACAATTTACTTGTACGCTGAAAGAAGACAAAAGATGAGCCACCCAAGCATTTTGCAAATCTCCCCTCCATCTGTCAAGGTCTGATTTGAGTGTGCTAAGGGGAATGGAATCCCCATAGCCAAGCCTTCTCCTTCTGGTGCTTCCCAGATGTTTTGGACTACAGCTCTCAGTATTCTTTGCCATGGGCTAGGGCTGGCTGAAGCTGATGGGAGTTGAAGCCCAACCTAGACAGACAGCATTAGGTTGGTGAAGGCTACCACAGCCCAACATGACATTTTCCCCATGTATAGCTTACCTCAGTCATTGGACAACATCTGGATCCACTTTTTCTGGTGGTTTTTGGAGTGGCTCCAAATAATTAAATCATACTTACAGGCAGACAATATTGCCCTCCTAACAGCAGTTTGCCAGGTACTGTTACATGTGTCAGATGGCAGCATCATGTGGCTTGTGAACCTGCTTCCCTGAAAGGTACCCCGAAACAAAGACCATCTAATTAAAGCCTTTATTTTGCAAAAGCTGACCAGCTAGGCTGCTTTTGTGAGCCAAAAGAAGAATATTGTAGGAGTCAATAACATAAACACAATAGAATACTGGCTCTTCACAAAATGCAGCTTAATGGCATGAAGTTTATTCTAAATGGAATGCCTCTCCTTCCCCACTAACCTAAAGGAGCCATCTCCACTTTGAGTGGTTCTTGCTGCTTATGGGCCAATTGCCAAAAATATATGATGCTTTTCAATTTGTCTGCCTGATGCCGTACAATTGGACTGATGATGTTTTGTCCAGCCCATCCATCTCTGAATGCTCAACCAAGTTTCCCATGAAACTTGACTCTTTCTGGTTCTCCTTGGCTGCCTGTTTTATCTCTGGGTTGGTTGGCCTTGGCATTCCAGTTAAGCATTCTAATCCGATGTCTTTTAGTTCCAGTTCTGAATCTGAGGCTACAACCTTTGAAGGCTCTTTGGTATGAGAAGAAGGCCTAATCCCTACAGGTGGTGATGCCAACAGCAAAGGGTGGATTGATCTTCTCCAGAAACCTCTCTCCAGCCCATCAGGTGTTCCTGCTGCCACTAGTGCTCTGAGCAGATGATGGGCTATATTGACATCCATTATGCAGAAAATATCACACCCTGAGTTTTGACCGTTAGTTGCAAAATTGCCCACTTACATGATCAGAACAAGTTGAACTATACATATATCAAAATTAAGGTTTCTAGATTGTATGGAAGCACTGCAGTTATTTTGGGACACACCTAAGGCACATTTCTTTTCAACTAAAAACCTGTAATTTTTCCAAAAAACTCCTTCAGCCTTTGGCAAGATTGAGACTCTAAAAAGGTGAAAGGAGAGCACTTAAAAGAAAACTCCTTTACTAAGGCAAGAGAAGTAGTAGTAGTAACAGTAGCAGCAGACATTGCAAATGAAGTGTTTAATGGTTCATTGTAAGTGCATGCACAGCATTAAACAGGTGGAACACCTTGTTGATTTAGAACTTGACTTATTTAGCTCAGGAATAGGCAAGGTGGTGCCCATGGGCACCAATGCACACCTTTCTTGAAGTTCACCAAGGTGCCCCACTCCTCTGACTTTAAAGAAACAAAGCAACACATTTTCTTACAGGATGCTGGGATTGCTGTGAAATGGGTTTCTGCTGGTGCAGAAAGCTGTGAGTTCAGGAAGTTATTTAGTGTTTAGTTATTTAGTGTGAGGGGGCTCATGTCTTGTACTCAGTCCTTTGGTCAGGTCACTTGTCCTTTGCTACACCTGCCATGGCAGCTATTTTGTGATGGTGCCCAGGATAGGGTCTCAAATTTCTAGATGTGACCACAACCTCCAAAAGATGCCTACCTTTGTTTTAATTGAATGTTTGTTATGAGGCACTTTCCAAGCTATAAAAATCTGAATTTCCTTCTGCTTTGAGAAATATTTGAATTTTCACTCAATGGGCCAAGGAAAGCATAGAAATCCTACAGCCACTTTTCCATCAGGTACTGTCCTCTCAAGCATATTCTGAGTGAACATGTAATATTTTCCTAATACTTTTTTTAAGTTAATACTTTTGATTTTCCCATCAGAGTCAATACATTTATGGTAATTTAAATATTTCCCTTAAGAGACTATTAAAACCTGCGTATCTAAGTATGCAAACAATTCCAGGATGAGTTGGGGGTCAAGATTTAAATGGGCGACTTTTCTTTTTGTTACATGATAGTACCTTCAAAGCAGAGCTGCAATGCCAACAAGGGATTGCCAAAAAGGAAAACAGATAAAGCATTTTTAATTTATGGATTTTAGAAAGCATTTTCATTCCACTTATGAAATAGTAATTAATGGTTCTGAATGAAATATATTTTAAGCATAGTAATGTCCCAGAATTAATTGGTTTAATCAAAATTGTAGTGATAATTTTTCCCCCTCTGATCTGTGAGTAAATAGCAAAAATTGAAGCAAATAAATGCATGTGAAACCAGAAGAGAGCATTGCATCAGCACTAGTCTGTCTTTGGCCTTCCTTGTGGTCTGGCTCTGAACCTACTCAAACAAGCATTTGTGGGGGGAAGGAGAGAGAAGACTAAAAAATTATGAATGATGTGGAGAAAATGGACAGGGATAGGCTTTTATCCTCCTCCAGCAGTAAAGCCAGGGGTCATCCAATGAAGCTGAATGGTAGGAGAGTCTGGACAGACAAAGGTAGTGCTATTCAGTGTGGCACATATTTAACATGGAATTTCTCATCACAAGATTCTAACCTGAATAGCTTTAAAAGGAGATCAGGCAAATGAACAGGCTGGGGAGAATGAGCAGGCGGGTGCTGTTCAACTCAGGTGCTGTTTGTGGGCTTCCCTTAGGAAGGACAAGCCTTTGATCGGATCAAGCACGACTCTTACTATGTTCTTACTATCCAAGTACAGAAAAGACAATGGAGACCTCTTCTGTCCTGATGGGGATGAGACCTAGAGGTTAGTAATCAGCTGGAAATGTGTATTTTGCAAAATCTCATGTTATTTCCTAAGTAAATGAAAAATATTTTTTCTGCAAAGGGTATTATGTTCATGTTGACACTCAAATAGAGCCAGAAAACCCCAAAAGTTACAAGAGGCTGTTAAATTAATAGCCAGTGCCACTAAAGCAATCATATGGTTTTGCAATTAGCCACATGGATTCCATCATACGGTTAGGAATATAAATGGAGACATATGCTCATTCCAGTCAGACCTGCATTTCTTTTATAGACTACCCACAGGAACAGTAAAAATGGCATTTGCAGTGCTGCATTTGGCAGATGGACATCAAAGAAGGGGTGTGCACTACAAGGCTTTGAACTTTCAAAAGCCTGATTTGACCAAAGTAAATAAAGCACCCGGCTTTTACTGGACGGCCTTGAAATCAAAGCCACAGCTTATTTAATTTTAGTTATGGGTAGAAAACACCGTATTATCACTAGGGCAGGGTAGAAAGAAAACTCAGTAGCACCAGTATATGCAGTGAACCATACCTCATATTCTGATTCCAGAGTCACTTTATTATTTCTTATTCTTTCTTCCAAAGCTGGATCAACCTGTCAAGTTAAGAAAAAAAACCCAGAAAATATATTCATTTCTATGTTTTTCAGAAAATCTAAGATTCTGAATGCTTATAAATAAGGCACCCACTCCAGACTGTTACATATGCTTTGTTTCCATATGTGGAGGGGAGGGGAGTGGAGGAGAATCTCTTAATCCATGGAAGACTCCAATGTGTCAAAATTCCAAATGACTCTTTGTCACAATAGGATCTGCAATATGGTGCAATGGAGAGCTCTCTAGAAAGTGACCCTTCATGTTGATTGTCCCAACTAATTGAAAGGAAGGATAAAAGGATGACCTGCATTTTCGTTATCTGTACACTGAAAATCTCTTGCATCTGTTTATAATCATAAAATGAGAAACTGGGAGAAGCTGACTAGTCTCCAGGAAAGCTTTGGTTTATTTTTTTTCATGGCTAGATGTACTTTTTCTATGTCCAATGTTGATCCCAAACCTAGCAGTTTCAGACTGCCAGAACCTCAAAGTTCAACCAAACTGACCACACCAGGAATACAAACACAGTAGCCAAGCTCGGATCATCTCCCTGAGAAGCCAGTTTTGAAAAAAGCACATTGATATTCTAAGCTTGAACAAGCACCTGCTCTTCAAAAGGTGGTGCACATTCAAACACTTGGCTAAGAAATTGTAGCGTCAGATTCAAGCAATGATACATAACATGCCGTTACGCTCTCTCAACCTCTGCAAGTGGTGAGAAATTCCAGAGGCACAACATTACCTGGGTTTGTTTCTGTGGAAGAAAAGTCTAGTACTTGTGGGAGTTTTGCAAATATACAGGCCAAGCAGTGGTGGAGGCAAAGCTTAAATGCTCCAACAAGCAGCCAGATCCACTGTCCCACATCAGATCTCTGGAGAGAGAGTGCCAGTACCCCCAAATACTGTTACCATACCCCCACCCCCCCCCCCCCCCCACAAAACCAAGCTCTGAGTTAGTTCATCTAATTCAAGCTGCAGTTTGCACTGTTTCATTTCGCACACCCAGGGCAGGGCAGTATCCATGTCTCTGCCTGCTCTGTTGCACCTGCACGACTCGCCACTAGTGTAACAGAAAGCGAGGCCTTTCAAAAGAAACTCTGGAAATGTGGTGCAATGTTAGTTTCTGAAGCAGGATAGCTCCCTTCTGCAACCTAGGCTGGAATGCCCCTTTCCAGCCTCTGAGCTCATTTCTGGGTGCTTCAGGAAGTGCCAGCCATGAGTCCCACCAGTGCACAGACAGCACTGGATACTGCCCCTAGACTCCATCATCTTTAGTTAGAAATCTAAGTGAGGGAAGAAAGCCACTGCTTCCCATCAGGTATTTCCTAAGCCTTTAGAAGTCTCTGAGAATTGTCAGACTAGCTCCTTAGCCAAATGCCCTGGGCTATCAGCATTCCTTTGTCATGTTCAAGCCTTTGGCTAGGTATTGCCTCATTCCTATTCACAGAATCTGATAGGAAACTCCTAACCATACCAAAATGAGAAGCTTGTAAAGTTATGGATAGGAACGCAAGTATAAAGTGCTGTCTCCTTTTTCCTTCTATAAGCTCCTCACTTATACATCTACAAGCTTTCTGGCATTTGACCTTTCTTCTTCCCTCCATGACACAAAGAATTTTAAACAAGAAAACAGGGCCCTGGTTATAAGGCTGTTATGTGCCACTACTAAATATACTCTATGCTGGCTGAACCTTCATGATAGCTCACTTTGGTCCAACAATAATCTAGTCTGAAAGCTAGGGCTGAATTGCATTGATGCAACTCTCCTGTCCTCAAGTGGAACAGATAGTTTTCAAAACCAAGGGAAGGAGAGAAGGGGGTGGAGGGAGAGCACAAGCAAATCAGGCAAGACTCCAAAGCAGATGGGCAGAGTCGATTTCATTGAACAACCGGAAAGAAGTTAAAAGAATCTATGAAAAAAGGCTTTCTGTTTGATTCGCTGGGGCAGCACCTCTCTCAATCCCTGCCTCAAATTCAGTCCTGTGTTGCAGAAACGTTTCACAGTCAAAATTTATTTATTTATAAAATTTGTATGCCATCCAATTACTTGTGTCTCTGGACAGCTTACAACATAAAGTGACCATCCACTCTGGCTGCAAATTAATAAAATACAACAATAAAATTCAGTATTAAAACATATTAAAATATTGATTAAATAAAAAAGTCTTGACCTGGTGCCGAAAAACATATAATGACGGCGCCAGGTGGACCTCTCTGGGGAGCGCATTCCACAGTTGGGGCACCACCGCAGAGAAGGCCCTTCTCCGGTTACTCTGTCTCCTAACGTCTTTTACAGAGGGTTCCAGGAGGACGGCTTCTTTTGCCAATCTCAGGGGGTGGGAGGGCAAATAGGGAAAAAGGCGTTCCTTTAGGTATCCTGGTCACGATGTATTTATAGTTCCAATTTTTGGGCCCAAGGATTCACAGTCACGGTAAAGCCCCTCTGCTGTGTTTGAGCTCTACTACACCTCTCTATATCTTACCTTGACCTTGACTCTGAGATCCAGCAGTGGTTGCCATTAGTGAGTACATGCACGCACACGTGTGTGTTTTAACCTGAACTCTGGATTTCAGGGAACCAACCTGATGTGGGGCATTGCCTTGGTTGGAGTAAAGAGTTGATGGAGGGTCTGTTTTGACTGATTCTGGACCTATACAATGCAGAAAATAAGGCATGGCCTATACCTACCATTATCTGCCACTTCCAAGAAACCCAGCAATCATGGCTTTTGCGAAGCTGTTGGTTTCCCTTGTCATCCTTGTCATGTAGCAGTTGATATTTTCCCAACCATGGCAAGGACTGATTTCATCTGTCATGCATGCAGTGTTGCCACATTGCACACCCGTGTTACTCTTCATTTACAGGGCCCCAACATGCATACCCTCTCCCTAAGGTTTGTGATCAGTATATAGCTTTCCACAACTCTTTAACTCACTTATATATTTTTTTTAGTTTAGCCTTTCTCTTATTTTCAGTGCAGGTTAAATATGGTCCTTACTGAACAGTGAGGTCTTAAATATAAGTTTAATAGTTCCAGAAATGCTTTTTTTCTCTCATTCAGCAGAATTTTACTAGCTGATGGTAGCTATTCCATACATTCATGATCTAAAGTTCAGATTATCTTATCTATGCAGTGAACCAAGAAAAAGGACTGGGTTAAAATAACTTGTTCATAAAGTATTGGATAAAGAATTGTGTTACCCCTCATCAACTCGAAATACCTACATTCTCCTAGAGAAAAAAGGGCAAGTCTTGCAATGTGTCCAAAATGTTAACAAATGCAACACTGCATCACCTTCTCTGGTCATATGATCTGCTATAGAACCTACCAAATTCCCTTGTGTTGTACTACAAAGGGTACCTCTTCATGAACTTTTTGTGCAGTGTATTTCTTGCCTACCTTTGCCAGATATGGAAAAACCCTCTAAGACATTTGACTACACAGACCCAACATTTTGTAAAAAAGTTTAAAAAACGTTTTGCACTGAAAAGATGAGACTAACAGAGGCCCATAACAACTTAACATGGATGGAGACAGGGAAGAATTTCCTGTGCTGGAAATCCTCTTGCTTTCCAGCTTTCCAGTTTTCTCTGTTGCTTCTTGTCCACCACTTCCATGAGGTCTGTGCCCTCCCATTTTAAAAGGGGAGGAAAGCCCTGCACCATACCTCCAATTTACAATCCAGTAATGTTTTTTAAAAAAATAAACAAAATCATAAAAGTGTAGTGCTGATTTACACTATAATATGCCATAAAACTGGCATTTGGATTTATTTATGTAAAATCTGTGTTTTTCTAGCTTCAGTTTTACATCTTCCAGGATAGCTTGCAGTCCATTAAAAATAATTTTTAAACCCCCGAATTATGCGTTTATGTATTGCATTTAAATATGTCCACACAAGTCATGGTAAAATTTACATCTGCTCTGATGTTTGCCTTGACTATATTAACATTAAAACTGAATTGCTCATATGTCCAAATCCTGCTTAGGATGGAGAGCATGCCCACTAGATAGCTCATGCTAATACGCACAAGCCTTGCGTCACACTGCCAACAAACATTTCTTACAATGCAATGCCATGGCTACTAAACAGCATCTACATGGCCACTGTTATGCAGAGTGCCAGCTCTGACCTCAGAAACGTGTTCCAAGGTTGGAGGTGGGCCTCCCACCACCTCACAGCTAGCGTGGAAGAACCACAGCAGCTGCCTCTCCAAGGTCATGAATGCAAACTCTGAGAAAGTGTTGAGTGGGAATTCGTAGGGAGGAGAAGCTGCTGTCACAATGTGAGGCATCCGGGCACTGTCTTAGGTTCCTTCCTGCGTGCTCTGAGAGGTGACACTTAGTCAGCAGAGTCCACACATTTTGCAGGGTGGGGGGATACAGAGGTGACCTTTGCCTCCATGCTCCTCCCACTCTGCACAGGGTGACCACGGTCTTTTAGTTTGGAAGGCTGCAGGCATCGGACTAGACTGTGCCCTTACGGAATTGGTTCCTCATTAATGAAACAGTTGCTCCTCCTCACCTCCAGATGAATGTTCGACTGTGCCATTGATGGACATGGTGGTGGTGATATTTTTGTTCCTTAAATTAAAAAACAAGAGCAAAGCAAAATCTGACTATAGCAGTTCCTACATAATACATTTGTTTCACTTTCAGGGGTGTTGTGAGAACAAGGTGTCAGGATGGAATTCTGAAATGAAGCCATTATTGTAGTGCAGATCACCTGTGGGGAAGAAGGCAGCGAGTTCTCTTTGTGGGGGGTGAAGCTAGGTTGGCAGAGTGACAATGGTGTCTTGTCCAGAAGCCCACGAAAGCACAGCATAGATGGTTGTAAAAATGAATTAGATAAATCCACAGAATGCTGCCACGGACAGGACATTTTGGAGGACATTCATTCATAGGGTCACAATAAGTTGGAGACCAGGTATTAAAATGTAATAGCAACAGGAATATCAAGACCTATTAGCCACAGCAGTTTCCAAGACCAGGAACTATGTGAATACCATGTGCTGGGTACCATCAGGCCCTGCTTGTGATCTTCACAAAGGAATCTAGCAACAAATAAAATGCTGGACTAGAAAGAATCCCAGAAACAGAAGAAGTGTTACTGTGGTAAGGAAGTCAGATAAGACTAGGCAGACCCAGGCTGAAATCCCTAATGTGCCACAAAGATTACAGGATGACCCGTGAGGTGACATGGAGGTCTCCTTATGAGTGCTTAAATGTACAGCCCACCTTGACGTCACTGAACTCTTTTTCCCCCTCTCTTACCCTAGTAGCCAACAGAGCTCCAAGGCTCCTAAGCAAAGCAACATAGGCTTGAGCCTGGATAAACTAACCGAAGGAGCAAGCACTGCTCTAAATAATCCATAAAAGGCTGGCATGAGTCAGAAAACTTAATCAGAGATTAAAAAACAAACAAACACCACATGGGAAGGGTCAATTGTGATTCCTGTGACAGCTGAGAGACGAGAATGTGCATACTAGGGGGCAGAGAAGTAAAAATGGGAGGGGAACATGAAGTTCACAGACCTACAGTATAAGGGAACAGTGTAACTGATGTAAGAGCAAAGTACCTTGGAGTCATGCAGAAAGAGAGAAGAGGGTCAGCAGTACAAAATAAAGAGAGAGATGAAAGGATAGTTAACAGAGGGAAGAGTTCAAAGGGAGCAGTTAGGGTGCTGAAAGAAAAGGAAGCGCACTGTGGGGCACAGTTAATGATATGCCCTTCCTGAAGCTAGCCTGGACAAACAAAGGGTCTCGCTCAGACCACGTATTCACTGCATTTCCGTAACTTTCATACTTTGTTACATGTCCAAAAAGCTGAGCTGCTGTAAAAACACACACAAGTTGGTATAGAGAGTCTCTTTTTGGGACTAGAACATTGCTGCTAAATCACTGGCTGACTCATCCTGAATGTAATAGAGGTAGATGGGGCAGGGGAGTAAGAAAAGTAAGACACCTATGCTTAAAATATTAAAAGACAATTCCTCAAGGTGCCTTTGTAAAGCCTCTTTAATATGCTGTACCTGTACTTTTACAAACCACTTAAATAGCCTGAAGTGCAGGATTTAAAACAAAATGCCCTCGAGGCTGAGGCTGAGAAAGAGGAAATGTTATATAGTGCAGTGCTTCAAAACTTTCCTTCTTTTTTCTGTTCTTCAAAAAGAGAGTAATTATATGAAGACTGCACCAATGTTTTCTGCTAGGATGTGAAGCATTTAAACAACAATCATGCAACCTCAAGTGTGATTTATTGTAGCGTCCTCAGAGAGAGAACTGCTGGGTCATCATAATTATTTATCTAGTGTGTGCTCCTAACTTTTTAAAACTTTGATTAAAATCTATTTTCTGCACACTTCCAGTTCCCTCCATCACTCAGGCATTTGGTCCCTTACATTCAACAGTATGGTTGTCTTCTGAGACTATCATGATACTGGAGCTTCAGGTAAGTAGAATTAGACTGTGTTGAAATGACAGAACACCAAGGTCAGATTCACCTCCTGGCGCATATTCAGAGAAATACATAGCAAATACATATTATTTGTTCATAAATAATGGCTGCAAATACTACTTCTGCATAGTCATTATTAGTTTCAAAATAGTGTTTGTGTGGGAACATGTTGGAAGTCAAATAAATAAATTACTGAATTTAAACACACCTCTTTAGTTCATATATGTAATTGTCCTTCACTGTTTCATTAAAGTCATCAGATTCTTAATCCAAGATTCACATTTCCTTAGGGCTTACAAAGAATAATACCCAAAGACTGAATAATCATAATCGAAGATCCACTAAATACTGGTCAAAATTGCTTCTATAGTGACATCTAGTGAACTGCAACAGCAATAAGAAAAAAATCCATAATATTAAGTATTTACACAGGACTTTTCATGCCCTTTTCATGCCCTAAGTGCCTTATAAACACTCTCTTTGAAATCCCTTTCTAATCCCCTGTAAACCATGGAAAATGAGAATTTATATATTTGAATAATTTAAAGTATATTTCTTTAGATGCCATGGAATTTTTTAAATAACTTTTTCTTTTTTAGAAAACAGCATTAAAAATATCTGGTGTCATTTGCATTCAGAACATGGAACTGATGGAAAAAATGGCCAACACTGTTTATAGGATCATAGGACCTGCTTATACGATCATAGGACCACTGCATTCCATCTGCTTGAGACAACTAAACGCAAAAGAGACAACTTTGAAAGCAAAATGGGGCTAGAGCCCTGCTAGAGTTTGTTTATATTGATGTCTATGCACATGTGCCGGTACACATATGCCAAAATGAGTGAGGTGCTTGACCAATATTAAGGCACAAAAGGGAACAGATACTATGTCCTACAGAAATCATTAAAGCACCAGAGTGACCAGGGAACAAGCACAGCACAAGCTCAAGCACAACCAAACACTAAGTCCCTCTCTACTGCTGTGCCCAGGGCCAACACCTCCCTTTTCTTCTCCCATGTTACAAGTGGAAAAGCACAGTCAGAGCTGATAGCAGTGCAGGTCAGTTCCTGCAGGATCTGAAGAGGACTTTTCAGCAACAACCTAAAGGAAACAACATTCTCTTCCCTAGGAATGAAATGTACAAATGAAAACAAGCCGCTGACACCTGTGATCCTAGAACAGTGATTAGGAGGTTTTGGAATTATAAAGTGTCGAAGTACCTGTAACCTCACTATCAGTTGCCATGGGAAAAAAGAGTGAAGAGGTGCAAGTATGTCTAACAGGAAGAAGATGCATAGCCAGTTCTGAAGAGGGTTGTGCTCCCCAGGAAGGAGCAGGTTTGAAGCTTGCAGTTCTCCTTGATCCAGCTGTCTCCTTAGCCTCAGTGGCACAGAGGGCCTTCTACTAGGCTTTGATTGCTGGCCCAGCTATACCCCTATCTGCCACAGGGGTAGCCTGGTTTCAGTAAGCTATACTTTGGTAATCTCTAAATCACTTCCCTCTAAATATGCTACAGCTTGTGCAAAATGCAGCCACCAGATGATTAACTGGGACCAGAAAGCCCAGCATTCTGTGTAAGCAATGGCTAACCAATATAGGAAACAAGCAAGTAGGACATAAGAGCAATGGCATCCACCACCACCACTTATGTTTCCAGAAACTGGTATATAAAACTATACTGCCTTTTGATAGATGATGAATTTTGGATTAAAATCTAAGACCTTGTTTGTATATAGAAAATTCCTTGGTGGTAAGCCACTACAATATTAAAGCAATTCTGAGGAGCTGCCTTAAAAAACAGATATCAGTAAAAGCTTTGAGGCCAATTTATCTTGCTATCTAAAATTATTTTAGCTTTGCTGCATAAATTAAATACATGTGTGGGTCCTTCTTTGCCAGATATTTTCTTGGATAACCTGGAGACACTGTTCATTCTCACAATGAATTCTGGAGAAATAGACTAACGAAGAGTCAAGATGTCTTTAATCATT
Organism: Varanus komodoensis; assembly: GCF_004798865.1. Classification (NCBI taxonomy): domain Eukaryota; kingdom Metazoa; phylum Chordata; class Lepidosauria; order Squamata; family Varanidae; genus Varanus; species Varanus komodoensis. The sequence continues at coordinate 16,377,965 of NW_025335761.1, forward strand.
TATTTCACACAACACTATTAGAGGGAATTATTGTTCCCAATATGTGGAGAGAATCTTACACTTGGAGCTGCAGCCAAGTTTTATTTATTTTATTTATTTTATTAAAACATTTCTATGCTGCCCCTTGCCGAAGCCTCGGGGCGGCTTACAACATCAAATAAAATACACAATAGAGAGATGTGGGCACTCCACACAAGCCCACCACAGGACTGCAAAATCTGTACCAGAAACAAGAAAAGGGTTCAGGAATCACATCATCATCATCTTATTTTATATTTTCCACCATGCAATTCAAACTGAGATAGGGTTCCTGGGTAGCACCCAGCACTACATAGACCAAAAAACAAAGACAGCTGGCTTCTGCTCTACACAAACTAAGGAACCTGTCTGGTTTGCACAGGATGAAAGTTTTGATTTAACTCCTGGATGTTATATTTTGCAAAATGAAGGATCATCAGTTGTCTGCTCCTTCCTTGTTCCCAATGGTCCTAGTAGAGTCCAGTCTGAATGTTCACAACCCCTTATTTGCCAGGAGCAAACCTATATATCATCATCCAATTCTGCAGTGGAAATTCAGTGGAAAAACAAAAATCGCTGTATTAATTATTCAGCTGCATCAGACCATCCATCATGTGGGATGTGCAGTACTAAAGTAGTCTGAAATTTTAAATAAGTTAAACAAATTATTTTATTAGCATAACTCTGATGAACAGTAGTATGTTGTGGGGGAGGTGGTTCCAAATCTTACAAATGCTTATATCACCAATAAATCTTGCACATACCAAATGATACCTCAAAGTGATTTTTTTAAACATAAAAATAAAATCAGGAGTTGTAGTCCAGTTGACATGCTAATGAATTTAGTCTCTGAAAATTAACTTAGAGAAATTAACAAAGGTTTTTCTTCATTAAGCTCAAAGCTCAGCCTGATCCAAACCTCTTAAGAAGGGGGGCAAACATCATCAATCCTTTGCCACATGCAGTCATCATGATTAGCTTACTGAAAGCCAATTAAATGGAGGAAACCTGCCTAGACAAGACAACTTAATTATTCTGTAAAGTTCAGCAGCAGATTCCACCACCATGACTCTGTATGCCCTTGCTGGCAGATTTAACACACAACTACTTTCCTATCTAGAAAAAGCTGCCTTGTTACGCTGCATATAGACTTCACCTGACTGATATCTTAATTGTCTCCTAGTTCCAGAGGAAAGAACTGTTTCATACTGATGCTGAACAGTCGTTCCATTTATGATGCTTATTTTTATCATTCTATCTTAATTTCACAACCTGCCAGAAAGTTCTGGGCTCAACTTTATTTGGCATATTTTGATTTCCCTTAGCTAAAATGCACACACAAACAAGGTAACAATACTCCAGAAAATGGCTGAGTGTAACGCCATCTGCTTTGAGTACTAAGTGTAAAAGATAGGACATCTTTTCTATGTATTTGTTATTATTCTATGATTGTAAGGCAAGAAAAGGGGTTTTGTGGGGTTCCTCAGCAGCCTTTCAAGGCTGACTCCTTAAGATGTAGTCTTCAAAGTATGAACAAGCCTTTTATTTCTTATTTGGAATTTGCCTCACAAGTGCCACACTGAGGCCATGAATATTTTAACACGGGTTACACAGAGTGGCCTATGAGGAGATGAAACATACTGAGCCAAAATGTTGCCAGTCGGAACAAACAGCACCCCTGGTTCTCAACAGTGTGCGATCACACATCTTTCAACAAAAGGTCAATATTCATAATTCCTGATACAAGGCCCAGTTCAGAGTTTGAGGGAGCTCTTGATAGTGTCTTCATGTGGTTCCAGCTTACAGTGAGGTTTCTGGTGGGAGTAATCAAATCAGCAGCAGTACTTCAACCAGCACTGGGTAGTTTGGTGCTGCCATTTTATATTTCCCATGACACCCAATCTAGTGTTTCCCCAGGGCATTGTGGGAAATTTTAGATGGCAGCTCCAAATTACTTAGTTGCAGGGATGCTTGCAATGTCAAGCAGGTATCACTGTCATGATGAGCTGGAGTCTCTAGCACCTACCTAAAGTTGCTTTGTGCTAACCCTGTGAATCCAAACAAAGTTACACTGTAGTGTAAATACACATGCACAACCATCTAAGGTCTATGGCAATAACATCAGAATCTGGTTAGAATGAATCCAGCAAATTATTAAAATATGCAGTAATGCATTTTGCACAATTCATCTATGCTTTCAGAAGTATCAATGAAGACTGCCTGTATATTTCAAACAACCAGAAGGATTAGAAGTGATTTTTTAGAAGTGAGATGAACAAGAAAACTTTCAAATTTTACACTAGATTTCAGATTTTCTTTGCAATATATATTTTGCAGGAATTTCACATTGCCTGATGAAACCAATAACTGAGAATTAAAGGTTGATTGTGTGGTATTTTGCAAACAATTTTTCTCAGGAGCAGTATTTGCTATGTTCTTTTCAGACACTTTCTCTCCCTTTGCACAGTTATGATCTTCAGAATCATGTTTGATAATGACCACCCTTCTAGGTATGCAGTCCTAACAGCTGCATCATGTTTACCAGCCAAACAGTAACATATGAAGGGGACACCTATTCCTTTAAAACAAAAGAAACTGAACTCATGTATATTCTCACACGGTAACTAGTAAAGCACCAGTGCAGAGGGCAAGGCAAAAATGACTACCAGCCTGCCATTAGTTCAAGCTATCTACAATTGGTAGGACAACAAGATCACACCCCACCCATCCAAGCTTTCACATTTCAGCTCCAGGGCAGTGGCTTATAGAGTCAAACGAGATGCCCATTCCCAGAATTGTTTGCAGGTGAGCTGGATAGCTGCTGGGGGAATACCAGGCTTTCTTAATTCAGAATGTAAGGCTGTGGGAAGTAACAGATTTGAATAAGAGGAAGGAGGTCTTGGCCCCAGTATTGCTGCAATTGCTGATGCCTGGTGCTGTCATTATATGTTTTTCTGTGCCAGGTTAAGACCTTTTTATTTAATCAATAATTTAATATGTTTTAATATTGAATTTTATTGTTGTGTTTTATTAATTTGCAGCCAGTGTGGATGGTCAATTTATCTATGCAGTAAGCCATCCAGAGATGCAAGTAATTGGATGGCATACAAATTTTATAAATAAATAAATACATAAATTTTACAAACCCATAGCTTATTCACTGTAAACAAACAAGCAAGGTTCCTTACTTGAGGATTATAAATTGTGAAGGATGACAAGAAGCTGCAGTAGCCCTGACTGGAAGGAAGGACCAGGCTGCAATGTGCACTGCAAAAAGCTTTACCACTTTGTACAGCCTTTTTATGACCAGCACTCTCAGAGTAAGTTCTTCACACAATACTCCACAGTTCACTCCATGGGCTACTTCCCAGAAGTCTGCAAGGAGCAGAAGAAGAATTTTCCTTTTGTCTGAGAAATTAGCATTTATTCTCACTTTCTGCCCTTTAAGCAGCTGCTGATCCATAGAAGCTCCCACCCTTCCATTATTTTAAGTTTGCTCAGGAGTCTTTGGTGAGGAATTTAGTCAAAAGCCTTTGGGAATCCAAGTAAACAATGATTACTAGATCACCTCTGTCTATGTGTTTATTTAAACTCTCAAAGAACTCTTAACGGTTTAGTGAGAAAGGACTTACCTTGCAAAAGCCATGTTGATTCCTTTCAGCATAGCTTGTTCCTCTATGTGGTCACCAATTCTATCTTTAATAACACTTTAAACCAATTTTCTCAGAACAGATGCTGAGCTAACTAGCCTATAATTCCCCAGAACCCCCTGGAACTGCTTTTTTAAAAAAATATTAAAATGTTTTGGATACTTTTCTAACAACTGGTGTTACATTGACCATTCTTCAGTCCTCTGATACAGACTGATCTTAGGGCCATAGTACATTATTTTTTAAGAAGGTCAGCCATTTCATATTTGGGCTCTTTAAGGACTCTAAGATGGATAATTCCTGGGCCCAATGATTTATTAACTTTCAGTTTGTCAATTAGGTCGAGAATTCTATCTTTCAGCACTACTATCTGTCTTAATTCCTTTGACTCTCTTCCCGAATACATAAGCTCAGGAATAGGTATCTGTTTTATATCCCCAGCCGTGAAGACAGATAAAAATAATTCGTTCAGCTTCTCTGCAATCTCTTTATCCTCTTTTAGTGCTCCTTTAATTATATTAGCATCCCATGGTCCAACTGCCTCTCTCTCTGGTTTCTTTCTCCTCATATTTTTAAGGAATACTTCATAGTTGGATTTGATGTTGTCAGAGACATGCTATTCTTTGTTGGTCACCTTACTTGTCACTCACCTCTGCAGCCCTCTACATGCTGGAGTCTTTCCTACTGGTACAGGATCCTCCTACATTTTCAAATCCTGATTCTCCAAGAATCTCCTGATTCTCTCTAAACTGCATGGACAGTCTACACAATTAGAGACAACTCTGCACCAAAGATACTTAGCTTCCAACAAAGATATGTATTAACATATCTGTTAGTTGACAGAACCCATGAGTAGTGCTTAAGGGTACAGGTTCAGGACTCAGAAGATCTGAGTTCTAGTCCCTACTCATGGAGCAAACTAGGTGACTTTGGGCCAGTCACAGAGTCTCAGCCCAACCTACCTCACCAGGTTCTTGTTTGGATAAGACTGAGAGCAGGAGGAGAATTATGTAAGCCACCAATGAGTTCCTTGAAATGAAAAAGGTGGTATAAAATATAATAAATAATGTATATCATTTGTCCAGTGCACTTGAGGCTTATCTTCTTTAAATGCAAGGAGAAGAAATTAACTTACTTTGCTGTGGAGCTTGTGAGCATCGTATCTAATCTGGGCAAATTCACGGAGCCCAAAAGAGCCACCAATTATAAGAACCTGAAATATATAAAATGAGGGGATGATGGAATCGAATTAGAAACAAAAACATCACATACAGTTCTGAGAAGCTGCTTGCATGGCATCTGGACTCATCCTGAAGAACCATTGAAGGACTCCAAAACAATGCATGTGCAGTCTTTAAACCAGGTGTCCCAAATATTTGCAGTCGAGTGGGCTCATTTGTAGTACTGAGAGTGTGTAATGTTGACTGTCGCAGAATGGCAGCCACTGGGGTGTGTCCACTTAGAAAACTGGTACCGTGCTTGGGCAGATGGCATGTGGTAGCAGCACCTCTGCCTACCCCAGACACTCTGGCTAGTTAGGACTCCTTGTGAGCCACCCCCACTCCAGACAAGCAGGCCTGAGGCCACCTTCATTCCAGCTCATCACAAAGAATCCTTGCCAGCCCAAATACATGTGTGGGGCACAGTCTACTGGGCCTCTTCTAGATGTCCAACAGAAAGCAATTTGTCCACCTCCCTGACTGTGTGCTAGTTGATGAGCTGCTGCCAGGGAGGGAACCACATTCTGGGATAAGCTGTGTCCTGTAGGGTCTCTACTAGAGGAAGTCCAGTGGCACACTGCCTGGATCCCGAGAGAGAGGGGTGGCTAAGAAGCACCTGTCTGCAATGAAAGTATCCTGTCTGTTGTTTCAGGCCTGCAGCAATTGGGGAAAGGCCCCCACCACAGCAGCCAGCCCTTTCGGCTGGGCCCAGTGGTGGCACCCACTACTTGAACCCGCTCATGACTAGGCTAAATCGATGCACACACCCCATTCCCCCCTCCTTGGTACCACTGTTGGGCAGCAGTGGTGGGAGGAATCTCACTGCTCCCACTATGTCCCCGGTATGAGAGAACTTGAGGCAGGAAGTGGCACCCCAACACCCATGTGCCCAATTGTCTGCTTTCTACAGTGCGGTTTACTGTGTTGTGTGAACTGTCCAATCAATTCACAAGCAGCATAGAGTGCTCAATGGCCCAAGGCAGAAATTAAAATCAAAGCTTAATCTTAGTTAACTGGTACACGTGGAAGTGTGAATGAGCGATATGGATGCCACCTGAGATAGATTTGTTCTGCTTCCCGAGAAACAAAGTTGATTGACCATCCATGTCAACCTTTTCATGCGTATCACCACTTCCTACTTCAGAGTGCTCTCTGATTTTCTTGGTTTCAGCTGCCTTAATATGTTCATCACCTGTAAGTTCCCTACATTTAGCAGCACTAAGGTGCCTTTTCACCAGAGTCCTGTGCCTTCTTTCTATTTTCAAAGTTTTGACTCAGTAAGCTTATTGTGGTATCAAGGTGAAAATGACCCAATTAAGCTTCCAGAACAAGCTGGCAGATTGAAACCAGGAGCCTACTGTATATTATTATGTAGCTTGCGAAATCAATCACCACTGCACCTATACGTTCATTAGTTCAGTTGTCCTTAGCTCCAAACCGCAGAGGATTATGAATCACAGCTATTCAAAAACAGAGGAGAAATAGGCCTATCTGCATAAGGGGAAGTGAAATGAATTCTCTCAGTCAGTGAATGTCATAAAAAGCAAATCACTTTTTAAAATGTGTAACCTTTACCATGCCCTGCTGCAGTGTGACTAGGTCATATATATTCATGCCGAACCAACCAACAATGTTGGTTGTTGGGTAGATGCATGCATGACCAGATTTGTGCATCATGGGCCTAGTGAAAACCCATTTGACAAAACAGGAAGACAGGCAAGCCATGGATTCAAATTTAACGCTGCTAAAAGAATTGCTCAAATGCTAGATTTACTAGATTACTTTAAAAACACTAACATGCATGGTGTAAAGTTTATAACTAATGGAAGTTCAACCTCATGGAAACAATGAAAACAACTGGGCTAAATTTGAGTAGAATGGAACCTGGGTACATTTTGCGGAAGCTTCTACCATCTGCATTAAATACCTCTCCTTGTCAGCATTTACCAAGAGGACCTAGAAACATGGGGAAAGTGAGGTAAACATTGACCTTATTTTGATTTGTCTTTCTGACATTGGCTATACAGCATGGTGACATCCCATTAACAATACAATTTTTAAGAGGCTGGAAGTCACCATCCCAGGTACAAGATGATGCAGTTTTAACATACAATGATGAGAGTGAAGTACAAACTTTTAACACTAGCTAAGCAAAAACCAAATAAGTTTCAACACAAGGTATATTTTTAATGAACACATATACACATTTGTTTTAAATTGTTATTACCACAATAATAGCTTACACAGGTGGACATCAGCTGCAGTTTTGCTCTCCACTGATTCTCTGTGTTTATGGATTTCAGGTTTGTGAGCAAAGCCAGAGTAACATGCTGTATGACTAGCAATTGTGCTAGACTAAAACAGGTGCACTGGAAAGTTTGCTCTTCACAATCATCAGAAAACAACACTTAATTTTTGCCAGAGCCATTAAGACCAGTTTGTCTCACATAGAATTTACAAAATGTGTGTTGGGGTATTTATGTTCATGTTATTTATATCAAGTTACATCTGTATGTTATAACCTAACTCCTGATGGCAAAAGGCACTGGGCAAGGGCCCGTCATAAATGGAAGGAAGAGTAAGCATGGCAATCACAGCCATCAAGTGAAATAGTCACGCAGGTTATGACAGCTACCTAAGAAAGACCTACTCAAAATGAAAATCAGCAACCCCAAGACCAGTTCGTTTTAGCTTACCAGGAAACTTGCATGGCACAGAAACCGCAAAGGCAGAACCAGAGTTGTTTCCAGCAGTGTATAAAAAGCAGGCTGCTGTGCCACAGAGCACAAAACCTTGTTTTACTTGATTGCTGCTGTCCTTTGTTGCAGAATAAAGCTGATCTTTTTGATCTTGGTTCTAACTGGTGTGTTAATCGGTCCTGGCATGGCAGCTAGAGCCCTAGTCCCAGGAAGCTAGCCTCCTTGGGACTAACACTCTGACCAAATTGAAACTATCCAATATTGGACCACCAGAAGAAAAATAACAGGAAATCTATACCTATCTATGCAAAACTAAGTCCTACCAAGTTGAATGGGGCTTAAAGGTAAAGGGAAAGGTTTCCCCATGACAGTAAAGCCGAGTCATGTCTGACTCTAGGGGGTGGTGCTCATCTCCTTTTCCTAGCCAAGGGAGCCAGTCAGTGTTTGTCTACAGACAGTTTGCGTCATTATGTGGCCAGCATGACTAAACGCCAAAGTGCACAGAACACTGTTACCTTCCCACCGAAGTGGTACCTTTTTATCTACTTGCATTTGTATGCTTTCGAACTGCAAGGTTGGCAGGAGGTGGGACGGAGCATGGGAGCTCACCCTGTCTGCGGATTCAAACTGTTGACCTTTTGCTCAACCAGTCCAGCAGCTCAGCAGTTTAACCCACTGCACCATTGCACAGCACAGAAACCGCAAAGGCAGAACCAGAGTTGTTTCCAGCAGTGTATAAAAAGCAGGCTGCTGTGCCACAGAGCACATAACCTTGTTTTGCTTGATTGCTGCTGTCCTTTGTTGTGGAATAAAGCTGAACTTTTTGGCACTTCTTGGTTCCAGCTGGGGTGTTAATTAGTCCTGGCATGGCAGCTAGAGCCCTAGTCCCAGGAAGCTAGCTTCCTTGAGGCTAACACTCTGACCAAATTGAAACTATTCAATATTGGCCCACCAGAAGAAAAATAATGGGAAATCTATACCTATCTATGCAAAGTGGAATTGGGCTTGCTCACACTTAAATGCATAGGATTCCAATCTAAATTAAACTATGCAAAGCCCACAAAAGAAATTTATGTAAGTTCCAGAGAAATCACTCTGACATGTGTGATTGATTATGGTGCCCCCTTTGGAGGGAGACACAGCAATAATATGATACCATATTAATGGCATAAAGCAGCAAAGAACTGAACCAACTTCTGATGAGAGTGAAAGAAGGAAATGCAAAAGCGGGAATGAACATTGCAATGAACATTAAGAAAAGAAAAACCATGAATACAGAACTACACAACTTTCAGGTCAACAATGAAGAAACAGAAATTGTGAAATATTTTGCTTTGCTTGGCTCAGTCATCAATTCAAAGAGAGACTTGAGCCAAGATATTAGAAGAAGACTAAGAAGGCCAGAAATGAAGGAACTAGAAAAGCTCATCAAGTGTGCGAATGTTGCATGAAATTAATGGTGTTGCCAAGATAATCCACATTATTGTATTCCCAATCGCTATGCATGGGTGTGAAAGCTGAACAGTGAAGAATAGCTGACAGAAAGAAAATTGAAGCATTCAAAACATGATGCTGGAGGAGAGCTTTGCAAATGCCCTGGAATGACAGAAAGACAAACAAGTGGCTCCTAGATCTAATCAATCCAGAACTTTACCTAGGAGCAAAAATGACAAAATTAAAACTGTCATACTTCAGGCTCATCCTGAGAAGACAAGATACACTAGAGAAGAGAATAATTCTAGGGAAACTCAAAAGCAAAAGAGGAGGAAGAGCAGCTATGCCATGAATTGACTCCATAAAGGAAGGCAGAGCCATAAATCAGCAAGAGCTAATTAGGGTTGTCAAGAATGGGACATATCAGAAGTCATTCACTATAGGGTCACTGTTGGCAATGATTTGACAGCACAGAACAGCAATAACATGAAAAGGTCAGGATGCACTGACCTACAAGGAGAAAGCCTCGGAAATGAAAGTACCTAGTTTTACCAGAATTGGGTCAATAATGAAGGAAAATTAAGTCCAGAGTATTAATTGGCTCCAGTTTCCAAGATACAGCTTCAGGTCGAAATTGCATCAAAATAATTCAAAATTATGAGGGGGATGTGCGATTATGCTCCCTAACTTTTCTGCAAAATGTGATATGAGAATGGTCATTTAGTTCACTCTGTGAAATAAGATGTGGTTCAGGAGGAGCATTGTTGTTGTTGTTGTTAGTCGCGAAGTCATGCCCGACCCATCGTGACCCCATGGACAACATTCCTCCAGGCCTTCCTGTCCTCCACCATCCCCCGGAGTCCACTTAAGCTCACACCAACTGCTTGTGACTCCATCTCGCCACCTCATTCTCTGCCATCCCCTTCTTCTTTTGCCATCTATTGTTCCCAGCATTAGACTCTTCTCCAGGGAGTCCTTCCTTCTCATTAGGTGGCCAAAGTATTTGAGTATAATCTTCAGTATCTGGCCATCTAAAGAGCAGTCAGGGTTGATCTCCTCTAGGACTAACCGGTTTGATCGCCTTGTGGTCCAGCAGACTCGCAGGAGTCTCCCCCAGCACCACAATTCAAAGGCCTCAATCCTTCGGCGTTCAGCCTTCCTTATGGTCCAGCTTTCACAGCTATACATTGCAACTGGGAAAACCATAGCCTTGACTATACACACTTTTGTTGGCAGGGTGATGTCTCTGCTTTTTAGTATGCCGTCAAGTTTTGCCATAGCTTTCTTCCCCAGGAGCAAGCATCTTTGAATTTCTTGGCTGCAGTCCCCATCTGTGGTGATCTTGGAGCCCAGGAAGATAAAATCTGTCACTACCTCCATTTCTTCCCCATCTATTTGCCAGGAAGTGAGAGGACTGGATGCCATGATCTTAGTTTTCTTGAGTTGAGTTTCAAGCCAACTTTTGCGCTCTCCTCATTCACCTGCAGCAAGAGGCTCTATAGTTCCTCTTCACTTTCTGCCATTAGAGTGGTATTATCTGCATATCTGAGGTTGTTGATATTTCTCCCAGCAATCTTAATTCCAACTGGTGATTCATCTAGCCCTGCCTGTCTCATGATGTGCTCCGCATATAAGTTAAATAGGCGGGTGACAGTATACAGCCTTGCCGAACTCCTTTCTCAATTTTGAACCAATCAGTGGTTCCATGCCCAGTTCTCACTGTTGCTTCTTGACCCGCATATAGGTTTCTCAAGAGACAAAGAAGATGGTCTGGTACTCCCATCTCTTTAAGACCTTGCCTCAAGGCAAGCTGGATGTGGTCAAACAAGAGATGACAAGACTGAACATCGACATCTTAGGAATCAGGGAACTAAAATGGACAGGAATGGGTGAATTTAATTCAGATGACCATCAGGTATACTACTGCGGGCAAGAATCCCTCAGAAGAAATGAAGTAGCCTTCATAGTCAATAAAACAGTAGGAAAAGCAATACTGGGATACAATCTCCAAAATGACAGAATGATCTCAGTTCGAATCCAAGGCAAACATCACAATAGTCCAAGACTATGTCCCAACTACTGGTGCTGAAGAGGCTGAAATTGACCAGTTCTATGAAGGCCTACAACACCTTCTGGAATTAACACCAAAAAATGGTGTCCTTATTATCATGGGGGATTGGAATGCTAAAGTAGGAAGCCAAAAGATAACTGGAATAACAGGCAAGTTTGGCCTTGGAGTACAAAATGAAGGAGGGCACAGGCTGGTAGAATTTTGTCAAGGGACCACACCGGTCATAGCAAACACTCTTTTCCAACAACCCAAGAGACGACTCTAGACATGGACAGCACGAGACGGTCAACACAGAAAACAGACTGACTATGTGCTCTGCAGCCAAAGATGGAGAAGCTCTATTCGTCTATTAGTCAGTAAAAACAAGACCAGGAGCTGACTGTGGCTCAGATCATGAGCTTTTTGTTGCAAAAATTTAGGCTTGAATTGAAGAAAGTAGGGAAAAGCTTTAGACCACTCAGGTATGATCTAAATCATATCCATGATGAATATACAGTAGAGTTGACAAATAGATTTAACGAATTAGATCTGATAGACAGAGTGCCTGAAGAACTATGGACGGAGATTTGCAACATTGTACAAGAGGGAGCAACTAAAACCATCCCAAAGGAAAAGAAATGCAAGAAAGCAAAATGGCTGTCTGAGGAAGCTTTGCAAATAGCTGAGGAAAGAAGGGAAGCAAAAGGCAAGGGGGAAAGAGAAAGATACACCCAATTGAATGCAGAATTCAAGAGAATAGCTAGAAGAGAGGAGAATGTCTTCTTAAAGGAACAGTGCAAAGAAATGGAAGAAAACAATAGAATAGGGAGGACCAGATATCTCTTCAAGAAAATTGGAGATATGAAGGGAACATTTCATGCAAAGATGGGTGTGATAAAGGAACAAAGGCAGTGACCTAACAGAAGCGGAAGAGATTAGGAAGAGGTGGCAAGATTACACAGAAAAACTATACAAGAAAGAGCTTAATGTCCCTGATAACCACAGTGGGGTGGTCAATTACTTCGAGCCAGACATCCTGGAATGTGAAGTCAAATGAGCCTTAGGAAGTCTGAGCAACAACAAAGCTAGTGGAGGTAAAAGTATTCTAGCTGAGCTATTCAAAATCTTAAAAGACGATACAGGAGAGCGCAAAAGTTGGCTTGAAACTCAACATTAAGAAAACTAAGATCATGGCATCCGGTCCTCTCACTTCCTGGCAAATAGATGGGGAAGAAATGGAGGTGGTGACAGATTTTATTTTTCTGGGCTCCAAGATCACCACAGATGGGGACTGCAGCCAAGAAATTAAAAGACGCTTGCTCCTGGGGAGGAAAGCTATGGCAAATCTAGATAGCATACTAAAAAACAGAGACATCACCCTGCCAACAAAAGTGTGTATAGTCAAGGCTATGGTTTTCCAGTTGCAATGTATGGCTGTGAAAGCTGGACCATAAGGAAGGCTGTGCGCTGAAGAATTGAGGCCTTTGAATTGTGGTGCTGGAGGAGACTCCTGAGAGTCCCTTGGACCGCAAGGCAATCAAACCAGTTAGTCCTAGAGGAGATCAACCCTGACTGCTCTTTAGAAGGCTAGATACTGAAGATTAAACTCAAATACTTTGGCCACCTAATGAGAAGGAAGGACTCCCTGGAGGAGAGCCTAATGCTGTGAACAATAGATGGCAAAAGAAGAAGGGGACGGCAGAGGATGAGGTGGCTAGATGGGATCACTGAAGCAGTTGGTGTGAGCTTGGGTGGACTCCAGGAGATGGTGGAGGACAGGAGGGCATGGAGGAGTGTTGTTCATGGGGTCGCGATGAGTTGGACACGACTTCGCGACTAACAACAACAACAATCTCCAAGGTCAATAATTTCCCAAAATTTGTAGACCAGTGATACCTGCCTATACACCTCATATTAATAGCTAGTCATTCCTCAAGCATGCTCCCCAACAATCCCCAGAAGAAAGCTTCTGGAATTCTCTGAGCACCAAGGTCTGCCAGTCTCTGCTGACTTTGATCAGAGTGGTAAGACTTTCTTCCAGACCATTACAGGATATAATGATTGGGTCATGTGTGAATAAGCTGAGGCTGCAACATACTGAACCCATCCATGGCCTCTCCACAGCTTCATCCACTCATTGTCCCTCAAACCAGAAAGGTGTTCAGCCCTCTATGTCAAGAGATGTTTCATAGCTTGGTCCATGGAACAGCACATTTTAACAACCAGGACAGACTCACTTGCTTCTTTTAGAAACTCTGTATTTCTGAACAAGTGAGCCAGCTTTAATTCCCAAAATATGTTTTGGCATCTTGGCAAAACCTTGTAATAACTGAGACAGATGCTGCTGCTTCTTTTATCCACTGTTCCAAAGTGATGTTTGGGTTTTTATTGCTATAATTGATGTTTTTACAGTTTTATGTAATCTGCCTTGGGCATTGACTGATGGAAAGGCAGAGTATAACACGAGAGAGAGAGAGAGAGAGAGAGAGAGAGAGAGAGAGAGAGAGAGAGATCTACTTTCCCAACAGGCAGACAATATAATATTGTCTTCACACACTATTTCTCTGATTCAAGGGCATAACATGTGTTATAAATTTGTGCTGTTTCTATCACTCCCTACTGTAGGCATTTATGTGTTGGATCTAAGGTTTTCCACATTTGAAAATATGAACGTAAGGGATCTGTTAGTATTCCATGGTCTGCATGACCTACAAGAGAAGCAGGAAAATTGGGTTTTAAACTTACATGCAGAATTGTCTCACTGTGACTCTGACAACTGTACAGTCATGAAAACAAGGCCCTGATAATAGGTTCTGCATTTTACATCTGAAGGTCACCTCTAACAATATGTAACAGTAATACTCCTCAGCTGGCCTGTTTCCAAGATAGTTTGTAAGGCAGTCTAGCAGCATTGCAATTAAGATATTCATAAAGAGATTCTCTTGATGCTTCAGTTAGTTCACACAAGACACAGCAAGAGCAACATTTAAATCAATATGTGAACAGGATGCAAGGTAGAATAAACTGGGTGGAATGGTTAACACCCTGGAAGACAAAAAGAAGATCCAGGATGACCAAGATCTTCTAGAACACTAAGCGGAAAGTAACAGAATGAAATTCAACAGGGACAAATGCCTAGTTCTCCACTGGTGGGGGGGAATCAAATGCATCAATAAAAGATGGGAAATACTTGGCTCAATAGCATTAAAAAAGAAAAAAAAACTTGTTGTGGACAAGAAGCTAAACACGAGACAGCAATATGATGCAGCCGCAAAAAGGGCAAACACTATTTTAAGGTGCATAAACAGAAGTATCACTTCCAGCATAAGAGAGGTACTGGTTCCCTTTTACTCAGTACTTGTCAGACCTCACCAGTACACTGTGTTCAGTTCTGGACACCCAGGTTTTTAAAAGATGCAGAAAAACTAGAAAGGGTTCAGAGGAGGGCAACAAAGATGATCCAGGGTCTGGAAACTAAACCCTACGAGGAAAGATTGGGAGGATTGCACATGTTCAGCCTTGAGAAGAGAGGACTACACGGGGATATGATAGCACTCTACAAGTACCTCAGAGGCTGTCGCAAAGAGGAAGGAAAAGACTCCTTCTCACTCATCCCTGAGTGTAGGCCATGGAGCAATGAACTGCGGTACACCAGATTCAGGCTAAGCTCCAGGAAAACTTCCTAACTGTCACAGCAATATGACAGTGGAATCTGTTGCCAAGAGAGGTAGGCTCTCCCACACTAGAGACATTCAAGAATCTTGAATCAAGATGAAACTTGTCAGTCAACTGAGTGGGATGGTGCAACTTGGCATCCTGCACCAGCAGGGGGTTGGATCCCATAGTCTCCTTGGCCCCTTCAAACCCTGAAATTCTATGAATCTATGAATCTGTGAATGATGGTATACAACTCAAAAGCACCATCTGTCACATATGATCAGCAACCTCTGTATTTCATGCAGAAATTGCCATTAATTTCTCCTTAATAGTATTTTGAACAGCTATTTGTGGTTCCTTCAATAAAAACGGTGACAAGCAAAAAACTAGCAATTGCATTGCGTTGATTATTAAGGCTGTTCTTCAGCACAAAGACCTGATACATCCAGCCTCTGATACTGTAAGAATTCCATGTTCTACCACAAACTCTGATCTCACCAAATTATTCAGCGAAACCTCAAGAAGTCAACTTCTGAGTTGGCAAAACAAGCAGCAATTGTTCCAGCACTGCCTAGCAATTTGCTATGTTAGATCATCTCTGTTGCTAGAGAAACTCATTCTATGCTGTATTACTGATTTCGAAAGCCAGATTACAAAAAATTACATTCCCTTTGTCACAAATCCCTAAATTAATCATTTCACAATATTCACTACTGGCAACACTGATCATATGCTGGTGAAAAGAAAGAAAGGGAAATGTTATGAAATATTTTACTCTGAAATGGAATATGATAATTTTCAAGCTTTTTCTTTAAGATGACTGCTGTTGAAGCCTCCAGCTATGCATTGTGCAGATGCAGAACTGGAACAGTCAAATGAAATATTCTCTTTTTACTTCACAGCAATGGGAATTAAAGGGGTGTGGGGAGGGAGCTTTTGAAATAAAAAATTGCTGCGTGTGCAACTTAGGGATGCTGAAAGGTCCCAAGCTGACAGATCTAGAAACGTCATTTATCCACTACCCAAGCATAGCAGTGGCAGCAACAGTATCAATATGGCTCAACCGCAGTTTGAAAAAGAAATACACCAAAGAGCCCCCAACTTTTTTTACCATTCAAATTAAGATGAGGCTTTGCCCTCTCAAACATCTCAGGTGTATCAGAACATTTATTTTGAGTTGACGTATTCCTAGAAGCATATGCCAAGAAAATATTTTTGTTCAAGAGAAATTACTTTGCAACTGCAAAACTTAGGGTTGAGTAAAATAAGGCTTTAGAAATGCAATTACCTCTTATCCAGTCATTCTTCTCCATTAAACTGAGGACAGCTAATATCTGTATCTGCAGTGGTCCAGTAACCTGGAACCATGTCTTTCTACCTGTGCTATTAAAAAAGTAACATCATTTCTTGGAGGCTCTACTCCCACCTACAGGTCTTACCAACATTGTTGCCTTCCTTGCCTACAGTTTAGCTTTGTACAGACCTCCAGCAGCAGCTCCCTTCCTTCCTTCTCAGGCAACAACAGGCCCCAGAAAGCCCTCCTACAATGTGGGTCAAACGCAGTCTAATTTGAACATTGTTGTGCTCCTCCTTGTCGGTTTGCAAAAAAGCACGTTAGTTGCAGGCAGCCATCTTTTTGTACCAGAAGCACTCCTACATACATGGGAGGCACATGTGTGACTAAACTTTGGATTACTGCCTCAAATGAGTGTAAAAGACCTAGAAATGTGCAAGTACATACACATTTTGGAAACATTATGTGTTCAAAATCTACAAATCCTCCCTTATCAAGCATGAAGGAAACATACATGTAAAATTCGATGTAATTTATTTCAAAGCAGTCAGAAACATGGGTCCATCCTCCACTAGCCTGGAGGACTTTTTAAAAAGAACACACAGCACATTTCATTTCTGATGGGGTTATGCATGTATTGTGTAGTCTGCTATTTGAACCTGGAGACAAACATGTCTGTGACTAGAAGCCAGACTGCTGACATAGAGGAGCAATAACCAACAACCAACTTGTGCATAACTCCATCAGAGGTATAAAAGGCACTCTAACTGAAGGCATGAACAGAAGTTCTTGCCTCTTATAGCTGAGCACCTAGCAGTATACGCAGTTAGCCTGAGAGAGAACAGAACTAAGCAGAAGAGCATGAGTGAGACAAATGGTTTTGTAATCTGTGCAGATATATACTTTTTGTTCTACTTCAGGATGTTTAGCTTTTGACAGTTCTCTCTTATCCATTGTTTTCCTATAAAATATAAGGGAGAGACACCCTGGAAGACAGAAATAAGATTCAAGTTGATTGTGACAGCTTGGAGCACCGGGCTGAAAACAGCAGAATGAAATTCAATAAGGACTAATGCCAAGTTCTGCACCTAGGAAAAAGAAACCAAATGTGTTGTTCAACAAGATGGAAAATGCTTGGCTCAACTGCAGGTGAAAAGGCTTTTGGAATTGTTGTAGATCACAAGCTGACTATGAGTTAACAATATCATGTGGTAGCAAAAAGGGCAAATGCTATTCTAGGCTGCATTAATAGATCTAGCACTTCTTAATCACCTGAGGTGCCAGTACCCCTTTGCTCAGCTTTGGTTAGGTTTCATCTGGAGTACTGTTTAAGAAAGATGCAGACAAGCTGGAAAGGGTTCAGAGGAGAGCATCAAGGATTATGCAGGGCCTGGAAAGAAAGCCCTGTGAGCAGAGATTCAAAGAACTGTGCATGTTCAGCCTGAAGAAGAGAAGACTGAGGGAGATATATGATAGCACTCTTCAAATACTTGAAATGCTGTCACAAACAGGAGGGCCAGGAACTCTTCTGTATCATCCCAGAGTGCAGAACATGGAATAACAGGCTCAAGGTACAAGAAATCAGATTCCAGTTGAACATCAGGAAGGACTTCCTGTTAGAGCAATATGACAATGGAACCAATGATCTAGAGAGGTTGTGGGCTCTCCCATACTACATGAGATGCAGCTGGACGGCCATTTGAGAAGGCTGGTTTAACTTGAAGACCTGGTTTAAGCATGAGTTTGAACCTGATTAGCTTCTTGGTCCCTTCTATCTCTAGTATTCTATGAAATATGTATGAATCTTGCCAATATAATTCTAGCTGGGCCTGCTCTGCTCCCTTCCCCTTCCAATGTTTTACTTTTAGAAAATAGCACAAGGGCCCTGAAAAGGTATTTGACCCAAAACAGTACATAGTCATGAAAAAGATGATAAATAATTTAAGAATTGCAGAAGACATGCATGTGTACACACACAAAGCTCCAAGAAGAGAGACCTCTTTTAGTTATCACTCTGTCTAATAGAAAACTAGGTCTGACAATGTTAGAGAACTGATTACTTAGACAATAGTGCAACTTGCCCTTTTCTGACCTTCCAATCTCTCATTGTTGCTGCCAGATTAATTACTCTGTGCTAATTTGCAAAATCAGCTAGCACAACTATTTCAGACAAAGGAAACTTAATCATCTGCAGGTATAGCAACATGTTTGTGGGGAAGGATGTTTTCTCACTCAGTTCATAGAATCATAAAGTGGTAGAGTTGGAAGGGGCCAAGAAGGCCATTGGATCCAACCCCCTGCTGCTGCAGGACACCAATTTATACCATCTCACTCAGATGACTGTCCAGTTTCTTTTTGAATGTCTCTAGTGTGGGAGAGCCCATGACTTCTCTAGTTCATGAAAAGGAAGATTTATATGGGAGACAGTCTGCCTCTGTGGGAAAAATAGCAAATATGGGTTGACTCAGTACACAGGTTCAGGTCAAGCAATAGCATTTTACACCACCTCCCATGGTAAAATACCAGAATCAGCAATGTGGGTTGAAGCTTTTTAGCTCACCTGACTTAGGAGGAAGACAATGACTATTCTGTGCAAAAGATATGACTACCAAGTTCAGCAAAGAGCAGCACCTCTCAATCACAGATTAGTATTTTAGCTATCCTGACCGTAGATGTGCTCAAGTTGAAAGGTCCAGCTTCCCAGGCTCTACTGAATGTTATTCCATCAAGTATGCTCTACTATTTCTCACATACCATATTCAAGAAAATGTAATCTATACTTTCCTATCAGGCATCTGAAGCTGCTTTCTGTTGCTCAAGCAGATTTACTCTCTTTCTCTTTTCATGCTTCCTATGTAAAATATTTCCACAGCAATCTTATCCATGCTTCCTTACACATCAGTTTATTCAATGTAATGTCAATGGGACTTAGTCTCAAGCATGTGTGCATACGAATGCAGGCTTCCTCTCTTACCACTTCTTTGAACTTCCAAAAAAGACAAATCATCATCTTTATTAGCACTGTTTTTCTCAATGAGACTGCCAGCTGATTTCTTCCCTTCTAGATAAATAACATGCATTTTAATTCATAGACTGAAACTTTGGACAGATGCTGAAATATTCTCTTGCCCAATATAGGCTCATAACATCACTGTTCTTCAAAATGTTATTCCTCTGTAAAAGCAGCAGTTATTTCTAACAGTGCTCATTAGGTCTTTTGTCCTTTCGTTGAATTCATGTATCATCATCATCCTATATACTTTGTAATTCAGGTTCAATTCTCCTAGTTCCACTGCTTATGAAACAGTCATAGACAAGAAGAAAATGTCAGCAGTGTAACCCTAAGGTTTGCAGAGGTACAAAAACAATTTAGAACACTCTTGCCAGGGGAACTGCCCACCTGGGAAATGAGGACTAAATGTGCTCAACACCCAGAGAATGCTGATCAGTTTTTGAGAAACGGATGAGAGAAGGAATGGAATGAAGTAGATGGGAAAGGAAGATGAAGGAACTGGCACACAGGTATAAAAGGGATAGGTAGAACTTACTCCCCTTCATGGATCAGTGCCTTGCCGTGGTGAAGGGACTTGTGTAGCACAATGAAGCTATGAGCTATGCTGTGCACGGGCACCCAAGATGGTCAGGTCATACCAGAGAGCTCTGACAAAAGGTGATTCACTGGAGAAGGAAATGGCAACCCACTCCAATATCCTTGCCATGAAAACCCCATGGACAGTATCAACAGGCAAAGAGATATGATGCCAGAAGATGAGCCCATCAGGTCGGAAGGTGTCCAATGTGCTACCAGAGAAGAGCAGAGAACTAGTACTAGTAGCACCAGAACAAATGAGGTGACCGGGTCAAAGCCGTAAGGACACTCAGTGGTCAAACAAGAGATGACAAGACTGAAAACTGACATCTTAGGAATCAGTGAGCTAAAATGGACAGGAATGGGTGAACATAATTCAGGTGACCATCAGGTATACTACTGTGGGCAAGAATCCCTCAGAAGAAATGGAGTAGCCTTCATAGTCAATAAAACAGTAGGAAAAGCAGTACTGGGATACAATCTCCAAAATGGCAGAATGATCTCAGTTCAAATGCAAGGCAAACCATTCAACATCCCAGTGGTCCAAGTCTATGCCCCAACCACTGCTGCTGAAGAGGCTGAAATTGACCAGTTCTATGAAGGCCTACAACACCTTCTAGAAATAACACCAAAAAACGATGTCCTTATCATCATGGGGGATTGGAATGCTAAAGTAGAAAGCCAAAAGATAACTGGAATAACAGGCAAGTTTGACCTTGGAGTACAAAATGAAGCAGGGCACAGGCTGGTAGAATTTTGTCAAGGGATCACACTGGTCATAGCAAACACTCTTTTCAAACAACCCAAGAGACAACTCTACACATGGACATCACCAGACGGTCAACACAGAAACCAGACTGACTATGTGCTCTGCAGCCAAAGATGGAGAAGCTCTATTCGTCAGTAAAAACAAAACCAGGAGCTGACTGTGGCT
Organism: Varanus komodoensis; assembly: GCF_004798865.1. Lineage (NCBI taxonomy): Eukaryota > Metazoa > Chordata > Lepidosauria > Squamata > Varanidae > Varanus > Varanus komodoensis. Next base: position 16,398,510 of record NW_025335761.1, read on the forward strand.
CAGATCATGAGCTTCTTATTGCAAAATTTAGGCTTAAATTGAAGAAAGTAGGGAAAAGCAGTAGGCCATTCAAGTATGACCTAAATCATATCCCTGGTGAATATACAGTAGAGGCAACAAATAGATTTAATGAATTAGATCTGATAGACAGAGTGCCTGTAGAACTATGGACGGAGGTTCACAACAATGTAGAAGAAGTAGCATCTAAAACCATCCCAAAGAAAGAGAAATGCAAGAAAGCAAAATGGCTGTCTGAGGAAACTTTACAAATAGCTGAGGAAAGAAGGGATGCGAAAGGTAAGGGAGAAAGGGAAAGATACACCCAACTGAATGCAGAATTCCAGAGAATAGCTAGAAGAGATAAGAAGGCCTTCTTAAATAAACAGTGTAAAGAAATAGAAGAAAACAATAGAATAAGAGAGACTAGAGATCTCTTCAAGAAAATTGGAGATATGAAGGGAACGTTTCATGCAAAAATGGGCATGATAAAGGACCAAAGGCAGTGAACTAACAGAGGCAGAGGAGATTAAGAAGAGGTGGCAACCTTACACAGAAGAACAATACAAGAAAGAGCTTAACGTCCCTGATAACCACGATGGGGTGGTCACTGACCTCGAGTCAGACATCCTGAAATGTGAAGTCAAGTGGGCCTTAGGAAGTCTGAGCAACAACAAAGCTAGTGGAGGAGACAGTATTCCAGCTGAGCTATTCAAAATCCTAAAAGACAATGCAGTAAAAGTGCTACACTCAATATGCCAGCGAATTTGGAAAACTCATCAGTGGCCATGGGATTGGAAGAGGTCAGTTTACATTCCGATCCCAAAGAAGGGCAATGCCAAAGAATGTTCAAACTACCGCACCATTGCACTCATTTCACATGCTAGCAAAGTTATGTTCAAAATCCTACAAGCTAGGCTCCAGCAGTATGTGGACCGAAAACTACCAGAAGTACAAGCAGGGATTCAAAGAGGCAGAGAAACTAGAGATCAAATTGCCAACATATGCTGGATCATGGAGAAAGCTAGGGAGTTCCAGAAAAACATCTACTGCTGCTTCATTGAATATGCTAAAGCCTTTGTGTGGATCACAACAATTTGTGGCAAGTTCTTAAAGAGATGGAACTACCAGACCATCTTATTTGTCTTTTGAGAAACCTGTATGCAGGTCAAGAAGCAACAGTGAGAACTGGACACGGAACCACTGATTGGCTCAAAATTGAGAAAGGAGTTTGGCAAGGCTGTATACTGTCGCCCTGCCTATTTAACTTATATGCAGAGCACATCATGAGAAAGGCGGGGCTAGATGAATCACCAGTTGGAATTAAGATTGCTGGGAGAAATATGAACAACCTCAGATATGCAGATAATACCACTCTAATGGCAGAAAGTGAAGAGAAACTAAAGAGCCTCTTGATGCTGGTGAAGGAGGATAGTGCAAGAATTGGCTTGAAACTGAACATCAAGAAAACTAAGATCATGGCATCTGGTCCTATCACTTCCTGGCAAACAGATGGGGAAGAGATGAAGGTAGTGACACATTTTATCTTCCTGGGCTCCAAGATCACCACAGATGGGGACTGCAGCCAAGAAATTAAAAGATCCTTGCTCTTTGGGAGGAAAACTATGGCAAATCTAGACAGCATACTAAAAAACAGAGACATCACCCTGCCAACAAAAGTGTGTATAGTCAAGGCCATGGTTTTCCCAGTTCCAATGTATGGCTGTGAAAGCTGGACCATAAGGAAGACTGAGCACCCAAGAATTGAGGCCTTTGAATTGTGATGCTGGAGAAGACTCCTGCGAGTCCCTTGGACTACAAGGAGATCAAACCAGTTAGTCCTAGAGGAGATCAACCCTGACTGCTCTTTAGATGGCCAGATACTGAAGATGAAACTCAAAAACTTTGGCCACCTAATGAGAAGGAAGGACTCACTGGAGAAGACCCTAATGCTGGGAACGATTGATGGCAAAAGAAGAAGGGGATGGCAGAGAATGAGGTGGCTTTATGGTGTCACTGAAGCAGTCAGCGGGAGCTTATGTGGACACCGGGGGATGATGGAGGACAGGAAGGCCTGGAGGAATGTTGTCCATGGGGTTGCAATGGGTCGGGCATGACTTTGCAAATAATATAATGTAACATAGAACTTATTGTCTGCATACTTCACACAGAGAACCTATTTGCAAATGGCCCCAGAGAAAAGGGGGAAAATCCCTTTTGTGAGTTCACTAGTAACAATGAATGTATCAATTGCAAATACACTACTTGGCAAGCCTGGCAATTTTAAAACTGCAATTAAAAATTTCCAAGGGATTGTCCCTAGCAATTACAAGAGTGAATGTAACCTTCACACTGTCATCCATCTTCAGCGGAGAGATGAAAACAACAGACATTCCTTACCTGTCTGCAAAGGACTCCATATGGAACAAAGTAGCCCAATTACTAGAACCAAGGTGGACAAGTGTGAAGAATTTGCTAAAAACAAATTTTCAGTGTGGAAATGGATGTGGATCGACATATAACTCTATGGGAAGGGAACAGTAAAACAACAACAAAAGGAAGCTCTCGTAGGCAGATTAGAAAGCATCTTTCGTAATGGGTGAGGGAGTAGAGAAAAGGCATTTTGCAGAAGCCAGTCTTAACAAGAAAGCAGCCCATATGTTCCATAGTGCAAGCATGAGCAAAAATGGCTTCTTCAACCAGACTGTTGTCATTTTGCATTACATACACTGCTTGCCCAGGTCATATAACAAGGGAATTATCCAAGTTACAGCTGTTTAAAGAACAACTCTGTTGAGGTTTTTAACTTCTTGTTAAAAGCAAGGCACTTCTCCCAAAGCAAGGTACATTCCATTTTACAGGATACACTCTGAGTTAAAAGGTGTAGCTATTTTGGCATTATTTCTTCAGTTGTTTCCACATGATGTAAAGAAAGCACCAAACACTCCCATACAGGGCAAGAATTTTTTTCTTTTACTATACAGTATTCCATGGTGTAAGAAACACTGACTGGGAAAAAAAAGTTTTAAAATATGGGGCCCAACATCCATCTATTAAATGCTGCAGCTTTTTCCTTTACTTGGGCAATGACTTTCTTGATCAGTTAAGTGGACTACAGGGTAAAAGATCAAATGGTGGTCAAACTCCAAAGCAAGAATGCTTTGTGATTAAAAAAAAAGGGAGGGGAGAGGGGCAAAGGTGAAAAAGAATGAGGTGACAAAAGCAACAGCTACAAGCCCTGCTGAACCACAGACGGCATCACTTGGTTCCTAGAGTGATGGAACAACACTCAAAGGCTGAGAAAGTCTTAGTAATCTTAGAAGTGGCTTCCTATTTACGGCTGTTTTCTATTAAAATTGGGAATAGCTTGTAAACATCACTATTGGTGTGCCACATTTTTTCCGTGGCAAGTGCATATAGACCAGGGGTCTCAAACGCGTGGCCCGCGGGCCAATTGCCGGGACTGGCGGGGCACAGGGGAGGGGCCCTGCGGCCTTCAAAGTGCCGGCAGCGCCCGGGCCGGCATCCGGATGAGCGGCCCACCACCACCGTGGTGGTGGAATACTTGATGCGGCCCAGCCTCACCCAGACTCTACTTCCAGCAGCCCCCAGGTAAGTTGAGTTTGAGACCCCTGATATAGACTGTTTTCCTCAAGTAACTGCCTCAGAACTATGGAATAACTTTTTCATGGGGTCTTCCCTGGCAAGGCATAATGCATGACTTGATTGTGGATGAGGGGGCCAACCTGTCATGTCTCATCCATGACTTGATTGTGGATGAGGGGGCCGACCTGGCTTGCATAACAGAGACCTGGGCGGGAGAGGGAGGGGATGTTGCCCTCTCCCAATTGTGCCCACCCGGGTATCTGGTTCAACACTGTTCATGCCCAGAAGGAAGGGGAGGGGGAATCGCGTTGGTTTACCGAGCCTCCATCTCTCTCACAGGTCTTCCGGTCCCTTCGAGACCAGGGCTGGAGTGCCTCTACTTGGTGTTGGGCGAACGAGACATATTGGGGATTCTGTTGGTGTACCGTGCACCCTTCTGCCCAGCAGTCTCCCTATCTGAGCTGACAGAGACCGTCTCGGACCTGGTGTTGAGGACCCCCAGGATGTTGGTCCTGGGGGACTTCAATCTCCATGCCGAGTCTGGACTGACTGGGGCGGCTCAGGACTTCATGGCCTCTATGACGGCCATGGGCCTGTCTCAACACGTCATCGGCCCGACCCATGAATGTGGACATACTCTGGACCTGGTATTCACGACGGGGCAGGAAGAGGATGACCTGAGGGTGAGGAACTTATGTTTGACTCCCCTGTCATGGTCAGATCACCTCCTGGTGAGGTTTGTGCTCGAGAGCGGCCTCTCCCTCTATAAGAGTGCGGACCCGATTGTATGGGCCCGCCCCCGGAGACGGATGGATCCGGATGGATTCCTGAAGGCCCTGGGGGAGTTTCTGGCTGACAAGACTAGTGCTCCTGTCGAGGCTCTGGTCGAACTGTGGAACGGAGAGATGACCAGGGCTGTGGACACGATCGCTCCCAAGCGTCCTCTCCCACCGGGCAGAGTCCGCTCTTCCCCTTGGTATACACCTGAATTGCGGGCGATGAAGCTGGTTGGGAGACAACTAGAGCATAGGTGGAGGAAATCACGGGATGAATCTGACCGAACACACTTGAGAGCCCACTATCGGGCCTATGCTGTGGCGGTGAAGACGGCGAAAAAGAAGTTTTTTTCCGCTTCCATTGCCTCGTCACAATGCCATCTGGCGGAGCTTTTTCGAGTGGTACAAGGCCTGGTTCGCCCGGGTCCTAAGGAAGATCCGATGCCACCCTCAAAGGCCCGCTGTGACGACTTTGCCAGGCATTTCAGGGAGAAAATTGCTCAGATTCGTCACGAGCTGTACTCCACTAATGAATCAGAGGTCTCTGGGGAGACGCCAACGCTACCGTCTGGTCCAAAATTATTGGAGGAATTTCAATTATTGCGGCCCAATGATGTGGACAAGGTGCTTGGACGAGTACGTCCCACCACTTGCCTATTGGATCCTTGCCCATCTTGGTTAATAAATAACTCCAAGCACGGGATTGGGACCTGGACCTTGGAAGTGGTTAACGCTTCTCTGAGGGAGGGTCGAGTGCCTGCCCCTTTAAAGGAGGCGGTAATACGACCGGTCCTGAAGAAAGCGTCACTGGATCCAGAGATGGCCACTAACTATAGACCTGTGGCCAACATCCCGTTTCTGGGCAAGGTGCTGGAGCGAGTGGTGGCGGGACAACTCCAAGCACTCTTGGATGAAACTGATTATCTGGATCCTTTTCAGTCCGGCTTCAGACCCAGGTACAGTACTGAATCTGCCTTGGTCGCCCTGTACGATGACCTGTGCAGGGAGAAGGACAGGGGGAGTGCATCCCTGTTGGTTCTTCTGGACCTCTCGGTGGCTTTCGATACCATCGACCATGGTATCCTTCTGGATAGGCTAGCGGGATTGGGGGTCGGAGGCACTGCTTTGCAGTGGTTCCGCTCCTATCTCAACGGTCGATTCCAGAAGGTAGTGCTGGGGGACCATGTCTCTACGTCATGGCAGCTATGCCATGGAGTACCACAGGGCTCCATTCTATCCCCTCTGCTATTTAACATCTATATGAAACCGCTGGGAGAGGTCATCAGGAGGTGTGGGCTGCGGAATCATCAATACGCTGATGATACCCAGCTCTACCTCTCGTTTTCCACTAATCCAGGTGAGGCAGTGGCTGTGCTGAACCGGTGCTTGGCCGAGGTAATGGAATGGATGAGGGCCAATAAACTGAAACTCAACCCAGACAAGACGGAGGTCCTGTTGGTTGGCGGATCGGGCTTCGGAGAGGGTGGATTCGACCTGGTCCTGAATGGTGCAACACTCCCTCTTAGGGATAAGGTCCGCAGCTTAGGAGTACTCCTCAACCCGGAGATTTCTTTGGAAGCTCAGGTGACAGCGGTGGCGAGGAGCGCCTTCCTTCAGCTTCAGCTGATTAATCAGCTGCGCCCCTACCTGGAGTTCGACTGCCTGGCGACGGTGACACATGGGCTGGTAACTTCCCGCCTAGACTTCTGTAACGCGCTTTACGTGGGGCTTCCCCTGAAGACGGTCCGAACACTTCAATTGGTGCAAAATAGAGCTGCCAGGTTGCTGATGGGGACGGGGCGTTATGCTCACATGACTCCAGTCCTCCGTCAGCTTCACTGGCTTCCCATTGAAGCCCGGGCCCAATTCAAGGTGTTGATTATGACATATAAAGCCCTAAACGGCTTGGGTTCTGGCTACCTGAACGAGCGCTTACGTCCGTATATGCCCGACCGCCCTTTGAGATCTGCGGGAGAGTCCCTTCTCCGGGAACCCTCCATGAAAGAAATTAGGAGAGTAAGTACTCGGAAGAGGGCTTTCTCTGCGGTGGCGCCCAACCTATGGAATTCACTCCCCAAAGAGGTCCGCCTGGCACCGTCGTTACTGGTTTTTTGGCACCAGGTAAAGACCTTTTTATTTAAACATAAATTGTTTATGTTTAATTTTTTTATTAATTTTAATTTAATAAAATATGTTTTATTTAATTGTTAAAACATATGATCTGGCCAGGGCAACTTCTTCTTCCTTCTCTTTTCTCCTCCTATATTATTTATTTACTTATTTTATACTGATAATTTTAATTTTATATTATTATGTTTGTAACTCAGTGTATTTTTTGTATTTTTGTATTTAATGGTAATTTATTATGTTCTATTGTATTTCAATGTATTCTATTGTGTTGTAAGCCGCCCCGAGGCTTCAGCAAGGGGCAGCATAGAAATGTTATAATAATAATAATAATAATAATAATAATAATAATAATAATAATAATTCTTTCAGTTTGAGATAGTTTCTGGCTAAATCAATTACTTCAAATTATTTATCAAAGCATTTCTTATTTTACTGTTTGCTGATTCTCAGTATCTTGACAATCTACTTGAATTCAGTCTTGAATCATTCTTCCAACACCAACTGTGCAATTGTTTGGCTACTAGACAGCAACTGGAGGTCATAAGATTGTTCAGAGTCCCAGCTTCAGCCCTGGAAACTTGTTCAGACATCAGAGCCAGGATGCCAAGCTTGGAGTACATCCCGTACCCCCACCTCAGCTGACATGAAAGGAACTGTCTTCTCCAAGGGCACAAAGATAACAACAAAGAAGGGGTTTAACAGGTGCTGCTAAGATATGAGGTATCCTGGTGGCACCTCAGCCTGCTTCCCTTTCACTCTGAAATGCCAGAGCTAGACAGCCAAAATTGGTTACTGAGCTGTTTCACAGATGGGATAGGTGAGGCAATCTTTGCCTCTGCACTCCTCCTGCCTTGCATAGGATGCCAGTAATCCTCAGAGTTTCAAGGGTTACAGACATCCTGAATGGTTGGTGCCCTAAAGGGCAACATGAATAATATGACACTTGCCATTTTATCCATTGCCCTACTACAAATGTCATTAGTAATGACAAAAAACAAACATCAAACAAGAAACAAAGGACCTGGAAAATACAGATTAAAATTAGGTTTGCAAAGATCTATTCATAACTGCAACAGGTAAAGGGCTTGTCAGTAATAAAGGCTGTATTTATTTTTTCATAGAGGAATCAGTGAAGACATTCACTTCTAAAGGACTAGTAATATTGCTGCAGCAAGAACTGCTGAGGCTGGAGGCAACACTTATAAAGATGTCCTGTGGATTGTCCCAAATTCAGAATTTTCTTTTCCTTACAGAAGTGAACAGCTTCCATTAATTTCAATAGAAAAAGATGAAGCAGAAGTGTATAAACATCCTCCAAATGGCAGGATGAAATACATACCAGAAGTACTGCCCGGCCAGGCAGAACCCAGAAACTTGCTTTTATAGATAAATTAAGGTTCCTACACTTGCCTTCTATTTGTCCTAAAGGGACTCTTTTAAATGTCCTTTGAGTTCAGTGTTCTAAATATGCAATGCTCAGTAAAGGGTCTTATGGCAGTTAACTGCAGCATGGCCAAAGAGGCATACTCTCTCAGTACAGTGGGCAAGGGTCACATGGGGAATGAATCACTGACAGCTGCAACCGTTTTCAGAAATATGAATTCAACACAGGAATTTCAGCCACTATGCTTCAGAAAGTGGAGCAGTATCTACTACACTTGAGAGCCAGGTGTACAACCAATCTGATGCAAAAAGGGAAGTAGCAGCACTTTGTCCTTTGAAATCAGCTTTAGAACAATACAGACAAATAAGAGCAAGGTAATGTGAAAATTGATGCAAACAGCACAGCCTCCTGGGAGACATGTAAGAAATATCCATGAGGTCATGGGAGTCCACCCCAACATCCAGCCAGATGTTACCATGCTGGTGCTCCAGGACTTTACACCCTGGAGCACACAAGCTGTTAAACAGCGTTCAGTGCCAACTTATATCACTCTCCTAGGTTCATGATGGTTTATGTTAGGCACTGATATGATAACACACATTGCCAAGTTCATATACAGAAAAACCAGATTGGCAAATTCCACCAAAGAACTACTGAAAATAGTTTGTTTTACTGTGTTGGTTATTCTAGCCCTTCTAAAAACTCAGATCCCTCATAATCCAATGCCTTCTCTGGTCTGAGGATTAATTTTGTTTTCATATTTCTTGTCTTCCTAATTATGAAATATAAGGAATAATTCTGACAGGTTAAAAGTTTAAAAATCATTAAAATATGGAAAAGAAAACTATAACTTCTTTTCCCTATCTCATAAGTTAGCTTTCAACTTGTAATTTATGACCCACAACTTGGTTACATCTGTGGTACATTGACCATTTATCTTTCCCTTTTTTTAAAAGAGAAGGAAGTTAACAATAAAATAAAGAGTTCTACAAGCTCACTGCTAGTCACTAAAACTGAGAACCAAATGAAAACAAGCCTTCAGGTTAAAAACATAGGGCAATTGCTTATACTGCCACTGTGCTCCCACTGTTCCTTTTGTGCCAGCTTGCACAATTTTGATTTTGCTGTTCCAAAGGTCACCTTAAAAACAAGCAGAAAAACTAGTTTTCCCTTCTATGAACAACAGTCAGTTCCATTGCCGAAATGCGGCTCTCTGCTTATTCTGAATTGCACATGAGCACACCAGGATACCCTAAGTCAGGGGTGTCCAAACTTTTTGCAAGGAGGGCCAGATTTGGTGAGGTGCAAATGTGTGGGGGCCCACCATTCAGTTCGACATTCTTTGAACCATTAACATTAAATGCAAATGAACTATTTTATGAAAGACTAAACAAATAACTTAACTGCACTAATGTGAAGGGTGATACTGAGATCTCGACTGCATTATATAGGCCAGGTGTGGCTCAAAAACAGTGGTTTTGATGCGCAAGATGTCACGCAGGTGAAAGTCACTTAGTCTTGTCCTCACGCGGTTCTTGTTAATGTTCATAACCGAGAATGTCTTCTCACACAAGTATGTCGAACCAAACAAGCTCAGCATTTTCTTAGCAAATGTTCGAATCTCTTGGAACCTGTCTTTATCCAGCTGGCGGTAAAAGTTGACAAGAGGGAGCTGTTGGTGCCAACTGCGACACTCGGCATCACACTACAGCTCAGTGAGCTCCAGCTGCAGGTGGTCTGGAGCATCATCAGGGTCCACAGAGAAAGATGAAAAAAGCATTGTCTCCTTTTCAATAGCTGCAAAATCCTGAAAGCGCTGTTGAAACTCCTCAGCCAGAGATGTGATGTCTGCTTCATACCTCCTTATTTGCGCACTCGTATTGTTCTGTGGAAAACTGGTCATTATTTCCTGCAGTGATGGGAAATGTGTGGTACTGGGCTACATTTGTGACAGGTGCCTTTGGAAAAGTAGCAGCTTGGTCCCAAAGGCTTTGATATGTGAATACAGTTGGCTTACCACTGCATTTTGCCCCTGAAGGCTCGTGTTCAGCACGTTCAGATGTCGTGTTATGTCAACTAAAAATCCAAAATCAGCCAGCCAAACAGGACCAGATAGCTCTGGCATCGGTTGTCCCTTTTTTGCCAAGAATTGTCCAATTTCCTCCCTAAGAGAGTAGAAGCGCTGCAGTGCAGACCCCCGACTGAACCATCTTACCTTGTTGTGATACACAACATCTCCGTATTCAGCCTGGATGTCGAGTAGAAACTGTTGAAACTGGCGGTGGTACAGGGCTTTGGAGCAAATATAATTAATAGCCTTCATCACTGGTTTCATAACATGATCATATTTCAGATGTTTGGCACAGAGAAAGTGTTGGTGAATAATATGGTAGAGTTTTATAACTTTGCCTCCTTCTTTGCTGACTTTGTTACAGACTAGGGTTGATAATCCACTTCGCTTGCCAGCCATGGCAGGTGCATCATCTGTAATAATCCCAGTGACTTTATTCCACGGTAGTTTCATGTCATCTATGGCGGAACAAACAGAAACAAATAAATCTGTTCCTCTTGTTTGGTCCTTAAGGCTCTGGAGGTCAAGTAGCTTTTCACTCACATTCATGTCATTGTCCACTCCTCTCAAAAAAATCAATAACTGAGCGGTGTCAGATGCATCCATGCTTTCGTCGCAGGCTAATGAAAAAAAGTCAAACTCCACTCCTTTTGCCTCTGTCTCTTAATATCAGATGAAATGTCTTCAATTCTCCATACCACAGTGTTACGAGCCAGGCAAACATTGGCAAACTCTTGTTTCTTCTCAGGACCAATTTTCTCCACCATTTTCATCATGCAGTCTTTAATAAATTCAACCTCAGTAAAAGGTCTGCAGTGCTTGGCAATCAGCGTTGCCACCTTGTAGCTCACCTTTGTGGCATTTTCATTTGACTCATGGGCTCTTGTGAAAAAGCGCTGCTGTGCCATTAAAGCAGCTTCCAGTTCCTTCAATTTTTCGCTGCGTCCGTTCCCAGTTAGCTTGTTGTAGTTAGCATGTTTCGTCTGGTAGTGCCTCTTGATACTACAGCCACAGTCTCTTGGCAAATTAGGCAGACACAGTTGTTTTGTATTTCAGTGAAAAAATACTCCAATTTCCACTTGTCCTGGAAGCGGCAGCCCTCGCTGTCAACTTTCCTTTTTTTAGTTACAGTCGCCATTTTAGAAATGGGCACACAAGCCTTGTGTCACAAGGGTCATGCGGCGAGAGTGCTGACTCAGGTCTACTGCCATCTTCTGGTGAAATATAACCACCAGCCTTGAAGGAGCAGGAGGCAGCAGGGGACAGCAATTGGCCCCCGGGCCGGACTTTGGACATACCTGCCCTAAGTAGTCCTCTGACCATATTCAACATGACAAATATTTGGCTGCTGTTGTGTAAGCTATAAGAAAAGGTTGCAACAACTGATATTGTCTTGGAAAAGACAAGAGACAAAAAGACAAAGGCATGATCGAGGGGAGGCGGCAGGCACAAGTAAAATCAACAACCAAGAAATGCCAGGCATAGAGACAAGGTGGTTTGGAAACTTCAATTAGTCCAGAATAGGGCAGTGAGACTGCTGCAAAGGACTGGCAGGTATGACTGGCACTCCTCTATCACCTTCTCTGGTTACTAATTGAAGCCCAGGCCCAATTCAAGGTGATAACACTTGTGTTTAAAGCCCTAAATGGCTTGGGCCCAGGGTATTGAAAGGAGCACCTCTTCCCATATGAACCTACCTGGCCCCTTAGATCATCATCAGAGGTCCTTCTGAAAGAGGATCCACCTCAGGAAATAAGGAGGATGGCTACAACAAGAAGTGCCTTCTCAGGATTGACACCCTGACTTTGGAATCAGCTCTCTAGAGAAGTTAGCCTAGTACCCTCTTTGTAATGTTTTTGGTGCCAGGAAAAGACCTCTTAATTTTCCTGGTATTTTAACTGTTAGAATAATTTTAATAATTTTAAAATTAACATCTGATTATAAACTGTGGCTATGCCTTTTATGTTAATGTGGTTTCTGTAAAGTGTAGCACTGGTGTGGTTTTATTTGTTTTAGATACTAAGCTTTAATATTGTTAACGTTTTATTATAGTTCTATTGTATATTTTTATTTGTAACCTGCCCCAGGAACCTTATGGCTAATGGGGCAGGATAAAAATCAAATGAACGAACAAACAAACAAACAAATAAGAAGAAATGGGCAGTTCAGTGGAAGAGTACATGGCTTGCACGCAGAAGGTTCCCAGCTGAATTCTTAGCACCTCCAGGTAGGGCTGGAGAAACTCCTGCCTGAAATTTTGGATAGCTACTGCCAGCCAGGGTTGACAGTGCTGGGTTAGGTGAATCAAAGATTTAACTCAGTATAAGGCAGTCTCCTGTATCCCTCTAGTGGCATCTCCATGCTCAGGGGCTTTAACTTGAGCACCAGTTCTCCCATACTTGGTTGGATTTCTCCAGTGTCAAGAAATTAGGGACAGGGTACCACAGAATCAGAGGAACTATGCTCCTCCAAGGTTCAAGAGAAAGTGGAAAAACATCCAGCTGACTCCGTAAAAACCTGTAACTTATAATCCTCCCATATTTTCTAGCTGCTTTCAGAAATTAGTGACAGGAAAGACATTAGGTTGGAATGACATTAAATAAGAAGCAGAGAACAGAAGCTAGAGGCTTGTCTGTGACTAATATATTGCAATCTCTGCTCTAACTAAACGCTGCAACCTCTGATCTTAAGATATGATAGTTGTTGCTCTTAGTGGCAAGGGTTGTTTATGAGAGAAAACAGGATGAAGAATTTTGGAAAAGCATTGTGCACTTAGCTATGCTTTTTCTGGTTTGCGACAAGCATAAATTTCTGGCAGATAGTCAACTGGGTACAAACTCTTGAAACTCTCTCTTGAAGTCTGACACACTAATAGAGCTAAAGATTATTATTATTATTTTTACCTCTGAGAGTACCTGTTTTTCCCCCATCTTTTCTCTTACTGTCCCCTCCAAAAAAAAAAAAAAAAAACCCTTTGAGAAAAGACAGAATAGCCATGTGAAGTCTAAATTGGTAGCATGATGAGTTCTCTATTTAAGACACAACCAGGTATGTAGCATTTTTCCCCCGGGATTTTCACTCTAGTTCTGCCTCCCCGTCCTATGGTTTACTGGTTGAAAAGTCAGTACTGTGCATTGCTATAGCCATCAGATCCAGAGGCCCCCAGGTTGGGGGAGGCTGTAGTGGGCTAGCACTACTTCATAAGCAATTTTTCAGGTTATGGCTAGCTTATCAACCATTTCCCCTTATTAGAAAAATTGACAAAATGTCATTATTGCAATTTTTTTCTCAAAACAATTAAAATGCAATCCTATAGTCAGAAAACAGGTCTATATTTCTCCCAGCATGCCCAGGAAGCCATCGTATAACAAACTAACCCTTAGCTGACAGCAACTGGTCATTTCTGTGCAAAATATGAATGAGAGGTGTGCAACTTCCCTCCAGCCACGAAGACGCAATCTTACGTATATTCAGAGAGAAGAAAGGTATTTCCATTCCAAGCATGCCTTAGCCAGTATGCTTGGTTGGGGCATGCTGGGAGTTATAGGGCTCTTTCCCTATCTATGCATGTATAGGATTGCACCCTCGCAAAAACAATACAGAAAGCAATTATTAATATAACGGAAAGAAAACCGATTAAATCCCATATTGCTTATCATTAAAAAAAAAAAAAAACCCAAAACGGCTCCTCAAAGAAATTACGACCAGCTTTCAGCTACCCGTCACAACGTCTCTTATCAACTAAGAAAAATACTAATAAGGCCTCAATTTTCCCTCCAGCTCCTAACAGTCCTTCCTTCCCCATCGGTCCGAAGGCGCGTGCGTCGGGAGTGGGGGTGATGAGAAATCGGTTATTTTAACGAGACTCCGGGGCGCGCAGCCCCGTTGGGACCAGCGGGCGGGGGGAGGGGGGGAGGCTGCCCGTGCGCCTCTCTTCACGCCAACACCGTCCCCTGGCGGCCAGCCTGACACGCTACAGCCGGCGAAAACACTAGCCAATAAAGCCTCCCTAGAGCCGTGTAGTTCCACCGCTGCCGTCGCTTACCATCATTGGGATTCCATATTGCAGCGTCTTGTTCTTCCGCAGCGCTCGCATGACAAACTCTGTCTAGGGCTTCACTTTATCAGACCTAACCTTACGCGGTTGCTTCACCACTTCCGCGGTTCGACACACATCCATGTCCCCCTGGATTCCGTAGCCAGAAGCGACATGGTTCCGCCGTGCGAAGTGGCGGCGCAGGCCAAAATAAGCATTCCCCGAAGTGACCTGCAACGTGAGTGCTGTGAATGCTTCGTCAAATAGAGGCCCGGCTGCTAAAACCAATGGAAGCCTGACAGGATTCCTGAACCTTTGAGAGTTGGCTGGCCCAAACCGCGCGGGCACAGCTTCCCTCAGCGGAGGGCTGCCCGATTAAAGGGCAAAGAATGTGCAGTCGCTGTCGCAAGGGCGCTTACCGTGGCTGGTTTTGCAGCTTGATCCATCCTGGGAAAACATTTCCTAGGTGCAATCCTATGCATGACGACTCCGAAGTGATATAAATTTCTGATGCCCTGCTTTCAACTCTTTGTAATATTGCTGAGGCCTCCCTCAATCCAAAAAGTACCCCTCAAGTTGTACAGAAATTCAACATTTTTATGTGTGTGAGTGTAAAACTAGTGTAACAGAAATCGTTCAGCTGAATCAGCTTCCTTACTTGTGAAAATTCTGAGAAGACAATTGTTGGCACCTAACTTTCTGCTTAAGAGAAGTGTGGAATGTGGCCTACTTTCTGTAACAATGCGCAGAAGGTACCAGTGTATGGATAAGGATACAGAACAATTGCTCTTAGAAGTATAAAAACGTTTGATTGTTAATAGCTGGTGCTGCTTTCTTATGAAGTAGGAGTGGGCTGCTCTGTATTATTGGTTGTATGCTTCAATAAGGAGCTTTTGGGTTTTTAAGATCCTGCTGGTAGTTTGTTGTCTCCTATGGTTAGATAAATGAGCCTTTAGGTTAGTCAAGGTTCGAGTTCCTGACAGAAGGAAGTCCCACTTAGTTCAGTGGGGTTTACTCCAGGCTACTCGTCTAGAGAACTGTAGCCTCCATATTCTAATATATCTATTTCTATCTTGCAGACCTATAAAAGCATGCATTATACTTTTTCTGCTCTCTGTACAGTTCCCCATTCAGCTCAGTAGTCCACCAACACAGGCAAACCACCACAGCAAGAACACACAACCTTTTGCAGGTTGCTGTACATCACTGGTGCCAGCCAAGGAGCAGAGCAAGGAAGAATTGACGATTCTTAAATGCTGCCAAACAGGCCTGATAATTGTTAAGTGTGTTTCTACATCAGTTTTCTTCCCAAGCACTGAAGGTGGTTTACAGTTTCCAAATACCAAATCAAGTGTTACCCACCGACCCCCAAACTTACATTACGAAACAAAACTCCAAACTATAGTTCTCTCAGCCGGTTGGTGGTCCCATCTGGAGCTGATGGATTGAGTTCCCTGCCCTGGACTTCAGAGTGCATCATTGTGGATGACTGGGTGTGGGTTTCCAGATTCAAGGGTATGGTTTGCAGGCTGATTTAAATCTTAGTGCAAGAGTGAGCAACTTCCATAGGTCAGGAAGGCCTACCTGAACACCAGTGTGAGCTGCACTCCTGCTGCCACACTGCCAAATAGCCACCTACATTTGCAAGTGTGCGCTTTTAAAATAATGCTTCCCACCTACAACCCACCACTCACACAAACACCAGATTTCACCCATGAGTGCATGAGGGAAACACAGAAAAAACAGGAGGACTCATGAAGCCCACAGACTACAGCTTGCTTACTCCCGCCTAGTGCTGCTACTTTTTTTTCCTCAGTGTTTGAAACTGGGTGGTAGATTATGTTTTGTATTAAAAGAAAAAAAAAACTACAAATAAGCTTGGTAGCAGTGACATAGCTTTTAGAAATGAATAAACATTGTGCTAAATGGGGGCTATGTGCACAAATTCAATTCTTAGAAAAGTGTTGTTTATTTTAGGTAGATTTGATCTGATTGACTAAAGCTAGACACATCTCCCCTCCCACTTCTGTCATATGACTTTTTCAAATACTTCACCTTAGCGACTAGATGTGACCATTGTCCTGGTGTTTCTCCACTAGATGGCACATTCTTTATATGGGATGTTAGCACAATCCCTTTTCTTGTTACTGTATTGCTTGCATAAAATTAAGCATTATTAAGTGCTTATCTTCTGTATTACACATAATTCTTCACTAAACAGAGTCATGTGATTCTCTTATATTGCTCTCAAACCACTATAGATTGTTGAACGTACTTTAGAGAACAGACCTGCAATGGATCATATAAAGACTGGGCTATTTACTCTTTGGCCAACAATATCATTCATAAATTAGGGTGATGCCTTGGATATAGAATGGGTCCCATGCAAACAACTGTTGTCTTAGATATGGTCCTTACTTTTTTGAGGTACACATTTGGAAAACAGAGTTTCCTAGGATTTTTCAATACCAGGGTGCTAGCCATGGTTCATGTGAAGAAAAATCTGTAGCCAAAGAGCTTCAGCTATTGGGTGAAATGGAAATGCAATAAATGAAATTAAATAAGTCAGAATTTAAGTTTCTGAGCATGTGCAAAGTTTTTTCACTTGTCCTTAATTAGCTGGAGCTTCTTCCCTTGCATCAAGGATAAATAGTTTCTGGGTTTAAAAACAAATAAACCATAGCAACACAAACCTTGAAAATCAGGGTGCTACCTGCTTGCATCCATTTTTTTCAAGTATGTGATTGATTGTTTGATTGTATTTCCATACCACCCAACAACCAAAGCTCTCTGGGTAGTTTATAAGAATTAAACACCCAACATAAAGATTGCAACATAAACATTTTAAAACAGCATAAAGCTAAACCTGAGTAAAATCCAGCAGGTGTAGAAAGATCTAAAAATATATAAAGCCAGTTCACACAATAGAGCAAGCTCACTGTGGGTTACTTATGAGCTGTGGTGTGAGCTGTGCCGTTTTGAATAGGCAGCTCTTGATAGGGATTGCAGCGTGACATGCAAACATGGCCATTGAGGATTATGTGAGTGGTGTTTACCCTGATAGCCCCATTCACACAACATATCACAACCCCATTATGAAATGCATATAGAAGACGGCAGCTGACATGTTGGTTAAATAACCAACTCTGAGCCTGGAGTGTCTTGTGAACAAGATCGACAGCATACTTAAAAGCAATGCCAAGGAACTGAAAAGCTTTAGTGAGATGAAGAAAAGGTCCTCACCTGGTGCCAAAAGACCATCAGGTGAGCCTCTCTGCAGAGGGCATTCCATAACCACTAATGTAAAGGCCACCTTAGCAGCTCCCCCCGCCTCACCTCATGGGCAGGGGCACACCAAAGAAGAGCCGCTGAAGATGGTCTCAGGGGCCAGGCAGGTACATATGAGAAGACATGATCCTTCATTAGCTGCATCCTGAGATCAAAGCAGGATGATGTTGCTCCCAATACTGCCTCCATCTGATCCTGCATAGTATAAAGCCAGTAGCAATTAGCCACAGTAGGTTGGTTGCTGTGCAAACAAGCCATTGTGCACCCAAAGGATAATTCGACTCACCCTGGGATAGTCTCTTCCTTGGTTCTCCAGCCAGTCTTCCCGCCATGAGCATGTGCTGTTTTTTGGTTTGATGCAGCTTTTTCTCTTAAACTATCCCCTTTTGGGAATTGTGAAATAGGATAGGCACTTCACCCCTTTGTAGTGGGATCTTCATGGCTTTGAATAATCCCTTAGAGGCCAATGCCCCCAACTTTGTCACTAATTCCCAAGACTTTAGGTGCTCACCCCTTTTTTGCTGATAGTTGTTTCAGTCAAATGTCAGAAATTTGGGAGGGGGGAATGTCTGCTTTGAAAGCAGAGATTTAGGCAGACATAGACAGAGAAGGATACAAATTACATATGTGTACTGTGTACTTCCTCTTCTAGTGACAGATTTTATTTTCCTGGGCTCCAAGATCACCGCAGACGGGGACTGCAGCCAAGAAATTAAAAGATGCTTGCTCCTGGGGAGGAAAGCTATGGCAAATCTAGACAGCAGAGACTAAAAAGCAGAGACATCACGCTGCTAACAAAAGTGCGTATAGTCAAGGCCATGATTTTCCCAGTTGCAATGTATGGCTGTGAAAGTTGGACCATAAGGAAGGCTGAGCGCCAAAGGACTGAGGCCTTTGAATTGTGGTGCTGGAGGAGACTCCTGCGAGTCCCTTGGACCGCAAGGCGATCAAACCGGGCAGTCCTAGAGGAGGTTAACCCTGACTGCTCTTTAGAAGGCCAGATCCTGAAGATGAAACTCAAATACTTTGGCCACCTAATGAGAAGGAAGGACTCCCTAGAGAAGAGCCTAATGCTGGGAACAATTGATGGCAAAAGAAGAAGGGGACGGCAGAGAATGAGGTGGCTGGATGGAGTTACTGAAGCAGTCGGTGTGAGCTTAAGTGGACTCTGGGGGATGGTGGGGGACAGGAAGGCCTGGAGGAATGTTGTCCATGGGGTCGCGATGGGTCAGACACGACTTCGCGACTAACAACAACAACAACTCCTGTTCAATCTGAACTATTTTGCCCTGCCTACATCCCTTCTTCCAAAAAATGGGGGAAAACACTACTTCTGACAGCCGTCAAATGCAAGTGAAAAGGAAGGTGCTTTTTTTCTACTTACCTGAGCACCGCTTGTCTCAGGAATGGGTGGAAAATTTGGGAGCTCTAGAACTGAAGGAGAAGGGACACTCAAAACCCTGAGGATCTTGCTGTGCAAGGAAAAAAGAAATGCATACTGCCTTTTGTGAGATGCATGCTGCTGCCTTGGATAGCTGTCACATCAAAGTGGCCCCATTTGAATTTTTTCTGGGTCAATGTCCAGCACCGATACCTGCTGCACTTTGACAACAGGTACAGAACAATACTCTGGTGAGGCTTTCCCTTTTCAGACCCATGGAACTAAGCACCTCCACAGTTATATAAATCTGATTAAAATAATGATTTTAACATTATGAAAAATATGTGCACATTTGAAGTGCATTTAAAAAAAAGAGATGACCAACCAGTTAAAGCCTCTCTAATGGGTCACTTGGGCACCTTGAAGGGTCTGCCACTAGTAGCAGCATGGGTGAGCTTGCTGAGGGTTTTGTTGCCAGTCTTGCTAAGCACCTCATTCACCCCTTCCCTCCACCCACAGTGAGATCCGTCATCTGGCTTCTGATGACACAACAACCCATCATGGGTTGAGAAACCCCAAGAACAAGCCATGGGTTTTCAAGATGACTTGTTGGAATAAAACAAGCCACCCTGTGGGAAGGGGTCTGGGTTTCAGTGGCACAATTATCCAGGGTGGCTCACCATACTATGTATTGTCATGTCATGTGAACCAAGTCAATGTGAAGTTGCCAGTGTCATGGAAAAGCACTAAGAAAGAAAGCGAAAAGGGACTGTGGAGCAGGTCAAGGCCATGGAAGGACTGTAATGTCCTTTTGACTCTGAAAGATGCTATTTTCAGACTGCTTTCTAGCACTTTTAAAATTCTTTTGATGTAACCACTAGTTTTTTATGCACTCTGTCTGCAGGAACTAAATGCTGGGGACAAAAGAAGCAGGTAGTGTATCATGCCCTGCTAATTAGTGGTCTCATTCTGCTGTTAAAGTCATATGTTCTTAAGAAGTCCACGAACCACGTTAAATAGATTACAATAACAGATAAAACTATTTGACTTTTAAACATTGTATTTTTATTCAATAGAAAAATATACAAAATGCCTCTGAACTATAAGCATCATGTTAATTCTTAAAATTAAATGTAGTCAAATGCTAAATCCAGATCTGATCAGATATCAACAAAGGATTTAATAGTAAATATAAATAATTATATTACATATATAATATACTCATATTTTACACAGGCATATGCCAAACCCAACTGGTGTGTTTGGAACTATTCCTATTTCCCTACCTCATTAAAATTAGGAAACTTGCTGTGGATAAACCCCACATAATAATTCCTTCTTGTTAGGAATTTTTGCAGGGTTAACCTAAAATAATGTTATGGCTATTGAGGAGGTGGCCTTTTCCTCTAGCCTTTTAATTTAATAAAGAACATGCCTCAGGGGACACTAATGGCTCTAAGATGCTTTCTCAGTTCCTTCTGATGGCTGCTAAGTCCTATCTATTAATGAGACTGCGAAGAGGGGAAACCCAATGTTTGCTTCTCTCTCTTTCTCTCTCTCTCTCTCTGTGTAGCTAGAGAGAATGATTTAGTGTGTATAAAAGAGAAAAAAGTCTGATTTTCTTAGCTGGCTGGTGATGAAGGGGCTATGAGTATACTATTCAGTTCTGCGGGATTTGAGGCTAGGTGGGTTCTCCCTTATGTTCAGCTAATGCATTTTTCAATAACATATATTACAAAGCCCCTATCACTCATATCCAGCTAAGATCATTTGCTCGCCTCATCAGATTTCTTGCTGGATCAGGAACTCCAGGTATAAATTGGCTTCTGAATGCTCACCTTGATTGTGGATTATATTTACCTGCATAGCATTCACTGCTTTCTGCAGAACATCCATTCTTAGATTCTCTTTCCTCAAATGATAAGACAGTGCTAAAGATGCAGGAGCTTTGTGCCGTTTTTAAAGTGCCTGGATATTCCACATGGGAATGGCGCAGTGAGGAAATGCTTCTCCTTTACAGAACATTTTTTTTAAAAGAAGGATGAAGAGCAAACTGTAAAAAAATCACATATGGTGGTGGCAGGTGAATTTGTATTTCTTATCGCAAAAAGCTCACAGAGATGGTTTAATCTACACTCGTGACAATCTTCCAGTAAGTGTCCACACAGTGTTAACTATCATGGCAAGGCAAGCCATTTGCTTGGGCAAGGTTGAATCATGTTTTCCTGCTTATTAGATACTGCCCGCTGATAGCTGGCAAATGCTATTTGCTTGCAATAGAAGCACTGCCTTGCCAAATAACCTAAATATAATACAACTCTTTTGTTGTTGGTGTTGTTGTTGTTGTTGTTACACATGATCTGTGTAGAAGGGGTGGGCAGCACATAGACTGAGGGCTACATGTGCTCTCTATCCCCCATATGGCCCTCCATATGGCCTATGTTTTTAATGAGGAAAAAAAATAAAGCCATGGTTTGCTGATAAAATTCAGCAATAAACAAGCTGTTTTTGTCTGATTTAAGCTTCTGTAGTGGTTGCTGAAAAATTTCTTTACTGCTGCACATTGTTTGTGTCGTGGCAATGGGAGTTTGGCCCAAAGATGGTCAGTGGGAGATTTGATTTATCTCCTGGAATATCCAAAGTTTCCCACTCCTTCCAGTTTTAGGACTGCTAAAACAAGCTACTGGAAGAAACACAGGGCAGAACTGTGGCTGGTGGATCATTCTCCAACTTGTTCACTCTCTGTCTGTCCATGTGTGTGTACGTGTGTTTAAGCTAAATTTCAAAGATTGCCTTGTAACAGTTTTTGAGATCAAGCAATTTAAAAACTGACAAAAACAAAACCATCCATCCATGACAGCTTAAAAAATTAAAAAATAACACAGTTCAACACAGGAACCAGCAACAACTGATAAAGACAACACAGGGTAAAACAGCAGATAAAAGCCATTGCACTTTTTAAAACCAAACCTGTTGTTAAGAAAATTTGAAAGGTCTGGGAGCTGACCTCTTGGGAATTTTCATTAATATCTGTGATGTAGTTCTAGAGATGACTGTGCTTTATCTCCTCAGAAATTTTGAAACAGCTGTAAGTGGTCAAGCACTAGTACTTTGATTAGTTGCATTCATCCAAGGAGCAAATATAGAAATAACGTTTTAGCCAGAATGGAACTAAGCAGCTCAGAATCAACCTTGTGGTATTTTGTTAACTCCTAGTTAAGAGCTCGGCTGCATTGCACCAAGAGCAACCTCTTCAAACAATTTGTACATCCCTTGATCTGGATTTTGGCTGCAATCTCATCCCATTGTACTCAGTGGGTTTAATAAAAAGCAACATGCACAGGCTGCATATCATATTTTATCTAGGTGATAAAAAGGGAATATGTGTGCCTGGAGCCAAAGAAGCAAAGAGGTTATTACAAGTGCAATACCGAATTTCCTCCTCTAAAGCTTTTTGAAGGACAAATCCATTCATGAAGCAATGAACTATCTATGCTTCCTTCCACACTAGCTATTAGCTTGGGATAAGCATAATTCATTCCCTCAGTTTTTACAGAGAATCTGGACAATATAATTGCCAACCTGTTGATTCCTGTGTATCACCCATCTTGTCCTCCTTTCTCTTTTAAGACCAGAGTTGTGGTGAATTGTTTTAGTGTAACTATGCAATTTCAAAGCGAACCTCTCCACTCTGGACTGGCATATTATATCTGCTACTCTCGGGCTTACTATCCCTTTAATTGTCTTCCTTGTTTCCCCTGTTTTAACTGATATCCATTTTTTCAGCTTCTGCCACTTCATTTAGTTCCTTCCTTTTCACTTTCTCTGTTCTCAGATTGGTCCTTAATGAACCAGTTCCTCTTCCCTATGAAGGGATCATGGGCGCACGTTAATCGTTGCTATTCTCTTTGAAGCCAGAGCAATTACTCATTGCTGTTTCCCCCTTTATTGTTTTACAATTGCACTTGCACAATTACATGTTCAGAAATGTTTGATGGGCACAAGCCCAGATCTCTTTTAAAAATACTGCAATCTGGGTGAGGACATCTTTGTACAGGGGGAGATGGGTGGTGTCTTTGGCAGTGTGCCTCCTCAGCCACTGCAGATTCTATTCTGAGCTTTGCAGAAGCTATTCGAGGTAATGAACTTCAACCACAAAACAGGTTTAGAACCATGGATAGGCTAAAAAGCTGAAAATGATAGCAGCAATGGATGAGGAACCCCACTGATGTAGGGGTCACCGGCCTCTCCTACTTGGGAGGTAGAAAATCTAATAGAGAAACCAGTTTTTAAAGAAATGGAAATGTGACAGTTTTGTGATAGTTTTTGAATGATTTCTTGCTATGATCACATCCATATCCATAACCCAGTCAGTACCAGCTGCAAACCCAGGGCAAGGTTTCCCTCATGCTCTACCATTTCTCACTCACTTAACTAGTCCTCTCCCTCTCCCTCCACCCAGTCCTTCTCTGTACCCAGGCTGACAAGCGACCACAACCCTGAAAATGATGAGTATTACTGTGCAGAAAAAGTCCATGTAGAAATATAGTTGTAGCAGGCATGCTATTGTGTTGTGTCAAGTGACAAGATCATAATCCCTGTAGTGCTGTTTCGTAAACAACAAAAAAGTTTCCTTCCTGGGCTGGCTAGCTCAGCCTTTCCCAGTCTGGTATCTTCCAGAGGTTTCGGGAAATTGGGAAAATGTGTCTGTGCTCAGTAAAGTGAATGGTAGGAAGAGTGAGCCTGACACTGCAGCCAAATGGAAGTTCAGCAGGGCTTATGCTTCAGTAAATATGCATTGGATTTGCTCAGAGTATGGATACATTCGACCCAGTACTGGTGGACTATTCTGATTAGCACCTGTTGTCTAAAATATCAAGAAAGGATCTTTTTCATGTATGTCACCTGGTTCTCTTTAAAGGAGGTATGGACAGTTTGTTCTCCAGACAGTTTGGCCTGTAAGTTCTGTCACCCTTCACCATTGGTTATACTGGCTAGGCTGATGGAAGTTATAGTTCAAAGGGAAAGATGATGGAAAGGCTCAAAATAGGGAAAGTGATAGGAACCCTAGACTGGGATGGGAGTTTGGCAGCGATGCAGCACAGATTCTTTAAAAACAGATCCTGCCAGACTTAACTTTGTGGAATTCTATGATAAGGTCTCGAGTGGCTTGACGGAGAGGTTGCGGTAGATGTGGTTTACTTGGATCTCAGCAAGGCCTTTGACAAAGTGCCGCATGATATCCTGGTCAAGAAATTGTTGAGCTTTGGGACAGCTCGATGCACTGTCTGATGGATTAGGGCATGATTGATGGACCGCAAGCAGAGGGTTGACTATCAGTGGAGAATCATCAGGATGGCAGCCGGTGATGAGCAGAGTTTCCCAAGGGTCATTTCTGGAACAGATTCTGTTCAACCTTTTTATCAATGGCATGGAGGAGGGGATAACCAGTCTACTGACTAAATTTGTGGATGATACAAATGAGGAGCATGTGATCCAGATCCAGAAGAACCTGAACAGGCTGTGGAAGTGGACGGGGGAAAACAGGATTGCATTCAGTGGGGATAAGTGCAAGGTCTTGCACTTGGGACACAGGAATAGGTGTCACAAGGACAGGATGGAAGACAAGTGACTGGAGAGCAGCACTTGTGAAAGGGTACCTGTTGACAGCAGGCTGAACATGACCCAGCAGTGTGATGTGGTGGTTAAGAAAGCAAATCCCACCCTTGGATGTATATCCAGAAATGTGACTTCCAGATCTAAGTAGGTGTTGGTATCACTGTACATGACTCTGGTGCACCCACAGCTGGAGTACTGCTTCCTGTTCTGGGCTCCACATTATAGGAGAGACATAGCTAGGCTAGAATTAATTCAGCGCAGGGTCACAAGAATGGTAGCTGGGTTGGAAGGGATGACATATGAGGAGAGATTGAGGAAACTGGGTCTTTTCAGCCTGGAGAAGAGGACCTGTTCTTTCCTGCAATGGAGGGGGCGACATGTTCCAAAGAGGCAAAGCTCAAGGAACTTCCTGGATATCAGAAAGTACTTCCCAACAGTTAAGACCCCTAGGATATGGAATGGGCTTCCAAGGGAGGTGGTTGAGGCCCCATCAGTGAGGATGTTCAAGGAAAGATTGGACAGCCACATGTTGGGGATTACATGAGTGGAGCTGGCTGGAGCCAGGGGTCAGACTAGATGGCCCAGGAGGACCCTTTTGACTTGCTTTATTTCTATGTTTCGATGTTCCTAAGGCATCTGGTGGGTCAAAAGTTGCCCACCCCTACTTTAACCATAGCTACTCGGAGTTGCACTGGGACCTTAGACATACTGAGGTTTGTTTGTTTGTTTGTTTTTAACCACAGAGCCGTGGTCCTCATTAGAAACTATGTACAAAGGATGAGGCCATGCACCCGAAGAGGTGACAGCCACGAAAGCTATTTTTATCAGTGCTCTGGCTGCTTCCTCAGTCGTTCAGCAGTTCGGCACTCTAAACACTGTTTACAGTGTCTGCATAATGATTTCTCCATTCTTTACTCTGCTTTGCCATTGAATGGAATTTTTTTAAAGAATCACAATTAGTCAGAGAGGTAACTTTTGAAATGGTACAGAAAATATAAATTGCAGATAGAATTTGGATCAAACCACCCTTCACAGCATTGAGCACAAGCAAGCGCTAAAGAATTCCAGCCATATTCATATATACCCAGTAATGTTCTCCCCATCTCAATGCATTTTTGGGGTCTGAAGCTTTAGCCTGAGATCAAATGCCAAACAGAAGCTCAAGTGATGGGCAGCTGTCATGCTGTCAGGAAAGAGTTGCTTTCACATCTCATCCTAATTGCAGGTTGCTCCCTCCAAATGCATATTCCTGCAGTGACCTTCAGTCAGTCCCCTGCAGCCATGTGTTACAAGCCATTGCACATAACATAGATTGCAAGGCTGTTTGTCAGCAGAGAGCGAGACCTGGGAATTTCAAAAGAAGCAAAATGCAACTGCGCATAATCTTTCAGTGCAATGAAAGGGCAACTCAGCCAACATACTTTTTCCTCCCTTAGAACAGCACTAGAAATGTCAAAATAATGGCAAGCATCAACATTCCCATATTCACATAATACTCAATTAACTTGGAAAGAAGAGACGGTGTGGAGCCCATTTGGAAGATAAATGAAACAGCCGGCAATGTGGAGTCAGCAGTCCTGGAAAGCCAAAGAAAACAAAGGGTTGACTGACATATGACTGATTCTGGGCATGGCCACCTAGCATAGCAGAGACTTAACTAATATTGAGTCTAACAATTGCCCTTTATTAAGATATAAGTTTATAAAAAAACAAAACCCAGCAACAAAGACCTTTGCTGAAAGGCCTTTGTACTATGTATGTGACTGGGTTCAGACAAAGGTTGAGTGTGGATTTGTGGGCTGGTGTTAGAATGTGGATTAGCATGGAACTCGGCTGCTCTAGCAAGCCAGGGCTTGTTAACCACGAACAATCCAAGAATAGATCCCATTCTATTTGTGGGTTGATCACCATGGATGGTTATCTTGGCTAGGTTCAGACAGCATGATAACCCATACTTCAACCATATCCCACAGTTCAGCAACAACTCAACCTCTGAGTGTGGGTTTTCATATTGTCTGAATTCAGGCACCGTGTGTGTGTGTGGGTGGGTGGGTGTGCATGTATGTGTGGAGGGGGAAGGAAATTTCTACATATGTAATATAGTGCTTGGGGACTTCCCCCAGAATGCCTTCTTTCACAACCTAAAGAAAGCATTCTTTGTTTAGCCACCTCAGAATCACACCTGCAGTAAGTCTTGATGTAGCAAGTGAAAGAATGTTTGGCCAAAATTCAGCTTGTTCTTCACTGATCTGACTGAGGGAGGTGCTTGAGGGGAGACCAGTCAGGAGTCACACCAGCCAGTGTGTGATGTGTAAAGCTATCCTTGAAGACGATTTAGTACTTTTAGTTTACTATAGTACTTTCCTAACTATAAAACCAGCCCAGTTTCAGCCCTCTGGAAAGGGTAAAAAAGCTGTGGAGCAGGACCATGCCTTGGACTTCTTCCATGGCAAAAGTGACTAGGTCGTCAGTTCTCAAATTCCACCTCCATCACTTGAAAATTGTTGGGGGTCACAGCAGACGTCTTAATAATTACAGCCCCCTCCCTCCTAGTGAAGCCCATATGCCTATTTTGATTGTTGTCCTGGGTTGTTGAACAAACTGGTCACTTTGTATACCAGTAGAAAGGACAGTACTGATGCCAATTCATAGGAAAATTGGGGAATACTTGGATTATAGGGACCTGAAGAAACAGAAACCTGTGGAAGGCAGAACAGGATGGGGTGAGTGGATATCACAAAAGCTCTGCCTCTGTGCAGCAACACACTTGCTGGATTGGGCCCCTGTGTGTGCATTGACTACACACACATTAAGGGTGTGTGTAAGCCTGGCAAATGATATAGCGCATAGCATCCTTTCCCTCCTGTGAGCCAGCCAGCCAGCCTCTTCTAAGCTGGTGCCCATCAGATGGATTCCATTCCCATCACCCCCAGACAATGACTATACTTGGGCTGATGGGAGTTGTAGTACAACACATCGGGGGGAGGCTGCATACATTTAGGCAGAATCAATACCTTGTCTAGAGCATCAGCTCAAGATCCATTTGTCTCATTTTGAGGCCATGAACACAAACATTCTCATTCCCATACTGTTAAGTGCTGGTCACAATGTCTGCACAGGTCTCTTTTCAACTCCTGCAAACCTGGACTCTAAGATTTCAGAATACAGAACTGGGAAACATTTCTCACAGTGGATGGCTGGTCACCTTCTTATCATGAGCTTTGATAGGAAGTGTTCATTTAATAATGTATATGTGATAACCAGTGTGTACACTCACAACTACCTACCTTGGAAGTCTAGGGTGATCTGAGTCCAACTTTTCTGCAGACTTCCATCTTTTGAGTGAATGTGGTTCATCCATGAACACTGTGGGGAGTGGGAAGTACCATCATGGACAGGGATGTCTTTCTTCTGACCCTAATGTAAGGTAAATAGGTACGTAGCTACTATAGTTTCTTTGCCTGAAAGAGGATCACTCATAGTGGTAAAACTAAACATGGAACTAAATTATTTTATTGGGTGAACATTTGGACTCCCTGGCTCAATTAAAAAAATAAAAATAAGCCAAGTAACTTAATTATATGGAAGCTTTGTGCACACCCATCACTTCATCTCCTCACTCTTGAATTTCTATCTGATTATAAGGGCAGCTGTCCAAGGCACAGATCCTCTGTGGAGAAAAGGAGGAAAAGGACCACGGCAGCCTCTTTGCAACCTGCAGTTTTGCAACCATCCATTTCTCTTGGTCTATCTAGCCAGTTCTGCCTACTCTGTGGTAGCTCTCTAAGGCTATTCTTGCTCTTCTTCACGAGTTCTTTTCATGGACATTTCTACTTGAGGCATTGATTATGTGCTCACCTGTCTTTACTCACAGTTGATCATGAGCTCTTTAATCAAAGTTATCCTCCTCCAGTTTCAATTCTGATTTTTTCAGGTCATTTTCTCATCCATTTGTTTTAAGAACAAGAAAAAAGGAACAATTTGGCTGCAACAGGCTTTGCAAATGGCTTTGGGCCTTCTAGTGTATTTGCGCTATACTGCTGTAGCACAGCTCCACCTAGAGCCTGCCCCACAGAAAAGCAAGCAAGAAAGGAAGAGGGGTGCGTGTAGAGTTTAGATCCCAGTGCAAACTGAAAGTAAATACAGGGATTAGCAACACAATAATGCCTCATGTAGAAAAGCCCTCCATGGAAATCTCATGAATTCCTCTTCGGACCGTTCACAGGCAAGGCGCATCCATGACTGTGCCTTACCCTGTGGACTGTGAATGTTTCTAGCAGGCCTGTTTGACACCAGCAAAGTGCCCTCTGGGTCCCCTCCAGGATAACTCCCCCGCCAGTGACTTTGACACAGAGCCCCTGCCCGAGCTTCCACCTGGCAAAGTGAACAACAACAAAGATGGCATTCCAGCCCAGCCAGGATTACACTTTTTCCCCTTCCAAGGACTGGAGCAGAAAGGCGCCATGCTGGGTCAGGCAGTTCTGCAGTGGCCTCTCTGCAGCTTGGTCCTGCCCGCTAGTCCTTATCCCACCAGCTGCTAAGTGCAGGGGAATGGCTCTCCCAGGCAGGAGGGGGCTGGACCAATGACTGAAGTGCGTATCAGCTGCAGCAAGCATCTTCAGTCCTGCAGTGCTTCCAGGCATTGCCCATAATGCAGCAGAACCATAAGGAAGGTGGGCTCAGAGGCCTTTGGGAAGAAACATGTCAACCTGGAGCAACCGGGCTGTACAGTCTTGAAGGTATAGTAAAATAATCCTGGCATCTACGCCAATTAAGAGGCCCCAAGCTGGGTGCTGACTCTGGGCTGATGCCAAGATTGCATTTAAAAATCAGCAGCCCTGCTGGTAGTACATGGAAGGTTCAGTGGAATAACTACAGGTAGGCACCAAGGGATCTCACCCACAGTGCGGCTACACAGGGGACATTTTCTAGCAGCAAAAACAGAGAAGATAGTATTTTGGGGGGAAAAGACATCGGGATCAGAGTACAAAGCTCATTCAAAGACAGCTTAGCATTCTAGGGTCAAAACAATTAGTGATGTACTGTAGTTTTGATTCTTTTTTTTTTAACCATTTGTTGGTTAAAAAAAACAAGTGGTACCATTTGATGGTAGAAAGGAAGTGAGAAGGAATCACACCTGAAAATTGATAAATAAAATAAGATTTTTGGAGAAATGTGCAGTGCTTCAGTGCTTCCCTCACTGTAACAAGCTTGCTGTGTGTGGTGGGGTGTGTGTGCTTGTGTTTTTTCTTGTTGAGTTAGGTTCAGTGTAAACAAGCACAAAGTGATGCATGTTGATCCAAAACACCTAATTTCAAGTATAACCAGATGGAATTTGAGTTAATAATGCCTGACCAATGAAGAGATCTTGGGGTTGTGACAGACAACTTGACAGAAATGTCAAACCAGGATGTGGCTGCTGTGAAAAAGGCAAACTCCAGGTTAGGCATAATTAGGAAAGAAATTCAAAATAAAATTGCCAGTGTCATGCTGTCCTGAAACAAATATGTGGTTTGATCACACTTGGCATATGGTGTACAGTTCAGGTCACCAGACCTAAATAAGACTATCATAGAGTTGGAAAGGTATGGAAAGGGGCACGTAAAATGCGCAGGGACCTCTAGTGTCTCTCTGGTGAGGAAAGGTTGCAACAGCTGAGATTGGTAAGCTTAGAGGAAAGGAAGACATGATAGAAGTGTGCAGATCTATAAAAGGTGTAGAGAAAGGGAGACATTAAGGAGACTATATTCTCCCCCTCCCGCAGTCCTAGACCCCATGGTCATCCCATGAAGCTGGGTGATGGGAGTTCAGGGCAGATAAAAGGAAGACCTTCTTCACGCGGCACATACTGAAGCTATGGAATTCACTTCCTCCGAATGTAGTGATTGCCACCCAGTTGGGGATTAGAAAACTTCACCGAGAAGACCGTTGGTGGCTAGATCATGCTGGCTACAGCCTACCTTCAGTAGCAGAAGCAGTATGCCCACATGTACCAGATGCTGGGAAACATGCGCAGGAGGCGGCTGTTGCGTTCATCTCTTACTTGTGGGTTTTTCCAAGGGAAACCAGTTTGGCAAAGTGTGAAAAAAACACTGGACTTGATCAACTCTTCTACTGTTCTAATGTGCTTTCCTCCCACGCTTTACAGTCTCTCCAACTGCGTGTGCTTTCAGGAAAGCACCCAGACAATTTAGTCAGGGCTTTATTCCTTAGGGTTTTCCAGTACTGCTGCTTCCTGAATGGCTAAAAGATGGGCCAGGCATTTTTGTTTTTGTCATAAAAAGGACAAAAATATCACTGCCTCCTCCACCTCCTCCTCTCTTCACTTTCAGATACGCAGTAGGCAGATGTATCAGAAAGTTCCAAAAGAAGAAGTTCTGGCAAGTCCTGTAAAGAACTTTCCAGAAAGCGCAAGTAGCTGAGCAGACTGCAAAGCACTGGAGAAAGGGGGCTATGCTGAAAAAGACAGAGCACACGGACACAGACAGATACCTCATCCACCTCAGGGCAGTGAAACAGACTCCAAAGAACGGCTCACAAAGAAAGTTCACCCAGTAAGATTCAGCTGTGGCCAAATGTTGGCAAACATGGAATGGTGATCTGATCCAGCAAGGCATTTCTTAAGGTTGGCGCTTGATCAGGATATGAAGAAGGCTTCTAAGTTTTGGCTCTGTAAAGGTCAGACATACAACATTTTCTATCATCGCCCTTAAACATGGAACAAATTGTCTTCTGCATTTGAAAGGCTTTGATTCATCCATCGTTTCCCCATTCTCAGGCTCTTATATTCTCCTTTCCATTCTCATGTTAGAGAAATGAAGATGGGAATCAGCTGTTTCCTGCTAGTTCACCCCAAGTAGCAAGCCCAGTTAGGCTGGCCAGTTCTGTTCCAGATACCGGTTCCCCTGCACTGCCTAGTCAAGGAATTTTGATGTCTGAAGTAGGGCCAAAATGCCTCCAGCTCTGCTAGGGCCAACACTTTAAAAAATCTTGTTGCAACAGACACTGATTTCTGACTTGACCCGCCCCACCCCTTTCCGCACTGGTACTGCCTTGCATGGGTAACCTCCCTGTTTTGTATGGCAGGGCTGCCATAACGTGGAAAAAATCAAGAGGCTCATTTTATCCACCCTGGTTCTGCAGGCTATAGCCCAGTGGTACAGCTCGGGCTTTCCATGCCAAAAGTTCCAGTTTTCATCCTTGGCATCTCCAGGCAGGGCTAGGAAAGTAACTTCCTGAAACCTCAGAGAGATGTTGCCAGTCAGTGATCACAGTACTAGCCTAGATAGCCCAGCAATCTGCCTTGGTGTAAGGCAGATTCCTATGTACTTCAGCTCCAGCAATGGAAAAAATGTGCCTTTTAAATTTGCCCATGGTGTAATGACAGACATGAGAACCTCTGTCCAGAAAAGAATTAGCAGTCCTTATTGTAGCTTTCTGACTAAATAAAACTCGGATCCACAGATTCATTGCTAGACTCTTTTTGCTATTGTTGTTGAAGGGTGAAGAGTACTTCAGTCTCTTACACAATATTCTAATTCACAAAAAATCTACAGTGGTCAAACAGCAGCACCTTTCGTTTATCTTTCAGATGATTTAAGAAACTAGTGATTACAAAAGGAAAGAGAAATTAGAAGGTGGAGCGTTAACTGGAGCCTGTTGCTGGTCTTCAGGATGAAAAAGTTACGCTCTGATTCCAGTTGATCATTTGGTGCTTGAAAGAGGTGCACTGTAGGTACGATGCAACCTTGAAGGAACCGGAGAGAAGGTGTTTTGTGTGCAGGACAGAAGGAGGCAGAGGATTAAAAGAGCTCCAGATGAGGAAATCTCAGTATGGCTTCCCTTCAGGTCAAGTCCCGGAGATTCCAGAAGGATTTGTTTTGTTTTTCTGGATCAAAGAGTACAAATCAGCCCTAG
The DNA here is from genome assembly GCF_004798865.1 of Varanus komodoensis. NCBI lineage: Eukaryota > Metazoa > Chordata > Lepidosauria > Squamata > Varanidae > Varanus > Varanus komodoensis. The sequence goes on from NW_025335761.1 coordinate 16,430,715, forward strand.
GAGTTGAAACTCCAAGGCTTGTACACAACATAATTCTAGAATGAGTCCCTTTACTGAGTCGCAGCAGTATTTTTAAAAAAGAGGCAAGTGTTTCCTCTCCTCTTCGAAAGCACATTTGAGAGAAGGATAGAGAGGTTATTGGGTGGTAAGTGAGCAACAAACTGGGGACCCAGATGGAGAGGACCCAGATGAACCTAGTTCAGACCCTCGTATGCCTGCAGGTTCGCGAAGGGCCGGAGGCAGAAGCTGCTGCGGACGTGGACGGGGACTCCTCGTCAGTAGCGTCTCCCTGCTCTTCCTTATGGAGGCCGAGGCTGATGTGGCTTTGCAGCGCAGCTGGAGTCAACCATTCCTTGGGGAGGCAACTTTGCAGGAATGGAATACAGGAGCTAAAGTAGGCCAAGCGGTTCACCCAACGCGGGATTTCCTTCCCACACAGGATCTGTGGAATTGATAGGGAAACAGTGTGAAACAGTTGCTACTGACGTGCAGGTTTAATAGGTTTTTCCATTTGCCATCACCTCTTCACAACTCCTTTGGGCAGAGTGTGGTGGGGATGATGCAAAGTATTGCCCACAAAGCAGACAAACAGAAGCATCCAATAAAATGAGAAAGCAAGGAGAATAAAGATGGCAAGATGGCATTTCAAGTGACTTGCGAGCTAAAGCATGCAGTCTCTGCTGTCTCTGTATGGAAGATTGCAGAGAAACGAAATCTGCCCCCATCTTCTCAAGGTGAATGTGGCAGATTTCCTCTTATATCATTCTTACAACTAGACTAGACTGTGGGACCAAGAAAGGGGAGGCTGAGAACTTCCCTGTAGAGAAAAGCAGAAGCCTACAGGAATCAGCAAAACAAGCTGGGCAGTTGGCCACATGCCATGCAATTCATTCCGCAGGCATGCTCTGGGGACAGGATGGCCTTCGTCTTTCAGTGCTGAGAGAGCACAGCTGAGAATGGCAAATGAGCCTGCACAAACTCAACCCCTGCTTTCCATCCCGGCAAATTGTATGCAACAGCAAGCAGGAGGAAACGCTAGAAAACATTTGAAACCAATCCAGCAGCAGCTGACCTACAGACCTCTGCAGCCGGATGGCTTTCTGCTTTGCAGCAGAAGTGGATCTAAAGAAGATAATATCTCTGCTTATGCAGTGCATCCTATTTTATGGAACCAAATGGAAAAGACCCAGATAACACCTTATCATATCTAACGCACTCTACCAGCCGTGTGCTATGCTCCACTTCGCACAGAGCGTAGGAAGGGCCCCATAGCCTGTTGGATCACTGGTCTATCTAGCTTAGTGTTGTCTGCCCTGACTAGCCAAGGCTTTCTGGGCTTCCAGGCAGGACTCTTTCTCAACCCCACCTGGAGATGCCAAGAACTGAATATGCATGCAAAGCACCCACTGTGCCACTGGACTACACGGTCCTTCTTCAGCACCTCTTTTAGTTTTGGAGGCCTGTTCTAAACTCAGCCTTTCATTCTACACCAGGCTTCAACTAACTGCTTCTGTCAATCCCACAGACTGGCTTGTAAAGCCCAGAGGATACCTCAATCTGCTTTGAGAGAGGGCTAAATAGGAAAGACCACCATCTATTTCACTGCTGGCACATCTGCATAACTGACTTGTTTAAATGCAATCTATATTGATGGTTTTGAACAGCCAAAAGGGAGGTTTCCAGCTGCAGAGCAGCTGACTAGCAAATGATTTGCCCACATCTCTTCTCACAAATGGGGAAAAGCTTTATTTGAAAGAGAGGACAGAAGGGCTGATGATTGATTGCGTGCAAGGTCCCAGCATCATGTCAATCTGCCTGCTTGCATTGAACATTTGGTACCCAACTTTCCTTTCTTTGCACCTAAAGCTACCAATGTTTCCTCAAGAGAAATGCATGCACACTGAAAACAAAGCCAGAACCAGGGCAGAGGAACAATAAAGGGCCCCGGATGGCCTCAGCGCAGCATCTGGAGGCGCAAGGAGTGCTTCCTGGCGGGTGCCTCCAGAAAAGGGAGATAGTTTGATTTCTGCCTCATGGTGGTGCTTTCTTTCTCAGCATCTTACCATTGGAGCAACTCATCTCAAAAAACATCACCCTCTCTGCCAGGCAGATTAAACAACAACATCAACATGAAGCGTTGTCCAGGCCTGCCTAGTCTGTGACTCATCAAGGTGCAGAGGGACCACCAAGCAGATCTTGTGACCTACCAGCTGCTTGTCAACAGCCCCCTGCCCCAGTCATCCTCCCTTCCCCGGGTTCAGGCAGGCAGGCAGCAGAACCAGGAGACCAAGAGACTAAATTGTGAACTACCTTACTTGGCTGACATGTAAGCAAGCTGCTGTTAAAAAGAGTCAGGATACTGGAATCAAGCAAATGTTACATCTCCATTGGCTAAATGTTTCCAAGCTCAGTTTAAAGTGCTGGTATTTGCCTTTAAAACCCTTTAAAAATCTGTCCCAACTACAGTGGAGATGCACCAGCGCCTTTTATCATGCTCTTTGGCAAATTGTGAAGAGATTTTGAATCTGTGACCTGCTGCTTGCTTGCTTGAAATTTATGATACTTTTGATGAAGTTTTAACATTGCTGCCTCTTGTTTCTTAACTGCTTATTTTTAATAACCCTTTTTTTGTTTTTTTTTTCCACTATAGAGGGCACAAAAAAGTACAATTGACTACCTTGCCTTCTAGTGAAAAACACATGTTGTCTCTGCCCCCAACATTGCTCTGCTCTAAATCATTTTGTTTTATTCTTTTATTGTAATTGCTTTGCTCATTATTTTTTAAAATGGGATATAACAGGGTTAGCCCTACACTGAGCATGGGGGGCATCTCTCCCGAGCACCTTCCACCCCGCCTACCTGCTCCGTGTATACCAGCTTAGCTACCCCAAGAGTGGCAGAAGACCCTGTCCTGTCACCAGTGTTGAACTGGATTCAGCTCCCAGTCTGGCTGGGCTTCGTATGTGGAATAAAAGGGGACACCATTTTGTCCTTTGCCTCAGGCAGCAAAGCATTCTGGGCTTGCCCTTGGTGTAAATAGTAAGCAAGCAAGACTAAACCAAACCCCTAGGCTGCGATAAGCCAGGGCTCCTGAAGCTCTAAGCTTCCCCCACACTGGAGCAGTGCAGTTTACCAGTGTGAATGGTCAGTTGTTAGTGTCAGCCTAGCCAGTCCAGGCCCCTGCGGGGTGGCCTCAAAGAGGGGCCTCGGACTCCTGCGCATCCTGGTGGGATACACATGCTCGGTGCTGCCAGCATTCCTGCCTTCTCAACAGCTCTGCTGATTGGTTCAAAGGCAAGCCTGGCTTGCAATGCAATTATGCTTTTCTTATGCACTAAAGTCCTTGAGACAAAGATTTTTAAGTACAGGGAACAGCTGCAGGATGACAGGAAAGGTAACAAGTGGCCCTCTGGGGAAAGCTTGGTTATAATTAAGACTAAGATTGCTGATGACACTGGAGAATAATGGATTTTACTCTGAATGGGTGAACAACCGTAAGTCATCCAAGCTATTGCCCTGGATTTTTTCTGCCCCAGTAGGTGTAGTCAAAGTGTCTTAGAACAATCACAATGAATAATCAAAAGGGGTATTATGATAGAAGTCTATCCAAATTATAGCTTTGCATATTGTCCTTGAAGAAAAAGCACAATGATGTGGGAAAGCTGGCCTGGCACCCACTGGACTCATGGGTGAAACTGGGAGTCATCACTACTGCAAATCCTTGGTGGTTAATGCAAGGTCTGGAACTGTGGAGATTGAAGTACATGCAGACGGCCCCACACCGGAACTTCCAGATCATGTTGAGCCAACCCTACACGTCTCTGAACGTCAGGCTCAGCTCAGCACCAACTGTCTTTGTTGCTTCAGCGGCCCCCTTCCCGCTCCCATTAGAACTTAGCTGGGAGTGGTAGCAGCCATGACAAGATGCACCTGTTTCACTGAGCTACAGATGCTAAAGGCTTCATTGGGCCGCAGCAACAGTATGGCTACCAAGATCTCTAAGAAAAGTATTATATATTTATTATTAAGTAATTAAAACACTTCTCACCTGCCCTGTATCAAAAGGTCTTGCGGCAGGACAATATGAATCAAAGCAAGTCAACATAAAATTATATATACACTGCAAACTGCCACAATCCAGTATAAAATCAGAGACAAGTCTAACCAAGCCAAACTACAATTACCAAGAACCAAGAAGGTTGAGTAAGGAGCCCAGTCATGAAGTCTTGGTGCAAGCCAGGCTTCTGTGGGAAGGACATTTCAAAATTGGGGTGCCACACCTGAGAAGATCTCCTTTCGGGTCTCCATGTAATGTACTGCTCCCAATGCCAGGGTGGGGGAACCCTTTGGTAGATCCTCTTACTCAGGCAGGTGTATACAGGGACAGGGAACCTCTCAAATTGGTGCTTAAAGCCTTAGAAGCAGAAATGTCTTTTTCCCCCAGTCACTGATTCCTTTGAGCTCAGGTGCCCTAGTAAACTATGATCTCCATGGATCTCCATGGGTGCTGCTTTTGGCATGCTCTGCTCTATTGTGGGTATTAGAATCCCTAGGAACTGTGAAATACCAGGCTTCCCAAGTCCTGACTCAGGATCCAGTGGTGCTGATAGCCATTATCTTGCTGCTGCCTAAATGAATACTGCAACAGCAGGGCTTCTTATAACGTGCTTCTGACAGGTAAGTTTGAAGAGAAAGGGAAGAGGCTACCAGGTAGCCCCACAAAGAAAAAAACGTCAGGGTTAACCCAAGCTAATTTGGGCTTGTCCAGACACCCAACTTTTATGTGGAATAAGGGTTTTTTTACATAGAACAATTCCATGGGGCCTGGGAAGATGGCCCATCAGAATCCTAACAGCCAAGTGGAGATACATTGTGGATATAAAAATGCAGGATGATTGAAACTACTTAAATTTGAGAAATATCTTTTTGTTTTTTGGAAAAAATAACCCTGAAAAACATATTTCCATTTCCTGAAACTTCTGTAGATTTGTTACAATTCTCTATGGGAAAGCAGACTTCAGGCAGAATGCTAAGTTTTGTTTGGAACTAAAATTTGCATGGTAACTTTGCCTTTGAACCCATGGGGAAATCTTCAGAACTGAGCGAAGATTCTGTTGCACTCCCAAGTACCATACACCTCAGGAAGTTTTCTTTTTAAAAATGGTATACTGCATACCTGATTTGCATTTTATGTGACAAACCTGTTCGTGGTAGTAAAGTCTGCAAGGTGTGTAAAAAGTGTGATAATGTACACAGAAGCCTCAGTTAAGAACCAAAGATAAAACTGCTTAGATTGTAGTCCCCTTATACAAATTTTTGGTGCAACTGCACTTACAACATTGTGTACAGTTCAGGTTATCACACCTTAAAAGGACATTTTTCTCCCTCTATCATAATGCCAGAAATTGGAATCATCCCATGAAGCTGACTGATGAGACATAAAAGAACAGATAAAAGGAAGCACTTCTTCACACCGTGTGTAGTTAAACTATGGAATTCACAGCTGCAGGATGCAGTGATGGCCACCAATTTGGACAACTTTAAGGGCATTGGACACATTCATGGAGGAGAAGGATATCAGTAGCTATTAGCCTTGTTGGCTAATATTCTTTTGAGATCAGTGGCAGTATGCCTGTTTAGACTAGTTGCTGAGGAGCTGGACTGGTGGAACCCTTATACCAATCCTGCTTGAGGGATCCTGTGGGCAGGTGGTTTGCCACCATGTGAATGGAGGGCTGGACTGGATGGACCATTGGTCTGATGCAGCGTGGCTTTTCTTAGCCATCACTTCCCAGGATGTGATGCAGCCTCTCTGGCCTATATTCAAGGTTCTCCCAAAGACCGCAGGCCCTTTCCTTGGCTTTGTTTTCCTGCCAATCATTTGATGGCTTCCTGGCATTTGTAATGTTTTTCCTCATTCTACAAGGTTGGAATGTCTCTCCTAAGACTTAGGGCAAATTTGTCTGACATGGCAGCCCACTCTGCAAATAAGCTGTGTAATCTGGGCTATTCACCCATAGTGCACCTGAAGACAAATGGACTCACTGTGGGTTGTCCCCACTTCCCCTTTGGTTCTCTTGCCGGTTTCCAGGGGATTTAGTGAGGGAATACATCTTTCCTCACTCCAATTTTGACCCCCCTTTTGTTGTTGCAGCTGCCTCCCCCTTCCCTTTTTCGTTTGGAGCCTTTTTGTGATGTCTCCCATTGCACATTGGAGCAACTGTTACTGGTTCACCACCTTGTAAAATTATTATTTTTGATCAGTCTTTAAACTGCACACCTCCAAATAGCTGAAATGTAAAGTCTGGCCTGGTCAATGTCTGGTAAATGTCTCCTGACAAAGTTCAGGAGGCAACATCTGTGAACACTGACAATACAAGATGGCTGATGGGTTAATTTGTTGCTTTGTTTTTCACTTCACAGTGAGCTGTCAATTGGAAAGCAAAACCAGAAAGGGAACTTTGTGTATGAATTCAGATGGCTGGTAGACCTTCCTTTTGACAATGTGTTTTTAAGTATTGCCCCAACAATTTTCAGTGCCCCCTCCCCTTTCCACACTTTCCTGAGCCTCTAGGTACTCTAGAAAGGTAAGATATATACCTCCTCTTTTGCAAAGACAGACTTTTGACAGCTGTCAAAAAGAGAGGTTTGTTTGCTTGCTTGTTTAGCCAGAGTTTTTGACAGGGCTAAATGAGGCTGTTTTGACAGATTTCACAGTTGCTGTGAAAGACCAACCAAAACAAACCCCCAAAATAATTGTGCATATTTTTGGCACCTCTGGGGAGCTATCTTTGGCTGTCACTGAGAGATCATGAAAAAGCTGCAGAACTGACCTGACAGCCCATCATGGGTACTACAGCCTCCACAAGAATGAAAACTATTTATTACTACAATTAACTAGTGAAAGTCTAGGGCAGACAACTTGGACTGGAGGAAAAAGAACTCCTGCAGCTTAATGGAGAATTGCTAAGGGTCTGTCTAGGCCCAGCACTGCTCTACCCCCTGCAAAGACGCAATGGAACCTGTGCTCAGAGAGGTGGCGCCAGCACTTTCTCATTAGCCAGGGATGCTGATGGCCTCTTCCGCCTTGCTCAGATCTCCATGTTCCCTCCAGGCTTAGACTCGTTCCTCACAGTAGCTTGGGGAGAAACTGCTTTTCCCAGCCAAACTATATTGCTCCCTGTTGGGATGCCAAGTATTTGGGGGTGTCTTGGCCTGTAATGTGAAATGAAGACCCATTATATTGATAAAAGACTTGCTGCTGGAAGAGATGAAAATGTGTAGTACTAGTTGTTTTTGAATTCTCATGGGTGGAGTGGGGTGAAATGTAGCCAAAGGGACCATCATGATGAGAGCTGCATCTCAAATTTTACTTTTTGCACCACTGCTGACTAGTCTTGTAGGTCTATCACCCCTACAGGATTCTGCTGCAAAAGAAAAACTGTTTCTTCTCATGGCCAGCTCATGCTAGGTCTTGGCTTGCCTTTCAAAGAGACATCATGCAATGGAACTGGTGAAAACCATCCTCTTTGGCTTCCACAAATGGAAATGTCTTTCATTAAGACAAAGCCCTACTGGATGTTGATGTGATGTGCCATCAAGTCATCTCCAACTGTTGGCCAACCTATGAATGAGTGCCCTCAAAGTGTCCTTTCCTCGACAGCCCTGCTCAGCCCTTGTAAGCCACCATCGAATACAACCTCCAAAATGTGTGCCATGCTGCTGGTGCCTGAAAAAGAGAAGAGGGTTTTGTTGCTAAGATGCTAATGTTTTTCCCCATCCACTTTATGAATCAGATCCAAGGAGAAAAGTGTAGGAGCAAGGAAGCTTCAAAATAATAATTGCACTTGAATGCTGTGCTAAAGTGCAATAACTCCCAACTTAAAATACATCTACTTGCTTCCTTAAAAAGAGAGAGGGAGAGAAAGGGAAAAGGAAAGAGAAGATGTAGTGAAAATGACTGGAGGTGCTTAATTATGTCTCAACATCCCACAGAGTCTTGTAAGGGAAGAACACATTACACACCTACACAGCCCATTTCCCCTCTCCAAGACTACAGTGGAGGTAGATCTCCATTTACCTGAGTAATTTGACCTCTTAAAAAACGATTTCATCACAGTCACAAGTAAAGAAGCACTTTCCATCGTAAAATACCCTTAGGAAGGGGGCAGTATGTATCCAGCGAAAACGAAGTGCTTAACTCTTCCTCTGCTAACTGCTTTCCTTCTGCATTTCCCCCCACCCCCAAGTTCTCTTCTGCCTTCTAGTATTTTCTGTCTACCAGTATTCATCTTGTAAGCAGAAGTCTAAACCCCAAGCAGCAGGGGGACAGGGAGGATGCCTGTGGGGAGTGAGTGGCAGGGGAAGAGTGAAGAAGGAGAGGCCATTCACGCTTCAACGTGCATAGCTGGAGCCAGACACAAGGGTGGGCAACTTGAGGCTTTGGTCTTCAGCTGCCATCAGCTGTAGCTGGCAGAGCCAGTGGTGAGGGACCGTGGGAGCTACAGGCTGAAATATCTGGAGGCCCCCAGTCACCATCTCCGGGTAGCACGGCCGATTATCAAAACAGACATCTTTGAGAACATGTTTCCATGATGAGGAAACTGATTCGCGAGCTTGCTGCTTCTTTCACTTGCGGCCCTGGAGACTAACAAGCAGGTCAGAATGACTGATTTGGCCTTTTCCATTCTTCTACTTTAATTATGGTAGAACAAAAATAAAAACACGCAGAACAGTTTCATGGCAGCCATGAGGCACATAACTAACTGAGGGGATGGGGAGCTGCTCCAAGAGAACAGCAGTTTATGACATTTTCTGTAGCACTTGATACAGATTGCCCATGCGGATCTGAAAGATATCACACTTGAAAGCTTTTTTTCCTTGCTAAAGAGGAATGTACGTAGTTGCTCTTTGGTCAGACTAGCCTTGCCTTGTCATTTCAACAAGGATGCATTTTGAACGAGGAAAGGTTGTGAATCTATTTCCTGATCACAGTGCCATCATCTTAGGATGCATCCACAGTGAGAGCAGTTGGGATCAGCTATAAGGGCTGATGCATCATCTGTGTTTGATTATACAGCTCATGAAAGGGAGCAGAGGAAACACCGGCTGAACACAGTCTGTTTCTGGTCAAAGCTCTTGTTCAGAGGGCTTTTGTTCCTAGGGCAAAGGATGAATCATTAAACATGTGTCTGACTGAGACTGGGGCACTTCTAGCTGAATGGCTCCTCACTCTTCTTTCCCTTATTAAGAATTTTTCCACGGTTAAAAAAAAAAAAGACAAGGTTGCGTTGCAAATGGAGGTTGACATTGTGTGGATATCCTCCCCCCCCCCCATAAAATTCTGTGATGGAGACTGGAAATTCTAGATCGAGAGAGGTTTTACTGCCACTCTATTCAACTCTGGTACACCTACAACTGGAGTATTATGTTCAATTCTGGGCCCCTCATTACAAGAGGAATATAGCCAGGTTAGAGTCAGTACAGCAAAGGGCAGCTAGGATGGTGGCTGATTTGCAGGGTAAGCCATATGAGGAGAGACTGAGGGAGCTGCTTCTCTTCAGCCTGGAGAGCAGGAGACTCAGAGGGGACCTGTTTGCGACATACAGGTATGTGGGGGGGGGGGTCATGCAGAGGTGAGTCATTACCTTTTTTCCCCTGCAGTGGAGGGCAGGACATGTTCCAGTGGAGCAAATCTCAGAGAACCAAGATTTAGGGTAGATGCCAGGAAGTACTTCCTGATGGTTAGGACCCCTAGAGGTGGTTGAAAGCCCTAGAGGTGAGGCTGTTTAAGGATAGGCTGGACATGCACATGGTAGGCACGTCACAAGTGGAGCCAGCTGGAGCCGGGGGTCAGACTAGATGGCCCAGGAGACCCCTTCTGACTCACTCTGTTTCTATGTTTCTAATAGCACAATCCAAGTTTCTCCTGGAAGCACTCTGAGGCCCTAATTGGGTGAGATCAGGACACCATTCTATTGACTATGGTATCAACCCGGGGTAGGGTTATACCAGTAGGGAATTGCTATGCAAATAGGCCAAACAGCTGAAGAGCAGTAGAAGCAGCTGCACAGGGCAGTGTTGCATCTGGATCAAGGGTTTAAAGATGCTCAGTGGCACATCTGAAAAGTTACCGGGTTCCCCAAGAGAAAGTTGCAATTGGCAAATAAAACTGCTTCTCATTCCAAGAATTACTAAGGCATCACTGCAAACAGGACAGGTTTGCACACGACAAACCATGGCGGGTTGTTTTTTTTTAACCATTGTCAGTCTGTTGTTTAAACCCCATACACGGGGTCTTTAGAAACCAAGAACAGAAGCAACAGTCCGTTCTATGATTGCTCAGTACCTTGATGACTTCTTGTGTCGTCAGAAAGAGCAATTCATCATGACACCAAGGCCAGAATCAGAGAGCTGCTTGTCAAGAACAGCTCCTTTCTGTAGCACCACCCAGCTGATTTCCCCTCTTTCACTTGAGCATTACCCAGAGACCTCCCCACTCCCCGCTGCTGCCTTCCCTAGTGGTTACTCCTGCAGCGGAAAGTGAGGCTGCCTGATCAGCAACCCTGTTCCTCCTGCTGCACTTCAGGGCATGAGTCCTGTCTGCACCGCAGGGGCTGGTTGGCAGCTGTGGCAAGCCACACTCAGCTCGCAATCACAGCTGTCAGAGAGGAGCCTTACCCACGATTAGCCACCCCCCATTCCCGGTGTCTCCACTTGACACAGTGCTGCACCTTGGAAATGTCCGTCTGGCTGCTATAGCGATTCATGAGAATGCTCTGTTTATTCATGGCTGGAGTCTGCTTGCCCACATAGTCTCACACGCATTGCCGGAGGGCTGCGAAACATGGCACAGAAAATAAAGGGAAGGCAAGCCAACCTCTGCCAGAGCAGCTGAGAAGTGGTTGCAGTTCTTGTGCATGAGGTGGTAGGCATTGCCCTTGTACTCCTTGCCCAGTTCCTCCATGATTTTATCCACATCCTCTTCTGTGAAGTCTGTGGTGCCCAAGGCAATAGATTCTCTGGTTGCAAAAAGAGAAAGAAAAGGTTACTATTAAGGACAGAGAACATACGATAGAATAACATCAAAGAAGAGTGTCAAAATGTAAGTTTAAATGATGTAGAAAGTAGCACTTGTAAAATATCCTTCCCCAAGCTTGTACCCTCCAGATGTGTTTGCTCTACAGCTCCCATCATCCTTCATTTCAGATAACAGAAGTTCTAACCCAATATATTTGGAGGATACCAGGCTGGAAATGGTATAGGTTGATTCTACCTACAGCCCCACATTCCCACCCCAAAACCAGGGCCTGTGCTTACATCCTCCTGGAAAAGAAAAACAAAATAGCAATGCACAAGAAATGGTGCTTTGACTGACTGAGCATCCAGGACCATCATTTTGCACTGAAACATCACAGAGTTTCAGATCTGTTTAATGCACATGATACAATTCTGACTATTTCATCAGTCAGTGTATACTTCATGGAGAACGAAGTCATCCATGCAGGAATCCTGTGAGGATTATAGCCCTACAGCAGAAGACTTCCAATGCAGTCCAAACCATGTTTATGCAGAAAAAAGGTCTATAATTCCCAGCATGCTCCAGCCATGGTTGGCTGCGGTACTCTGGAAATTCCAGTCCTTTTTCTGTCTAACTATGCCTAGGATTGTGCCTTTACAGTGCCTATCCATAGTTACTCTGAAGTAAGTCCTATTGTGTCCCCAGGAAATTCACAGGGCCATGGGGTTGCAATGATCTCTTTTTAATCCCAGCCGTCTTCTTTTGTTGGGCAAACTTCTCATGCTTGGCCCTCTCTTAGAAAGTGAGAGGAGCCAAAAGGAAGTCCGCAAACAATCGCGAAACTCTAGTTGCGCAACCGGCAACCTCCTTCTGTGGCATGAGCTGCAAGCCACATGCGTGGAAGAAAGATGCTTCACGCAGCTTTAGTGTGGGACTCAGCCCCTGGCAGGGGCCCACGTGAACACTGGGTGTGCTCAGTGCCGAGTCAGGTTGGAGTCTGGGGAGACGAGCTATGGGAATGCAACAGATTCTCACCCTCAGTGCCGATTCCTCACACAACCTTATTAATTGCTGGATTTTTAGAGAACTCCTGATATCTTTGATTCCATCAAACGGGATTAACTGCCATGCTCTTGGCTGCTGCTGCTGCTGCTCATTTTCAGGGAGGCCTAGTGTGGATTGGGAGGGCTGTTGACCTGCGGACTGACTCTGATGAACTGGGCCACCGTATACCTGAGCTGTGCTGAATATCAGGGGGTGGTAAAAAGCCCAAATGCTGCAAAAGCCACCCCGGGCGAGTAGTTGGTCACTTTCCATGGAGACCACTGCTTCTAGGATTTGGATAAATATGCCAGATCTGATGGTCCTGCACAGCTTATGCTGGTCACTCATTTTGTTTTCCTCACCTTGGGACATGGATACGGCAAGGGTCAAGCAATTACACAATTTTGATTCAGACATTTCAAGTTACTATGACCCAGTGAAGTAGTGCTACAATCAAATTAGCAGCTGCCCTAGTGCCCTTAAAAAGGTTGGTACATGTGGGCATTCAGTGCAGGGGAAGGCAAACTCTGCACATGCTCTGAATGTCCAGTTCCTTCACTGCTTCTTTGCATGTTTCAGGTTGTAGCACTTATTTATTGTCATTCATATCCTACCTTAACTTTAAGAAGTGCTTAAAGCACATGTTTTTTCCCGTGTTGTTGCTTCAACAGCCCTGTGAGGTAGGGTAGGCTGAGAAACTGTGACTAGGCCAGGGTGACTCAGTCAACCTTCATGGCTAAATGGGAGTCCAAACCTGAGTTTCCCCAGTCAAAGGTATGTACTACATTCACTAGAGCACAAAAGCAGGTTTAAGTGTCTCAGATACCTGTGTTGTTTTAAATGATGCTATAAACCTAGGGGTGGGTGAGAATTTTATTTCAGTTTGTGTTTGACAAGAATTTACCAAAATTAGCAAAGTTCTCCATAAGCAGAACAAAAAGAAAAGAACTTGACTTTTTTAATGAAATATGGGAGAAACCCAAAGTGACAATTCCGTCCTCTGTGCTTTGAGTACTTTGCTCTTAAAAGTTCGGATTTGAATTCGTGAGGATTTGACCGCATTTGCAGTGCTGAATTAGGGCTGCCACCTCTTTCCTCTAAGAGGCTCTTCAGCTTTAACTGCATGGCAGGCAGATGCATCATGGTTGTGCTACAAATGCACCTAGATGTGCTAAAAATAGTTGTACTTCTGGTGTGGCTGGATGAGAATTTTACCTCAGGCCATGTTTGATAAAAATGTACCAAACTTTGTGAAATTTGGGAGCGAAAGAACACAAGATTAAAAACAATCAGGAGAAAGCAAAACTGACTGACCTCCCCCTTCCTTCAGGAAACACTCAAGATACTTTTGCAGCACAAAGCCATCCTCTCAAAGCCACATCCTGCTGCTTTGTGCGCATTCTGACTATCACAAAGGACCGAGAAGCAAAAGTAAATGTGAGAGGAGAGAATGGAAGGACGGACTGAAGCATGGGATGTTCCCTTGACTGCTCCAGAGCTGCAGGATGACAGATGGGGAGAGGAGCAGGAAGGCCCTTACTTGAATTTAAAGGTCTCGCCAAGCTCTACTGCACTGCCCGGTGTGATTTCGAAAATCCCACTGAAGGTATAAGGGTGCCCTCCGTAGGCAAACTCTGGCAAGGAGAGAGAGAAAGAGAGAGAGAGACTATCAGTGCTACAACAGGAAACCTGGCTCTGGGAGAAGGCCACAACAAGCAGGGGTGGGCTTCCAACAGAAGAATAAGATACCACCCCCACCACCCACTTGCAGATGATACAATGCCATGGTTTTCTCCTGTGTGGAAATAATTTGCTTGCCTCCCCCTTGGCAAAGAGATCAGAGCGCCAGTTCAGAAACATAACCCAATTTTCTCATCAGCAGTGGCTCCTCGCTGGCCATCGTTCAGCATGAAGCACTCAGGTGAAGACATGCGCCCACAAGAGCAGAGTAGAAAATCAGAGGCATTCTGGAGCCTGCTGGAGTCTATCCGGTTATGTCTTATCTTTTGACTGAATTGAAAACCCCTGAAATTAGTTCTTCGAAATATTTCTATTGGTTAACCCAGTACAAGGTTCAACACAGCCACTCCGAGCTCAAACGGCTGGCTTGTGGTAGATGTGCGTGCCTCCTCTGCATACGACTGGGCTTTTGTAGGCCTGGCTGCGGGGTTGGCACCACAGGTAGGCTTGGTCTGGCTCTTGCCCAGAGCCCGCACCCTGGCCGGGGCCCCGAGGCAGGAGGTCCCTGGGGCTGCCCCTCCTCTTCACAGCCGCAGGGCACCTGTGCACCCGCTTCTCACTCCAGCTTGGATGGTAGTACAGTGAAGCCCGACCCTCTGAAAGCTTGACAAGCAAACAAGCAATAGCAAAGGCGGGAAAGAGGGCGAAGAGCAAACGCAGCGGGTGGCGACTGGGGAAGGAAGCCACCGAGGGCGCCTCCCCAAAGGCTCTCAGCGTCTTGGGGTCAACACTGCTGCGTCTGATGCAGTCAAGAGAATTTCAGCCGGCCCTCTGCGCTTGGACCGTATTTGCCAACGCTGCTCTCAAGCATTCTGTGCCATTTGCACGGGCCACGGCTGGCCCTGGCTGGCCCCTCCACACCGCAGGGCAAGGCCCTGTGCCTCAGCTGACCCCTTGAGCAGGGAGGGGAAGCTAAGTGAGCAGGATGGGGTGGCCCACCTTTTCTGCGTGTCTGAATGGTACAACGATGCTTTGAAAAGTGTTTGGGCAAAGGGTGCATTCGGGCTCCTTTTAAGAAGCAAAATGTCTTGGGTCAGCATGGCCAGGGCATCCTGAACCTGTCCAGGATCAGGCCCAGGCTAATGGAGTTTGCTGCCTAAGGAAGGCAGCATTGCCGCTGCCGTTGCACACCCCCCAGCCTGCCCACATAGCTGAGCCAACCAGCCACCTGCTTAGGCAGCTCCTCACCTGTCCAGCCAACTGGCACGACCGGCTCCTCACCCCAGCCTGCTCTCTCGGGGGCTGTCTCAAGGGGCTGGCCACAAACGAGAGGTCTGGAGCTTAGAACCTGTACTTTCTTTTTCATTCATTCACTCACTCGCTCACTCACCCGCTCACTCTCTTTCTCTCTCTAGCACACACTTTATATGCATGCTCTGTAGATTCAAATGCTATTCAAATCTATGCAGCCACACATTTTTCCTTCCTTTTCTTTTGTTGAAATTTTAATTTATAAAAGCCTTAGAGTAGCAAATAACTCAAAAATCAACACCTCTCAGCCATTCTCAGCATCCTCAAGGATTTGTCAGAGAAAATTTAAGTAAGTTAGTCAAGAATTTATTGAGAATGCATTTTTCCCCAATAGAAAACATATTCCTTGCCAGGAGAGGTTCTTTGGAGAAAAGGTTTTCTTTGACAAATCATCTTATTTGGGAAATGAGAGTTGCATATATGCACAACCCAGAAAGTGAATATGGAACCCTGAAGGGAGAAGGGGGAACAAGACATTTTCCAGGGGTTCAAATACTCCTCCAGAATCTGTCTAGAGCACAGGAGTTACTATGGAAAATCTTCAGCTTGCATGGGGTTGGTATATCTTTTTTCAGGGAGGGGGTGTCACTTTGCATGGGAATCTAATTTACTGTGGCTGAAAGACAGTGGGAAATATTGAAGGGGAATGTTCCCTTGAAATTGGCCATGCCAGATTAAGGGTTGTGAATGTACTTTGCATCATCGGTAGCAGAGTACAGCCCTCAGCTAGATGTCAATGCAAGTTTGAGGGCTTGATCATATGCATGTTTAGAGAACTGCCAGGAGCAGCTTAACACAGCTCAGGGAGCTGTCTCTTTCCACCAGTGCCCTGGACCAACCTCTGCTGGTGGTCCTCAAAACTGGACATTATAACATTGCAGAGGTCATAATACGGTCAATGATTCAAGTTACCTTGTTTAATTAATTCAACACTAGTGAAGAATCCTACAAGACTCTTTGTCTTTGATGAATGAGCTAGTAAAGGTACTCCAATAAAAAAAGGAAATTATATTTCATGATAATTGCAACCCATCATAGACGTTGTTCTTAGAAAGCTTCTCCTTCAAAGCACAACCTCTCCAGGTTCTGCTCTTGTAAAGTATTGCATTACAATTGTGAGGAATCCAATAAATGGATAAAAATCCAATGGATTGCTCCATCAGCCCCATAAATCCTTTTCTGTCAGCCCTCACTGGCACCGTCTTGATCTGGCACAAGCTGAGCTAACATATAGACTTCTGTTTTTAACTTTGTGAGCTTGTTTTCTAAAAGAAAGGAAAAATTGTGCAAGATGTGAGCCTCCATGCCACAATTTGCATACATTTGTGCAAACTACAAAGCTCTGAATTTTGCACAAATATATAATTAACCGTCAGAAAATGCAAGGTGGCCAAAGTGTCGTGTGTGCACATGCAGTGAGAGGAGGACACTTCCTTACTTCTAGAACAAGTCACAGCAACACGAATCGAACAAGTCAGATCCAGTTTGTGCAAATACATGCAATTGCACTAGAGACGTGCAGTTCTCAGCTCCAAAGGTGCACAGATACTTTGCACTGTTCACGGAAGCTGAAACAGCCTCTCTACTGACACGATCTGCTTTGGGCTGTCTGGCTGGAAGTGTGTCAAAGCTCCACAGAGCATAAATGGAATTATTTCTCTGTGCCACTCATCCCTAGGTACAACATTCATGCACCTACATCCACAAACAGTCCCTGTTTAAAAACCTGCAGTGATGCAGGGAATTGAACAGTGTTAACATCCTGCCCTGGTCGTCTGGCATCAGGAGTAGGCAGATCTGGGCACCTGCGGAGTGCCCAGACCCCAGAAACCACAGAGACCTTGGACTCTGACAAGGGCTCCTTGGACTTACTTCTCCTCTCACCATTGCAAACACCTTGTTCACCTGTTGCTTGTCCTGGCCCAGGTAACGGTGGTGGTGGTGAGGAAGAGCAGGAGCTGCTCTGCCTGCAGGCTCCCTGGCTCTCCATCTGTCGCGCAAGTGAGGGGTGGCAGTGACATGAAAGAGGATGAGGAGCAGGAGCAGCTGCTGGTCACAGTGACCAGGGAGCAGCTTCACCAGGGAAGGCCCTCAAATTCCTGCAGCCAACGCCGGCTTCTATGAATCTTTTGAACAGAAAAGATGGTTGCTTTTTAAAAATAAAAATAGCAATTGCAAGCTGAGCAGCAGTGGGGTGGAAGCACATGGACAACTGTGGTATGCAGATAGCACTTCCTTTAAAAGGCACATTTCAGACCCATGAGAAACAGCACTGACCCTGTTTCTAGAACACAGTGGCAGGTTCCACTTGTTTCAGGCATAACTAACAGAAAGCTCCATACCTCTGCCATAGATCTCAATTCCAGAGTGGAAGACGCCAATACCCAAGGTGGAGGTGTATTCATTTATCCAATACTGGAGAAAGGGGAAAAGACAGATTTGGAAGCGTTAATGGAACAGACAGTGTCCGAACAGTCAAATATTTACGTCTATGTACTTCTTGCATCTCACCTTCTCCTCAACATTCTGATTAGGTTGCCATTGCAAAACATTTAAAAGACCAAAGCAAGCTTGTAAAATATATCCTATAAAATATTAAGACTATAATGGCACCATACACAGCTGGAATATATGTATATTTTAATTATTGTGGAACAGGTTTATCTTAGCCCCTGTATGCTTAGAAGGTGTTCAGACACCTCTGAAAGATCCGTTCCCTGCCTTTTTTGAATACTTTCATACATTTCTGGATCACAACCGATTCTGACCCATGGAGGACCTGGAAAACTGAGCTAGGACGCAGGAGCCCATGCATGTGTCTGGACAATCATGACACCATCTCTCACTCAGGAGATCCCACATCCATGGGGGATGTGCGGGGAAGTCATGCTGCTGGCATCAGGTTCTGGTACTGGTGGCTGGAGAGTCATCGAGCAGGAATGGGGAATTGTGTTGTCAACATTTACTCAGTTGAAAAGAATCAGCACTGTAGTTATTATGGTTGTGCATAAAAATGAACTTTACAGTTAGCTGAAACCTCTCTGGAGAGAAACTGAAAATGGCCCCTTACTGCCTGACACCACAGAATGAGAACGGCATAGGTTAGCCCTCCAAGTGCTGCTGAAAATGGCCCAGTCTTTGGGGCTGGTCTTTTACACACTTTCCCTGATCACTCTGCTGTCACCTGCCAGGCCCCCAAATCTTATCCGGCCCTAAGGCTGAGCAAGCGGAAGCCCTTCAGTCTGCCCATTGTGGTTACTGAACTGGTCTTTCACTGTGTCGTTTCTAATCACGGTGCTGTCACTTTTTATGGGCCACACAAGGACTTGCCTTGACCCAACAGGCCTTTTGAGGATGAAAAGCTTCAGTCCTGGTTTTGCAGCAGAATGTGGAGAGATGGGAAATTTCCTCACCTGCAACTTCAGAGACCCCCAAGTCAAAGGCAGGGAAACATATCCAGGGAGTGGAACTGATGGGGGTGAGTGAAAGGAGGGACCAAGAGAGGTGCATCGCCCGATGGCTGAATTGCCTCCCACATTGTAGGGGATGAACACTGACTGTGGGGCAAAGGAGGTGGATGCAGAACAGGAAGGCTGTCTAGGAACGGAGAGGGTGAAGGTGATAAGTGGATTGAAGTGCCTTTAACTTGCTGGCTTAGCTGTAATGGGCAGAAGGGGAGAAAATCCATTCTTAGTCGGGGCTCCAAAGAGATACTAGGCAAGTTCCTTGAAAGAAAAAAGGGCAGGGTATAAGTATAATACATAAATAAATAAAGTTGGGACTGCGCTTGAATTTAGGTAGTTATTCCCTTCACTCCCACCATGAAGGAAGGAAGGAAGGAAGGAAGATGCCGTCTGCCCCTTTAAGCTTTTCAACAGGAGGCATTTGATATGCTCTTAGACACTTCATCTACTTTGGTTTTGTTCCAGTGTTGAGATCCAAGCTCTGCATAATCAGCTCTTCCCTTCCTGCTTTTCTGCTACATAGTCCCTTGGTGGAACTCCCTCATAGTGGTATAGCACAAATATGTCTATTCTCCCAGTTGTAATTTACCAGCTCATTTCCCCAAAATGAAAAAAACAAAAACAAAAGACTGAGAAAGTGCTCTGAAAACACCAAAGTGAAACTGGAGGATCATAAGGTCAACTAAAGAGCCCCTAAACAACCATAAAGAATCATGAACGCATGATAAATGCCTCGCGTAGAAAAGCCCTTAATCTTGAGTGTGTGAAGGCAGGCTACAGATCTTGGGATGAAGAAAGACCCTCGGGGCATGTGCTGGCCCAGTTCATAATGCTTACCGCAGAAATTCCAAGGATCAGCCTGGCAACAAGTTTAGTTCCACAATGAAACCCTTGCTCTCCACCCGCCCCTTCCTCTGCTAGGATGCCAGTTGCAACAAAGTGCCAGAACTTTTTCCGGAGAGTTGTGTAGCTTGCCTGGATTTTTCCTGCTCCGGGTTCTAGCTATTTTCTCCTACCCATGCCAATTACTTTGCATAATAGCGTCAGCCTATTCAACACCACCCAACTGTGGCTCAGAGAGAGAAACCTGGGGAGAGCACAGCCACATGGGCCACAGAGCATGCCTTGCGCAAGCGGCAAGAGTAGCTCAGATGCCCAGCAGTCCGGTCAGGTCACTGGAGGTGCTCGATCAAGGATTTTGTTGATAGTGCCGGGGTCTTGAGTGCATCAAGAAGTACAAAACTGAGGGATTATATCTGGGAACGCTCTTCTTCAATCATTTGAGTGGGGCCTGGACTTCTAACCCAAAGCCCTACCCTGAGGTCTCTCGGCCAATTCCAGAAAAAGATCTTATTTATTCATTTCTTTGAATAAATGGTGTCTGAACTGGTGTCTGAAGTATCCCATGCTTCAAAGCATGTATTTTCAAAAAATTACAACAAAGCAATTAAATTAGAACCTGTTCCTTTTATCTTTGATTGTAAGCTACACAGAGAACTTTTTCATATTGGCCAACTTATAAACATCATAAACAGACAAGCAAAGCAACGAAACCAAAAAATATTCAAACAAACTTAAAAGGACTTAGAGAGTTAAAAGTAGCATAAAACATAAGCAAGGTTTATGAACTTGGAAAATAAGTCTTTTTCAACTCGAGAAAGCATTTGTCTTGACTGCAGAGGAGCTGGATGGGTGGACTGTACGGTGTCTCTAGGTCCTTGGTCTGATTTCACATAAAACAGTAAACCAGGATTGTGCATGTGCACTTCTGAGCACCCAGCTTAAGTCTCATGGTAGGCAAAACGTGTTGACTATTTGAGGCATCTTTGCATTCTGACATCATTCTCAAGTGGACCGTATTTGTTTAATAGAATTGTATTTTCCAAAACCCAAACAAAGATAGTAGGTTAAAAAAAAAAAAAAACCAGGCTGAGATTCTGTGACCTGCATACTCTATGCAAATTGGCATCTGTTTGCTGGTCCTGGGAAATGGCAAGACACCCTGAGAGGCACCATGGGGAGAGTGTTGTTGTGCAGTTTGGTCACAAGGTGGCAGTGGATTTAGTTGTGTCTGGTTGGAGTTTGCACCTGCTCTGTTCCTTTTGAGGATGGACAATAATTCTTGTCTAATCCCCAGACTGGGACACCCTCAAAACCTTGTATTACAGGCACCGAAGCCCAAGCCCTGAGAGCCAGTGTGGTGTAGTGGTTAAGAGCACGGGACTGGGACTCAGACGATCTGGGTTCTAGTCCCCACTCAGCCATGGAGCCAACTGGGTGGCTTTGGGTCAGTCACAGACTCTCAGCCCAACCTACCTCACAGGGTTGTTGTTGTGGGGATAAGATGGAGAAGAGATGATGTAAGCTGCCTTGAGCCCTTTGTAGGAAAAAGGCAGGATATAAATCGAAAAAAAATAAAATCTTGCCCCTTTTCTGATATTCCATCAAACATATGTGGCGCCGTCATGAGGCCTAGAAACTTCTGTTTTAAAAAGATTCTCAGGATATTGAGTTTATTTTCTGCATGTATGTGCTACAGTGAATGAATTCATGTGGCCCTGATGAAACTTAATTGTTTGGCCATTATATTTTGCTCTTGTCAGCTAATCAGCTAAGTTACTTTCCACAAATCCCTCTGCTTCCTTGTCTTTGGGGGAGAGTTTTCTGCCATCTGGACTGTATCTACCTGCCCATTCCTGGGTGGCCCGATATATGGTAATATCAACTAGCGCATTCCTTGTGGATATGTTTCATCCATTTCCTTGCCTTTTTCCTTGCATTATTGATGATTCTGCCAACCCTATTAGCTCTCTAAGTGTCTGGAGATGCATTTTGAATGAATGCTACAGTTCCATATTAAAAACAGAGTTGCCTTATTATTCAGCACAGGAATCCCAAAGGTGGAGACAAGGGGGCCGGATCAACCTAAATAGCACAAGCCCCTAATTCCAGACTGCCTTGCCAGCATTTCCCCACTAGCTTTACACGTCGGCTCTCCCGCCAGAAAGCCCCTTAATGCTCCTTGGTCTCCGGCAGGGAAATTAATGCTTTCATTTTCGGGTAAAGGCTGCTGTATGATCTGCGCCTCTGCGGTCCCTGCCACATCTGCCACCCCGTCCGCTCTAGTTTTAATCCCAACATGCTCCTTATTAGGCAGGCTTTGTCAGTCTGAACTTTGCACAGTCCCACATGAAGGAAAGAAGGGAGCTAAGCAGGACATGCTCTTGCTACTTAGAGGCATTCGTATAGCATTTGTCCTGAAACAATAACAAATGCAGATTAATAAAGCATCACCTTGGACAGAAAGGCAGAGTATAAATTAAATAATAATTGCATGCATACAGTGCAGATCCAGATCAAATCTGGGATAGCTGCAGTTTCCTTCTGTTTCTGAGCTTTGGGCTGCGTGTACGCTTGTTGATGTTGCCAAAAAGGTTTGCATCAGCAGATTTAGGTGATTTCACACTTTATAGAAATGCAACAAATCCTAAGGGGGGAAATCCTATCGAGCAAGAGTCCTATCCACAACAGCCCTGTGAGGACTAGGAGGGTTTGGTGGCTGTGGGATCCTGGCTCACTATGGGCAGTGTGCCGGCTGGGTAATGTTAGGCACAGGTCTTACGGGTCCCTGTCAGATGGCTGTGTGCCATGTTTTGGTTATGAAGCTTGCAAGTTATATTCATTTCCCAACCTTTCAGGCACAATTCCCTGCTTTAAAATGGTGTCTGCATTAAGGATGGGATGGATCCTTTTGGAATTTGTCCCAGCCACTGCAGACTTCCTCTTGTCCTCAGCCCTGTCCTGCAAAGTGAGCCAAGCCCAGAGGAGGCCCCCAAGGGCTTGTGGCGCAACCGGCAACCTCTTCCATCAGGAGCACCTGCAGCCTGCGAAAAAGGCGCACTGCGAGTGGGCACGCCGGCTCCCTTCCCGGCAACCAGCCTGCTTCCCTGCTTGCTGCTGCTGCTGCTGCTGCTGGCGGCACCCGGGGAGAGGGGTGCTCCTTGGGCAAGACATGGAGCTCAGCTCCTGCAGGCATCCTGCGCACACGGGATCTGCTTGCCAGGAGCTCGCACTCTGGGCCACTGTAAAGCAGCCTGGAGTCTGGAGTTCCAAGTCCAGGGAATCTGATGGCTTCCCACCCCCAAATGTATTCCTCGCACATCCCTGATCTACATTCCTGATCAATCCTGACAACCTCAAAACTTGTCAACCCTGATTAACACCCCCCACCCACCCACCCACACTGAGCATGTCCAGTTTTGCATTTTAAACCCCCTTAAAGCATCACGAGCACAGAAAGCAAATTGCGTTTGCTTCTGCACCTGCTGCTCTCTGGGTGGCCGGAGGGGGCGGGGGGGGGGGGCTGGCCTGTGGGGTCCTGCCCTAGTGGCTCCTCTGATGGTGTGTGTGAGAGAGAGAGATAAAATAGCATAGAATGGCTGTAATCTCAAACAGCAATACTGCACTCCACGTGGCAACGTTCTGGCTGCACTCACACAACACAGCAGGTAACTCTGCCTGGGCACCATGGTTTGCACTTTTTAAAGCATGGTCTTTCCAGCAGGTGATCAATGATCGATGCTATCATGGCTTCCATTCTCCCAGTTCAGTCCTCCTGCTGTCGGCATGTATCCCATCAACCACCATGCCTAGATTCCAACCCCAGGGTGCATCATTCACTGCCTGTGTTGCCTGCTCGTTCCTGATTGGTCTGCACATAGAGGCTGGATGGCCGGAGTGGTACCTACAGTTGCTCATCTTTCCATAGATCTCTGTGGTAGTCACATACTAGGCTGATCCTGGATTCAGACAACTTGGCAAGTCATGGCAGTACAGAGAAGCCATAGAACAAATCGTTGTTTCATATTGTGTTTTCTAAAAACCAAACTTATTTTACGTATTCATTTTTAAATTTATAGACAGGGCTGTCTAAGCAGCATATAACGACAATAAAATTTAAGACAAAACATAACAGTTTAAAAAAACTCTCACAACTGCTGGTACTGCACAAAATCTTAAAACAACCAGTTCTTAAAATCAGGTTTCAGAATGTCTACAAAAAAGGATAGTCTTCGCCTGACATTGAAATGAAAGCAGGGATGGTGCCTGGCAGACCTCTCTAGAAAGCCAATTCCAAAGATGGGGGGCAGCCACTGAGAAGGCCCTTCTACTTGCCCCCCCCCTTTCACTTCCTTTAGGGATGGCTCTTTCAGAAGGACTCGTGCCCAGATCTCAATGGGCAGGTGGTTATATACAGGAAAAGGTGGTCCTTCAAGTAACTAGATCCCAAGTCCCAAATGTCACAACTGGGTTTGAACAACATGACAGACCAACAATGGTAAAACACCACCATGGTTTGTCATCTTGCCTGAACCTTTGCCTCAGTGTAATCTTGACATTGTTACTCCTTCCTGGGTCAACAACTATCCTCCAAAGTGGACGGCAATTCACCAGTCAAGCAAGGATAGCCCAAGCTGCAACTTGGGCTGGATAGATATGGGCTATGTAAGGTTCAACATCCATTAGGAATGAATCATGGAGAGCCACAGAGTGTCAAACTGGCATATGGTTCTTCGGACTGGCCCTTGGCTTGCCTGTGAAAGCTCTACAATTTGTTTGGCTCCCATACAGGCTGAATGATATTCATGATGGGGACTCCTTGTCTTAAGGAGAAGCAGGGAAACGTAACTCTTCATTATTATACTTGTAATAATAAGTATAAACAGACTTTACCCTACCCATCTGAGTAGGTCTGTTTAGGACTTCATCTTTACAGAGAAATCGGGTGTGTATCTACTCAGAAGTAAATGTTCAATGGGACTGATTCTCACATCTGTTGCAGCTTTAGCCTCGTCACTCAAATACATTGTACAGTAGTCCCCCGAAATTTGCGGGGGTCGCATTCCTAGACCACCCACAAATTATGAAAAACTGTGAATTTGGTGCCGGCAATGGGCGCGGGCCGCCAAGGCAGTGCAGGTGGGGGGCGTGTGCTGGGCCAGGCCAGGGTGTGGGCACCCACGCAGGGCACGGGCAGGGGTGGGCGCACGCAGAAATCGAGTAAGCTGCCACATGGAGAATTCAGCGAAAGACTGAGGCCACAAATGCTGAACCGCGATTTCACGGGGGTATACTGTATAACTTTTCCACATTTTCAGATTGTAGATTCACAAGTGCTGTGGAATAACAAGAGGAACCATATCTTGCCAAGGGTTAATGCTGCTTCTAAGGGCTCAGCCTGCTGACAAGGCAAATGGGATCTTGGTTGAGAGCTCAGCTCTGCAGATCAGGCCGAAGACTGGGCATTGCAAAGCAGCCCTTCCCCTAGCACAGTAGGTGGGTTCTAAGTCAGAATTGAACAGTTCTGTTCTACCCCTGTCCCTGTAAAGGAGAGAGCCAGAGAGAAAATTAAATTTATTTTCTATAGACAAAAATGTGTCAGAGAAATCCACAATACTTCTGCAGTGGATCAGCTTTTTCTAAGTTGTGTAGATGCTGCGCACTTGCAGACCTGCTTTATTGTATTCTACTGCTGGGGGTGGGTTTGTACAAATACAAACAGCAATGAAATTCTCATGCATCCCTTTAAAGAATGATTCCATTAGTGAATAGATGATGGAATAAAAGATGCCTGACAGTCTGCAAAGCACAGAAAGAACGGGCATAACAAAATCCGGACATCACCAGGAATAAAATATCAGCACACAGGTACTGATGATGGCAGAGAAGCAGAATTCCCTGCTCAGACAAGAGCAATAGTATCACTGAATGTTATGATGCCCCCAAACAGCCAGTATTGACCCAGTAGACGAATCCCCAGCACTGTGGCTCTGCTATTCAGAGCAAGCACATCGCCGCTGTTTTCCTGCTGCACTTAGTTTGTTCATCGGAAGCATTTTACCTGCCTGCTTAAAAAAAAGATGGGGGGAGCAGTGCTCCCAGCGAAATACAACAGAGCACAAACACATCCATATCTAACTGCAAAATAACCTTCCAGGTTGTAACAGAGAAGAGAGAGCACTTGGAGTGGGTTGGTTGGAGGTTGAGCCAAGGGCAAATGGGGAAGCCATGCCGGCTGCCAGTTGGATCATGGGGTCATGGCTTAAGGGAAGCTGGTGAAGTAGTGGGTGAAGTGTCTGAGCCCCAAAAGGGAAACCTTATTTCTTTTGATGTTCAGTAGGGACGTTACAAACAAAGCAGATGACTCAAAACACCCCCTTTGTGCGTTCCGCTCCTCCTTTCACCCCGTCGCTAAAGAGCTCAGAGGTGTGCATGACTAAACTCAGCAAGCCATGCATGGCTCTCTCTGGAATGATCCTGGCGGCAGCTGCTGATTCCTGCCACACCTGCGCTTGGTGAGCTGGAAGAAGCATGGAGACCATTTCATGTTTAGAAAACCACTGGTACATAGTGCTTCTCCAGTCCAAAGAAATGAAGGGAGGCCTGGTAGCACAGTCATCACTTAGGGGACGGATGGGAATCCAGTGGTCCTCCAGATGTTGCTAGTCTACAGCTCCCATCATCCCTAGTCATTGGCCATGCTGGTTCAGACAGCTCTGTATTGTAGTGTTCAGTTCTAGCAACAGCTCAAGGCGTACTCATGATTTCAGGTAGTCAGAGTCAAAAGAAGACATGGTGTTTGGACATTAACACTTTTCTGGAAGAGGGAATTCAGGCAGGTGTAGCAGGTCAAGAAAGTTGCACCTGTTATTTTATGAAACAAATAAAGCTCAGTGCTTTTTTGCATTTATCACTTCCAGAAATAGAGAAGTGCTCATTCCTCTCCACTCTGCATTAGTCAGACCTCATCTGGAATACAGCATTCGGTTTTGGTTTAAAAGAGATGCTGATGATCTGGAGAGGGTTCAGAGGAGGGCAGCAATGATATACAGGGCCTGAAAAATAAGTCTTATGATGAGAGGCTGAAAGAATTGGGCCTGTTCAGCCTTGAGAAAAGAAGATTATGAGGTGACATGTTAGCATTCTACAGATACTTCAAAGGCTGTCACAAAGAAGGAGGAAAAGACTTCCTCTCTCTCAGTCCGGAGTGTAGGACACGGAACAATAAACTTAAACTACGGTACACCAGGTGCAGGCTAGACGCAAGGAAGAACTTCCTAACTGTCACGGCAATACAACAATGGAACCGGTTGCCAAGAGAGATCATGTGCTCTCCCACACTAGGGACATTCAAGAAGAAGCTAGACGTTTATCTGACTGGGATGTCGTAACTGGTGGCCTGTACCAGCAGGTGATTAGAACTGTGGCCTTCTTGGCCCCTTCTGTCCCAACTATTCTATGAGTCTATGATCTTATTCAGGGGTTCAGTACTATATTGTGATATGTCAACCCCATACTGCTGTTCCCAGTTAAGTGCCCAAAGGAATTATGCCAGCGGCTGGAATCCTGCCCAGAATCCAAATTCCCACTGTGTGTTTTGCAGGACACATGTTGGTAACCCTCCTAGTTTCAGCAACCAATTTGAAAGTGTGGGCAGAATCTGCTGAGTGTTTGTGAGCCCAGGAAAGCCTTCAGGTGGGGATTCCAGTTGTCTTTGTACAGTAACTCTTGGCTTTCTGCCCAGCTGTCTCAACCTCCATGTAGAGCCAATTCCTGTTTCTCCTAGGCCTCACCACTCTGATTATGACTCACTTACTTCTTTGCTTCCATTGCCTTATCAAATAGGGCCAACGTCTGCTACAAGTCCTTGCACGCCAAAGAGTCAGTCCCCATGGCTTCAGAGAGCCTGGATATTTACCCTGTCTTGTGCCCGAGTCCAATGCCAGGTTGTTCCAGGGTAGCAGGACTCCTCAGACCATGAACTAAGGCTGATATTGTGGTCTTTCCCTAGGAGGTGTAGAGACAGGAGGAAGTAGAGATAGGAAGGCCTCCTTTTGTTATTTATTTATTATGTATTTCATTTCTATACCACCCCTCAGCAGAAGCTCCTTGTCTGTTCTCCTGGGCATTCTGTTTCTGGATGCCTTTGGAGAAGGAAGACCAAGGAACATCTTCCTTCATTCCTAACTCCTGTGATGAGGGTATCTTTTCCTCCAACCCTTCCAGCAGGTTGGCTGCAAGGCCTCTTGCCTTGCATTTCCCGGCTAGGAGGGAGACTTTTTCAGGATCAGGAACATCAACAATGGTGCCAACATCCCTATGTCATTTCCCTCCTGGTTTGCTTGAGATGATGGAGGCCTAGAGGTGCTGATGGTCCAGTTCCTGACACCAATATCGAATGAATTCTTTATATATCCCAATGTTCATCACCATACAATTATTGTGGGTAGAGAACATGGGCTTCCACTGTGTGACATGGGGATTTGCCGGGGAAGAGATGCTGTGGAGTCTTAGCTGCGTCATACACTGATGCTCTGGTAAACCTTTGGCCACGCTTCAAGTTCACCTGGTGGCAGCTGTTTCACAGGCTGAAAAATGAATACTCGCCCTTTGACCTCCCTCAGTTATCACCTAGCAGCAATAATTCCATCAGGAACCTAAACTGTTTTCATCCCAGCTGGTCATGATAGGAACTGTAACTTTCAGAATCAGTACCCAGGTTTGATCTTTTCCTCCTTCCTCCCCATCCTGTTTTTCTTGCCTGTCATGTCTTTTGCATTGTACGCCTGAAGGCAGGGCTCATCATGTAACATCCTGGTTACCCACCCTGCGTGCCCTTTGATAAGGGTGGGTAAAAATTCTCCAAACACATAAATGCAATAAATCAACTCTGTTTGCATGGAAAACCAGGCAGCAATGATATAAACTGCATTATGCCTACATAGATTGAGGCTTGAAATACAAATAAACTCAGATTTGTGAGTCATTCTCCTGAAGAATTAATTTTTCTTAATGCAAAGCAGCTCCAGCAATTTTAATCAAGGGTAAGCTTTCTCACTGGTAGGAAGGAAAACACAGAGACATGGTATTTTCCTATTCCCCAGCCAGGAGGAGGGGGGCGGGGGCTGCATCTGAGCATCATGAGTAGTTCGAATTTTCACTCTTCTCAGCTGCAATGAAGTCATTCTGAGCAGCCTGAAAATGAGCGATGGTGAACACGCAGGAAACATCCCATCAGGTGCTTTAAAACAAAAGTATTCCTCACGGAAAGCTTGGAGCTGAGTGTGGCACTGGAGCCTGGCAACATGTTTTGGGACAGGGTGCCTCAGGTCTTGGATGAAACAGATGCTTAAAGCATTAGGATGTGGAGCCAGAGCTGCTTTCCAAAAACCTCCAGGAGCTCCAGGTTCAGTATGTTGTACTTAAGCCTTAAGACAGCCCTCCTCAAGCCAGTTCCTTCCAGGTGTGTTGGACAACAACAGCTGTAACCCACACTTAGGAAGCCTTGCCTGGGGATGATGGCGTTGCAGTCCAACACCCCTCTGGAGGGTGCTGGGTTGATGAAGGCCACCCTAAGTCATGGCAGAGGCTCCGGGAGAGCGATGATCGCTACTGTTTTGCCAGGGACCCCTTCTGCTTAACAACTTGCCATCTGCATTCTGTTTCAACAGGCTGGCCGCCAAGGCTAACTTGAGTCTTACTGGCAGCTGGCACACAGTTTGCCTTCCAAAGAAGCATAACTGGACTGAATTAATCATCCTGCGAACAGTCACACTGCTTCTGGATGTACTTTCTGTGCTGATAATCACAGCCCTATTCATGTTCCTGGGGGTCACGTGCAAAAGGAGAGTTCACGCGTCTCCGTGGGGAGAAGCACAAGCTGTCCCTGCATCCATGCATCTTTCTGTGGCAGAGATGCATCATTTGCCCCAGTGCTGGGACATTCTGCCCCTGATTTTTTAAATATATATAATGGAAAAGAGTCTTTAGGAGGCTGCATGGATGAGTGTGGTGGAGCTGGGGTGTGCGGGGAAGGCATGGTTTACAGTGGTATATTTATATAATGGTATATTTATGTATCTGGAGCTCCATAGGAGAAAATAGATGGGAGGGGGCAATTTGAGTCAGGAAATCTGCTGATGGGGAAAAGATTAAGCACCCCTCTGCCTGGACTTCTGCACTCAAAACTGCAGCATTTCAAATCTGGTTTTCGATTAAATCACACACACACAACCTTATTGGGGCCTTGTTACATGATGTGTACTTTGCTCCTGGAAGTATAGAAAAAGAACACCTGATACTTCATTCCCAGGTTAATTTCAAGCATGGAAAGCTCCGGAATAATATCACATGAGGGGTGTTCCTCAGACCAGGTCTACACAAATAGCATATTCAGGGGGTCAGAACATGAACTGTAGTGCTGCAGAATGGGGGAGCTGGGATCTCATGTTTGTGCACACAAACCAAACTAGCACATAGCAGAAAAGCTACGCAAAGCCCCTTTCCCCTGATGGACCACTTTCTATGTGCAAAGTCACAACCCATTTGAGGAATTCCCTAAATGTACTCATTTTGGCACCAGGAAAAAACATTTGTATTCCTCTAGGCTTTAAAATAATATGCTTTTCTTTTTAAAAAGCACCCAATAAGAAAAGTTCTTACAGATTACAGAGAGAAAACATTAGGACACTCTCTCTTTTAACATGTTGTGTGAATTGTTTTATTCACATAGTAGCTTATTTCTTATACCCTGCCGTGGAAGTTTTATTGAAGGGCACAATATAGATCTTTTAGATAAATTAAAATATATCCAGGGAAGACGAAACTGTAGGCGAATTCCACCACAAGATCCCCACCTCTGCTCTGGTAGCACTGAACTGAACAACATTCTCCAGATTCTTCACCCTTTTCACATGAATGCCCATGGCTACTTGGTGATGCTACGGCTACCTGATAACATGGCAAACTCCACAAAGCCAAGAGCGATGCTTCCCTTTAGGGAATCCTGGGGGGCAAAAATGGCCGTCACCGGCTGCAGAGATACATTACTTTCCTGATGATGATGATGATGATGATGATGATGATGATTTGTGCTAACCCACTAAAGCCTTCCGGTTTGGTCAAATGTGAATTTAAAAGTTTGGTGATGATGCAAAAGAGGGCCTCCTCGGTGGCTGCTCCAAGGCTTTGCCAAAAATGGTTAGATTCAGTACTTTTTTATTTTCTTCTGCCAACAGGCAATGAATTTTTTATTCAAGCATGCCTTTGGCAAGACAGTGAATCTGTCGGGTTGGATGCTGTCCTTATTTTGTTACTGTTGCATTTTTAATTGTGCTTTAGGGCATGATTTATTATCACTTTAAACAAGTTTCATCTATGATTGTAAGCCATCTCTAATGCCGCTTTTCTTGATGGAAAGATCAGGGTACAAGTCAAACCAGTCGATTTAAATATTGATAAGCTGCCTTCCTGGCCCAGGCGCACTCATGGCTCAGCTCACACCTGCTGCATTCCAGCAGCTGTTCCCACCTGTGATTTTATGCTCACCTAGAATATTGTCCATCCTTGTCAGCCATAAAGTCCATTTGCTCAGGGCTCAGCAAGAGACTGAATGAGCCAGTTTGGTTAGGCTTATTTATTTATTTCCTCCAATCTTGTATCTAGGAATGGAAGTATTTGTTTTGCTCTCCTTGTTTAAAATATTTGCATACCATGCTTCCTAAAAAAAAAAAAAATGGGTTCCAGGGTTTACACAAGAGAATATATTTAAAAATGCAAATGTAGCCATGAGCACATAGCTACATAATTCATGCAAGGCATGGGAAAATCCATTCATGACTTCAGGGCTGAAAAGCAGCCAAAATCATTACCAGAGCCTAGCTGTATTGATTCCCAGCGTGGGGCAGCGACGTGGCACTATGCAAGAGTGCAGTCTCACAATGAACCATAAGGCTATATTGATCCGCGTGTGCGCAACGAGCTCACGGAGGAAAGAAGAGCTGCAGATTTTGAAAAAATGTGTTTTGCAAGAATTTTTTGTTTGCAAGCAAAAAGCAAAATGCCTACTTCTTACTTGGGGCTTCAAGGAAATAAATGAAGGAAAAAAGCTTGATGGTACACTTGATCCTCTAGGCTTCCCAAGACTAGAGCAAGATTATTATAGGCAAGCGAGACCTGAAGCACGGAGTGTCCCCTGTTCAGGGTTCTGCCCATCCAGCCCCACCTCTTCCTGGATGCTCCATTCACTCATCCAGCCTGACACGCACCACTAGGTGGCCACTGAGCATGTTCAGTCCTCATTAGGCTGTTTTGTAATTTCTACTCCCACCCCTCTTTAAGATTTCTTTTCTAGTTTTAAACATTATTATTTCCGTAAACCGTTCTGTTCATCAAGTCAGTGAAACTCAAATTGCAGAAAAGTTTCATGCAAGTGGCATTCTGGGAAGGCAGCTTCCCAACCCAGTCGCTCCTCCTCGGCCACCACCATGCTTGCCACTTGCCTCCTTCGCTCTGTTGGTTCCCTGTGTTGAATGACTGGATGTAAGCTCCTTGGGGCAGGACCTTCCTTTCCCAGGCGCCTCAGCCAAAACAACTCTGGGGGACCACTGGGAAAAGCTTCCCTTCCCTTCCCTTCTAGCAGTGGGAAGAAAGGCCCTTTACATCACAAGTCGTGCACCCTCCCCTCACGGGGATCTCCTTCCCACGTTGTTGCCACGCCGAGTCCTGAATTCTCACCACGAATCAAGCCCCATAAGCTGCATAAATGCCCCATGCGCACTGGACAAGGAAGGCTGCTTGCGTGGGGTTCTCCAGGAATGGAGCCCCACACCAGCCCTGCGCATGCACATCGCTTGGCCACGCCAGGGGCAGCTCTGGCCCATGAGTATCTGTAGACTTCTTGGCTCAGCTTGCTTTTCAAGACTAAGCGAAGCACAAGAGGAAGTCCACGAATGCTAAAGGAATGGGTTCTGCTGAGTTTCACCCCTACCCTGTCTGAACCCTCTCTAGACCTCCAAGCAGAACTTGCAGAAGGTGCATGGCTACTGCTGAAGACGCCAGCTCTGCCTCTTGTCCTCTCCTTGGTAACATGGGTACTACAAAGCTCATGATGTGATGGCATCGTGCCTCATGCCACAGGTTTCTTGCTCACTACAGATGGAAGCCAAAAGGTGGACTGGAAGCATGGGAATGTATAGTGGAGTGTTGTCATTTCATGAAATTGCACAGGGTGGAAGATTGCTGCATTGGGCTTTGTGGTTCCGTGATGGCTCCAGGAATCTAGTGTAATGAGATACAGGGCTGACCTTTCATGGATTCCTTACTGCTTATTTGGAGCAAGCGGAAGGAGGGGTCCTTAAAGGGCTCATTTGAACCCCAAATCTGAGGCTCTGCTGGAAGGTCTTCTAGGAAGTATAGAGCAGCAACAGCACAATCAATGAAGAAACTCTATTGGGAAGAACATGCGCCAGGTTAGAACCTGCACGCCTTTCCGGAGAAGCTCTTTGGGGGCTGCATGCTAGTGGTGAGCAGCCCACCCCCCATGCCAGCATATTTAGCTCTTACTGCCAGTAACTGCATCTTAGGGAAGGCATTTCAACCTATTTAAAAGGGGGGGAAGTGGCACAAAAAGCAGGGCTAGGGGGCAAGGCCAAGTAAGCAGGGGCAAGGCAACCTGGGGAACTCTGCAAGGCCAGAGTCCAGGGGGAGATAGATCTGCACCACCCCCCCCCCCAGCCTGGAGATCTCTGCACCCGCAATAAGAGAAACTTTCCTCCTCCCTATTTTTGTGGAGAAGCAGCCAAATTCAGCTCAACATTGGGACGCTCTAACTGTTAAAACAACACAACAGCCCTGATGCAGCCATGGGGCACTGAC
Source organism: Varanus komodoensis (assembly GCF_004798865.1). NCBI lineage: Eukaryota > Metazoa > Chordata > Lepidosauria > Squamata > Varanidae > Varanus > Varanus komodoensis. The sequence goes on from NW_025335761.1 coordinate 16,463,949, forward strand.
CGCATGTTGTGGTCTTCCTCTGGTTTGGCATCTAAGTTATGCGAGCCCTGGAAAGCCATGCGGTGCAGGAGACAGCCTTTTCTCCACTCTCAGCAGAAAAGGATAGCTACAAGGAATCCTGCTTTTCTCCGGAGGTCTCCTCGGCTGGATCAGACAAATGGTGTGTGTGTGTGGGGGGGGGGATTAAGGCAATGGAAAGTTCCTTCTCTTTGCTCTTCCCCTTTTATCTCCTTCAAGAGTGGGATGCAATAATAAAAAAGGCAGGAACAAATTATATAAATCCCATCCCTCCACCCCCAACCTTATGCCCTGCACATAAGGTATAGAAAAAAAACCTCTACAAGGTCTCTCCCTGTGACATGCAAGTATTTTGCAGATTAAGTATATATTTCCAGGGTCTTTAAAGCCATTACCAGGAAGGAAAAATGCAAATGGAAATTTAGAAAGTGAAAGTAATGACCAGTTTGACACATTAAGCACTGTTCAAATGGTTCCCCCTCTGTGTCCATTCCTCTTGTAATGGATTCTAGCTGCTGATGTTACTATTTTTGCTTAAGACTCTGGAAAGCCTCTGCCAGTCAGATCAGACAATACTGGGCTAGATGGGCAAACGGTCTGCCCTGATAGGTGGCAACTTCCTACGTTCCTAGTGCTGAGAAGCTGGAAGTGCACCTTGGCTCTCATCATTCCAAGGTACAATTTATGTTTGGGAAAGTACAAGTGCTTGAAATGCGTGTTAATCATAGGTTCCAAGCATGCACATGCATTAATAGATTCTATTACATTTAGGATATAAATGTGCATATATATGCAGACACTTCTAAGGTTTTTTTTTCAAACTGTTATATTTAGAATATAAGGGTTATATCCAATGTTATGCTAGTGAAAAAATTGCACTATCACGAGCACAATTAGCAGAGCAGGTACAAGTGGCATTTAGCTTAATGAAATTATACTGCATTATACAGCACTTTCTCCAGTGTTTTCTGGGCCACTTGTGTAACACTTTATCTGATGCCTTGAGCAGGGATGTACACAAGTGGAAATAAAGTACTGAATTTGACAATTGCACAGAGAAAAAATGGGCTTCAGCAAGTGGTAGAAGTGTTGCATAAACAAGACGATATCAGTAGATAAACCCTAGGAGAGGAGAGTGCAATTCTTCTGAAATCCTGGCTCCCCCTCCTTTCTCTTCCTTTGCGAAGCCACTGAGGACAGCTGTGCTGGATGAAACCAAAGGTCCATCTTGTTTACCATACTTCTTCCAACAGTGCTGCAAGGCCAGAAGCAGGGCATGGAGACAAACGGCTTCTTCTACTGGGGGGTCCCCAGTAATTGCCATTCAGTGGCCCACTGCATCTGAATCTGGAAAGACCTACCTACCCCCCCATTCCTTTTGAAGCCATCTAACCACCTGCACATCTTGTGGCCAAAAATGCTGTGAATTAATGACGCCTTCTCCATGTAAAACAGAGACAGCTCATTCTTCCTTCTTCCCAGAAACAGTTGCAGCAGGAGGATGAATTCTCTTGCACAGTGCACTGACAGGCACCACTGTTTCTCTTTGCAAAAATAGCTGCACAATGTACATTAGTTTCTGTAAATGGCCAAATCCACTGACTGCTTGCATAGGACTTGGCCTGACTTCTGTCCTCTTCCTGCCTGACTTAGAGTTTTCATGAACCAGGCTCGTTTTCCATTAATTTCAGCTCAAAATGGGCAATGGATATGTACTGAGTTCTTCCTCGTGGCCAAATGATGAATTCACGAGCTTTGGAAACCCAGTTTTTCTCCTTCAATAAGCTGCATCCTTGAGACTACAATATCTCTATTCACACAGCCATATGAAAAGCAGGAGAGCAATGGATTTCTCCCTTCCGTCTATGAATGCATATTAAAATGTAAAGAAAAGAAGGCATTCCGATGCTGGGCAGCTGGAGGCTGGCTAGACAGCCATGGGATAGGTCAGAAATGCATTCGGAGGTGCCTGGGACTCTGGGACTCTGACCTCAGAGTGCCCTTTTCTGCCCTTGCAACTGGCACAGTTCTTTCCAGGCCTGCTGCAGGTCTGGGGTTCCCTGGAATTCCTGGGGAGGCCGGGAGGAGAAGGAGCATGGCTCTGCCAGGATAACAGGAATCCAGGAGTTGCCTCATCGCCTCTTCCTTGTGAGTAGATAGCTGGCATTTACTGCCTACAGTTTGGGGGTTGGTGGTGGGGTGAAGGATGTACAGAGCGATCCTCACTACCACATTTCTCTTGAATTTGACTGGATGCCCATAATCTCCCAGGTTTGGAGGTTTATGATCAGCAACGCCAGATGGCGTCCTAGGGCCCACCTCTTTAAGTCAGCTTTCCTTGAGAGGTGACCCAGCCAGTATAGGTATGATTTTATTCTCAACAGTGATTATTTTATTGTACTTTATCATAATATTTTGTTTGGGTTTTTGTTATGTTACTTCTGTTGATAGTTCACTGGAAGGTGAATTAGAAACCTAGATAGTGAAAGAAATGCTTCCTACTCTCCGGTATAGTCAAAGGCAGAATGAAGAGAGTGAACTTCTATAATAGTGTGTATGAGAGAGACAATTCACATCTGTGCATGAAGTAAATGCCTCTACTGATACTGTCTAAAGGCCCTTGTGAGGAGGTTCTCATTTCAGCTGCTTCACACTTCTTCATTGCGAGGCATCTCTTCAGCCTTGCAGTTCATTCAGGGCCCATCCCTGTTTGTTCCACGTGATTCCCTGCTCCCTTTGTGAATACTACGCAAATGATAAGTCCTTTGGAGTCCCTTTCAGTATTAATTAGGGGCTGCCATTCAATCCATCGCCTTAAAATCCCTCCAGCCACCCTCAGGATGAGAGACCGGCAAGTCAAACGGCATCTGCGCCCATTTTCCCATGCAAATTGTGGGTGCCTTTTCTTTCCCATTGGTGCTTCTGCTAATTTTCCTTTCTGTTAGAGCTCTTTTGAAAGAGGTCCAGTTTTATTCATACCAAACCGGCTTTTCTAGGAGCTGGCCCACGCACCTGTTCTTGGGCTTTGTTTCTGCTGCCCTTTGACCACATAAGGCACATGAAGTATTTAGCTGCAACATCTTTCTCTTTCATTAGCAGAGAGGTTCCCTGGGGCAGAACTGCTGGCTCCGTGACAAGTGAAATTGATTGCAAAGAAAGCTTTTATTTCCCCCCTTTCTCTCCTCTTCTAACTTCACCACATACAAATGCAGTTTTCTGAACAGGCCTTTTCGACTGTTCTTTGTTTCAAGGAAGCCTAACATTCTGCAGAAAGTGAAGGCCAACACATCTGCCTGCATTTAACAAAAGGAGAAACAAGTCTTTAAAACTATACAGAGCTTTCAAGTGACATAACTGAAATGTCTGTTATGAGTTACATTTGCACCCTTATCTATATTTCAGACTGCCCAATGCTATACAAACTTACTTGAAGGCAGATCCTGCTGAGTTCAGTAGGACAATCTAAGACAGGAACTCCTTAATCCTCATTTTAAAGCAAACAAACAATCCAACAATCCAACCTGGGATATATAAGTTACTGCCATTATTCTGAGTGCCCCTTTGGGGTAGAAACCTAAGCAGAAGTTAAAACATAAAGACAACAGTATTATTCATGCCAACTTTTCTTCCCATCAGAAACAGGGCTAAATTGCAACAATTCCCCGTGGCAGTTTGAGGTACTGCAGATGTTTTGGCTTACAGCTCCCATCATCCTTCACCATTGGCTAGCCTGGCCATGGCAATCCTGATTCATAGGAGTCCTAGGCCAAAACATCTGGGAGGCAGAGGTTGCCTACAGCTGCCCAAAGGCCACCCTCAGGGCAGCTGTGGGTGTACAGCGAAAGAAAAATTATGCTTCAAACAACAACCTGGGATCTCTTTTCCTTGCATGGGGCACCTACAGGCAGAGTAAGGGAAGCCGTGAGTGTCTCCTAAATTCACCTCTGAGCCATAGTCTGTGTGTAACCATTTAGCTCCAAATCCCCATATGGTGTAGTAGAGTTTTGGGAAATGGCATAGATAGATTTACAAAGCAATATGAAAAACAGCCAATAATTTCCAGGTAATCTGAAACTTAACTATAAGTGCGTAAGCCTAAACCATCAAAAGCAAGGTGTGTGGGAGTTTTTTGCACTGGCACATTGCAGACTAAGCCCTGAGAAGGAGTACAGTCATGGATTAACATATTTGCATCTCATTGATTCCAGTGGGAGAATTGTTACTGTTCTGTGCCATCGTCTCTAATTTATGGCAACCCCATGAGTGAAAGCCCTCTTAAATGTCCTGTCCATGATAGCCCTGCTTAGCTCTTATAAGTTCAAGGCCATGTGCTCAGGATCAGAGCTGGTTGAAATCTGGATGGGAGACCTGAATCCTGCATTAAGTGGGTGGTTGGACATGATAGCCTGGTAGGCCCCTTCCAGCTGCACGATTCTATGATTCCTTAATGGGTTCAGTCAATCTCATATTTGGTCTTCCTTTTCTTCTTCTGCCTTCCACTGTGCCTAGCATGATCGCCATCTCACGATGTGTCTGAAGTATGACAGCCTCTGTTTCTCATTTTTGCTTCTAGGAAGTATGACCCACTTGTTCATCTTTCTGTCAGTCCAGGGCATTCACAAAGCTCTCCTCCAGCACCATGTTTCAAATGCATCAGTTTCCCTCCTGTCAGCTTTCTTCACTGTCCAGCTGTCACATCCATAGGCTGTGATGGGGAATACAGTGGTCTGGATGCTCTTGACCTTGGTCTTTAGTGAAACATGCCCACACTGGATGATCTTTCCTAGTTCCTTCATTGCTGCCCTTCCAAGTCTCAGTCTTCTTTGAATTTCTTGGCTGCCGTCTCCCTTTGCACTGATATCTAAGCCGAGTTATGTAAACTCTTTCACAACTTTCTTCATTATTAATACCAAAGTTATGTAGTTCTTCTGTGATCTTGATTTCTGTTTTCTTAATATTTACCTGTAGTCCTGTTTTTGCAATTTCTTCTTCGCTTTCATCAGGAGTCATTTCAATGCTTCTTTCTGACGGTAGTCTGTTGTCATCTGCATATCTTAAAATACTGATGTCTTCCACCAATTTTCTCTCCTTCCTCTGATTCTAGTCCTACTTTCTTTATGATATGCCCTGCGTACAGATTGAACAGATAGGGAGATAAAAATCCTCCTTGTCTGACACCTCTGCCTGTAGGAAACCTTGGTGTTACTCCATACTCTTTCCTAACAAGACCTTCTTGTCCATGTCTATGCGTCAGGACAATCAAATGTTGAGGCCAATCCATTCCTTTTAGGACCATTCAAAGCTTGTCATACAGACAGTCCAAGGCCGTGCTGCAGTCTAGATATCCTAAATCTTTTTCTCTGAAATTCTTTGGTGCACTCCAATAGCCAGCATATATATGCAATATGATCTCTCGTGCCTCTTCCTTTTCAGAATCCAGTTTGAACATCAGGCATCTCTTGCTCCATATAAGGCAGTCGTCTTTGTCGCAACACTTGGAGCACCGCTTAGCTTGTGTGGGAGATTCATGCAATGGTCCCACGGTTGCCGCACTCTTTTGCATCACCTTTCTTGAGGATTGGAATGCACATGGAACGTTTCCAGTCTGTGGGCCGTTGTTTGGTTTTCCATATTTGTTAGCATAGACTTGTTAGGATTTGGACTGATTCATTTTCTGCAGCTTGCAATAGTTCTGCTGGGGTCCTGTCTATCCAGGTACTTTATCATCGACAAGTCCTTTCAGAGCAGCGTTCACTTCATTTTCAAGTATTGTAGGTGGATGGGCAAAAGGGAAGAAGAGATGACCAAGCCAGGGAGAGAAGGGAAGAGTAAGAGGAAGGGATACGAGGAAGTGGGAGAAGGTAGCTGGGCAGCCAAGAGAGGGCAGCAGCATGTCTTTTTGTGAGGAGCCTTGCCTAGGTCCCCAGAGCAGGTCGAGAGGGTCTTGCTTAGAACAGGCAAATGTGGCTCGCATTCAAATTGACTTTGTTCTGAAGCTCCCTAGCAGCTTGCTATGGGATTTGGGCCACAGGCTGCTGTTCCCCCTTCCTGTTTCTCAGAGAAATGGGAGTGCAGCCCGCAGTGAGACTGGCCAGGGGCTGCCCAACACTGCCCACCCCTGGTTTAAGCTAGCTTTGCTATACACAAAAGGAGAGTGACATTATTTGTAACCAATAATAGATTCAAGGACTTAAATGTCATGGTGAAAAGAAGACACTCTCTCAGCGTGTGCGTAACTCAGAAAACTACAGAGGTGCAGAATCTTCAGGATATGAATTTTTCCACAGCAGCTTACAAAGTACATGAAATGCATTAATAAATTCACAGTGAACAATGTTAAGCTGTACTATGTTGTATGTATCCTTCCCACAGTGCTCTTGGAGTGAACAGCCAAGTTAACTGGGTGGGGAAAATACAGACACCAGAGGTTGTCCTTGGCCTGCTTCTCTTTCCCAAGTCTGGCACCCTACTGGTGAGGGCTGATAAGAGTTGTAAGCAAAAACATCTGGAAGGCCATCTGTTTTCTACCCCCAAATCAGATCTCAAAATAGCCCTGCAAAGAACACTATTTTATCCTTCTTGGTGAGAATATTAACTATCAACATATCTTTATGTGGAATACTTTGTTCCCTAACCTATGTGGTTGGGTCAGAGTGACTCAAAGCTACTAAATACAAGGATGATGTTTTTCAGATGTGGTGGCGGGGGTAGCACTGGGCTTGCAGACTGTGTGGGAGGTGGGAAACTGCCTCCCCCCTTCGCATTGGAAAAAGCAAATCCGCAGCAGGAAAATGGATTTGGCTTTCACCTCACTGGACAGGGAATTAATGCAAGCTCATGCCTTTTGCATGCAATGTCTAACTGGGCAATTATATTTTGATCTGTGAGAACCTTCCCATAAATTGTATTGCAGTAAGAATTAACCTGAGTATGCAGCCACAGTGGCTTGGGCAGGCAATCAATCTGCCTAACTTAGTTTTGATACAGCAAACAGTGCTGCAGAGGAAATTTGCCTTGATGGTACATCAACAAAGCATCCCTTTTCTTATTATTGTGTACTACTCCTTGTTGCCTAAAGTGGTGTGTCAGGATGTGCCAGAGTAAAGGCCTGAAAGAAACAGCATCATCTCCCTCAGACTAAGATCCTTCCATTTCCTCCAGAGAAACAGAGGGGCTCAAAAAAATCCAGAATCCTGCAAGAGCTATGTCAGTTCTGTGCTGAGCAGGAAAGCTAGCATAGTGCTACTGTGTCTAATTTCCAGGCAGAAAGGTAGAAAGAAGCCGAGGATCGTGCAATACTGCTTTTAGCAACATTCCTGCATGCAGACTGCTTAGTGTTACATCAGCTTCAGCGGGGTTTCAAGCCCCCTAAGTATGTGTGAGATTCTGCCCTCTGGGAAGCCCCTTTTAATGGATTGGCTGATAGACCAACTGCTGAATTAGCTTGCTATTGTGCTCATTTATGCACATAATGGTCATGCTGGATGGGGATGATAGGAGTTGTAGTTCAAGCTATCTGGAGGGAAGCAGCTTGAAGAAGGCTGCTTTATAGGGATGTAGGGATTTTCAGCTTGTGAGGTGTTTAGTTGTACGAGGTTTGTTGCTGCTGCTGCTTCATTGTCAGATTATTAAGGATACGGTTAGCCTACCTGTCTGTGTTGGAGATGCTAAGATTTTTTTTTATTTACTTTTCAGATGTGAGGATATATTGGCCTTCCATTCTTGGGTATATATAGCATTTCCTCTTGGAGGGCTCCTGATGCTAGTCTTTAGCTGCATTTAATATTTCTGCTTCTTTTGGAGAAGTAGAGAGTTGGGAACTAAGCAGTCTTTGAAGTCCAGACGAATACCACAAAAAAGGGAGTTGAGGAAGAAGAATATAGACAACATGGAGCAATGATCTGAGTTCTAGGATATGATTGCAGTCCGAATCATTTCTCTGCATCACCCATAGATCTTGTTCAGATAGCATCTGAAAAATAGGGGGAAATGTGGGCAGTCACAGCTCACATAGCCTGTCAGCTTTCAGCTCTCATCAGCCCCAGCAAGCACTGTCAATAGTCAGGACTGTTGGAAGTTTGCACCTGAAGCATCTGGAGGGCACCAGGCTGGGGAAGTTGGTCTATCGAAGGTGTGGGCTGCCTTCCACTTGCTTTCTTACTTGAGCTCATCTTTAACATTTGGGGCGCAATCCTATCTAAATCTAGAAAGGCATGTAGGGATTTTTCTGTCTAAACACATGTTTCTTCCCTCCTCTAGAGTGGCAAAGATTACTAAAAATTATTTATGCGCTTGGATGCATATTATGGCTCACCTACCCTGTGACTTTAAAGGCTTGCACCTTTAAAGACTGCTGTCAGTTTAGCTTTTCCTTTCTCCTCCACAAACTGCTTGCTTGGCTTGTTCCCTTTCACACGTGCAAAAAAGACAGTCGGCAGATGTGCTCTGAAGTCCTTGGTGCTGCTCTATTTCAGGTATCACCATCTTCAGAGGTAACACATACGGCAACCGGGAAGCCCTTTTTGGTGGTGGCACCCTCTGTGCTACTCTCTGCCTGAAGGAGCTCATGGGGCTACCTTGCTGGCTTTGTTTGGGGAACTCAGTGACTCCTTTGTATTTGGGAAGACATTTCACTAACTAGCTAATGTTGCTTGCTGGGGTTTGTTTTTTCTGCTTTCTGTTATTGTAGCATCTCATTTGCTTTATTGACACACACACACACTCACGCAGAGGATTGGTAGCCCCCTCGAGAGACCTTTTGGCTGACTAGCAGGATAAACATCTTAGAATTAATAGAAAATAATAACATAACAAGGGGACTACTTTTAGCATTCCCCTCCCAACGGCTCTATTGCAAGGTCTTCCTGTTCTCTTGCAGGGCTGGCTTCAAACTTCTGAGTTTAGTCACAGCATGAGGACTTTTATGACTCAAGCCATGCATGGTCTATTTTTTGTTTCTTTCGACTTGTTTCCAGAGTTAATAAACCAAAAGTGAATATTCAGGATTCTTTAATGGTTAAGAAACAAATAATCCAAATAAGTGATCCTAGGTGCTGTACTGGATTCAGAACCAGCCCCAGTTTAGAGGGAGCCCCTGGCAAAATGATCCATGGTGGCCCCTTCTTCCTCGACGTGAAGCTTTACATGTGACCCTGAGCACATGTCCAGGCCTCCAGGCTCTGGGCTTTCCCAGCAACAGCAGCTGCTGGACTTGAGAAGCTGCTCACACTGTTGAGATCTCACAACGCCCACAAACAACATTATGTTAGCCATTGTGAGAAATGCAAAATTCAAAATGGAGGCAGCTTCGCTATGGCTGCTGCCCGATGGGCCTGCAGCCAGGATTCCAAGCAGGTAGGTAGGCGCTACTGGTGCTGCCTCACCTCTGGCTGAATCAGACCAAGGACCAATCTTTGCTGCAGACTCTTGGCAAGTTTCTCAACAGACACTAGGCTTGCTTGCTTGCTAGTTTCAAAGTCGTGTCTGACCCATCACGACCCCATGGACAACTTTCCTCCAGGCCTTCCTGTCCTCCACCATCCCCCTGAGTCCACTTAAGCTCACACCAACTGCTTCAGTGACTCCATCTCGCCACCACATTCTCTGCCATCCCCTTCTTCTTTTGCCATCTATTCTTCCCAGCATTAGGCTCTTCTCCAGGGAGTCCTTCCTTCTCATTAGGTGGCCAAAGTGTTTGAGTTTCATCTTCAGTATCTGGCCTTCTAAAGAGCAGTCAGGGTTGATCTCCTCTAGGACTGACCAGTTTGATCGCCTTGCGGTCCAAGGAACTCGCAGGAGTCTCCTCCAGCATCACAATTCAAAGACCTCAATTCTTCGGTGCTCAGCCTTCCTTATGGTCCAACTTCATCAAAGTGGTGCCTCCAGATATTTTGACTGCATCTTCCACTGGGCCCAGAAAACATGGCCAAAGGTTAGCAATAGTGTGAGTGGGTTATATTGCAAAGCAGTCTTGCCTCTTGGCTGAAAATGATGGAAAGAGCTGTCCACATCTGGCAGACACTGTGTTGAGGGAGACTGTCCTGGATGGTCCCTTGGAGACTTGTCAATGCTCCACTCAAGGGGTGTGATCTACCCTTTGCCTACTTTAGAGAAAAGCTTTGTCACATCAGTTGCAAAACAACTGCTTGAGCTTTCCCCTGCAGCAGTAATGAGGATGAAGAAAAGGGTGCGGCATACCAGGTGAGGGAGGTGAAAACAGGATTGTGGGAGGAGCAGGCAGAAGAAGCCCCCGTGGCTGTTTTCTGCTTTCTTGGTGGATTTAAAGGAAGGTGTTTGGTTTGTACCACTGCAGGTTGGGTAACTCGCTGATCACAAGCTGGCCAGATGTTTGTGATTACCTTTGCCAGTGCAACTTCTCATGTCACCTGAAGCTGGTGAAGGCGACTTGCTGGAGTGGCTAATGAACCTTTCTGTAATGCTGCAACAGCCCATGCGTTTTGGGTGGTTTATTACAGACCACAACAAGCCACCCTTGCTAGGTGCAAACAACAGAAGAAGCGGGTAATTTTGCAAATGCGACTACCATGCAACTGGTGTGTGCAGGGTGGTTAACAAGCCATTGTGGCTTATGAGCACCCTGTGGTCCTGTGAGCCAAGACAAAGTGTGACTTGCCCGCTTATGGCATTCACTATCCAGTTTTCGATCGGCCATGTTGGCTAGGAGTTATGGCAGCTGCAATCCCACCCAGCTGGTGGGTGACAGGATGGAGAAGGTAAGTAATTGTTGGAAATGAAAGATGCAGCTGTTCTTGGCATTCATTTCAGAGCCAGGTAGGCACTGCCTGTTCCGAAGAGGATGGTGAGGCCTGGGAAACAAGGCCTGCAGACACAGAGGTGGTGGAGGAGGAGGAGGAGCTTATCTTGAGGCCACCAACTCCAGGTGTTCAGACAGACTCTGGTAACTGACAGGATCTGGAGTGCTGGGAGGGGACATGAGAGAGGAGCCAGAGCAGCCCAGTCTGATCCTTGACCCCATGACGCAGCACTGGGAGTGAAGGGCTAGCCAACTAGAGGCTTGTGTACAGCTAGGAGCCCAACCTATCTCCAAAGGGGCACTCCTAGAGGGGTGGGGTGCAGGGTTACTCAAAAGAGGACTCTTGGGAATCCTTTCTGGGTACAACAAACTGTTCTGTGTATGCTCAGAGGCTCTTTCTTTGCTTGCTATAGCTTGCTGGATGTACATGGGAAATAAATAGGTTTTGCCAAAGAACTATCTGTTGCTTGAAAGAGAGAAGGGGGAAATCCAGAGCCCAATGGTTATCCACATTTGCAGAGCATGGGACAGCTTGCCACGAGGGGTGCATGCCTGAAAGTTGCCACCATTCGCAACCCTGAAGCAGATGATTGTACTATCTCCAATTCTTTTTAGAAGAATTGATATTCCTAGAACACAAGATGCTGAGATTGGTTGCCAAGCAATGTTGCTAAGCATAATCCCTCCATCAGTGATAGACGAGCTATTGAGCAGTATTATGCAGCCACCCACGCCATGGAGCTCATTAAAACCAGCAAGGACTGAATCTCTATATCTACATACATCAGCCCCCACCCTGGCAATACAGTAGAACTGACAATATAATCTTCAGTGAGAAATTCCAGTGTCTTTCTGAATTTATTAACCAGCTTCTTATGGGGAAATAACTTCAGGCTTGTCTGTCAACATCCAGAGCTATCAACTAATTAGACATGAATGGCGGTCGGGGCTTCCAAAATGCTTGCGATTAGCATTGTCCCTCTTTGCCTTAAAGCAAAAGAGGGGGCACCCTTACTTCCCAGAAAGCAGCAAGACTCCATTTTCTCTCTGAGTGTGGACTAAAAGGGAACCTGCTGGCCATGATGCACCGGCACATTTTGCGGTACGGACACTCAGTGTGACCGTCGCCCCCAGAGAGTCCAGCAATGACGCTAGCTGTGCTGCATACCAGCAAACAGTCCCAGCTCCCGCTTTCAGACCAGGAGCAAGGCTTTGGCACACCGAACGGGTCCTCAGTGCCTATTCAAGATCAAGCCACAGCAAAATACTTTTCATTGCCACATGGAGCGATACACTGATGGTGGGAAAATTCGCTTTCCGCAGCTACTGTGAGGATTACAGCAGAGCACAAAAGGAACCAGGAATTTTCTGTGGCGGCAGTGGCGGCACATGATTCCAGTGCCTCCATTATCAAGGAGAGTTTTGGGGTTGTGTTCCTGTGAGCTCTGAGTCCACCACACCACCCCACACCAGCCTTTTGGGTTAATGGATGTCCATAACAATTACGTTTCATGACTGATTAGCAGATAATCCTGTGGTCAAGAATGCTACATGTGCAAAGCCAAAACCTGGAGGAAGAAATGCTGCAGCTCTTCCTTTCGGTCTCCTGTGGGTTGCATTACGTAAGGTGTTCCCAGAAGAGCAGGCTTGGTCCATTAAAGGCTGAGATGGAGGAATCCACAACCGATTCACGTGAACTCGGATTTCTGCGAATTCAGCCCACAGATTCCCAGTGGACTGGCCTTTTCTGAGTCATACAGAATTTTTAGACTTTTCTTTTCATTTTCTGGAATTTTATGCAAACTAAGTCATAGAAAAAATGGGAAAAAGTCAGAAAATATGCATTTTTTCCCTTAGGCTATACTGCAACGATGTGCCTTTGGGTGATTTGAAGAGCACAACGGCCACAAATACAAGACCAGGAAAGTGTGTGTGTGGTGGTGGTGGTGGGGGGGGGGGGGATTAGATTCCCTGAATGAGCAGACAAAGGAATGAAAGCTGCTGATGATCTGAGAGAAGTAAACGGAACTTATTTAAGCAAGTCTGCACAGCCCTTTTAGCAGCAAGCGGCACAAGGGCTGCTGGGCAGAATCATCCCTTGGCCTTGCTAGCACTGCTGCTCAACTCCCTGCCCTCTAGTCGCCAAGAGCTCATTGCCACATGCAGGCCTCTGGGCCATTTTCAGGGCTTAAATGTGAGGCATGAATTTACCATTACGCATAACAAAATGAATCGGTAACTGGAGCCTTGCCGTGAATCACCAGGCCCTGGCTTTGCTTACAGCAGCTTTGTCAAGTTTGATGTGTTGGATTGTAACTTCCCATCCAACGAGCCAGTCCAGCCAGGGCTGTACAGATTTTGTTTAGTATGTCCAATGTGTGGTCTGCAGACTGTCAGGCCCCTGTTGTTCCATTGTCTGCTCACTGACAGAAGCTAAATTCCCCTCTCCCTTCAGAAAGGATGTAAGAAGCTGTCCTCTTGGCATGTCCCGATCTGCACGTTTTTCTGAGAATGGTACAACCCACGAGGGGAGTGCATAAAAATGAGTGCTACACAGCAGAAGATGAAGAGAGAACAGAGATGTATGAAACACTGTTTTGGGTTGTTTTTTAAGTGGCAATTATACATGCATATTTGCATATTTTCAAGGAAATTCTATATTTTTATATAAATACATTTGTATTCCAGAAAATATACAAGTCTATGTATACAGTCTACAAGTCTATGGAATCTTAAGGACTTAGAAGGTGCCAATCTCCTGTGGAGGCCACAGGTCAAATTCATAGACATCTGAAGTCACTGGAATCCATTTCAGATCTCTGTCATGCTGAACACCAACATGTCTAGGCCGCACCAGGCTGGGGAAACACCAAACTGGGTTAGAGCATTGGAAGCTGCCTCATTAACCTTGGAAGGACACAAGGGGCCATGTCTGGGTGCACTAGCATGATCAAGCATGACAAGGACAAGAGGGGAAAATATGAATTTTTATTCTTGGGAATAGTTTGATCACTCAAACAGAAACTTATGGAGAACAGCTGCTTGAGGAAAAATGCTTTAAGGTGCCACAACATGCTTCTGTTTTTGCTGCAACCAACTGTTGGTAATCTTGTTTGGAAAATAGAACTAGCCTGTCACTGTGTTCTCTTCTTTTGCCTTACTTTTGTGGTGACCGAGTTCTCACATATGGGACTGCTGTACATGACGCCTACTGCACTGAAAACTTTGATGGAGGTATGGAATTGACAAGGAGTTATAACAGAGAGAGGTGTCTACGTAGATGTGGAGCATCCAAAATTTGCTTGATTCCATGAGCCTCTAATAGAAGGACTGGACAAAATTAAATTGGGTTACTCCAACTGGGGGATGGAAGCAGAACATTTGAAGAGGTAGGAAACCCAGAAGTCACAGCCTGGACCTGTTACATATGCAAGGCTAAACAAAGAAGTTCCTCATTCCAGCATCATTGCGATTATATGACCACATGAGGATTTCAAATTGCAGCCCTGAATTAGTTTAATCATTGTAGTTTCACTCTGCCTTAAGAAGTACTAGGAAATGTGAGTGCAATTTTTTAAAATCAGCCATTCCATGTCATGCCTCTCCTGGAATGACAAATCTATAATTCTGCTTAGGTGAATTCATGATTTAAATGGACGTACGGTTGTCTTCCTCCCTAAGAGAATAGAAGCGCTGCAGTGCAGACCCCCAACTGAGCCATCTTACCTCATTGTGATACACAACATCTCCGTATTCAGCCTGGATGTCAAGTAGAAACTGTTGAAACTAGCGGTGGGACAGGGCTTTGGAGCGAATATAATTAATAGCCTTCATCACTGGTTTCATAACATGATCATATTTCAGATGTTTGGCACAGAGAAAGTGTTGGTGAGTAACACAGTGGAGTTTTATAGCTTTGCCTCCTTCTTCACTGACTTTGTTACAGACTAGGGTTGATAATCCACTTTGCTCGCCAGCCATGGCAGGTGCGCCATCCGTAATAATCCCAGTGACTTTATTCCACGGTAGTTTCATGTCATCTATGGCGGAACAAACAGAAACAAATAAATCTGTTCCTCTTGTTTGGTCCTTAAGGCTCTGGAGGTCAAGTAGCTTTTCACTCACATTCATGTCATTGTCCACTCCTCTCAAAAAAATCAATAACTGAGCAGTGTCAGATGCATCCGTGCTTTTGTCACAGGCTAATGAAAAAAGTCAAACTCCATTCCTTTTGCCTCTAACTGTCTCTTAATATCAGATGAAACGTCTTCAATTCTCCGTACCACAGTGTTACGAGCCAGGCAAACACTGGCAAACTCTTGCTTCTTCTCAGGACAAATTTTCTCCACCATTTTCATCATGCAGTCTTTAATAAATTCAACCTCAGTAAAAGGTCTGCAGTGCTTGGCAATCAGCATTGCCACCTCGTAGCTTGCCTTTGTGGCATTTTCATTCGACTCACGGGCTCTTGTGAAAAAGCGCTGCTGTGCCGTTAAAGCAGCTTCCAGTTCCTTCAATTTTTCGCCGTGTTCGTTCCCAGTTAGCTTGTTGTAGTTAGCATGTTTCGAAAACAGCTACAGTCTCTTGGCAAATTAGGCACAGTTGTTTCGTATTTCAGTGAAAAAATACTCCAATTTCCACTTGTCCTGGAAGCGGCGGCCCTCGCTGTCAACTTTCCTTTTTTTAGTTACAGTCGCCATTTTAGAAATGGGCACACAAGCCTTGTGTCACAAGGGTCACGTGGTGAGAGTGCTGACTCAGGTCTACTGCCATCTTCTGGTGAAATATAACCACCAGCCTTGAAGGAGCAGGAGGCAGCAGGGGACAGCTGCGGGAACCGCTGTGTGGTGAAGGGAAAAACGCCGGCTGGCGGGGATGAGTGACAGGCTGAGCCGGCAGGGAGAAGAGGCTGCGGGCCGCTCGAAATTTGAAAACTGGCCGCAATTGGCCCCCGAGCCGGATTTTGGACATGCCTGCTATAGACATACAAAGGGTGCATTCCTATGGCCTCGTGACATCAACTATGGGGCCATAATTATTCAGAATCTGAAGTCTACAAGCCCCTGCCCTGCCCCTCTCAGAGCTGACGTGGAAAAAACCATGCTGCAGCCTCTATAAGGTCACCAACTGGCCACAGATGTGGGGAGGGGAGAAATTTGTGGCATTCTGGGGGGCCAAGGAAGGGAGGAGGCTGGGACTGATGGTTATACCAAATTTAGCTGGTGCCCCAGCCAATTCTCCTCCACCCTTACCACTTCACTGGGGAATGTGCAGGCCATGAAGATCTCCACCAATGCACCTCAGTCTGTACATTGGATGCCTTTGAAACACTGAGTTGAGAAGTTTATGTGTGCTGAGGTGGGGCCATTGATTTGCCTTTCTTATAACCTAATCTGACCTCTACAGTCTAGATCTAAAATTCATTTAAATCTATTTTCTTCTGAGAACATGTTTCTTGATACCCCAAAATATCAAATTGCTTAAATCCCAAAATTCTTCATTGAAGGCTTAATTTTACAATATTCTAACTCAACTTTTCCAGGACTTGATTGTCCTGCATTATAGTTGGTCAACCTATTTCTTCACTCTTATCCATTTTTCCTCTCTTATCTGCAGAAATACTTCCATTTCTCTTTGTTCACTTCCTCTCCTAACTTCTCCCTCCTCCTGTTGATCTTACTATTAGGCGCAGAGTCACTCAGTTCTGCCAAGTCAAAAAGTAACCTTATTTGATGCAGTGTTTATAGTAGATACGGTACAATTATACCCTCCCTTTGGGGAGTGTTTTCCTTTCTAAACTATTGCATGCTCTAAGGTTCTCACTCTGTTGTTCATTTCCCATCCCCATTCCTCTTTTATTAGCTTCTATCACCACTTTCCTTGTCTTTTAAAAATTATATCCAGAGTACTTTAGGCCTTAAGTCACAGTCTGTCTGATGATACAGGATTTCTATCAAATACTTTAAACTCAATATTACTTCATTTTGAGACTAGATGGATGGAGCACAAAATTTATTTCAGAAGACTGTTTCCTTCAAAGATAAACTTATCATCTCTGTCCATAATCTCTAGCTGACTCTCTTGCAGTGGTTTGTGCTCACTTCTTTCTAACTACTCTGAGTTATCCCTATCTGGACAATCATGAGCTATAAAAGTATTCAGAATTATAAGCTCACCCTCTCATTGCTCTCTCCATTATTAAAGCGTTTTTCATCACAATGAACCAGAAATTCTGTTCTAGAATTAATACAGGAAAGTCCTTATTCTCAAAAAATCTAGAAACAGTTAACACTATATCCAGAAGCTCAGCTTTCCTACAATATAGTGTCTTGGCTGTTTGCCATTCTTGGAAAGGTACTACTGCAAAGGCATATTTATAGTTGAATAACAAATATTCAACCTTTACAGCATCAGTACTAGGTAGAACCCCCAAAGTAATTGGCTCTAGAGAATGTATTAAGTGCAGCTTATGCTGACTCAGAGATAAAATGCCCTTAGGCTTTAGATAATTAGAAAGGACCAATTTATGATACATTAATACCAGTTTCCCAGGGTTTCTTTTTAACCATCTATCAATTCTGCCTGATTAGACAAGGCATTGTGAACTAAATCATGTATTCTAATTAGGGTATTATTATTTTTACTGAGGGCATAAAGCTATGGATCCTGCATATTTGTCATCTCGCATCTTCTTGCAAGAGGAGGGGAGGACCTACTAGAATAATTCATAGGATTTCAATATCTGTCTGTTTTTCATTATTTTTTCTCTTGGATGACTTCAGGGTTTGACTTTCTTAGATTTATTAAGTACATGCGAATTCTTAAAATCCATTTTTTAATTTATATATAACAACTTTTGGTTTTCATCACCCTTTTCCTTTTAATATCCTTCTTGTTACTCTAGTCTTTATTTGTTCATTTTCTTCACACAGGGCTTTTGGTATACATGGAGTTCTCTGGCTGTAAGAGTGTTAGTAAGATTCCAAGTAGATGTTGCTTTATTGTACAAATCATCAGAGCAAAACATTCCCTTTCTCCATAATTCCACCATAGATAGCAATAACCACCGGTATACTCGGGAAGAAATTTTATCAGACCTGTAACCCTAAGCAGGGAATTAATTAGTTTTCCCATTTCAGTTAATTGTTCAGCTTTGTTGTTCACATCTGTAATCGTTCTTCACATCTGTAACTCTCTGGGCTACAGGAATTCCATCATCTATCACTGGGGGAGGATATCATGCCAATTCTTTTCCTTGCCTTCCTATAATTCCAAGAATTTCCCCTCTCCTGTTCTCCTGGCTGCTGAAGACTTGCACTCTCAGCAAGAGCCAGTTTTATGATATCTCCAGTTGGTTTTATAAGTGATTTGTAGCCAATACCTGTCAGTTGCCCTCTGAGTGCCCCAAGACCACTTTCAAGGAAGAAGGAACACTGAGAAAAAGGTTTGATAAGCACACCAACTTCTCTGAAGAAAATAAACAGGGGAACAGGTCCCAACATCTAGCTCTTCTGCAGGATTCTTCAAAGGTTTCAGGATGAAACTCCAATGTATTTTGGGGTGAAGCAAAAAAGATCTTGTTTGTTGAAACCCTGCAACCCTTTAGGCTCCTGTATAACTCAGTGCACTAAAAAGTGTACCTGGCACAAAGGTGGTGGCTCAGCACAAGCAACTCTCAAATAGGTACCCTGAGGGCGGGCAGGACAAATGGCTTGGTGTGCAGCAGTTCCCCCAATGTCCCCTGGAAAGTGAATATATTGCCCGACTTGAATGCCAGCTCTGCCTCTGTGTGGATTCTAGCCTTGGAAGTTTCCATTAAAGAAAGCAGCAGCCTCTACCTAGGCTGGTTGAAATATTGGGCTCTATCAGCACTATAAGCTTTGCTGGGAGTGCTGGGAGGGTGGTCCTTGTAATCTGATTTGCAATAAAAAATGGTCTTACTGTGTACTGTGTTCTGAGTTGGGCTGCAAGCATGTGTCAGAAAGTCAGGCTGAGTCCAGGAGTGCACCCAAGGACGAGCCTCCATGGGGAGTGCAACTCCACCTGGCATGCCCTTGATTCTTGCTCTGCAACCTCCACACAGCTGGCTCAGGGACAACCATTGCCCCCAAGAGCAAACACGGGGGTAAACCTGTGATCTGTGGACTTGGGCTTCTGTGACTTAATTCTTGTTCTTACAAAGAAAGATCAGTCGCTGAGCAAAGAAGACAAGCAAGTCAAGTAAAGAGGAGACATGTCTCTCCCTGACAGCTGCATTGTCTATTGTCAGTGTGCAGGGATTCCCTGCCCTATTTATTTGTATGGTGGAGGCTTACAAAGGATGTACAGAAAGGCAAAAAGGTCAACCAAGCCACATCTGCTGAAGTTCCCTACTCTCTATTCTACACAACTGCTAATTCAAGGTGCAGGTGCCCTTCCCTTTTTCTGTGTGGCTGCCCTACAAGTGAGGAGGGGAACAGCAGCATGTCATTAAATGACTGCCTATTAGAAGAGTGGGCACTGATCCATTGCCAGAGAGAGAGAGAGAGAGAGAGAGAGAGAGAGAGAGAGAGAGAGAGAGAATGCAGCATCAGAAATGTCACAGGACCACAGAGGGTAGGGTTTTGTGTATGATTTGCAGAATTTATCTGCATATATGCAAATACAGAAATAGTTCCTGCATTTTCAATAAAAATAAAATGCATCGCACCATAGCGAGAAACACTGTGAGCAGGCAATCTGCCTGCTTGTTTGATCTTCTGGGCCCCTTCAAGGCCCAGCTCTGCCTTCTGATGGTTCTTTACATCTAACTTGACCTAGAACAGGGCAGCCCTTCAGCAGATGACATTTTTAATAGAGAACCCGTCTTGGGTAACCTTCACATTCAGGACTGTCTTCTATAAAGTGGGGTACATGGTCATCCTGCATGCAGGTTTTCCACTGATCTTGCCTAAAAGATTTTCGGATCACAAAAACACAACCAGGATCATACTTCATTGGCTCCGCCAGCCTATTTCATTAGTACATCAGATTAAGAAGGGTGGTCCTTATTTTCAAAGTTCTTCATGAAATGAAGGAAGGAACAGGGGTGGATTTATAAGGGAAAATGTTCTTGGCAACTGAATTTTATCTGCATCAAAGAAAGATTCCGGTTGGTTTGATGTCATCAGCAGAAAGGTTCTGACATGAAAGCTACAAATATCAAACCAAACTTTTCCAGAATGCCTACCCAGTGGCTGAGAATTATGGGAGTTGGAGTCCTACACAAGACTGAGCATGGCTAACTTAAAACGATGGTTGTTGCTGAGAAACTTGGAAGAGGCTGCTTTCACAAGCACCCAAATAAACATCGAGTTTCAAAGGCAGTTTCTCTCACAAACCGTTGGCCGTGCAGATGGTGGAAAATAATGGATTAAGAATATGAGCAGCTGGAAAATGCAGAGCAATCAAGGCTCTGAATGTAAACGAATAACTTCCTGGCAGCTATTTGGAAGGATGTAAGTGCAGGACAAGCAGTTCAGATATACTGTTCCTAAAATGTGCTTGCCTTAATGCAAAATACCTCCAGAGAGGGATTACACCGGTAAGCAGCCAACAGTGCTGCTGAGAGAGAGACGATTATGCTGCCAGGGAAAGAGCAAGTGCTTTGTGTTGGGCCAGGGGGCTCTGAGGCCTTCGTGTGCTGTTTCTTGTGCTCTGGTTTAAGGCCACAGGCTCAGCTTGCTGCGCTTTGGTTTTGCACAGCAGTAAAGAACTGAGCACCATTCAAGGCCCTGGAAACCTGAGAGTGCTAACATCTGAGCGTTTTCCAGAAGTCAAGAAGCTGAGATGGCAAAGATAGAAAAATATTCTATCTGCAATGTATGAATATGGCACAAGGTCGTGTTCTTCAGTAGACTGACTTTTTTTGTCCATCCACCAACAGTGTTTTGGAAGGGAAGGAGGTTTCAGGAAAGCTTGTACCCTGGACCCTCCATTCCCTTTCTCCTGCCCACTGGAATGTCCCCTTTCCCCCATCTCTGGGGTTTAGATCCCAACCTCAGAGGCCGGCTGGGATGGGTCTTTCCACACTGGCTGTGAAGCAGAGGAATGTCTGATCTCCCTCTTGAGGTTGCAGTGCTGTCTCCAGCCTGGGGCTGGGTGCTGTGGGGGGGGGGGGGGGGGGGGGGGGGGCTATATTATTCTATAGGCCCACCAACAATGTATAGGGATCATAGGATGCTCCCTCCTAGATTCAGCAATTGTAACACATCACAGTAAACACAGTAAACACAAAAACACAAAAATACAGACTGTTCCATGCTTGCTCCCACTAGAAACTGCTTGGCTTCCAAGAGTCACCTTCATCGGCCTTCCCCATGGTCCCCTGCCATTGAAAGCCGGGTGGATTGCAGCTGGCATGGAGCTCTTCTGCAGTTGCGGGCCCAGCTGTGGAACGTTCTTTCTAGGGACAGTTGCCTGGCACTAACCTTGGTGGTCTTTAGGTACTAGGCTGAAACCATTTTACTTGTCTACATTTTAATGATCATTTTTGCTGCTGCTTCTGAAATGGATTGCTTTGTAGCTTCATAACCTTTTATTCTGGCTTTCTAGTAATTTATTGATCCACTGTGGTATTGGTTTGTGCTTGTCTGTTTTAATTGGGAGCTACCTTGGAAGATTTGGGCAGAATCCAGCATTGCATGATGCCTGCTTATGCCATGGGGCTTTCTCCCTGTCTCTTCTGTGAGCCCTCCTGAAAAGGCACCTGGGCCATGCCTGGGGAAATACTGTGGCCTGTGCAGGTGGGGAATCATGCCTCTCGAGCAGCACTTCCCTCAGCAGAAAACAATGGACTGGATTTCAGACTTAAAAAAAAAGAAAAGAAAAGAAAGGTGGGATGTTAAGTAAAATATCACCCCAAACTGGTTTTATAGTTTACTGCTGAGGGATATGAAAAAATGGATGAGTGTTTGACCTCATTATTTAAGCAAAATAAAATAAAATAAAAAATGGCTAGCACAGATTGAGGAGAGTATGAATTTGTGTGACTTCATTCAAATGGTCCATCTATTAAATCTAGGTCTTTGGAAAGCTAAAGACATTCTGAAATCCAAACTGACAGATATTGAGCATCAAGAAGACATGGCAAGTAGTTAAGCCTTCACAGGCTCACCTTGTAATATTTTTATGATACAGACTTATGACTGACCAAATTATCTTTCAGAGTGAAAGTCATCCATCAAATAGCATTCACCACTCTTTGCCTTCAGAGGCAATGGACATGACAGTTAAATTTGGTACCTAGGGGCAAATTCCATATAAGGAACAATTGCATCCTAATGTTTGGGGAAAGCAGAAGATTTAATCTATTATTAGTTTAGCGTATTATATGCATATACCATTTTTGGCAACCAAAAGCAAATTACATAATAATGATAATATTGCACTTTATTATGTATATATAATTATCTACTCCTACATGGATCACTGCCTTGTCGTGGTGAAGGGGCTTGTGTAGCTCAATGAAGCTATGAGCTATGCCATGCAGGGTCACCCAAGATGGACAGGTCATAGCAGAGAGCTCTGACAAAACGTGATCCACTGGAGAAGGAAATGGCAACCCACTCCAGTATCTTTGCCATGAAAACCCCATGGACAGTACCAAAAGGCAAAAAGATATGACGCCGGAAGATGAGCCCCTCAGGTCAAAAGGTGTCCAATATACTACTGGGGAAGAACAGGGGGCTAGTACTAGTAGTGCCAGAAAGAATGAAGCGACTGGGTCAAAGCCGAAAGGACTCTCAGTTGCTGATGTATCTGGTGGTGAAAGGAGAGTCCGATGCTGCAAAGATCTATACTCCATAGGAACCTGGAATGTAAGATGTATGAATCAAGGCAAACTGGATGTGGTCAAACAAGAGATGACAAGACTGAACATCGACATCTTGGGAATCAGTGAACTAAAATGGACAGGAATGGGTGAATTTAATTCAGATGACCATCAGGTATACTACTGCGGGCAAGAATCCCTCAGAAGAAATGGAGTAGCCTTCATAGTCAATAAAAGAGTAGGAAAAGCAGTACTGGGATACACTCTCCAAAATGACAGAATGATCTCAGTTCAAATCCAAGGCAAACCATTCAACATCACAATAGTCCAAGTCTGTGCCCCAACCACTGGTGCTGAAGAGGCCGAAGTTGACCAGTTCTATGAAGGCCTACAACACCTTCTAGAATTAACTCCAAAAAATGATGTCCTTATCATCATGGGGGATTGGAATGCTAAAGTAGGAAGCCAAAAGATAACTGGAATAACAGGCAAGTTTGGCCTTGGAGTACAAAATGAAGCAGGGCACAGGCTGGTAGAATTTTGTCAAGAGAATACGATGGTCATAGCAAACACTCTTTTCCAACAACCCAAGAGATGACTCTACACAAGGACATCATGAGATGGTCAACACAGAAATCAGATTGACTATGTGCTCTGCAGCCAAAGATGGAGAAGCTCTATACAGTCAGTAAAAACAGGACCAGGAGCTGACTGTGGCTCAGATCATGAGCTTCTTATTGCAAAATTTAGGCTTAAGTTGAAGACAGTAGGGAAAAGCACTAGGCCACTCCGGTATGACCTAAATCATATCCCTGATGAATATACAGTAGAGGTGACAAATAGATTTAAGGAATTCGATCTGATAGACAGAGTGCCTGAAGAACTATGGATGGAGGTTCGCAACATTGTACAAGAGGCAGCAACTAAAACCATCCCAAAGAAAAAGAAATGCAAGAAAGCAAAATGGCTGTCTGAGGAAGCTTTACAAATAGCTGAGAAAAGAAGGGAAGCGAAAGGCAAGGGAGAAAGAGAAAGATACACCCAACTGAATGCAGAATTCCAGAGAATAGCTAGAAGAGATAAGAATGCCTTCTTAAATGAACAGTGCAAAGAAATAGAAGAAAACAATAGAATAGGGAGGACCAGAGATCTCTTCAAGAAAATTGGAGATATGAAGGGAACATTTCATGCAAAGATGGGCATGATAAAGGACCAAAATGGCAGGGACCTAACAGAGGCAGAAGAGATTAAGAAGAGGTGGCAAGATTACACAGAAGAACTATACAAGAAAGAGCTTAACGTCCCTGATAACCACGATGGGGTGGTCACTGACCTCGAGCCAGACATCCTGGAATGTGAAGTCAAATGGGCCTTAGGAAGTCTGAGCAACAACAAAGCTAATGGAGGCGACAGTATTCCAGCTGAGCTATTCAAAATCCTAAAAGACAATGCAGTTAAAGTGCTACACTCAATATGACAGCAAATTTGGAAAACTCATCAGTGGCCACAGGATTGGAAGAGGTCAGTTTACATTCCGATCCCAAAGAAGGGCAATGCCAAAGAATGTTCAAACTACCGCACCATTGCACTCATTTCACATGCTAGCAAAGTGATGCTCAAAATCCTACAAGCTAGGCTCCAGCAGTATGTGGACCGGGAACTATCAGAAATACAGGCAGGATTTCGAAGAGAGAGAGGAACTAGAGATCAAATTGCCAACATATGCTGGATCATGGAGAAAGCTAGGGAGTTCCAAAAAAACATCTACTTCTGTTTCATTGACTATGCTAAAGCCCTTGATTGTGTGGATCACAACAAATTGTGGCAAGTTCTTAAAGAGATGGGAGTACCAGACCATCTTATTTGTCTCTTGAGAAACCTATATGCGGGTCAAGAAGCAACAGTGAGAACTGGACACGGAACCACTGATTGGTTCAAAATTGAGAAAGGAGTTTGGCAAGGCTGTATACTGTCACCCTGTCTATTTAACTTAAATGCAGAGCACATCATGAGAAAGGCGGAGCTAGATGAATCACCAGTTGGAATTAAGATTGCTGGGAGAAATATCAACAACCTCAGATATGCAGATGATACCACTCTCACGGCAGAAAGTGAAGAGAAACTAAAGAGCCTCTTGATGCAGGTGAAGGAGGAGAGCGCAGAAGTTGGCTTGAAACTCAACATTAAGAAAACTAAGATCATGGCATCCGGTCCTCTCACTTCCTGGCAAATCGATGGGGAAGAAATGGAGGTAGTGACAGATTTTATTTTCCTGGGCTCCAAGATCACTGCAAACAGGGACTGCAGCCAAGAAATTAAAAGACGCTTGCTCCTGGGCAGGAAAGCTATGGCAAATCTAGACAGCATACTAAAAAGCAGAGACATCACCCGGCCAACAAAAGTGTGTATAGTCAAGGCTATGGTTTTCCCAGTTACAATGTATGGCTGTGAAAACTGGACCATAAGGAAGGCTGAGCGCAAAAGGACTGAGGCCTTTGAATTGTGGTGCTGGAGGAGACTCCTGCGAGTCCCTTGGACCGCAAGGTGATCAAACCAGTCAGTCCTAGAGGAGATCAACCCTGAGTGCTCTTTAGAAGGCCAGATACTGAAGATGAAATTCAAATACTTTGGCCACCTAATGAGAAGGAAGGACTTCCTGGAGAAGAGTCTAATGCTGGGAACAATAGATGGCAAAAGAAGAAGGGGATGGCAGAGGATGAGGTGGCTGGATGGAGTCACTGAGACAGTTGGTGTGAGCTTAGGTGGACTCCGGAAGATGGTGAACGACAGGACGGCCTGGAGGAGTGTTGTCCATGGGGTCGCGATGGGTCGGACACGACTTTGCGACTAACAACAACAATTATTATCTAAATACCATCTGCAATAGCATATTCAGTAAAGCTGTATGAATGTACAATATCTCCATCTAACAAATCACCTAACAGAGCCAGACAGTGACAACGGCCATGGGCTTTTCAGAGTGTCAGCTCCACGGTCGGAGCTCCAGCATCAGAGAACAGCCACAACATTGCAACTGGGATTCTGCACTTGGAGCTCCTTCCCCTTCCGGTGCAGCTGGTGTGGAAGCAGCCCTGCCAGCTGCTTCTCCAAGGTTACAAGCAGACCTCAAAGAAGGGGTTTGGGGGGTTGAGTGGGCAGAGAATGTGGACACAGCAAGAGACATGGTGGTGCTGTGGCACCGCAGCATCCCTCCCTCTCTGGCAGCTAAAATTGGCTGCCTAGCTGCTTTGCAAGGGAAGCGCCATATGGAGGTAATTTTCACGTCTGTGCTCTTCTCATCTGGCATAGGATGTCCCTAATCCTCCAAGTTCTGACATTCTGGGCATCCCCGTAGGATTGTGCCCTAAAGGACATAAATCCTTCCTTCTTTCAGTACATGCCCCTTCTCCCAGTACATGCCCCCAGTACACCACATCTTGCACAAGCTACTGCCTCTGAGCCATCTCCAAAGGCAGCTCCACATAAAGTATGCACTCTATCGTGCCTTGCACCAACCTTGAGAGGCACTTGGCCAAGATTATGTCACACATCCTGAGCAAAAAGCCAATAGATGGGGGTGATAAATGTTTCGTTTGCCTGATGTTCACATGTAATATTCATGTATTCCATGAACAGCAGTTCATATTTTTGTGGTTATGTTTCGTTGTCTATGCTATAAGGCAATCTTTTTGCAAAGCAATGTAATTTGTTATTAAGAAAGGTGTCCTTACCACCCGTCTTTTACAACAGACAAGACTGACTTGTCCAATGACCAGATGGCCCGCTGTGGTGGCATACAATCTTTGAGCAGTAGCACATTTTGCTAAGTTATGTCTTGTGGAAATATGCTTATCTTATGGCCTAACTCAAGAGGTTGCATTAGCGAATGAACCAAATCTTGTTCACAGTTGTAGTCACAATAGTCAAATGCATGCAAGTGCTTCACTCAGACATCTGGCTTGGCAAAGAACTGGGTGGCAATGAGGAAGGCAGGATGCATTGAGTGGTTATTCATCATTCTGGCATCGTTGGGCTACTTTGACCACCCAGGAACTACCTGCGAGGCCTAGCCCTGCATGACCTGGGCTTGGATCTTCAAGAGGAAAGACTGTTCTTGAGAGGATTTGCTCCACATGGGGAAGGTCCCTCTGCTTGATTGCTGAGACCTCCCTCCTTTGCCTCGTGCCACAGCTTATCCCATTCAGCACGGGCTTCTGACTCGCCTCTGGGTAGCACTTTGCAGGGCAGGAAGGGCTGCTGTGAGAAGGAAGGGGCAGGGAAGGCCATGTCCTTCAGCACAGTTGCTCCAGATTAAATTTGGATTCAGCTTAAATCTGAATCCCACCCCAATATTTGTCAGGAAAACAAGTATAATGGGATTATGATGACGGAAGAAACGCATGATCAAAAAATCATGCTGTGCAATTGCTCATGGACTGAACCATTTCGGACCGCAGTGGGTGGAGGAGGGTGCTTGAGTTCATCGCCATGTGACAGAAGCCTCAAGGCTAAGCTAAACCTTTCTTCGTGAAATGCCAGTTTGTGCCTGTGTGAGGATTATAACCTTCACCGCCTGACAATTCTGATCATACATTTCAGCTTTACTGGAAGCATAGCAGCTTTCCTGGAAAATCCCCCAAAACAGCAACAAAAACTCTCACTCTTTTTTCCAAAAAGCAATTTCTCCTAGAAAATCAAATGCATGAAGTGTGTCCACCACGTTTTTCCTTTACTTCTTTCTAGACCAGAAGCCTAAAGAAGCTTTGAGAAGGGGGAGGGGTATCTAATAGTGAGCGTGGGTCAGTAAGAGAGGCATGGCCAGTCTCTCCTGGATTGGAAATGGAATTTACTGCTGTAAAGAAATATACTTTCCTGTAAGGGAGCATGGAAAATCCCAGCTATTTCAGGAGTCAGAAGAAGCTGTGTATCCCACACTCACCAGCCATCATTTTCTGTTCAGGAGAAGTTGGTTCTAATTTTCTCTGCCTCCTAATTCACTGTGGAAGGCAATGAACTATTTATCCCAGGCTTCTGGGTCAGAAATGACCTTCCTATGTGCACATTCATTTGCATTTCAGAAGGAAGTCCTTTCTACCACTGTGTCTAAGAAGACCTCTCCATAACTGGCTATCCTTCCCCTGTGATCAAAGACACGATCTTATGCTTTGGAATGACTGTGCTGAACCCTATTGTGTGGGTTAGACTCAAATTAGACAGGATCTTGGACTGAGGCTTTATATTTTGAATTCCCCAACCAGAAATGCACCTGCATCTCTACTTGCTGTTACAGATACTATCCATATCTATAGGATCGTTTTCCCTCTGATTCTGGGAATTTGGTTTACTTCTTCTAGGCTTGAGTCCAGTTAGGGCTCTGATTAAAAATGGTTCAGTGTACTATTTTGTACACCAACCTTCCCTAACCTTGTTCCCTCCAGATGTTTAAACTGCCACTCTTGGCATTCCTGACCATTAGCCTCCTGGCTGAGATTGATGGGAGTTCATGAAGCCCAAAACATCTGGAGGCATCAAGTTGGGGACACCTCCTCCACAGTGGTGTTTGGAGTCATTCACCCACTACTAATCACCATTATTTCTTTTCTTCTGCTTTCAACTAGGAGCCTCCCTGAGCTGGGTGTGAATTGCTTTCTCATTTGGCAAGAGCAATGAAGATGCAGTAGCTTCAGTTGGAAGACCCTCTGGAATTTCTTTTCTTTGGCCTTCTGATCTAACATGCATATGTTTACAATTTAAAGAAATGCCCAGGGAATGTTAGAATCAGGCTGGAATTCATCTGGAGGAGAAAAAGTCGGGAATGGCACTGTTCGCCCCTCCATTGCTCCATTTTGATTAGCCATCCAGGGAATTGGCTGTTAAAATCTCCTCCAATAAGTTTCTGAATAGGAGACATCTGTGAGTCTCTCCCCAACTGGGTTCATTTAAGTAAAGAAGGGGTAATGGATTTATTTGTGTACTGCCTTGAACAAGATACAGATAAAACCATTCATTTCCTTCAGAGAAAGTCAAGCCTTTAGAACTACAATTCTCATTGGTGCCAGCCATCCCTGCTTAGTCAGGGATGATGGGAGGTATAGCTTGCAACACTGGGAGAGCACCTGGTTGGAACCCCTACCTGATGTGGCAGGAAAGAGCTCTTACAGGTGTTGTTCTCCACTTGAGCTATCATCAGTTCCTTCCAGACAAGGCATTTCTGTCTCGTACATGTCCAGCAGGGTGAAGATAAATAGCTGCTGTCTTTAAATATACAAGACATCAAGCCTTCTTGAAGCTGAGATTTCATATCTGCATGGAGGCCCTTAATTGAACTTTTGTCCTCCGGCAAAGCTTTCCTGTGGCTAAAGCATTCCCATGTGCCACAGAGGGTCATGTTCTTTGTCAGATAAGACAGAGCTTTAAATTCCTGTTAATTGCTATTCCCAGAGGTGAATCCTCTCTCAGTTGCTACCATTACATGATTTCTGTTTTGCAGCAATTCTTCCATTACACAATTGTTGCCCCCAGACCAGACACAGTCATCTCCGCCGTGCTGTGCTGTCATCGCACAGGAAAGTGCAAATGTGAAGGCTGTAAACCCTAACTCCCATAACGTCCAAGTGAGGCTCTCATTTTTGGTGGTCCATGAACGCTTACTAAAATCCAAGTAATCGCTGTTTTCCCTTGGCAGGGAAGATGAAATCTAGCTCTCCTCTCTCTTTCTCAGTCTGTCTGTGTAATATTGGGATAGGGAATGACAGCATGGACCAGTAGCTCAGGGACCAAATAGGGGGAAAGGGGAAAATAATGTCCTTATTTGTACTCCCTCCATGCCAACCAAGCCTATCAGGCTGCCCTTGAGTGCCGTCCAGGAACTTCACAGAGCAGAATCCTGCTGCCACATTATTATCAGGAGTTTGCAGGAAAGGCCAGCCTATGTCTATTCTCTCAGCTCTGTGTCTGCTTCAGCAGCTGCAGGTTAGTCCTAGGCCCAGTTCAAGGGACTGGCTTCAACCTTTAAAGCAGGCGGTCTTTGGCTCAGTTTCAGAAAGCCTCTTGCAAGGGATCAGTTCCCACTTCCGGCAGGAGTGGCATCCTGATGGGCAGGAAGAAAGGGAGTCCGAGTGGGAGTGGGAGATGGGATGGATCCACCCACTCCTGGCACACGACCCTCCGCAACAGCAACAGCCAGGTTCCCCCACAGCTGGCTGCATTGAAGCACAGCTGCACGGGGGCAGAGCATCCCAGGAGCTGCTGCCACTGTGTGAACCACCTTTTGTGGTCAGAAACGTGAATGAGGCAAATGGCCTTTCCTGCCATTGCTCCCAGGCGGTGGAAGATCTTCCCAGAGAGGCACCGCTGTCCTCTCTTCACCTGCTTTTCTGTGGGCTTGCAAAACTGTCTGACCATAGCAGGCATTTGTTTTAACTGTTTCTAGCATAGTTGTGTTTTGATTGTACTTGCATTTACTCTTGTTTGACTTGCTTTCTCTTTAAATGTCCTGTTCGTCAGCTTGAGTGTGTGCTTCAAAAGGCAGGATGCACATTTGGTAATGAACAAATAAGAATGAATGACATTGAGGAGCTGACTCGTGGGGGGCATTTGCCCTGTTGGCTCATGGCCCACGAGAGCGCGTCCCACTAAGGATGCAGAAGCTGTCCTACGGAATGAAGCCAAGTTCCATCAGAGGCCTGAGGCTGCACTACCAGGTCCTGCTTGGAGCAGGGCAGTTACTAGGCATGGGATTCAGTGGCTTTTGGTAGGCTGGGGTCTAGCCCACACCTAGCATTCAAGGTCTGGGAATAGTCCTTGAACATACCAGGCCAACCATCTATCCTTGGAGCTCCTCCACTGGGTGGAAGGGCCAATAATTCTCCTTCCTGATGGTAAGTGAAATCTGTGTGGAAGAACGGTGGCTCGGTGGCAGAGCTCCTGCCTTGCAGGCAGAAGACCCCAGCTTTGATCCCTGGCATCTCCTGGTGGGGTTGGAAAAATCCTCCTGAAACCCCGGAGTGCTTCTGCTAGTCATTGTCAATTGTTCTGGGCTAGATGGTCCAATTCAGGACAAGGCCAGCCTCCTGGGTTCCAGATTCCACAGTCCATTCTGGGGGTTTGTTCTCATTTCATCTGGATTCCACCAAACTGTCTGGGAGTAAGGCCAGTGGTTCAACCCATTTTATTTGAATCCTGTTGAAATCAATGGACTTTAAGTGGAAAATTTGGCCCATCAATTTCAATCAGCATTAAGTACATCTAACTTGTCCTGTATTGGATTTCCAGTGCATTTAGGAATGGGATCCTAACTGACATAAAGTCTATCAATGGAAAGTTGCTTGTTTCACACACACTGTGAAAGAATTTAGTTACCAAAGTTTTAACAAAGGCAATTTAAGATCATGCTTAACTCTCTCATTTAAATCAACAGGTATTCAGACTACTTAATTTTGCCTGGATCATGCTCCAAATGCTCACAATGTATTTTTGTCAAGAGAAAAGGAGCAGTACTTTCTGTCGCAGTAGGCCTTTTGGATTTAATGACCATTGATTTGGGGACAACAGTGGCTGCTCTCTAGCCAATGGCTGTTCAAGCCAGGAAGTTACCCTTTAGCAAAGAAGCATAAAGAAAGAACCACTCACAAAGGAGAAGGATCTTAATTGGCTTCTAATCTACATTCTTGCTAAGGCCAGCTGTTTTTCTCGGTGTCACCTCTTCTGAACTGGGTACATTGTGAACAGGTTGCTATAATGCTCGTAATGGATAAGCAGAATTCTGTTCCAGCAGAGAGCCAAATTTCCCCTGCACAGCACCGAATTGTAAACTTTTAAAGAAATAATCTGGTACTCTGAGTCTGTGGAGAGCTGCAAGTCTTCTACTGGAAAAGATGCCGTAAGGTAAAATGAATTATATGGATAGAAGCAGTGGAGGCAGGAGTAAAACCGTTAAGCAAATAAACACTGGGATTGTTCTAAATCCCCTCATATGTTGTAGATCAGCTTCCCCAGCCTGGCACCCTGAAGTTGTGTTGGACTGCAACTCCCATTGCGCCCATTCACCATGGCCAAGGGCAGCAGAGGTCAGTGGTTACTCTTGTAGACTGGTGAATCTGGATGTGACAGAATCTGGATCCTGCCTCAATCCAGTTTTGAGTGGGCGGGATTACCATCACTGAGCAGGTATCTGCAGGAGCAGAAAATTCTCCTCCTTGCACTTCTGAAAGAGGAAAGGCTACAATGTAAATAAGTGCCCAAATATGATCATTGCTTAGTTTGAGAAGGCATCCTTTCAGCCCGGAGTTGAGACACAGGGATGATGGGAGCAGGAGTGGCTGGGGGAAAGGACAAGTTGGTAGCCCATGTACCTGACTGGCATTGAACTACTACTGCTTCAGCCCTGGTGGCCAGACAGAGTCCTCAATGGAGCCCGAAGGCAACCTGTGAGCATGAGAGGTTGCAAAGCGGAGGCAGCTCTGTTCTCCACTGCCTTGGGGTGTTTCTTGCAAGGCCAGCATCTTTCACCTGAAGCAACCACTTCATCTGCAGTGGCCCTGGCTGCGGCCGGTGGTGTTAACCTGCCTCTGGGTTTGTAGTATCCTGGAGGAAAACAACCATCCATCTTCTGCATGTAGAACTATTTATAGAGCAGTAAAAGTAATCTAGCTGGGAAACATTATTTCAGAAAATTAAATTTACGTTTGTGAAAGTAGCTTCAGGTTTCTAGGATATGGCTGTGTGTTGGGAAAGAAATCTATGTAAGGAAGGGCAGGATTCACAGTAAGTTTCTGTTCTTAATGTATTAAAAATTAAAGCTGCATTCCTAAACACACATACTCAGTGGAACTCGCTACTGAGAAAACACACATAAAATTCCACCATGTGCTGCACAGAAATATACTTTATGAACTTCATGTGATAGTCACTTTTTAGGTTCCCAGAGGTTACAAGCTCCTAAGGAAACTGCTGCTATGATTTGAGGAAGAGGAGGGGGCTGCCCATTAACTTGAATAAATTATTCTGTGCTCATAAATATAAACCACGTGCCCGCATGCAGCTTCCTGCTGGCAAGACACAGACAAAGCAAGAGAAGGGAAAAGTACCCAACTGAAGGGGGTAAGAGTCAAAATGGAAAAGTAGTTGAGGCAGGCAGGTCTTGATACGGCCTGTGCTGCTCTTTGTGCCAGGTTAGTCCGGTGGGAAACTAGCCCTCTGTGTGCCCATAACACAACTTTATATTAAACAGCTCTGCGGAAGACTTTTCCAATGAGGGCTTCTGCTTTCCCAGCTTTTACTACCAACAAATAGAGGGAGATGAAAGGGAGACTGAGGCCATTCCTCCAGCTCTGCTACAAGAATGCATGTTTCTCCTCTTCCCTCCTCTTTCTGTTTCCTTGGTACAAGCCTTAAGGCAGGGGCTGCCTTCTTTTACTGATTATTTCTATGCCATTCTGATAACCTTTCTGAAAAGCTGCAGAAAACAATCTTCAAATAAATGAACAACCTCTTCCCTTCCAACCTGACGCCCTTCAGATTTGTTGGATGCAACTCCCATCATCCTCATCCAGCATGTGGAACCTGCAGTGCAATATGGAATGCTACTGTTTGGGGCTCCAGCCATTCCATTTGCTCCCCCTCTCCCTGTTTCCCCCAAAACAGTGAGTCAATATTCTTGGTCCTCACTGCATTCTTTGAATTGGGGTAGCGGGTGAGGGGTTGTACCCTGATGGTATTCTTCCTGTCCTTTTTGTACTTCTATAGACCCCAGGGTTTCCCTGCTCATACTGATACCTCCCTCCTGGCACTTGTTTGAATATATATATATAGCCTGGTCTTTGGAGAACTGAAATTGCTATTGGTGTATATGATTGTGCTGAAATGTTGACTTATACTGATTTCTGTCAATAAAAATCAGAGACTGTTGTTGGTGGGTAAACAAAGCATGCATTCTTCAAACAAATTGTTTACTTCTATGTGCAGGCATATTAAAAAGAACCCTGTATTCTACAGTTGACTGGGTGGACACATCTCTAAGCGTATCAGCGGTTTAAAAGTCCACACAATGAACAAATAATACACCCTGTGCATTTAAAACCTTTTACCTGCCAAGCCATTAAATGTCTGTTGCAACTGAACACACACAAGCACACCACACAGAGACTGACTTACAGGGGGCTTAGTGATACAGCTTTTAAAATGCCATCTTTTAAAGAAAAATAAATACATAGTCAAAGCTTAGGAGCAGCTCCCAAAGAAAAGCATGAAACACTCATTTAAAAGCAACCTGAGGCCAGAGCAGATTCAGTACAATTGCACTTCAGTTAATTAGAGTAATACCCTCAATAACTTTCCCAGAAAGAACATTAGAGGCAATAGGCTACCCCTTTCCAGAGTGAATGCTACCTCATTCTGATTCCCTGCTCCCTTATTTATTATGAAATTAACCTTGACCCAAAGAAAGCCAAGTTGCCTAATCTCACAGTGAACTCCAAATGACTTCAAAAAACTGAGGTCAGGAGGATGTGCTTGCTCGACTCTGTCGTAGCTTCAGGCAATCCCATAGATAGGACATAATTTAATATTTCAAATATTAGCCAATTCTTCAGTTCATGATTACTTTCACTGAAGTTCTATGAAACCATTTACTAAAATTCATTAGTGAATGCTTCCTGATTTGCTCGTGCAATTGAGCTTTTATCAGTCCATGAGATACTTCATAAATGTTTCAGAGTCAGAACTGAATGTGGATATGAAAGAGCCAGCTGCTGGATCTTGTGTGACAACAAAATTGGCTAATATTTTGTGTGTCTGCTAAATATTTGAGTCTCCAATCATAAAAAATTGGGAAAGCATCTTATCAGTCAAGAGGAGAACCCAGGCCAGTTCTGATAGTGCAGAGTTTTATTAAGAAATTCATCTTCATAGATAGCCCATGGGAAGCAGTAAATTGAACTGAACTCTCTGCTCTGAATTCTTCCCTTCCTTGATTGGTGTTATGATCTTTATTGTTTGAATGACCTCTTTTCTTGATTGGGTGAACTCCCCACAACACAAGGCCAGCAGAGTAAAGGAGCTAGAATTTCATAACAAGCAGCACTAAAGCCGCAATCCTAGACCCATTTGATTACTTCTGAGTAGGCATGCATGAGATCGCACAGATGGGGCGGGGGGGGGGGGAGGAATGCCTCACTTCCTATGCCACAGTTGTGAGGCCTTTCTTGTCAAACACATCCCAAAATACAACTGAACCAAGGCATCCCTTGCAGCTGCCCCAGTGCCCCGGACGTCCTCCGTTAAAATGAAGGCTGCAGTCTTGTGCAGGCTTACACACCGGAGCAAACGAGTGCATTTATACAGAAGGGATGGGGCTCGGGGGCGTGTAGGGGGCGTTCTTGGACACATTAACAGGGCAACCCTGCCTGTCTTCACTGAGAAGTCAGCCCCTCTGTGTTCCCTCAGCCTCCCTTTTTCCAGGGCCCTGTGTTTGGGATTACTGCAGCCCAAAGCGCGCTCTCCCCGTCTCGCTGTTCCTCCCCGGCTGAAGGCGCTTAATCGCTTTGAAAGTCAAGGACGTCCAGCTCCGATCGTAAGGCATCGCTCCCCGTCTCTGCCCACCCTCGCTGGGCTTTTGAAAATTAAAGCGCGCGCTGCGGGAGGGGGAAGAGGAGGAACCTTTTCCAGCATAATCTCTTGGCAATCCGGCCCGATTGTACCTTTAGCCCCTCTGACGGGCTGCCCCGAAGAGCAGAAGCGGGGCGGGCGGGGGGGGGGGCCGCTTCGTGGAAGGGGAGCTCTCTGGCACGAAGGGCTGTGTGGCGACCGCGCCTGGCCAGTGCCTTGCGAGCGGCTTGGCTGGCTCCTCATAATCGAGGCTCCTGTCCAATCGCATCCCGGCATCGTCTCCCTCACCTCCCGCCCCGACGGAGGCATCAGATTGTTTCTTACTCACCATGTCATAAACATTCAAAATCACCGGTTCATTTGCCATTGTGGATTGCAGCGAAGGCTGGCTTTAAGCCCTTAATTCCCCGCCAGATGTGGCAATGCCCACAGGGATGGGATTTCTCTCCTCTCTCTTTATACTTTTCCTTTTTTTTCACCTTAGCTACACAGGAAAATCAATGCCCGTGCAGAGTCAGCTGTGCTAGAAATGTCCGGAGAGGGTTTTCTTTGCCCTTTGATGCCAAAGTTTCTTGGTCAAGATGCTTCTTTTTCACCTCCCGACAGAACACTCTGGTCTTGTTTGTTTGTTTATTTGTTTGTTTTAATACTGCATCGGACTGATGTGGTGGAGTTTGCACAGCATGTTCCAAGCCAGTCCCAGTCCTGTTTCCTAACGACAAACCCTAAACAACACCTCCAAAAGGCAGAGTTGTTTGTTTTAAATATCAGCCTTTGCTCTGAATCTCCCAGAATCGGGGTGAGGGCGCACAGAAAGGAGAAAGGGTTAAGGGACGGGTGGGTAGAGGGATACGGACTAAAGTTTCGGTACAGCTATTTAAAATGAACTTCAAAATGTGGAATGAAGGTGCTTCGGGGAGACGGAAAGCTTTACTCCAGGATGAGCACCCGTTTCTACGCTAGTACATATTCCGGACAGAGATTAAAAGGATGGCAAGACCTCCTACATATATACAAAACACAAGCCTCGAAAATTCAGCAAAGGCGAATAAAACAGAACTGCCAACTCCTGTGTTTCTGTCCCCGAAGTTTAGCAGTCTTGGGGACTGGGGAGGGAGCGATCCGAGTGCTAAAGTTTACCTCTGAAAGCCTGGCTCTGTGTGGCAAGCAAACTCACTCCTAAGGACTACGGGGGGGCGGCGGGTGGAGGGAGCGAGGAAAGGGTTAGATTTCGCTTTCGGTCTCCAGAAGCAGCCCCCCGTGCTGGGATGAAAAAGCCTCACGGGGAGCGGGACATGCACCAAACCACCGAGCTGAGCCCCGGCGCGGGTCGGGGGAGGAGGCGCAGGATCTCTCCAGCGTGCTGAAGCCTCGCGAGCTGTCCATCCCGCGGAACTCCGGCCCGGGGGCCCGCTCCTAGGCGGAGAGCGTGCAAGGAGCTCTCCGGGTGCTGAAGACAGAACAGGAGCGGCGGCCCGGCAAATCCGGAGGGCTAAGTCTTCCCTCTTCTCAGCACTTTGTCCCGGAGGCTAAAACCCTTCTTTTCCGCACCAGCTCGTCTCAACAGACACATCCTCCGGTGGCTCGAAAGAGCTGAAGAGTAGTACCGCTCCATCTTTTCCTGAGCTGATGCATCTCCGGGGGGGAGACGTTTAAACCACCCGGAGCCAGTGAAGGAGGGCAGAGAGAGCGGTTATCACTTCTCGCAGGGGGAGGGGGGCAGGTTGCCCTGGACTTTCTCCTACCCTGCTCCTAGTTAGCACTGTGCATTCTGCCAGCACTGCAAATTCTGGCCAGAGTCTTCCAAATCCCATTCAGATCGGACCTGGAGGCCAGAGTAAACTGTGAGATCCATTGCGGTATATTTCTTCCTGTGTTTGCTCCTCCCTCCCCCAAAAAACATAGTGGGATGTGCATTAAAGAGCTAGGAGAGGGAGGTTGGGAAAGAGAGGAGGAGGAGGAGGGGTGCCTTCCTGTGTCCAGTGAATTTCAGGGCGGGGAGGAAGCTGACCTGAAGCTGGAAAAGCGCAGATCCTGTTGGAGTAGCCAAAAAAGGGAGTTGGGATTACCTCATCTGATTTGGAGGCGTAGCTGAGGCTCTTTGCCAGCTTTCAGCCAACCACATCTGAATGAAAATTGCAGAGAGCCTGTTACATCAGCATCGCCCAGCATTCCCCGGTCTTTTGTAGGCAGCCGCTGAATGCCTTTCCCAGCCTCATGCGGACTCTTCAAGAGAGCAGAGGGCTTTCCACCTTCCATTTGTGGGGCGGCCAGACCCTGCGTGCGCCTCGTGCGCTCCGATTTCAAGAGCACAAGCTCTGCTCACGTTTTGTGCCAGAAGGGGCCGCGCTCGCCGCTTCTCGGCTGCATTCGGCTTTCAGCACGAATGATTTGATCGGTCGATTCATTCGACGCTTAATATGGCTAATTTTATACACCGCCTCTTACAGTGCCTTTTAAAAGGAGGAGGAATCTGGGATTAGAAGGTAGGCTTGATAATGAGTCGGTGCAGCATTGCTTAAATCAGCCTTCCCAACCTGATGCCGTCCAGATGTTTCAGACTACTACTCCCAGAATTCCTGATCGTTAGTCATGCAGGCTTGGGCTGATGGTTGTTGAAGTCCAAAAGAACTGGAGGGCGCCAAGTTGGTCTACATACATGTCTTAGTACGTACAGCTTGCCAGGACACATTTCACAGGATGTAAGAAGCGAGCGTGTGCGTGCGCATGCGAACGTACACACAGACAGGTCTCTTGGTCACAACAGCACAGGATTGTTCCCACTTGGACTGCACAACTTCCACTCGGGTGTTAATTTCGCTTACACGTTTTTCACTGTCGTGGCAAGCGTCCTTTTGTTCGCGTCTTCATTGTGATAGCGCTGAATCCCAGAGGGCAGCCCCAAAATGAGATATTTGTGGAAGGCTTGGAAAATTGGCTCAGATACCCCTTGAGCTTGCAGAGGAGAAGCGCAGCTCACCCCCTGCAGACCGCTCAGTGCACCGAGGATTGCCTTGGCTGCTCTCTGGAGACGGTGCGGGCAGCCACAGACCCTGCTGGACTGAGTCCCGGGGGACCGCGAGTGCTGGCGCAGCCTCTGAGCGCCGCAGTTCCCCCTGACACAGCTCGTCTGATGGCGAGGTCGAGGGGGAGGGACCGCAGAGAGAAAATACCACGGAGGGGCAGCAGGGAAGAAAACCAGGATTGAAGTTCATACTGAAATGTCACTAGAAATTTTCAGACTTGAACCACTGGGTGGTCTCTCTCTGTGTGTCCCTTGTGTTCTCTTTTAGAGTAATGAAGGAAAAAGAAGGGGGCATATTGATGCAGGGATGGGGGGAATCAACCTAAGATGCGTGAAATAATGTCATTTGCTAGCCCAGAGTGATTTGATTACTGTCTTCACCAGCGGGAACAGTAAAGCACGGAAACAGCTTGATGCCATCTATGTGCTCTGTTACAAAGCAACTTCATTTTACAGTTTGCAGCTAAAGTTCCTTTTAGGCAACCAAACAACTTTGTCTTGAAGAAAGGGGCTGCGCCTGAACCCAGTTCTCTGACTGAACAGAGGGATCAACCAGGTTGGCGCTGGGTGTCATCTGGGGACATAACTGGAGACAGGGTATAAAAAGGGCATAAAAGGGAAGAAGACCTGGGTGGGAACGTTCTTAGTTCCTGGACAAGAAACCCACCCACCAACAAACAAGCAAATTCTCTGATCATCTCCACCACATATCAGCTTGTCAAAGAGAGTGTTTCCATTTTAAGTGGAGAGAATTTAATTGGAGACTAACCTCTCCATTTTGACCCAACCTTGGTACTGTGTCATTTTGTTATGGTTTTAGTCTGGTTTCTGGCCTGGTTATGGAATGAAACTTACCACGCTGAGTGCTCTGTGCAGTGTGGCTTTTCATACTGTTGACCCTGATATCCTTCTGGGCTGATGCACTGGAACAGTGCTGGTGTGATGGTTGGTGTTATGTGCCTCCAGTTGCTTCTAGGGGGCATTTCTGGAAGGTAACACTATCAGGGGGTGGGGAGCAGAGGCCACCATTCTCCTCTATGGCCACTGAGCATCTGAAGACTCCATCCTGATGTTCATGCCCTTTAACATTTGCCTGCAACTGCTGAAAAGGGTCATCTGGAGGTGGAGGTCGAGGTGCCTCCAGGATGCAAATGGCACACGGTCCAGGCGGATGCAGAAACCCTGAAGGAGGTGGCTTGGGAATGGATGGGGGCAAGGCAGCCGACACTTCATCCAAGTAACACAGGAGTGCTGTGGGTTCAGAAGGCCATCATGGAAGTTTGAGGGAAGTTTGCAGCTATGTTGCTCTCCTGCTGAAGGATCAAGCATGCAACTTGGGCGCTCTCTTGGATTCAGCAATAGCCACGGCGATGCAGGGGGCGTTGGTGGCCTGGAGTGCACTTCAGCAGTTTAGAGTGCTTCACCTGCTGAACCCTCTGCAGAGAGACCTGGCATCAGTCACATGTGCACTGGTCGCATCCTGATGACACTGTGGAAATATTCTCTGTACAGAGCTCCCAGTGAAGACAGTCTAGCAGTTTCAGCAGGTACAAAATTCAGCCACTGAAAGCTTGTGGGCGCTGGTGGGTTCACCCAAATGACACCAAATTCTGTAAATTCCACATTGGCTACAATTCATTTCCACTTCAACTGAAAGTGCAAGGAGTGATTTCCAGTGTCCAGAATCTACTCACTTACTCAGATATTAATATTTTCCACTTTTTGTTCCACTTGATACCAAAGTGGTGCATGTTAATTATAAAATGAAACAACGACATGTTTTCTGATAGTCCAAGGAGAGAGCACATTCCAAGAGCAGGTGTGACACATGAGAAAGCCCTTTTCTGCATTCCTAACAAATGAGTCTGTGCAGGCAAGCAGTGACTCAAGAAAAAGAAAATCCTGCTGTTATTAACTGCTGCACAATTTCACAACTGGACAGGCAGTTCCTTAGATAGCTTGGTCCTTGGCCACATAAGGCTTTAAAGGTTAAAACCAAAATATCAAGTTTTTAGCAGAAGATCATTGGTAACCAGTGCAGGTCTTTCAATTTTAATGTAACATGATTTTGATACTATACACCAGTTAGCAGCTTTGTTGCCACTTGTAATTTATTATATTTATCTCCTGCCTTTTTCCTGCAGGGAGCCCATGCAGCTTACATAGACTTACCTGTTTCCATTTTAACCTCCCAACAACCCTCTAAGGTAGGTTAGGCTGTGAGTCCATGACTGTCCCAAAGTCACCCAGTGAATTTCATGTCAGAGTTAGAAGTAGAACCTGCTTCTCCCAAAACCCAGTCCCTTACTACCATTACTCTACAATGGTTCTTCTGTACTATCTCATCTACTTTTCCCCATACCACAGGATTGCCTGAATCTTAGTCAAACACTCTAACCACTATGCCACACTATGCTGCACCAACAGAAGCTTCCAGACCCTTCAAAGGGAGCCTTAAATAAAGAACACTGCCATAGTTATATTCAGCTCAATTCATAGTTCTTCATAGTTATATTCTCACATAACACCAGTCCTCTACCAGCTCCACTGGCTTCCAGTTGAAGTCCGGGCCCAATTCAAGGTGCTGGTTTTGACCTATAAAGCCCTAAACAGCTTGGGACCAGGATACCTGAAGGAACGTCTCCTTCCTTATATGCCCTCATGCCCCATAAGATCTGTGGGAGAGGCCCTGCTCCAGAACCCTCCCTGATGAAGGTAAAAGAACATCTACTTGGAGTAGGGCCTTCTCTGTGGTGGTGCCCAGATTGTGGAATGCACTCCCCAGAGAGGTTTGTCTGGCACCGAGCCTATGTATTTTCTTTTCAGCCCCAGGTCAAAACCTTTTTATTTAAGGTTTATTTTAAAAATTAGTATTTTAATGTTTAACAGTCACTTTTGATTTATTTTATTGGTTATATATTATTTATTTATTTATTTATTTATTTAGAGTATTTGTATGCCATCCCATCGCATAACCTCGGGACGGCTTACATAAAATAAAATAAAACATAATACAAATAAAATCCAGATCCACCCAGGCTGCAGATTAAAACCTATAAGCTGATGTTAAAAGTTATTAAAATATTGTTGAAGTAAAAAGGTCTTAGCCTGGCACCAAAAAACAAATAACGATGGCACCAGGTGGACCTCTCTGGGGAGTGCATTCCATCGGTGGGGTGCCACCACAAAGAAAGCCCTCCTCTGGGCACTCACCCTCCTAATGTCTTTCACAGAGGGTTCCCGGAGGAGGGCCTCTGCTGCCGATCTCAGGGGGTGGGAGGGCAAATATGGAAGAAGGCGTTCCTTTAGGCGTTCCTTTATTATGTTATTGTATTGCTGTATTGATTGTTTTATTAGATTCTGATATTAATGTTGTAAGCCATCCTGAGATGTTATACATGAAGGATGGCATAGAAATGTTTTAAATTAATAAATAAAATAGTCCCTGTGTGATAAAACCTGGTCAAGGGGAAGGTTTGCCATGTTCATATTACACAGGAAAAGTCACAGCTGGTGCACTGAATGCAATTCTGCAAACAGGCAGCACAGAGGCAAGGAGCTAAACTTTCAGGGAAACATGACTCCTTCCAGAACAG
This sequence comes from Varanus komodoensis, assembly GCF_004798865.1. NCBI lineage: Eukaryota > Metazoa > Chordata > Lepidosauria > Squamata > Varanidae > Varanus > Varanus komodoensis. The sequence goes on from NW_025335761.1 coordinate 16,505,759, forward strand.
GATGAATCACAATTCTTAACACATGCATTCTCAAGACCAACAGCACCTCGGATTTAACTTCATCATATTTATCCACATCCTGTGCATTATCAAACGCAGGCAGCTTTCAAAGCTATTGACTCCTTCTTTAGTATTAGGTGACAAGGAACAATAGAAGTTGGCATCATCAGCATATTGATTGCACTCTACTCCCAAGCTTTGAATGACCTCTCCCAACAGTTTAACTATACGTTAAACAGCATGCAGGACCAGATGGAACCCTTGGGACATCTTGGGCTGAAGGCCATGAGGTTGAATAGTAATCCCCCAGAATTAACTTTCGGCCACCATGTAGCAGAAAGGACTGGAACTGTGGCAAAGGCGCACCTTCAACGCTCAACTGAAAGTCCCTGAGGGGTCCAGGAGAATGGAAGAGCCATGCTTGCCTTGTCCAGTTCCCAGCATAGGTCATCCACTAAGATGAGCAAGCAGGCTTCCTTCCACATCCCAGCTGAAGTAGTGCAGATCATCAGTACCACCCAGATGTGTCTGGACTGTAACACCACCATCTTCTTGGTTGCTTTGGGGGTATGTTTGAGACTGGCCAGTTGGATGATTAGCTGGATGAAAGGAAGGTTTTTTCAATAAAGGCATTATTACTGTCTCTACTTCCTTAAAGAGGTAGTATTCACTTTACTTGGCCATGGCATCAATACTCCCTTGGCAGATTCAAGCAACCATGAGTTGAGTAAACACAATACAGAATATTAAATTAAGAGTGTGCCCTGTTGGGAGGGTGGGACCAAGTACTAAGTGGGACGGACCCCTGGTTGCCATGGGGGACTGAATCCTGACCCACTCCTGACCGAGCAACCTCACCATGAACGTGGAAAACACCCAGGAAAAGAATCCTGGGATTCTCCAATTCCCGCTCCAAGACCTTTCCTAAACCAAGGGAGGTTGTCATGCAGCAGAGTAGTCCAAGGTCAGTCTACACCCACATGAAGCTCTTCAGGCCCTAAGATGAGCCACAGGGCATCAATTCTCTGGTTTACCAGAAATTAGGTTGATGGGTAGGGCAGGACTTTTTCAGTGGTGGCCCCACATTCGTGGAATTCTTTTTCCACAATTGATGTGGAATTTGGTTCTCTCTCTTACAACCTTCCGATGGACCCTACCACCATTTTATTCTGCCAAGATTTATATTGATTTCACTGCTTATGTGCTATATCTTTTTATTTGATTTTTTAAAAAATATATTATCATAGATCAGACAGAGAGATCTCTGGGTAATATCAAATGTAGCAGCTACCATTCAATGGTCATTTTCATCAATTTTACAGAAGAAAAATTATATTCTGAAAAGGTCACCTTCTGTGTGATTACATGGATAAACACATAAGCGTATCATCAATGGCTCTACCAGAGGCATGAGAAGTGATCCAAATGAAAGCAGTGCTTTGTAGTAGCTAGGCAAAATTGAAGCAAAAGAAGAAGGATGTGAAAGTATCTAATGTTAAGCAACAACTAAGTTTAATTAAATTATCAAGGCTGAGAAACATGCAACTCCCAATGGACACACTGACTGTGGATGATGGAGTTGTAGTAGAGAATATTTGGAGGGCACCAGATGGAGAAAGGCTACCTGCATCTATGTCTCTGAATTTTAGCCATTGTTATACCTTGGAAGAAAATGGACCTTATTTCCCCAAATTACAGAATGCACATTCTGCTCAATTTCCCTTGCTCACCCAAACCATGATTCTTTGCTTCTTTTCAAACATGTAAGTTTGAAACTCCTTGAGTAGACATAGTCACTTTGATTCTTGCAAACTTATGTCTTTCAGAATGACAGCGTAGCACAAAGTCAATGTGAATCATCATGTATTTCCTTTATTTCTAATGACATTTCTGAACTGAGGTCACACGGTATTGCCCTGCACTTTCAAGATTTAAAGTTGCCCAAAGAAAAAGAGTAGGCAAATATGGCATTGAAGTGCATGTAAATGACATTTCTGTAAACGTGATGGTCTGACTTGGAAAAAACAACCAGACATTGCAGTCCATGTGTAAATGGGGGAGAAAGACATTCAGTTTGCACTTTCCTAATTTCGCCATTTCACTCCGATGATTCAAACCCAGTTATGTTGAGGAATCTGCACTTTGCCAAATTTTGCAATGAAATTCATCAGTTAAATAAAGCACACAAAATGTGTATGTTAGGAAAATATGCACACAACATTGCATATGTTAGTAAAAATAGAATTAAAAGACATTGTATTGGGAAAGTGCTTGCAAAATATGTCTGTATGTGTATTTGACAAACAAAAATGCATTAGGAGAAATATGCACAAAACTTTAATGCAACTTCTTATATTTAAAAAATGCTCAAAATTCAGGAGAAACCAGATTAAAGCCTGAAAAAATGGGGAACCAAATATGACAGAGTTGTTCATTCAGAATTCCAAGTAGATTCCATGCTTGACATTCTATTGCAGCAATGCTGTTCATGACTACGGACTAAAATGGGATAAGAGTTGCTAGATAATGTGTGTGTGTGATTCTGGGCAGCATCCAATGAATGTGCAGCTGCTAACATAAATTACTCTGATGCAATAGTCATTGTATTAGCTGGTGTGCCTGGGAAATGAATGCACCAGCTAATGTTATTGGCACTGCACTAGTATAGTTTATGCTAGTGCAACAAAATTTACATTAGTCTTTGTGCCCTGTTGGATACTGCTTTCTATTTTTAGGGTCACAAGGTATTTTTATTACATAGGCATTAATACTGCTTCAACCGTTCACACTGATCCACAGAAGATTCTGAAGGTGAATCCACACCTGGCCATCATCCAGCGAATCAGATGCGTCACTTAAGAGTGCTCAGGTTTTGTAGTACCCATGCACAGAATACTTCATCCAGACCAGGTGAGCAAGGGCAACAAGGACAGGCATCCAGACTTGAAGATATCACTGGGGAACTGAACCTCTCTCTTCTCAAGCTGAATGGAACCACCAAAACTGGACTGCTAGCTATGCCTTTCTCACCCAGGCGATTTTGATTCCAAACAGTGGGTTGGATCCAGATTTACATTGGCTTAATTGCACTAATGGACATGGATTTCCCTGCCCGCTGTTTCCCACAATAGCCCCACCGTCCCCCATGAAAATGCTACACAGTGTCAGGAGACTCTGCATGGCATGAGCTGTGGTGTAGAAAGGATGGAGGATCTGCCTAAAAATGGACCTTTTTTGCATGTCATGGAAGGTCCCTTCCTCTTGCAGAAGGCAGAGCTTGGATCCAACTCCAATTACAGTTGGAGTAAGTGTCAATCTGTAGAGCATAATAATAATTGCAATGGAATTAAAAGCTTTTTAAATTGATGAATATTTTGTTTATTTCTTGCTGAGGAAATTTAAATAAAGATTAGGTAAAATAATTTTCCTATCTACTGTTTCCTGCAATTTGTACCAGCTGAGTTAAACCTTTAACAACCATGGCTACAAATGCTAAATACCCATTTCTGAAAACAAATTAGTTCAACTAATAGAGCAAAGACTGGCAGTCAAACTGTCTTGCCAGAACTATTGTTTTGCTAAGCTAAAAGAACTTACCCTGCTAAGATGACACAGA